>NC_134648.1:72199845-72861512 GCF_030463565.1 Pelecanus crispus
ATCTAAAAGAAATACTAGGCCTTGATGAGTTCAGGAAACCTTCCGAGCCTATCCTGTTTAAACCGAATTAAATCGAGGGTGGGCACATGCTTGCTTTGTAGTTTTACTAGAGCACAGACTACAGAAGTTACGGCCTTATATTTTTACTGTAGCCGTGGCATAACAGATCATAGCTGATCAAACAGGGAGTAAAAGCAGTTTGAAGAACTGGTCCTGATCTAACATAAAGCCTGCTGGTACAAATTAACGCATCCGCGTTTTTGAACAAATCTGAGTCTGTACAAAAAACTCTAGGGCCAATGTAGTACGTGCAGTCAGTGCACTCGCCAACACCGGTCTTTGTCCAGGGCAGAATTTTGTGCTATAAATTCCCATACTGTCCAGCTAGCATCTGTGAGTTGTTTGAGGTTAGGGGTAGAGATGCAATTCAGACATGCTGGTCTCTCCTGTGATTCCTGCTAGCTCCCTTAGTGCCCCTTTTGCTCTGCTATTCATCACTGTCTTACAGGAACTGTGATTTTAAGTCCCATGCCCTGAAACGGGAGCTCAAGGGCAGGTTTTCATGTACTGGTTTCTGTTCCAGGCTTGGCAATGCTGACCAAGTCCTCTTGTGAATCTGCATTGATTGGTCTTCCCTTTAAATTCAGCAAAACATTGGTGTTTAGAAATATTTTTCAATTTCAATTATCAGTTTAAATCCATGAAGACAACAATGTGCCTATCTCCAAAATTGTGTTAAACTGTTTGAATACTTATGTATGACAGCAATCTGTGTGATAATGTTCTGGAACAAAATTAACCTCCAGAATGTGAAAGCTCAGTTCTAACACATTTGTAGTATATTTGGCAGCTTTGCATAAACTATAATTGTCTTGTTCTCCATGTTTAGTGAATTAATGGTGGGCACAGTATGTGTGTGGGTTATTTTTTTGCTGGAGATGTATCATTCTGGTAAGAATATTAAGTGATCCATTTGTAAAGAGAAGACAGCGTGTGTCATTAGTTTACTGAAAATATGCTTATTAGTGTAATATATTCCTCTGAGAAGACCGAACTGGTTTTTGTAAAATATTTGAGACCTACTTTCTTTCTTACTACTTTCCATAGGCTGCCATTTTAATCCTTCAAATTTTTCTTTTCAGTGTCATCTAATATGATTGAACAATCCACAGTGGAAGCAGCCATCCAAGAATGTAGCCAGGCATCAGATGAAACTATGTACGGTGACATTATTTTTTTTATTTGAGGTTTATGGGAGTTGGTATGCATTCCCTTATTTCTTCTTGGGAAATAAATGTCAGGCATTTTCTGCAGTGCTGCACATGCAGTAATTGCTTTGTGCTTTTGTCTTCCTGGTACTGTCTTTGAAGGTTAGTAACGTTCCTTCTTAGAAAATTTGTTCTCATGGATAGGCCTCCAGGGGATTCTAAATATAATGCTGACATTCTGGAATTAAAATGCTATGGTTATGTGTCACGTGATACAGGTTGAATATTAACCAATAAAATAAACCAATAGTTACAATGCAGAGAGAACTTGTTAGTTCTGTTCATTTCTTTATTTCCTTTACTCTAGCTCAAAATTATCTGAGGTTATTGTGCCTTTTGTAAGATACTTCTTTTCTGAAAGCACTTGGAAGTGTTTTTCTCCGTGGTGCTTGTTTCTGCTTTTTTGTATAGCAGGGCTGTTTTTTGAAAACCGTGATTGATTTTCACTCTCTGATCACAAAGCAGAGAGCAATTACTTGAGTTTCTGAGAACTTTATTTGTGATTGTGATGAATGTGTTTCCTTTAGTGTTTATGTTGTGTATTGACATCGTAATGCAAAGCATGAAAATGTTTGCTAGGCATGTCAATTAGATACCGTGATCCCACAGTTTCTCAATATGAAGCAAATTTGTTTTATACTTTTCTCCTTGTTGTCGGAACCTTTATGATGCAGGTGGTTTAGTGTGACTTTTCTTTGTGTCGCTTTATATACTTAATGTATTTTTTGCTCCAGAAGTGAAGAGAAATCTGTATGCACAGATTCTCAGTACAGAGTCCTGAAGGGAAAAGCTCTAGAGATCAGAGGGCCAGCCTGTACAACTCTCTCGAATTATGTTGCAGAAAGCTTGAAGGCAAAGTTTTGTAAGAAATGCACTCTGAAGCCTAAGACATGAGTGTCTGATGGGCAATGATGGTTGTCCTGTGCTTGTAAGCCTTAGTGAAGGTTCACGGGATAATTTTATCTGCTCTGATGAATTCGATCCACTTACAGTAAGAGGGAAATGAGAGGCATTGGAGGAGGGAGCTGAACCAGTAAATATAATGGGATGTATCAACTTGATTAATTACCCTTAATTGGTTGAGGGTGGACTTGGTAGTGTTAGGCTAATGGTTGGACTTGATGATCTTAAAGGTCTTTTCCAACCTAAATGAATTCTGTGATTCTATGATTCTCTGATTAATAGTCTGAAGAGTTGTGCATGTCCATTGTTTAAACCTATTCACATTAACCACGCCAAGGCTGTTCTGTTGTCAGAAAAGATAGCTGAGGCTGGTAAGGGAAGGAGATGTATCCCTCTCTCATTTCTAAATGAACTTCTGAAGAGTTTCCTTTTTTGAATTAGAAGATGCAGTAGTATCCGATAGGTAGAGTGATGCGGGAGAAGCGGTGATAACGCAGGGTGATAGTGAACAAAATGGATATAATTTTATTCAACGTGTTTTGTTACTGTTTGTTTCATCCACTTCAGATAATGTTCTAAACGTATTCTTATTTCAGAGAAAATGTTTTCAACATTATTGGAGCCTTTGATATTCCACGTTTTATTTATAATTCAGAAAGAAAGAAGTTTCTACCGTAAGTCTTGCATATTTTAAGTTTCAACCACTTCTGGTTTTAAGAAAAAAGCCTCTATTTCTCTATGGTTAAATGTCTGTTCTGTTTTCTAATCTTTCCCTCTTGGGTCTGCTCATCTCAAGCCTGAGTGAGAAAGTGAGACAATTTTGTTTCTTAGTCTCTGAAGAGCTAGTCAGACTCTGTGATAAATGCTGGCTCATAAATAAATGTGCCATTGGGTTTTCCTGGTCCAGTAGGATGAAGCTGAAACAGGGACCCGTGTCTCCTGTGGCAGTGTGTTCTGTACTGCCTATGATGTTACTGGCTCTGAAACTTCGGTGTTTATCAGATAGTAAAATGTCCAACCATGCTGATGCCATCTAATGAAGAAAAGAGACAGTAAGGCTAAGGGCATACATCACTAAATGTAGTTTGGTTTGGTTTTTTTTTTTTTCACATTTAGTTTTTTCCTAATAAATTTGGTCTGTCTGTTGCATGTATTTATTTCTTAGACTGTAGCTTGCAACTCCCTGAAGCCCTGGGGGATTTCTAAGGAGAGCTACAAAAGCTAAAAAAGAAAAATTAGGAGCAACTGGTGATTCTGGAAGTTGGAGAAAGGAAGAAGTAATCAGAGGAATTGGTTGTAAATATTTTGCCAGCTAAAGAATCTGCCTTTAACAGCAAGCAGCCCAGACTGCTGAGCCAAAAAGAGGCCGTGCTTTTAAAAAGCATGAAGTGGTGTTAGCTGAGGAATGGGTAGTGGTGGTCATTGCGAGGGGTTGCAGCCACCTTCATGTAACGTGCAGTTCATATTCTAGCCTTCGTCCATGATTCTGCCAGTCCAGCAAAAGCAGTCGGTGTTTGCAGTAGGAGTTTAATTCCAGTGCTGCTTCCTAGCTTTCCAGGCTATCGGAAGCAGAGAACTCCATGAAGACAATTTGCTAACCAAGAGGAAGAAAATACTATTGTTCATGGCCACTTAAAAGACATAACTGCTTTTTTAAAAACTGATTTCTGTGGAGTCCCGTTAGGGAAGTGGGAAGACAAATCTCAAGGCCTGTGAGTGAGAGGGAAATTAAATGGATGTAGCCTTCAAAATGCAGAAACACAGGATCCCTAGCAGAAATCTTCCTCATTGACTAACTAAGTTTTGCGGTAGAGTTATAGCTGTTGCAGCCTCCTACAACTTTTAGATCAATAAGTCATTTCCGTGTGTGGAATGTACCTTTTTAATCTCGATTGTGTTAAACTTCTTGCAGTCTGTCAATGACCAACTTCCCTGTACCAAATTTGTTTGGAACTGCCAGAGATAAAGCGGAGTTGTTTCGTGAACGCTACTCCATCTTACAACAGGTCAGAAAAAGTTTTGCTTTGTTTAACAAAATACACAAACAAAATGCTGGGTGTTACATTCTTACGCGTACAACAGTGCTTTGTGCTGAGGTGCTTTTGTGAGCTACGGTTTAAATAGAATCTAAATAAGAACAGGATCTGGACTAAGGTTTATCCGTCTTCTCAACTGTCACCATACAGCATGATGGATTCGTGTGTTTCTGCATTTTAACATCATGTCGTTAAGAGGGGATTATGTATTAATGTGTGTTACATGGGCTGGTAGCGATGGGTTTGTTCCACGGGGAGGCTTTCAGACTGCATGAAAAACAGTGAAAGTAGTAAGAATTTGTACAATCTATTTTCTTCCTGCTCTCTGCAGTTTATCTGTTGGTGTACCTTGCTCCTGTTAGTAAAAAAAAAAAAAATTTGCTTATTTTAATAGGCCCTGCCCCGAAGAGATAACCTGCTCTTCTCCACATAGTTAGCATTTCATACAGTTTACCTCCCTTGCTCTCTCACCCCTTCCTTCCAGGTAGTCAGAAATAATTTCTTTTTAAAGCATTACAGATGCTTTGCTGTTACTTTTTGGCCTTAGTTTTATTGTCCAGTATTACTGATCATCTTATTTCTTAGAAGCAAATTCTTGTCAAAAGAACTGATTATGCTCAACAAATTAAATGTTGCTGGATAAAATAGAGAACTTTTTAAAGTATTTTGTATAGCGGTCGTAATGAACTGGCTTTTTGACAGTGCTCATTTGTTTTTAAACTGGATTACTTCAATTTTGGTTTCTGCAGAGGACTCACAGACATGAGTTGTTTACTCCTTCAGTAGTCATTGCTCATCCTGATGACAGTAAGAGCAAATTCCAGGTAAAAAATCGGGGGGGTGGTTTTTGTTGTTGCAAAGGGAACTGTACTTGTGTTACACTTTAATGCAGTAATCATTCTCCAGTGACATTTTAGTTTTACATACAACATGGGTAATCAATGGAAATGAGTTATTTTTGATCATTTTTAGCCTGTGTGTCAAAAATGCAGGTATTTGGCTCAGATCAGCATGCTGACCAAGCCACTCAAAAGCAGCTATGAAGTGCAAAAGAAACGTGGCTTCCTGAGGTGGAAGGGCATTAGCTGTTCAGCTTATTACACTTTGCTTCCCTCTGCTTGCGGATATTTTCCCCGCCTCTTTCTTTCATAAGCACTAAATGCACAAACCTACGCTTGGAATAAGGTCATAACTTTCGTCTGTTCTGTTCCCATCTCAGCTTTCTCATATTAAATGCTCTACCTATATTATACAGTTATTATGTATTTTTAAAGAAAGAGATGAACGTGCATGTGTGTGTCACGGGGTACCAAATAACAGCTTTTGCTTTGCTCAGCTTTCCTGCTTCTCCCTGTTCAGAGCATGCCATCATGTAGAAAAAAACAGCTGACCTTAGCTGAGTTGAGCCTGCATCTCCATCCAGGCTTTAGAGGCATCTTATTCCCTTGACTGATTCCCGTCCTCCCTGTCAGCAGTGGCAAATGCATTGCTTATGCTGGTGGCGTAGGAAGATTGTCTAACTGCAGCTTGACAGACCAAAATAAGTTTGTCCAGAAACTGCAGACAGCATGCTATGCGATGTCACCTGCATTACTCGGGAGTGTTCTCTGTCATCCATCTAAGGTTCTTCAATTAAAGTAATTAATGTTACTGTATGGGTGCAGGCTGGCCCTGTGGTTCAGGTTGGATCCTGCTGAGCATCCAGTTACTACAACTGACATTCTTAGGCAAGTGCAGAAATTGCCACTTGTTCTTTTCAGTTTTAATCCAGTTGTGAGCAAAATAATCAAAATAAATATTTACTTACTAAGCTGTTCCTTATGCTAGCAGCCATTATTGGAAATCTTTTCCTAAACTGTGCTACATTTGACATTCAGAAACGTGTCCCTGATTTTTCTAATGAGCCTGTATTCTCCATAGCTCATTTGTGTATTTATGTAAAAACATGCGCTGTGTGGTGCTTTGTCTTGCTTACTTAAGAATAGATATATGGAGAATTTTACTTAATTCTTACTTGATTCTTTGCCTTTGGTTCCAGCTTAAAACAGTAGAAACTCTATTGGGCAATACAGCTAAAGTGGGAGAAGTGATTGTGCTTGGGATGATCACTCAGCTCAAGGAGGTGGGTTGCTTTTTATTGTGGAGTATCTAGGTCGCCATTCATTCAGTGTTATAATATATTAGAAAATGAGAAGGCTTAAATATCTCACCACTTTATCCTGTCATAGAAGTCATTGGCAGAACTCGCATCAATGTCGGCGGTGCAAGATCCATTCCCCGAGAAGAGGCTTTTCCACAAGCAGTCGATGCTAGTGTGTGAGGGAAAATGTCTTCTCGCTATAGAATTTTGTAATGCTTTATGTCAGCAACCAGAACCAGTTACATTTTTTAGGCATGCCCCTTCTTGAAATGCCGGAGCTTCCAATAACTGTGTTTGGACTTGCCATTGCATTGGACTGTGATTGTAGGGCAGGGGTGCACCGGCAATCCAAACGGCGGCAGCTCAAAGGGAAGGTGCTAAGATAGACTTACTATAAACTACATTGTTTTCAGTTCTACCAGTGTCTTCTAAGCTTACAATATTAAAACTGGCTAAATTATTTCTAAATGCTGACTGATAGATGCTTCTGACTGAAGCATTTATGTGTTTGGGTGTATTTTACTTTCTTAATGAATCCTGTTTTTTAGGGGAAATTTTTCCTAGAAGACCCTACAGGAGTCGTCCAGCTAGACCTTAGTAAAGCAATATCCTTTTTCTGTGATGTAAGAGTTGAAGGAATTTCCTATAGACCTGGAGAATTTCAGATTGAATAGTAAATCAATACCGACCATTAAAAATTACGTATTGAGACTTGCAGCTCTGTCTTTTTCGTTCTTTCCAAATTACTTAGTTGCTGCAGCTCAGTGCCCTTTCACAGAGACTGTTGGGACAAGGTTAGTATTCCTCCTAGTGGAAGCAGAACGTGTTCCCGTTTGCTGGCTGTTCATGAGCTTACTTGCTCAGCGACCAGGTGATTGCCAAGCTCTTAAAGCAGCCTATGAACTTTCAATAGTGTCTGAATGTATTACACCAGCTGGAAAGCAAACTTTGGCTCAAGGACTAGATTAAGAGTTCTGATCTAAGAAAAACATATTTCTTAACCTTTCTGCACCAGTTCCACAGTGGTTTATATACTGAATCGTGCTTTGTTTTGGCAGAAGGTAAAGCAGACTATTTTTTTTAGCTTGTAATAAGTTATTCTGTTAATGGCTGTTGCTGCAATTACATGTCTGCCAGATGTGGCTGAACAGACAAGTCTCAGGTTGATGAGGCTTGACCATAAGCTGAGTTTGTGACTGAGATTTTTGGCTGTAAGCCTTTCCTGTTACCACGTGGGCTCTGGAGGCAGAGGACAGAGCTCTGCAAAATTTGTGGTTTTCAGCGATGTCGGTGGGATGTGAGCATCTGTAGCAGCTTTGAGGATTGGCCTTAGCCTGGCTTCAACATGCTTGGAGGAGATATGACTAGATTAGGAAGACAGACTAGAATAACGGAGCAGTATGATTTAACAATCTGAAAATGCTGCTTTCTGTTGGCAAAGCTTTGGTCCTTCAGAGGCTTTGGTGGGTCTTCTCATTAAGATGATTAAGGGCTTGCAGTTTTGAAGCCTTGGACATGGTAGTGTTAGGTTAATGGTTGGACTGGATGATCTTAAAGGTCTTTTCCAACCTAAACGATTCCATGATTCTGTGATTCTATGATTCTATGTTTTGGCAAAATTATGGTCGTTTCTGTTTGTAGGGTATTACTCTGTGCAGTATACATAATTGCAGTCTATTTTCTGATAATGTATTTTATGTTTAAAATCTGTAAAATAAGCTAAATAGAAGTCAAGAGCAAGAATGATAGTGGGGACAGGTATCACCCGGTTCCTTCTATTCCTCTTAACAGGTGGGACAGTTCCTGAGAAAGGGTGCAGTTTGATGGAGACTCTGCTGGGGCAGGTCCAACAAAAATGATTCCTGTTCCCCTACATTCTTACTCGGTTGGGTCAAGAAGGTTGTTTATGTGGCTGTGCAGCAAATCCATTCAAAGAAGTGTCTGGGGTAAAAAAATAGTTGGTTTCTTGCTCAGCCAGTTAGTTCCCTGGTCTGGTTCACCACTAAGCAGCACAGGGCCTGCTGCTATCACAAGAGAGGGATTGATGGAGGCTGGGACTAGCTATGCAGCACAGCTGCCAACTGTCTGACTAATGTCTAGGACATGATGTTGTTAGAAAAACTAAAGGTTATTTTGTTGTTCAAAAATCTCTTAGGTTGGTATGAAGATGAAGTTTTTCATGTGAACGCTTTTGGATTTCCGCCTACTGAGCCTTCTGCTACCACTAGGTATAAAACTGACTTTTCGGCAGCCTCGCTCCATATTTTGTTATGGGTTTCTAAGTAAGCGCATTATTATTTTACAATTTCTGTGACATTAAAGTATGGTATTCTTCCCCCTTCCCAAATGCTTCAAAATAGATACAATTTTAAGGAAGCAGTTCTGGGGCTTGCTGGTCTACTTGGACCAGTACTAAAGCCTGTAGTGTTAGCAGAAAAACCCTTAAGGCCATTGGGTTCTGCATGTAATAACATTTGGGATCTAAGCCCTTCTCAGTTGCAAAACTAGATAGCTATTACATGAGGATAAGAAATTCCTTGTTGCTCAAGGAACGGATGGGGGAGAGAACTAAGGATAAATACTACCCTGAGATGATCTGTTAAATTGTGGCAGGGCAGCGCCCCTGCTTTATATCCAGGTGACCGCCATTTCTCTTCCTTGATTTCTCTGAAGTACTGGATGATTATTGATACCATCTGAGCTACCTGTCATAATAATAATTAAAATGGCTTAGATGAGTCATAATCACAACTGCTAACTATTTGGGAAGAAAACAGAACTAACTTGAATATTTTAATGATGTAGAGCCTTCTATGGGAATGTAAACTTCTTTGGAGGGCCTTCTTCAGCTTCAGTAAAGGCTTCTGCAAAACTAAAGCAGCTGGAGGACGAAAATGAAGATGCCATGTTTGTATTTCTTTCTGATGTGTGGCTGGACCAAGCAGAAGTACTGGAAAAGCTTCACACAATGTTTTCAGGTAGGTGACAACTGCTTTGACTCTGAGCCTTGTTTTAGAGAATTTTTACCACTTTCCTTAGTCCTTAGCAGCGTCGATGGGTGGAGCTGACAAGCGCAGCAAGGCAGTCTGATGGCTGCCTAGTCCTTGGTCCCCGGCTGTGTCCCCTCCTTGGCACAGGCTGGGAAGTCTGACCCCACGGGGAGCTAATTCAGGGAATACCCCAGCAGAAAACTAATTGCCTTTGTTGGAGAATTAGTTTTATGCTGGTTTAGCTTGTGAACTCTTCATCGTGTGGTCGCTTGCGTGAGCATCCCTGTCCAAGCAGGGGAAGCTGGACAGCGTACAACTGACAGCAAGACTGTTCTGTCTAGGATCTGCTAAGTGTTAGGCCAGCTTTATTGTCAAACTGTGATCTAAATGTGCTCTTCTGTGTAATAGTGCTTTGTGTGCCTTCTTTTCAAAGGCATACTTTTAAACGAAAAAGGCAACGATTTTCAAGAGTCCTGTTATCACTGTATTGTGCATTTTTGATGAACTTCCATTCTGAGAAAGCCAACTGTTGCATTTTTTTGGTAGGATCCCACTGAACCCAAGCCCAAAGCCAGTGAAGTCTCACTCTAATTTTAGTGACAGCTATTTGCATTTCATGGCTGCTATTATATTTCTTTTGGATCTTTCTCTAACAGTTTTAAAAATTGGATTGTATGATATTTTTGCAAGCTGATACTTCCATTTCATAAATCACTTAGTACTAATATTGTTTTGGACAGTAGCCATTTTATGTGCTGTGACAAGAATGTTTCCCTTGCTCGTGCAAGTTCTTCCTAGGCTTAGTTTAAAGAAAACGTCTTACTTCATCGGAGATCAGCAGTCCCTCGAATGCATTCTGGTTCTACCAATGAAAAAATGTCAGTTACTCTTAAAATATGAACTGTTTCTTCCACGCATCATTACATTAGTAATGTTGACAACATTTGGATAGCAAGCATCTGCGAGATCTGTGAATTGCTTCTTTGTATTCCAGAGCAGTTTTGGAACAGCTTGTCCTGTCTGTCTTAGGTGGAAGTGTGAGAGGGTGGCTGCTTTAAAAATAAGCAACATAAAATTAAGGGGGGGAAACGGCTACTCCCTTAAAAGAAAATTGGGCACAAATTACCACAGTCATCCAGAAGTTACGAAACCAGTATCTTGATCAAAGTTGGCAAGATCCTTGAAGCAAACTGGGCTTGACCTAAGATTGCATATGCTGAAGTGATGAAGGGACTCTGGTCAGCGAGGTTAATATACTGAACTCAACTGGCAAAGATGCATACGTTGCATTTACTATTTTGAGACTTTTTTTTTGAATAGGCAAGTGATAAGCTTCATAATTATAAACTAAAAATAATAGCTGAGCGGAATAGCAAGGAAAAAACATTGATGAGCCATTTCTCTGGTATAAACAGTTCTGTCCTATTTACCAACTGGATTGAAAAATAGTGAAGTAAATCCAAGTCTGGTGCTGCATGTTAGGAAAATGGAGAGTAACCTGGAGCATGAGATGAATGCCTGAGTAGATGTTTTTATTTTTCTTTTAGGGATGGGAATCGGGTTTCTTTTTTCACTCTTTGTTATAAAGCATGTGCTTCTGGGCGATTACTGATATTGTGGGGATTTGTCGGATTCTTAAAATACTCAGGCAATTGCAGTTACTGTTGCTTTATCATGCCAAAGAGCGAATTAGACGTTGGTAGTAGAGCGCTTGAATTGGAATGATGCATGGAGGTTAATAGTAATCCATTGCTACCTACTTGCTATTTTTCTCTTTAAGGAAAGAGCCCGCTCTTAAATTGTATTGTTTATTTTAATTGTACTTTGTGTAATTATATGGCTGGGTCAGTAGTTAGTTGGATACACACAAACAATGTTGTCGGAACTGGGCCTGTAAATAACAAAGGGCTCCCTTGAAGTGACATTTGTACATAGCCGTCATCCTTTTTAAGCTAAGAAAAGCCTGTATCAGGAAAATAGTTCAGGTGTATTAATAGCAGCAGAGCTTGAAGTGCTGTTTCAGTTTCTGCCTTTCACAGAACGGAGGCTGAATGGTGACAGATACTGAAGTGAATGGATGTTATACTCACAGACACTCTGTTTTCCCAGGTTATTCCTCTGCACCTCCAACCTGCTTTTTCTTTTGTGGAAATTTTTCGTCTGCACCGTATGGAAAAAATCGAATTCAGTCCCTGAAAGGTGGGGAAGTCTTTGTATGCAGTTGGACATGTACATTAAATTAAACTAATGATGGCAAAACAAATTAAGAGAGCAAAAAAGAAACCCTTATTTTCTAAGTGGCACATTTTTTTAATGTACTGAAGTATAGGGGTGATTCATATAATGTGTGTTTATTGTCTAACCAGGTGTTGTATCATAGATATTTTTCTTTTCCCTGACTCCAGGTTCTTTGAAGGCTCTTGCAGATATTATATGTGAATATCCCAGCATTCATAAAAGGTACACAGCAAAGTGCTATGAAAAGGGAAATTTGTTTATTTTGTGAAACCTTTGCTTTAATTACTTGAAGAAACTGACAGATAACCATATTTTCTCACTATTGTGAGCCAGCTGTGATCAGATAGCAAGCTGGTTCTTGTAACAGGCCTGTAAGTTTGTTTTGGGAGTGGTGTAAGGTTTTGATTTTATCTCAAATTGCTTGGTCATGGAAGCTGCTATTGAGAGAGCAAAGGTGAAAGTGCCTCTCCCTGGATCATTTTCCACACGGATTAAACGTGGCCCATGATTCCCCAAAAGTGCTATTTGGGTGAGCCCTTTTTTTCCCTGGAATTCCCTTGAAATCCAACAGGGTTCTGCCCAACCAGTGCTGCTTTATAAATTGATGTTGAAGTCTTGATGCTGCTGCGAGCACCTATGGGCTTTCTGTACCAGCCCTGGAAAATGTAATCTGAAACACTGACTGCTGCCTACCTGGAGGCATCTCCTGTCTGTCTTTTCCATTCTTGCACACACGGTTCTCCACGGCTGTTAGTTTGAGAACTAACCGAAGTAAAGCAATCCTGCGAAGGAGTCTTTTATTTATCCTTTCTTGTGTCCCTGCTCTGTGAGAGCCCCATTCCAGACCTGGAGAACTAAATCCCTTCTGCAGAGATTTGAATATACAAAGGAAAGTAAAACAGGGAAACAGCCAGGCTTATCTTTTCTGCCTTCTGATCTTTGAATTTGTAACAGTAGCTCCTAAGTAGAGCTTAGGCCCCCAAAATGGCCCGAAAAGCAGGAAAGGCCACAGCCTGCAGCTCTGGAGCTCTGTGTGAGCTGTAAGCACGCGTATCTCATGGACTCATCCTCCGTCCTGTGTCCCGGTGGGGCTCTCTTGGCGTGTTGCCGCTGGATTATCTGGGGTCCCCGTATGAGATCCTGGAGCCCGTTACCGCTGCGTCCTGAGCCAGGCTGCGCAGCCTGGTCCGTCTCCCTTCCTGCAGTCAGTCCCCCTTGCACAGTGAACAGTTTTTAAGGTTTCTTCCACTTTAGTGAGGAGTGGGTATGTTTCTTATGCCTTGGCTGTGATTTATGTGGTTCATAAGGCCAGGAAGAGCTGTCATCTCTGCCCCAGAATAGGTTATTTGCACGCGTCTGCGGAGTAACGGCAGTATAGAGCCAATGTTCAGAAACTTCTAGGATCGTTTTGTATAAAAGTGAGACATTGAACTTTTTACAGTAGCCGATTTGTGTTTGTTCCCGGCCCTGAAGACCCTGGTCCTGGTTCTATTTTACCAAGGTCAGTTTGCTTCACTTTTTCAAATTTTGGAGTTTTGAGTTAAATAGTTAAAGAAGGTAAGAGTCATGGTTGATACATCTCTTGCTATTTATTTTAGACCTCCCCTGGCTGAAAATATTACTGAGGAATTCAGACAGCTGGTGCCATTTTCAGTTTTCACCACAAATCCTTGCAGGTAACAGTGTAACTTACTGCTATTTTTCATGTTTGTTTTTTTTTACTGAATGACTGATTTATGTGCAGATGTAATTTTAAAAAATTACAAATTTTGGAAAAATGTGTCTTAATTTTTTCAGATTATTAGAATTCCTCACTTGCATTAATTGCAACTAGTTTTAAATACATTTATACATAAATAAATTAGTGATGAAAGGAAGTAGTGCTAAAAGTTTGAGAGTGAGTATCAAAAACATCGTGTTTTTTCTGAATCCGGAGAGAACGAAGGGAAGATGGGAAAGTATTATTTTAATTGAAATGTGCTTTTTCATTTTGCTGTATTAGAGGGAGATCAACTTTATAATGCAGCTCCCTGTCTTTCAGTTTCATCTCAATCTCAATTTATTTAATTCCTTTAATGTTTTCCATTTAGGATTCAATATTGCACCCAAGAAATAATTATCTTTCGTGAAGATCTAGTAAACAAAATGTGCAGAAACTGTGTCCACTTCCCTAGCAGCAACATGGATATTCCCAACCATGTGAGTGAGTGAGTTGTGTTCAGCACTTCTTGCTAGGATCTTGACTTCTTTTTTGATCAGCGGGTCTGCATTTAGGGTGCTCCGATCAGCATTCTCACAACATGCTGCAAGAGTAGCCAGGAGGGATTGTAAGAAGGATTTATACATTTAGTAGTATTACCTTCATTTCCATCTTGACAGTAAAATAACTGAAAGCATGATGCCGATTGATGGCACTGCGTCGTTCTGCCTGTCCCACCCCAGGTGCCCTTGAACGCAGAACATCGCAGCAGCTGACTCTTGGTGTATGTGCACCGGCAATGAATGTCGTATCAAGAAACACTGATTGCTAAAGGCAAAGCTTAATACAAATTACCTTTTTTTTAAGATTTGATCAGTTAACCAGTGACATTTGCAGTAAAGCAGCACGTCACTTTTCCAAAAGGTCATCTGCTGCTTCTGCCTTCTCACTTCAAGTCTTAATCCTGCTTTTGATACATCGCCACAGCACTCCGAGTTATGATTCTGGTTAATGAATGCACAGCAGGAGTTGATGGGACTTACTGATATAATTGAATGAGAATGATCCAGGCAGTACTGGCTCATTGCAGTGCTGGATGGAGTCTGTTTCTATTTATTTTCTAGGGTTTTGTTTGTTTGTTTGTTTGACTCTGAAACCTCTTGTAGCTCTTTCTTCCTTCGCTCCATCATGACAGCACTCAGTTTCTTTGTGAACACAGGGAACCCATTGCGGACACTGATGCCCCTTGGTTTTGGTGCGCACGTTAGCGCACGCGTATGTGCACGCTGCAAGCCGTTGCTTCCCTGTACTCATACACAGCTTTCTCAGCTTGGAAGGGAAGGAATCACGAAGGAAATGCAGAA
The DNA here is from genome assembly GCF_030463565.1 of Pelecanus crispus. Taxonomy (NCBI): domain Eukaryota; kingdom Metazoa; phylum Chordata; class Aves; order Pelecaniformes; family Pelecanidae; genus Pelecanus; species Pelecanus crispus. The sequence goes on from NC_134648.1 coordinate 72,214,484, forward strand.
TTATGTATTGCAGCGCTTTCTGCAGATAAGAGTATTGGGTTGCTTTTGCATACTTCAGTTTTTCTCTGCCTTTTCTGCCTATCATTAGTTTTTTAATTCAGCCATCAGTGTAAAAAAGATGAACGAGGGAAATTTTGTTACTAACATTAGATTGAATTAATAGTGACTTCAGGCCTCGTAGTGTTAGTGGGACAACTGGGCCTATGCTTCGTACATCATTTTCTTTCAATGGCAGACCCTTCCACCAAGTCGCTGTAGTGATTTTGGCCCTTTGGGGAAAATGGAACCTAATGGCAGCTACGCGATTGATTAGAGATAATAAAAGCTTTCAAGGGGCTTGAGGAGAGATTTTCGGGAACCAAAATACCCTGGCTGGAATTTGCCAGACGAAAAAGCAAATGAAAGGGGGCAGCTGGTGTCTGGAGCAGGGCAACTCCCAGAACAGCCAAGGGAATCGTAATCATTTGGGAATCAAATGATTTCCCTGGTTCATGAAGACGACTGTGTTTAAGTGTGGGTCTTGCGTTTAACTGGTGCTGCGAGGAAAGCCCTGAGGGGGAAAAAAAACCTCACAAAATAAAAGTTATGGCAATGTTGGTGCTTCCTGGGCTGGAGGAACAGGTAAGCAGATTCTGCGGTTTGTTGGAGAGTCTGATTGATGAAACAGTTTTGACATCTTCAAATGTTGGCTGATCCGTTTTAGAGAGGACTTTGTGTATTAAAAAAAACTCAGACAACACAACAAACAAACCAGCAGCTGACTGTTGTGGGGGAGTTGCTGCTTTACTCTGGAAATCGTTAATAATCAGAGGGAGTGAGATACACAAAAAAACATTTTCAGGTTCAAAGCTTCTTTATTATTAGTGTTTATTATTAGCATCTGCGGGAATGAGTTTGGCTTGTAGAAAATGGCTCAAACTAACTAACGATGTTTACCTTGCAGTTTGTAAAGACTATATTATCTCAAGGACATCTGACGCCACTTCCGCTGTACGTTAGCCCCGTGTACTGGGCCTACGACTATTCCCTGCGGGTATACCCTGTGCCAGATATGCTCGTCATTGCAGATAAATATGACCCGTTCACTGTCACCAACACTGACTGTCTTTGCATAAATCCTGTAAGATTTCCTTACGCTTTACCAAAATAAGAAGGGGGTGCAGTCACATCCAAGTGCATCTCTTACTATTTGTATGGTATTTTACTTACACAAGTGCGGTATATACATTTTTCTTTACAGGGTTCATTTCCAAAAAGTGGATTTTCATTCAAGGTATTCTACCCCTCCAACAAGACAGTTGAAGACAGGTAAATATATTCAGTTTCTCATTTAAAAGGAAGTATTTTCTTATTTGCTGACTTTCTAATTATCGGGAGGAACACAGAAAATCGAGTGAATGTTCTAGCAGTTTAGCGTAGACTTATGCTTCATGCTTAGGCAGTGTAAGAAATCCAAATGCCTAGAATTAAAATAATAAATTTAGACATTACAGTCAAGTAACAATGATGAGAACCATGATCCAACAGTAAAAGGAAAGATAGACTGTACTGTATTATTTTCAATAATTGAGACCCAATTGGGAAACTGATTCGTTTCTGGAGATGGTGCTTGTTATGTAGGTTAATTACACCTAGGAACAATTCTTGGTTCATTTTGTGATCATCATCAAGCCCAGAAGCCACTTTTGTGCTTTGATTTCATCTATTTTAAATCTGTACTTACTCATTCCAACCGTGGTCTTCCAATGACTAGAAAAAAGGCCAGCTGCAACACCAAGAAGTTATCAAAAAGTATCAAAGGGCTTACAACTGTGATGGAAATTGTGATGCCTGTTTGAAATAATGATGGTAGAACCCAATGGGAAAAGTGCAAACTTACCTTGTCTGATTCGGTTTCATGCCTTGTTGCAGAAGCCATGTTCTTCTCAAACAGGAACTCCCTCCCAAGGAAATTGCAATACGTTGACGCATGTAACCTTTACTTGAATATAGAAAATGTCATACCATGAGATGCTTTAGGTCTTTAAAGAGTTTAAAACATTTTCAAGTCTCTCATAAATCAAGAAATAGAACAATATGTTATTTATTGTGAAGTAGCTTTTTAAAAACTAAATATTGTTTTTGTTTGGTATTTTCAGCAAGCTTCAGGGCCTCTGAATTTCTGCGAGACTGCAAAAAGGGAGCGAGCCTTTGTAAAGCCAACTGTAGCACTCATTTGAGATGCATTGATTTTTATGATGTACTACAGACTCTTTATAATAAACGTCAAAGCCGAAAATGGTGTATTTTGTACACAAACTTTTACAGGAAAAGATACTGGTGGCAGTTTAGATAAAATGTAGAGTCACAGTGAAGATTAATTGGCAAAGCATAATAAGGCAGCTGGAGAAACCAAATGCACGTATATCAAACAGGAAATATCTTTAAAAAAAAAAAAAAGGAAGTTAAAGATAGGGAGAACTTTGCCTTTCACCACGCTGAGTTGAACCGATGGCTAGTTATCTACAGGAGATACTGGAAATGTGGGCTAGGGATTTTCTTTGGACAGGAAAGGTCTAGAGATGGTGAGGTTATTCACTAATGGCAGGATATAGTCTGTTAGCGGATAGCGTTACGCAGGCAGGGCGAGGAGAGGTAAGAGGAACAAGGACGTGGTCCTTGGAAACTTCTGCGGAAGGCAGGGAAGAGGAAATCTTGCTGTGGGAGCGATCAGGAAGGTGGGAAAGAGTCAGGGCCTGGCGGCGGTAACTTCTGTGTCAGCAGCTGGTTTGGCTTACAGCAGAGAGCAGCCTGTCGGCACGTGGACACGGTCCCTTTTTGACGAAACGAAGGAAAAACCTGCTCCAGGCACTCGCGAGCATTGAGACCAGGGGAGTGGACTGGTGCTACCCCAGAGTGCCCAGATCGGGTGGGGGACAGGCAGGGGCCCCTCGGCACCAGCTGCTTTGTTTCGCAGACCCCTTCCTGCTGCGCTGGCGTCGACGTGAGCGTGGCGCAGGGGGCGGGAGCAGGGCCAGGACAGCGGGGTACGGGCTCTGGAGCGGCCATCGGGAGGTGGATGGAAGCTGGGTACAGGAGGTGGGAGCTGAACTGCTGAGGGGCTAAACCCAGACTGCAGGAGAACTGTGTCAGGACTTAGAATCACAGAATGGTTTAGGTTGGAAAAGACCTTTAAGACCATCAAGTTCAACCATTAACCTAACACTGCCAAGTCCATCACTAAACCAGTTAAGGGGAGAGGAATAATTAATTTCATGTTTCCTGGCGTGGCGGCTGGATTGTTTTTAATGAAAGTAAAACAAGAATAGAATCACTAAGGTTGGAACGGACCTCTAAGACCATCAGTCCAACCATCAACCCAACACCCCCATGCCCACTAAACCATGTCCCAAAGTGCCACCTCTGCCCGTTTTTTGAACCCCTCCAGGGATGGGGACTCCCCCACCTCTCTGGGCAGCCTGGTCCAGTGCTTGACCACTCTTTCCGTGAAGAAATTTCTCCCAATATCCAATCTAAACCTCCCCTGGTGCAGCTTGAGCCCATTTCCTCTGGTCCTATCACTTCCGAAGGCGCTCCCTGGCCCTCGGCCTGGAGGGGCAGGCAGTGTCAGCTCGGAGGTGCGGGAGAGGAGGGGGAGCGTGAGCTGTCCCTGTGGAAGGCAGGGGCGAGGGCTGAGAGCGGCTGAGGAGACAGGCGGGGAAAGGCTCAGCCAGGCCGGGCTCAGCAGCAGAGGGATCGCGCTCTGGGGAAGACCAGGGCGGGAGGGCCCGCCATCTTGTTTGGCGTCTCCATAGCAACGGGCCGGCGGGGCCGGCGGCGCCATTTTGTTTACTATCACCATAGCAACGAGCACGGCCGAGGCCGGAGGCGCCATCTTGTTTGGCGTCTCCACAGCAACGAGAGCGGCCGGGCCGGAGCCATGGCGGGCGCAGGGCGGCTGGAGGAGCTGGAGCTCAGCGCCGAGGAGGCGGAACGGCTCCAACGGGCCTTCCGCGACGAGCAATTCCGGGCGCTGTTCGCCGAGTACGCGGCGGAGCTGGCCGACCCGGAGCAGCGGCGGCTGTACGAGGAGGAGGTGACGGCCCTGGAGCGGGAACGCGGCGTGGAGGTGCGCTTCGTCCACCCCGCAGCGGGCTACGTGCTGCGCACCAGCCAGGCCGGCTCCCGCCGCTGCTACCTCAACGTCTGCAGCAACCCGCAGGTCGGGGCGCCGCGGGCCAGCGCCGAGCCCGGCGGCCACCGCTGGGCCCTGCCCTACAGCCTGGCGCCGGGCCGGGAGGAGCTGGGCCGCGGCGGCCGCCGCCGCTTCGTTTACGACGTGGTTTTCCACCCGGCCGCGCTCCGCCTGGCCGCCCGCAGCCCCCGCTTCCGCCGCCTGCTCAGCGACACGGCGCTGGAGGCCGTGGAGCGCCATTGCGGCGTCCAGCTCGACCGCGCCAACGCCGCCGTCCTCCGCGGCACCAAGTACAAGGGCGTCCCGCAGGCGCCCGTCATCCGCACCCCGCTGCCCGCCGGCGCCCCGCCGGCGCCCGCCGCCGGCGCCTCCCCGCTGCCGCCCTTCCCCTGCCCGCCGCCCGCCGCCCCGCCGCCGCCCGCCCCCGCCCCCGCCCCGCCGGCCCGGCCCGCCGGCCCCACCACGCCGCGCTGGAGCATCCGGCACCGCTCCTACGTGGACCTGCAGGACTACCGGTGCTGCCGCGACTCGGCGCCCAGCCCGGTGCCGCGGGAGCTGGTGGTGACGGTGGAGCTGCCGCTGCTGCGCTCCGCCGCCCAAGCCGCGCTGGAGATCCGCGGCCGGGAGCTGCGCCTCGACTCGCAGCGTCCCGCCTACCGCCTGCGCCTCCGCCTCCCCTACGACGTGGACGAGAGCGGCGGGCGGGCCGCCTTCAACGCGGCCCAGCGGCGGCTCCTGGTCACGCTGCCCGTGGTGCCGCGGCCCGGCCCGCCGGAACCGCTAGGCCCGGGCGGGGAGCGGCTGGCGGAGGCCGAGCCCGCTGCGGAGGGGCTGGGGGAGGCGGCGGCGGTGCCCAGCGGCCTCGCCGGGGCCGCCCCTCCGTGCCCTGCCGAGAGCGCGGCCCCGCCGGCGGCGGAGCGCGGCGAGATGGCCGTCGCCCGGCTCTCCGGCAGCGCCGAGGCCGCCGTGTGCCCTCCCTTCCAGTGCCGGCAGGATGAGGCCTCCCTCAGCCTGCTCCTGCCTGTGCCCGGCATCCAGCCCCAGAGCCTCAGCGGGGCCGTGGGCACGAACCACTACAGCCTCCGCTTCTCCAGTGACGCTGGCGCCTATGCCCTCTTCCTACAGTTTCCTCCCGCAAACAGGCTGGCGGCCCCCGAGACCCGCGTTAGCGTCTCTGCCCACAACGCTGCCGTCGGGCTCGCCAAGGCCCCCGGCAGCACCGGGCCCTGGGAGAAGTTCTGCTTCGGCCTTGACGCCTCCGCTCTGCAGGTAAACGGCTTCAAGATGGCAGGGCTGGTGCGTCACGCTCCCCAGAGTGCCGCCGCCGCGCCGCTGCGGTGCGTGGCTCCTGCTTGGATTCGTTCCTGAATGGTGTCTCGGGGAGCTGTTGGGTTATCGGTCTGAGTGCTGAAGTCGGCGGTGACGGGAACCGCTTCCCTCGGAGAGCGGTTACCGATGTAAGCGGAACGGCCTGATTAGCGCTAGTCTTGCACGAGCGGTACGAAGGTCACGTCACGGAGCTGACGTCTTTCGTCCTTGGGATTGAAATGACTTCTGCCTCCCGCGCTGACTTTTTTCTAAGGGAAATTCTGATGATGAGTGAAAACAGAGCCTGCCCTATGTCCTTACCGTCAGCCTTTAAGGCCACGTCAGCTGCTCGTGCAGCCTGTTCACATGAAGAAAGCAGAATGCTGACAATGCGCCAGACGTACGCACACGCATGCGGTGTCATGAAACGCAGGCGTGTGAGTGGCGTGTACCCGTGGCTGTGTTTGAGGACAGAACGCCCATTTACAGCCGCAGGAACACCCAGTAGTTCAGTCACAGTCGTACAGCAAACGGCAGCTGGGAACTGCTGGCGATTGCCATTTCGCCGGGCTAGTTCATCTTCTCTCCTTACCAGCCTAGAATATGATTCTAGTTGCCATGTTTTACTCTTTTATGGGTCGTTAGGCAGCGATGCTCCCTGTGGCGGGAGGAGGTTGGCAGGCCTGCTGCGACCTGGCAGCGTCCCTGCAAAGGGATGCTCGGCACTCTTGCTGTCAAGAAGCACTCACGCAAGTTTTGTGGAGAACTACGTCATTCTGTAAGCGCAGAGTTTCCAGCAACTTATCGTGAGCAGGGATTAAGGCTGTGTAATTCTTGTGTAACCTTGCAGCCGTGTGATTTTGAGTTTGTCGTTATTTTAGAACAATAAAATCCTTTGCAGGTTGGATCACGTACCATGAAAACCGGCAGGCTTACAGTATATCCACTGAGATGGTGGCTTGGAGTATCTTAATTGCTCCATCCCTCCAATTAGAAAATACTGCAGGATTCTGAAAAATATTTATCCAATTAGTATATGTGCAGCCGAATCTCCACATTTTATTTCCCATTTCGCAGGCTGCATACCTTTTCTGTAACGGCAACTCCTCTGAAGGAGGAGCCGATCGTTTCGGGCAAGTATCGTAGATGGTGAATTTATTGAGAACTGCCTACGCTGAACTGTTTGCAGTGCGTTTCCTTCACTTTCACTGGATCAGGAGCCTGCAAGTCTCTGCAAGTGGGGCCACGAAGCATTCGGCACTACTCTTCATTGGTGTGATGGAATACTGGGTGCTAACGGCAAATAAGTCATCATGCAAATCACCATGCAAATCCCTGCCCATTTTCTGTATAGGTACAGAAGGCGTGGGGTAGGAACTACAGGCGTTTTATCCGCTTTTTCAGATCGGCTGAATATCCGTCTCTTTCATCGCGCGCCGTGGTGTGTGTCTGTGCGCTTGCTTGTTGGTTTATGGCGTGCAGGCCTGAACGCAGATTTTAAGCGAAAAGTACAGCTTTCTGTGACTCTGTGTGGGGATATAGCTGAAAATTCAGTCTGGGAACAGGAAATTCTGCTGCAGTATCTCTTTAGTACTGTGATTGATGGACATTGCTGCATGCTTTGGTCTCAGTAATGACTGAAAGTGTTTGGTATGTGCTTCGTTATTATGAGTGGGGGAACATCTGTTGTTGAAAGTTGTTAAAAGGGCATGCAGTAATGGGATTTTGGTCCGTATTGTATTTTTGCGAGTTAAAAAAAAAATCTTTGAATGCGCTGAATTTATTATATATTGCAAAATATTTTGGGTGGAGTAGTAGTAGGAGGAAATCTGGCGTTACTCACAGGCGTCCCAGCCATTCGTTCATGTAGCGGGCTAAAAAAGATTGATTTCTTCTGGGGTCCTTTTGGATACCAGGCCTGCAAATGGAAGCAGCTGAAATTGTCTGAAGTCGTTTGTTCTGTTTGCTTTTTCTCAACTGTGCTATTTCCCAAAAGTGCCTGTGCCAGCGCTGATAGCTGCATTCACTCAGAGTGAAGTGAGAAAAATTAATATTTAATTAGAGCTACTATTATATGCTGTCTTCTGTCCATTAACTATTTGCTCGTGGAAGCTTCTCTTCTGCTTATGTTGATTTCTTCAATTTGTCTGCTGTCATCTCTGGTGGTTTTCTGCTTTGAATCTCTTTCTATAAATCAGAGCTACGGTTCTTGCATTGAGATCTGCAAGGAGTTACATCAGTCATGGAAGAGCGTTCTGGGAACGCACACAGTAGCAGCGCCCTGCTTAATCACTTCAGGGAGCTTTCGCTGGCCTAGGCGAGCAGGAATTTTCCTCTGCGCCTCCCAGCTGCGCTGCTGTCTGCTTGCTTGTAATCTCTTCTCCCAGCGTAGCGTTGCCAGAGGACAGCGCGCGGCGGAAGAAGAGGCTGGCGGTTTTTTACAGATATGAAATTCCTACTCCGCTATCTTCTGGGAAGTTGCTTCTTACTGGAGATCGAGGGTTTCTGTGTTGTTTCAGGGAACAGATTCCTCGCTGGGTTAGTTACTTGAGAAATCTGCCCAGCTCGGCGATGGCTCGTGCCACGGTGGCTGCTACAGTGCCCTGTTAGGCTGCCTGCGGAATTGCCTCCCGCTAACTTGCCAGGCAGCCAGGAAAATGCGTTGCGATAACTGTTCACCGTACAAACAGAATGCACCTCGTTGGCAGCCTCGTCCCTGGGCTATGATGTAGTACAGCGCGTATCGCTTCATTTTGATTGCCTGCGCGCCTCTGCCCGGATCAACACGCACGATAACGGTGCCGGTAATTGCACAGCCCTGCCTTGCGTGATGATCCTGTTATCGCGCTGGCCTTCTCTGTTGGAAATTGGTCTGATACCAACGCTGGTAGAAGAATGAGTTGAGCTCGTCCTTAGGACACCATTTCCGACACAGAATTTCAAGGACTGGTTTTCCTTTTGCAGTCAGATACGTTTGAGTCCCTGTGCTGAAAGACGATATATTTAGAGCTCAGTTTCCATAGATGCTGAGCAGTCTGAATTCCCACCCCAGTGAGTGCTTATTTTGAGGAAGTCTTTGCAGCGCAACAGTCCTCCCCAGACTTTTTGTCATTGCAAGTATTCCTTCATTTGGTAGCTCTTGACATTGCTTTGGTTTTACCGTGTTCCCGTAGAACAGATCGTCAGCTCCCTGCTGACTTGGAGTCCTAACTTCTTACCAGTGGTTGCAGCCATTGCTTCTGCTTGTATCTGAGTAGTTTCGCTCCTTGGCTAAACCATAACGTCCACACCCTTGTAATGGTGAGCAGAAATCCTGTAGAAATAAAGATCCTGTAACTTCAGGCTTCATGGGCCAGGGTCACCTATTTCAGGGGTTTAAAAGTTATCTTTTGTCACTGGCCTTGTGCTCAACCACTGCACCAGAGACCACACAGCGCTGACCTTTCTGCAGGGCTTGCTTCAGGCCCTGGTTTTCCAGGGGAATAGAGACCCATGACCCGAGGAAGTTGCCTTCACTGTTTGCTCTTTGCCCTGAAGGGCCAGCTGTGGGCTGTGCTCCTGCCATTACTCTTTATCACAGTTCATCCACTAATGCCTTCTACATGATTGGCTATTAGGAAAAATTTCTTCACGGAAAGAGTGGTCAAGCGTTGGACCAGGTTGCCCAGAGATGTGGTGGAGTCCCCATCCCTGGAGGGGTTCAAAAAACGGGCAGAGGTGGCACTTTGGGCCATGGTTTAGTGGGCATGGGGGTGTTGGGTTGATGGTTGGGCTGATGATTTTAGAGGTCCTTTCCAACCTTAGTGATTCCTGGTTTTACTTTCATTAAAAATAATCCAGCCACCAAGCCAGGAAACACGAAATTGCTCCTCTCCCCTTAATTGGTTTAGTGGTGGACGTGGCAGTGTTAGGTTAATGGTTGGACTGGATGATCTTCAAGGTCTTTTCCAACCTAAACCATTCTATGATTCTGTGTCTCACTCCCATTTGTTTAAATCCTGGGTGCTCAGGCCTAGGAAACTCCTGCACTGGAGAGTTTCCCCCTTCATTTTAAGACAACAGAGCCTGGGGAGTAAATGATGAAGAAGAATGTTTGAGAGTTAAATAACCATTAATAAAATTTGTAAGCCTGCCAGGCAAGGTTTCCGAGAACAACATGTCCCAGAATGTCCTGGTTTACTGCAGAGCTGGAGTTGGGCAATTAATGGAATCATGCCTTCGTAAAGCACCGTCTTTTAATGTTTGGACTCCTGGGGTTAAATGCTCAATTCTTAATAAAAATAAAAACCAGTTTTCTGGTGGGTGTATCCGAACTACTGAGACTTGGAGGCTCAGTTATACTAGCATGTGAAACATGCTTGGTAGATAATTGTGCCTGCAGTTTTTGGATCGTGTGTGCTCATTTTTGTGTGATTAGAAAAAGACTGGTTAAAGTAATAATTCCCTTTCATGCTGATCCACACCCTTCCCGCCCTTCTCAGCGGACCGAAATGACTTTGTTCAGAGGATGTGCCCTCACGCTCCTGGTCAGCGCTTCCCTCCTGGGGTGCCCCTCGCTGGGGAGGGAATTGCTGCAGTCAGCCCATCCCTTTTACAATAAAAGCCCATGTTTTGTTACGGAGAATATTAAGATTTAACTCATGTAAACCCCCACGGGGCTCCAGAGAACAGTAGGGACCAGTGTTTCCTCTGCTTTACCATGCATCAAGATTATGGTTTTTTTTTTTTTAACATCTACAGTATGAAAAATATTATACTAAACATTCCTGATTAGTTCATGGTTTGAACTAAGCACGAGTTATGCTGTTTTTGAGGATGACTTAACATAGGTATCTAAAAGGGAACTGCATAGCTATATGAAAGCTTTGTTTAACTTCTCTCTGAATGTTGATGACTTCATGGAGAATGCTTTAGATGGGTGTGTTACTGAGCATAAAAAAAGACGTGTGATTTTTCTGCTTGGCACAGCCACCAGCGCCTTGTGAAGGAGATCCTTTTGAAGCTCTGGTTGCTTTTTCCTTCAGCAAGCAGCCGGTAAATAATGCTGAAGCCCTGTGACCTCTGCTCGCTGCACGCACAGAGTGTCGCGTGTTGTTTTCTAACCCCTGGACTTCTGCTTTGGCAACAGGTACGCTGTGGGGCAGCTCCTCCAGGACAAACACCCACTATGACATGTTTACACAGAAAAACCCCATGGGAACAATACTAGTTTTAGTTGCCTTTACAACAGAGGGACTGTCAGTCTTTGTAACTAATCCTCTTGTTATCTCATTGAACACCGTACCTGTCTTGTACCTGCCGTCAGGTCTGTTGTGCCCAGAGGGATCCCGTGCTCTCCAGCCACGCTGGATGCGTGCCTGGAGCGGGGCTGCTGAGAGGCCACCTATTCCCTGGAAAAGAAGTTACCCGCGGGCGGCTGCGGGCGGCGGAGCTACATCCTCCCGGCACTGGGAGCATGCGGAAAAGGCTGGGGCTGGATGTGCTGCCTGGGGCCATGCTGGGGCTGTCCTCATCCTCGGTGATCTCAGAATTAGGGCTTGTGTGGATAAATGTTGGCTTGAGAGTCAACCAAGCACGAAACCTAAGAGAGCTGCGTTGGGAAGTATAAGCTACGTTGACATTTTAAGCCTATGCCACCTTTCGGGGAGAAACCTGTACCGGAGAGCCGAACGGATGCCGCGGTACGCTCACAAGTCCGAACGGCTGTGCTGGATTTCGGCTGGCTGGGGCAGTCTGGCTAGCTGCACTGCTGCGTCTAGGTTTTGCCCTTCTTGCCAAGCTATTTTGTGTTATGCACTTTCTTTGAAAGTCAGGGTTATAATTTCCAACTTCCAAGCTATTGTAAAGAGTGAATATAATAGTTAGGGGTCACTTCTTAGAAGATTATGCTAGAAACTAAGACTGTTATGCTTAATCCTACAACAGTTGATTTTTGGCTCCGTTAATTCTGTGCTCAGCGTTTCAGGACTCTTGGCAAGTTTTTTGGGAGGTCAGAGGAGGATAGAAAAGGAGAACAGAACAAACTTATTGTTTGATTCCTTCCCCTCCCTCCCCCCTGAAGTAATCTCTTTCTCAAACTACATTAAGAAACATAATTAGTATGCTTCTGCTATAAACCAAACTAATTTCTGAATAGCCTTTAATTGGTAGACGCATTATGGGAATAACGTACTTATACAAGACAGTTATGTCAGGAAACGGTATTAACCTCCTGGTTAAGCTCATGAAAGCTTCTTTTGAGCAGTTTAATCTTTGCAGTCATGAATACCTTATAAAAGTTTTCACCCCCAGTACAGGTACTTTCCCTGACTAAACCTTTGAGCTTCAAATTCTCATGCGGAGCTGGTTTGCAGTGGGACCCTACCAGCCGAGAGGCCAGGACATCCCTGGATCCAAGTCCCTTTTCATATTGGCATCAGCTTCTCATTACAGAAGACATGCAAATAATTTAAGCCTGAAATCTGCCTCGCTTTTAAAACTGTTGCAGCCTTGTGTGGGAGGTAACTCTGGATGGTAGCTGGCTGCAAGTTTGGCTAAAGCAACGAAGAACAAACTATTTGAGTGCTCAGGGCAGCCGTGGGGGCACCGGCTTTGCGCGGCGTCTGCTGGTGTTGCTGCTGCTATGTGCTGTCAGTGCTGTGCGGTACGAGGATGGTTTCGAATGATGAAGTGCTCTAGAAACCAAAGTCATTCCTGCTAACATTTATGTTAATTTGGTCTCAGTTTAGTCACAGGGAAAAAAGAATGTGTACCAAACAGCAGATGACTGTGCGCAGGGGAAAAACAAATTTAATTCTAAGTTGCTAAGAGAGTATCATAAATATCAGAAAATAAACTGTTTAAACTGAAGAATTATTTTACACGGTCATTGAAATTGTCTGCAGATGGTTGTCCTTTGCTGCTCTTCCAAGCCAGAGCAAACAGGCTTTAAAATGAATTCCTGAATCATTTTTTGCCAAGGTCTGTGCTTTGATAACATCTGCAGTAATGTAAATGCCTCGGCATATACTCCCCGTGAATGCAAAGTCTGAATTACAGTCGCTGGCTGTCTGAACAGGCTAATGATAATCATTATATTGATAACAAACAGCATTGCCTGCGCGTACAGCGCAAGGTACCGTGATTTATGGCAGGCCACTGGGTAGTGCTGTGATGAAGTTTTAAATACTTACTTGAAATGTTAAGCATCGTGCTCTGGGAATACGGTGTCGAGCTGGTATGAAACCTGGTCAAATTGGTTTATAGTAATTAGTCAAAATGATAGGAACATCGTCACAAGCAGTTACTTTTTATCCTCCTGCAAAGTACTGATCAGTTGACCTTCCATTCATTTTTTTTCTTTTTCTAACAGTATTTTCTGTGAAGAAAATCAGTTACTTTGCTTTTAAGCAGGGAAAAAGCCTTCAGAAAGATTTGACTGGGTTCGTTGCCGAAGTGCGAGGTCGCCTTTGCGTTGAGGATGAACGGCTGTCGCGCTCTCCGCGTCGCCAGCTTGCCGGCGCGGCGCTGGCACTCGCCCCCCTGGCCCGGGGAGGCACTTCCGATACGCAGCTCAACCTCACGTTCTCTCCTAAGAGTCCTCCCGGTTTTCTTCGTTGTACCTCGGCTTTGGCGCGTGTAAACCGTCCCCTGCTATTTCAGCAATACCTCCACGAAGCCGTTGCGGCGTTTTGTGGGCCGCCGGGTGCTGAGCCTCTCCGCGGAGCGTTCCCTTTGCCGCTGCTGCTGTTTCACCACGGCGCTGGCTGCGGAGGCAAGGGCTCTGCAGCGTCTGCAAGTGACCTTGTGGTTAAAGTTGCTTCAGACAAAGCGATCTAAGGATGCAATTTGCTATATTTAGACCTAGCAAAAAACTTCATTACCTTTTGGCTTTCCAAGCGTCTCCTCTCCCGATTCCTGTACCTGTGATTTCTTTTTATTCTTAAGCTGCTTATGGACGCGAGCAAGGTCAGCTACCAACTTTGTTAAGAGCACAAATGCACAGGAAGAGAGTCCTTTCACAAAAGGCTTGTGCTCTAACTAGACAAAAGAAATGCAGGTTCAGAGGAAAAATAAATTGTTTTCCTCCGGAAAAATGGAGGCAAAGAGAGTTCCTTATAGTCACAGTAGTCCAGGAGAGAGAATCAAAGGAAGATTGCTGAGCCCCCAAACCCACGGTGGTTCCTTTCCCAAGAGGGGTGTTGAGAAGTGGAGATCTTGTAGAAGTTATTTTGGAGGAAAACCAGTAACAAACACTGGCCTCTTTTTTTTTTTTTTTCCCCCCTCTCCCTCTTTTTTCTTTCTTTAATCCTCACTCAAATTGCGAAGTCTCCAGCTTTTAGGAAAATGTTCTTGCTCTTAAAATGAAACGGTGGAGTGCGAAGGAGTGGAGGTGTCAGCTAAAGGTGAATTACTGGCAGGTGACTGCAGTTTCTCAGCGGGGCGAGGAGAGGCATCGTGCTGGAGCAGAGGGTGTTTTGCTGCACTTCCCTTCGAAGCGAAGGCAGGGTACCAGGATGGGCTGAACCGTCATCGCGCTCGGCAGCGTGCCGAAAACCCCGCGGAAGGGAAGCTGAGCTGTTCTGTCTGCGATGCGTGGGCAAAGCGATACTTGCAGAGGTGGAAATGTATCTCCTCTGCTGCCCAAGGCCTTGCCAGTGATCTAGTTCATGCGCTTGTGGGAGTTTCGGTGCTGCACAGATTTTGCGTCCGTACTCCCTGCCTTGTTTCTTTTCTCTGATACCTTCTCTTGAACCCCGCAGAATATTTCTACAAGCTTAAAGCACTGGCAGGGTTCCTCTCTGGCAGGCAAGAAAGGATGCAAGATGAGGGAATAAGTACTTTAGGCTTTGTATACAAAAATGCAAGAAGTAGGTATGTTACTGGAGGGTTTTCCGTCAGGACAACCCTGCTGTAGTTTAATCTTTCCACAAACTGTCTCAGCATCCTATGTTGGATGTTTGCCTGGATTGTAATCTTTCAGGATAGAAAATGGATTCAGTCCTCTGGTTTTGAAAACCAGCAATAGGTATGTTACGACTGTCCGTATTGCGATTTCTAATTTAATTAATGAAAAAATACCTCGCTGTTTTATTTTTCCTGTACGGATTTTTTTTTTTTTTTTTTAAGATGACAGTTAAATTTTGTACCGTAGACACAGGGCGGCATCTGGCTGTGCATAAGGCTACATCCACAGGGGGCCAAAATGTGCAGAATTGCCTTTTTGCTTCTCAGTCCACGAGATGCCGGTGATCGTTGAATTTAACTTTCATTGGGATGACAAGAGAGTAGAACCGGTCTGAGAAATTTAAAAGTATGACTTAAAATAGAAGGTTTGCAACTTTTCCCTGCTATTTCCAATTAAACAGTTCCTTGTTAAACAGGAAAGGTAATTCACAGAGAACGTAAGAATAGTCCTCTAGGGTAGACCATTTTTTATTGTGCCAACGTCTCTCCTTACCCACAGCCTACAGCAGATGATTTAGGAAGAATATGAGGACAGGGAAGGCTCTGCAGTTCTTATGAAACAGCCCCTCCAGGATATATTTTAGGACCTTTAATTACCTGTAACTGATTTAAATCTTTAAACCTGTAGCAACATGTTTCACGTTGTTTGTGAACTGCGTATTAACGGCCTCAAAACATGTCCCGGACCGTCGTCTTTAACTGCGGAGAGCTTTCCGTTTCTTCCAGCTGGTGGAAGAAGTTTACGCTTGCCTAAATGGAGATCTGAGAAGCCTCCGCGGATGGATGCGAAACGGATGTAGCCATGCATGTTTCATAGCCTTTGCTTTTGAAGGTCTGATCTTGAAGCCTGAGGGTTCAGAGATCCTGCAATGACAGTCCAAGGAGGTGCTTGCGTTTTCCTAAAGTAAGACACTGAAACAAATCCATAAAAGCGTCACCCCTTCCTGATGTTAAGATAGGTGAGGACAGTGGAACAATGTTGGTGCAAATCATTGCTCGGAGGGAGTTTAAATCTATATATTAGTGATGTACGAAAGAGAGAAAATGTTTCCTTTATCTTTGTTATGATGCAGATCCGTACTTTAAATCGAAATGAGCTAAGCACTGGTCTTCAATTAATTTCACCTTGTTACTTCTGAATGTCTGACTTAGAAATTCTCTATCGAGATGTGAGTGTGCTGTGAAACTTGTGTTGCGAATCAGTGTCCTGGCTTTGTTGGGAGTCAGTTTCTTGCTCCAGTACCGCTGAAGTATAGTACGAAAAGAATATAACCTGCTCTTTCTTTTCTTTAGGAAAGATTGTTTGTCAGTGAAGAAAACGTTGATGGATTTCTAGGCGATGTTTTATGCCCTTCCTTTTGCTCCCAATCAGCACTGGAAAGTCAGCCGTTAATTGAAGTGCTTGATGTTACTGAGGACAGAATTCAAATCAGCTTGAAGGTAAGGATGTCTCTGGCAGTGGTATGTATTGCTGACCAATTTATGTACTTCAGCAAGATCGTCTCAAATCTGACCAAAACCCCTTTGTTCCCATTTTGCCTTGATATAGCAGGGAAAACCATAGAGTAGGATGTATTTGCGAGTATAAATGTCAGACTTTAGAAGCATAGGTTCATGTTTGTGCCGTTTAACGTAACCAAGGGATTGAAACCTCCTGTATTTCATTGGAAAGGTGGGGAACTGCGATACAATCGTTAAAGACAATGCTTTCTCCTTGCAGGGATACAGCATGGCACACACACAATAAATCTCTCACTGGTATTAAACGAAAAGAATTGCTAACGACCTACCTAGTATCCCTCATTCAGAGGAACCCCAAGTGCTTGCAGGTCAGAGCTGATGACAGCATGATGCAAACAAATCATGGCAGATGTCATCAGAACAAAACCAGAGTAAAGAAGTTAATAATCCGTGTCCTTCAAATACTCAAAAGTTTGGGTTCATGTACTGGAGCCCACGGTTAAAGCATGCTGTCTTTTGCACAGACACCTTTCCAGGTGTTTGGTCCAGAAGTGAACTTACCTGGAGGGATTTGTGGTCAGGAGGGAGGGGAGAGGCGAAGAACCTGGCTGGTGGGAGCAGGAATCGGAAAGGGCTCCTTAAGACGGACAGAGGGTGCTCAGTCGTGGCCACTGTGTCGCTCCCTCTGCCTTGTCACACAGATAGAGAAAACCTTGAGGATTTTGTCTGTGAAGAATTAGGTCTCATTATCTTTATTCAGTCCACATGTTCGAATATTTGGTGGTTTCCTGTTTTGCAGATAATTAAACATGGGACTATTCATCTTAAGTGCCAGCCTCAAAATCACTGCTTGTAATATTTAAGGTCTCATTCAGGGTACCCTTCTTCCTCAGTCACCCTGTCTATACAAAGCATGCAAGGTAGTCTGTTTCTGAGGTCTGCCACAGGATTAAAATCATAAAATTGTTTAGGTTGGAAAAGACCTTTAAGATCATCAAGTCCAACCGTTAACCTAGCACTGCCAAGTCCACCACTAAACCATGTCCCAAAGTGCCACATCTACACATCTTTTAAATACCTCCAGGGATGGGGACTCAACCAGTTCCCCAGGCAGCCTGTTCCAGTGCTTGACCACCCTTTCTGTGAAGAAATTTCTCCTAATATCCAATCTAAACCTCCCCTGATGCAGCTTGAGCCCATTTCCTCTCGTCCTCTCGCTTGTCACTTGGGAGAAGAGCCCGACCCCCCCTCCCTGCCCCCTCCTGTCAGGCAGCTGCAGAGAGCGATGAGGTCTCCCCTCAGCCTCCTCTTCTCCAGGCTGAACACCCCCAGCTCCCTCAGCCGCTCCCCACCAGCCCTGTGCTCCAGACCCTGCCCCAGCTCCGCTGCCCTTCTCTGGACACGCCCCAGCACCCCAATGTCCTTCTTGTGCTGAGGGGCCCAAAACTGGACACAGCATTCCAGGTGCGGCCTCACCAGTGCTGAGTACAGGGGGACGATCCCTGCCCTGCTCCTGCTGGCCACACTATTCCTGACACAAGCCAGGATGCTGTTGGCCTTCTTGGCCACCTGGGCACACTGCTGGCTCATGTCCAGCCGGCTGTCGACCAACACCCCCAGGTCCTTTTCGGCCAGGCAGCTTCCCAGCCACTCTTCCCCAGCTGCAGCGTTGCACGGGGTTGTTGTGACCCAAGTGCAGGACCCGGCACTCGGCCTTGCCGACCCTCACACCGCTGGCCCCGGCCCATCGGCCCAGCCTGTCCCGATCCCCCTGCAGAGCCTTCCTACCCTCCAGCACATCGACACTCCCACCCAGCTTGGTGTCATCTGCAAACTTACGGGGGGTGCACTCGATCCCCTCGTCCAGATCACTGATAAAGATATCAAACAGAACCGGCCCCAACACTGAGCCCTGGGGAACACCCCTGGTGACCGGTCACCAACTGGATTTAACTCCATTCACTGCAACTCTTTGGGCCCGGCCACCCAGCCGGTTTTTTACCCAGCAAAGAGCACGCCCGTCCAAGCCACGAGCAGCCAGTTTCTCCAGGAGAATGCTGTGGGAAACGGTGTCAAAGGCCTTACTAAAGTCTACGTAGACAACATCCACAACCTTTCCCTCATCCACTAAGCAGGTCACCTGGCCATAGAAGGAGATCAGGTTGGTCAAGTAGGACCTCAGTTAGCCAAGTAGGACCTCAGTTAGCCAAGTAGGACCTCAGTTAGCCAAGTAGGACCTCAGTTAGCCAAGCAGGACCTGAATGACCTCCCTTTGCAAAACACGAGATGGACAGGTGAAGAAAACAAAAGGTTGGTTTTGTAAAGAGGAAAATGTGAGGTAAGACTCCCCAAATCAACTGGGATTTCTTGGTAGACACTGCATCAGAAATTAATTTAAAACTTTTCTTAAAGGAAACACGGAAGGATAATATGCAGGGACAATCAGGTTACTTCTGTGGCCATAAACTGGAGACTGCAGATATAGTTAATGTGTAGATGGCTTCCTGGAAAGCGAGTTCAGATGTGGCCTCTGGAACTATGCTGGAGGACTGAGGGGTTTACCCTAAAGATAGTGGCTCCGGCATTACTTGACAGGCTTAACTTTTGTAGCTAGCGTGGACTGTACAGAAAAAATTAAAATTCAGGTTGTTGGAGAGCAAATGTGGACGTTTTGGTACCTGAGAAAGGGAAGCTAAGATATCTTAAATCACTCGCACATTCGCGTGGGAGAATCATCCAGTGCTGAGAAGGACTTCCTAGTGCTTCTTTCATTTCTTGCTGGAGTGAGCAGTGGATTTGGGGTCAGAGAGGGCTGGGTGCGTGACAGAGGGACTCAGTCTTTGAATCTATGAATCCAGCTGCTCCTGGACAGATACTTGCCTGATCCTGACTGGCCACTGATAGGGACATAGGAGTTACCGGCCGTTTTTTGATAAAGCAGTCAATAGCTAATGGTGAAATTGGGTAACCGCTATTTACACAGCACCGAGTCTCACAGTTCATACTCTCCCGAGGCAAACCACAGCAATTCCTGGATTAACTCACTTAGGCTGATTGAGAAAGACAGCTCACTTACCAGTTACACCTTTCACATATGACAGGATGGTAATTTCCCTAATTGCAAGGTCAAAACACACTTCATTGCAATGAGACTTTAGATCCTTTGGCCGATTTTGTGGCCCCTGAGTTGGAGAAAACAACAGCCAGGGTGTGCTGAGTCGCCCGTCTTCCCTGCTGTTAATTGCGACAGCGGCTGCGGCCACTTGGCAGGGGCCCAGCAGCATTTCCTATTGCAGAGGAAACCCTGGGGAGGCAAACAACCTCCCTGCCACTCCTTCCCACGCGCGGTACGAGATCAGGAAAACCTCAGCACCATACTGGCTCGGCTTTCTGGAAGTAGACGTTGGAGAAACAGGTGTCTCGGCCTGTCTTTCCAGCAGTTTTGTGTGCCCAGTCCGTTTCAACTATAAAACAATTCGTTTATTTTTCTTGACAGCCGCAGGAAGCGGTCCATTCTGAACGCGATGGAAGAGAACAAACGCTTAGCAGCTCAGGCGGAGATCTCGCTGAAAAGACAAACGGCGACTGCCCCCAAAGAAAGGCAGAAACAAACTGTACCGCAGCCGACACGGTTGAAGAAGAACGCGCTACAGAAACCAACAAAACCTCCACATCTTTTGCAACAGCTGAAACAATAGGAAAAGTGGGTTGTAGTTCACACCATTGTCTGCAGCGTGAACCTTCTGACACCACTTCAGCGATTCCTGGCGAATCTAGGAGAAAGGAACCACATTTGGAAAGCGCTGTCGCGGTAGGCGAAATGCCCGTGGCTGCAGGCTCTGAAAAACAAGCAGAGCTTCTGCTGGAGGGGCAGGCGAAAGCGGAAGGGGTCGAAGTGGCTGCGCCCGCGGGGTCGGCGCAGGGGAACCAGCGCAGCTCGGGCAGCAGACCGGCCTCCCCAGTTCTCCAAGAAGTGAACGCGCAGGACGGGAACGTGCAAATCCATAGGGATCACGTAACGCGCTGCCCGGTTGCGTTTCAGAATTCTTTGCTGTATGAATTGGACTAGTTTAATTATTTTAGGATTTCCTTCTGTTGTTCGATGCTTACTGTGACTTCCACATGCTGGTTTATGACTTCAGGGCTAAGAGTAGAACACAGGTTCCTACTGAAACTGTTTTTGTTTATGCGTCAACTTAGAATACTTATGTTGTTGTTAATAATTTAAGTGAACAGGTCTGAGTTTTCTGATCACATGTATGGGCTCAAATAGTTTTACTCACAAGAAAGATGCGGGTGAAGGTGAATCTGAGCTCGTGGAAGAAAATGCATCTTTATTGTTTACATAACTTTCTTAGTCTCTTGCTACGTTACAGGGAGTATTTGTGTATCTCCATTTTCTAATGGCTCCCTCGGGAATTGCTGTGTTTAGTCCACCTAGAAATGAGCAGTATTCATCATTTTTGAAACCTTTCATTTTGTGATAACTGCAGGATTAGACTTGCACTGATTTTTAGCAATCAAATGAAATCTCTAATTACACGGAGAAGTTCTAATTAGTCTCCTAGAAATAATCAACATTTGTACCATGTATTCCATCCTAGTACATTACTTCAGAACACAGCATCCAAACATACCCAGTCTGTCAGCCGAACAAATTCAATTGCACAATAAAAACATTCTCTCTTGTTGCACGTCTGCTACTAAGCACTTACAATTTGTAAAATGGACACATTTTATCCAGATTAGATGTACTTTTCAAAAACAGTTCCCCATGAGCTTCAGCGTGCCGCTTGCTGGTTCATCTCTCTAAAGTGCGATAACCAAAAGAACGTATCTAATAATAACAACAAATTTTCAGTTCCCGTTCTCACTGCTTCTGAAATAACTTCTGTTTTCTTCTGAGTTGTACAAGACACAAGTGTGCTTTAGAAGAAAGCAAAATTTGACTTCTTTCACAGCTGCTCTGGAATTACTCTTAGGTTTCTACGTTAAATGCGAGCGCTTGCAGTGGGGCTACGGGGTGTAAGCTTTACTTTTGTAAGCTCAGCGGAAGCCACAGCTGCCAAAAGCCTCTGCCCTACCCTCTGCGCCAGCACGGCACCGACCCAGCTGAAGGGGGGTAAGCGGTTTGCTGGGTTAAGCTTAACCTCGATCAGCTCCGTCACGGTCGCGCGGCTCCTTGTGGGAGGCAGCGAAGGGCTGCGGCACAGGCACAGCCTTTTCAGCATCAGCTCTGACTTTGTGAAACTATGAAAATGGAGTAAGTACCAAAGCTGCTACAAAATCGTGGCAGTTAAATTACCCCTGGGAAAAAAAAAAAAGAGCATCTTAGCGCGGTCAAAATAAACACCTGCATACTACTGGCTGTTTTGACAAAAACTGGCTCTCGAGTGAACATTTAACCGATATATTCACAACCCATAAAGCCGGTGACAAATGGTGGTAAAAGGAAAGCCTTGCTACGCGCCCTTCCATTCTTAAGTAACTGTTGTAGCCAGAGTCCTAAAAGCACCAACCTCATTTTCTCTAATTAAAAAAAAATGAAGCTTCTTTTTTTTTTCCTCTCCCAAATCTCTCAGCATAAAATCTACCTCTAAATATTGCACGCCTGTCACCTTAGCATAGCGTTTTCTTACTCTAACATGCTCTTTCTCTAGCATACATACTCTCTCCTACAAAGAGCTGCTTATGTGCTACTGCTACCAGTTGTGCTTCAACGTGGAGTGCCATTAAAGCAGCCGCACCGCTAGACGCAAAACGGGCAAGGAAGCATTCGATGTTAACGAACGGCTCCGCGCTCTCCCGTTCGCGGCTTTCAGCTCCAGTTCAGCCTGTTTCCATTACACAGCACTACTTTCTGCTGGTCGCTTTGCAGAGCCGACCGATTTGAAAGTGAACTTTTTTGTGATCCAAACAAAAGGGGGGTCGTGCCACGCATTTGTTACTCTCTTCTGCCTCAATTAGCGAGTATCGTTAAAAATTTAATGAAGTTAAATGCACACCACTAGAAGGGGAGATGGCACGCGTCCCGCGCTCTGGATTAAAGAAAAGACACCCCTGCCCCAGTCCTGACTTTCTTTCTAGCAACAGGAGATGACGTATCTTTTTGTCAGAATCAAGAACTTCTCTGGTATTACAAAACAACTGTATTTTATTTCGGCAGAACTAAAAAAATTGTATATTTATCTACATTGTAGCAAAAACCAACGATTTTTTTTTTTCCTTCATATATTCATCAACACATTGCAACCAAACCGGGACACAGATATCGGGCACGAGGTGATGCCGGTGGGAGGTGCCGGCACCGCTGGCAGAGGCGGCGTGCGAAGCCCGGCTCCCACCGGGGCTGGAGCTCGGGAGGGCTCGGTCCCCTCGCTCGCTCCTGGCCACCCCCAGCACGGCGCCGCGGGCACCACCGCTCCGCCCCTGATGGGGGAAAAACCCCCCACGCCGCAGCACCATCCGCACCAGGAAAGATGCGCTGAAATCCGAGTGTTCTCCTCCTCCTCCCGGTAAACGCAGCAGCGGTCACTTTTTGCGTCAGGGCTGCGACGCTGCTCTGAGCGGCCCGGCAGCAGCAAGTAACCCGCTTGCAAAACGTGGTCGCCGAACACGAAAGATGACTATTTTGGGACACCTTTTACAAGAATGTTTATTCATATTAAAGCAGAAACCAACTCATAAATGCTTTTTATACACGTGTGTGCCTGTAAAAGACAGTACGGAACAACTCAAAAAGAAAAAGGCTGCGAGAATGATCCTCACTGAAGTCTGCGGTAACTTTTACAGAGTTCGTGGTCCCTAATATCTCCCCACCCTCCGTTTTTCACATGAGGGGAAAGGGGTGCCATGGAGTACCTTTTACTGACACTCATTGTTTCGGGAAACAGGTACTGTTGGTTGCTGTTCAAGAGAGAGTCGATTTTGGCACTCTGGGTGGACGGTCTGCAGGATTTCTTGTGGTGCATGCCACAGTCCCCCGTGTGAAAAATCCTGGGGATTTCGGGAACCAGCACTTTCCAGAACTTTGGAAGACAAGAGACAGTCAAGTGCTGCAGAGTCCAGTCCCAGTTGTAATCGTCGTAGGTGCAGAAGGCGTCCGTGCACTCGATGAGCTGCTGGTAGGTGTCTCTGCCGAAGGCCATGCCCATGTTGTGCTCGGTGGACTTCCACGTCTTCATCTCCACCTTGTCGGCGCGGCCGGCGAAGCCGCCGCGGACGGGGCTGTAGGTGCCCAGGGAGACGATTTGGCACTCGGGGCACTCCCGCTCGCGCAGGGCCCAGAGCTTTTTGAGGACGTGGTAGAAGTCGGGCGCCAGGTAGTGGTCCTCCTCCAGGAAGAGGACGGGCCCGGCGTGCTCCCGCAGCGCCCGCACCCGCTCCCAGACGAAATGGAGCTTCCACCACCAGTGGTGCTTGGTCTGGGAGAAGCGAGCTTCGCGGTAGTGCCCGAAGGAGTCGGGGTACTCGGCGTTGATGCAGCCCAGGCGCAGGGCCGCCGCCTTGCCCACGTCGCGGGGGCAGTCGCGGGGGTCGTGGCCGGGGAACTCGCGGGGGTAGAGCTGGATGCTGAAGGGGAAGAAGACCTGCAGGACGGGGCAGAAGTCCACGCGTGCCGCCAGCCGGTTGAGCTCCTCGGCCCACAGGTCGTGGCTCAGCACCAGCAGCACGTTCTCCACTCCCGCCGCCCGCCGCAGCGACTCCAGCAGCAGCCGCAGGTGCTCGGCTCGATCGTGCACCTGCACCACCAGCACCACGTCGGCGGCGGCGGCGGCCCGCGCCGGGAAGCGCCCGGCGTTCCGCACCGGCTGGTCGAAGTTCAGCCGGTAAACGAGCGAGCGGTAACTCAGCGTCCCGTTCTCGCTCAGCGGCGGCGCCGCTGGAGACGCGGCCGAGGCGTTAGCGGCGGGGCGGCGCGGCGGCTCGCTGCCCCGCGGCGGCTCCCCGGTGGTACCGGTACCGCCCCGCTGCTGCTGCTGCTGCTGCTGCTGCTGCTGCTGCTGCTGCCGCCTCCGCCCGCCGCCGCCGCCGCTTCCCCACAGCGCCAGGGCGCAGAGGGCCAGCGCCAGCGCCAGCAGCAACACCTTCCGCTTGTAGATCCGCAGCCGCATCCTTCCCGGCGGCGGCGGCCGCCGCTTCCCCGCCGCCCTCCCGCCGCCGCCGCCGCCGCCGCCGCTCCCGCAGGCAGCGCGCGCGCGCTGCCACCGCCCCGCGCCGACACGTCACGCCACGCCATAGGGCGCCGGTGACGCCGCCGCCGCCCTTCTATTGGTCGTCAGCGCCGTCACTCACCGCCGCTTCCGCCGGCGGGGGCGGTGCAACCCCTGCCCGCCCCGGCCCCCGGGGGGCGCTGCGCGACGCCGGGCGGCGATTGGCCGGCGGTGATTGGGGGGCGGCGGCGATTGGGGGGCGGTGATTGGCGGGTGGTGATTGGCCGGCGATTGGGGGGCGGCGATTGGCCGGCGATTGGGGGGCGGCGATTGGCCGGCGGCGATTGGCCGGCGGCGATTGGGCAAAGCGGGGGTCCGGGGGTCTCGGTCCGGAAGCGCGCGGGGGCGGGGGGGGGAGGCAGGCGAGATGGGGCAGAGTCCGGTAACCCCGCTCGGGGACGGCAAGAACCAGCGGCGAGAACCCTCCCCGACGGGCCCGAAGCGTGCACGAGAGGAGAGAACAATTCCCCATGTGCAGGAATGACGCGGGAGAAAATCATGCTAGAATGGCAGGGGTCAGGCAAGAAAATCCCAGGAGCGCAAGAGTGATGAAATCATTTTAGAATGGCAAGAATAAGAAACTCATTCTAGAACGGCAGGAATAAGATAAATTAATTTTAGGATTGCAAAAATAAGATAAATTAGTTCTAGGATTGCAAGAATAAATTTATTCTAGGCTTGCAAGAATAATACGTAAGAAAATAACTCTCCAAGCGCAAGAATACAAGAAAATGATTCTAGAATTGCAAGAAAAATAAGTTGAAAAAATCATTCTAGAATTGCAGGGATAAGGTAAGAAAAGAATTCCAGAACTGCAAGAATAAGATCAAATCATTCTAGATTTGAAAGAATAAGGTAAATTCTAGCTTTGCAAGAATAAATTTCTTCTAGGTTTGCAAGAATAATGCATAAGAAAATAATTCTCCAAGCACAAGAATACAAGAAAATTATTCTAGAATTGCAAGAACACAACATTTAAAAATCACTCTAGAATTGCAGGAGTAGAAGAAAAGAATTCTAGAATTGCAGGAATAAGTTAAGAAAAGAATTCTAGAATTGCAAGAATACTACATAGTAATTCTGCAATTACAAGAATATGTAATAATTGTAGAATCACAAGAATGAGACGACAGTCATTCTAGAATGAGAAGAATATATTAAGGCAATCATTCTAACACTACAATAACGTATAATAAAATGATTCTACAATTACAAATACTTGCAAGAGTTCCTCTTTTAATTCTATACCTTGTCCCAGCCCCTCTCCTCGGTGGTCAGGGCCAGCTGTGAAATTCGGTGACAATTTCGTGCGATCGGCCTGGGCATGGCGCGCTCCGGAGGGTCAAATACCGTCACGCGCGGGAGGAGGAGAGCTCTACCCCCCGCGGCTCTGCTTTCCGCTGGCAGAAATCGCCCCAGTTTTGCTTGGAAAAGCTTGACAAAGCTGACAGCCGTCCCTGAGCTGAATTTGGGGGCGGCGGCGGCAGCCGGCAGCCCCAGTGCGCGTTTCCAGGAGGCCCTGGAGCCGTCATGGCTACGGAGCGAAGGGCAGCGCAGGCAGGGCCCAGCGGTATCTGGCAGGAATTTTGGACAATCTCCCGTCTGCCTGCAGCAGCGGCCTCGCGTTTCGTGAGCACCCTGCCCTGGGTTCTCCTCCGGTTACGAGGTTTCTCCGCTGCGCCTCACCCCTTCCAGCACTAAAACTGTTTTCAGGAGGCTGCTACCGCCTCCTGCGCAGGGCGGTACCGCTACATCCAGGTTTGGGGGTGGTTTATTTTTCAGTCTGGGTTAACATCAATACTCATTTCTGTAATTTTAAGTATTTCTTGCCTCGAGAAGGCAGCCTCCACAGAGTCAGATTTAACATCTTGCACAGCCGCGGGTAAAACTCCGGCAACTGCAACACTGTCCAGCTGGGATAACAGTTCCCCTGTCACACAGGCAGCGTACGGATGAACACGTTAAAGATCGCAAAGCACTTGGATAACGTAAAGTGGCATCGGCACGGCAAAATCGGGCCAGTTAAAGAATGACCCAATCTGCTGCTAGCCCAGCTCACAGCAGCGTTCAGGAATATCAAATTGAGATCTGCCTCAAGGCTTTTTTCCCCCAGATGGGTAAGTACAGGTTTCAATTGCATTTAAAAGCGTCCCACGTTAGGCAGCGCCCTCAAATTCCGGGCAAGAGCTATGGGTTGCTTTAATCCGATGAGACTAAGCCCCGCAGTACTCGACTCTGCAACATCCGAGGCCAACACCAAACTTCTTGGGCACACAACATGAACAGAAGGGACCGGAGCTATGCTTCTACGTTTAGGACACGTTTTTAATGACAGTTTCACAGTTTGACCTTTGCTGAGCACGGCTGAGCTTTGCCTAAGTCAGCAAGTTTCTCCAGTCACCCAGGCACAACCAGTGGTTTTCAAGCGAGGTGTTAAAAAAAGAGCACTCTTTAAAAGAGAGAGGCTGGTCTCTGCAATGAAGTCAGTTTGATTCAACCAGATCGCACTGCTACAAATAGGAAACACCACATAAACGGCCCTACGGCGCTCCCCACAAGTACAATAAATGAGGTAGAATAGTTTCTTACGAGACCAATTTTTGCCCGGTCCCATTTTCACTACTAAAAGCCCTAGAGACAGCAGTTGGGTCACGCACGCTCCTGCGCTCGCAACAGACAACAGAAGTGTGCCTGTCTTTTGCCACCTACACCTGCATCCGCACCCGCTACTCCGCCTCTTCCCAAATGAGCCCAGTGCGCCGATGAGGAGCGAGCTGGAGGAGATCTAAGAGACACCACAGTTGTCTTGCTGGCAGGCAAGGAAAACCACTGGAAAAGACGCTCCGGAAAGGAGCGATTTCTGCTTTGGCTTTACCTAACGCTGAAGAACAGCTTTGACTCTTGGCTCCTTCGCCACCTCCTGGCTGCCTGACAGCAGGCAGCGCCGGCTCGGCAGAGCGCAGGCACGGAGCGCTGCAGCAGCCGCCCCGGCAATGCCACGGCTCCGGCTGCTCATCCTTCTGCAGCCAGCACGACGCAAAGCCCAACTCACTCATCAAGCACCTTGCTGCCTCTGGGACGAAGCTGCCATCGCAGAACTTCACCCTACCGAGATAAATGCTCTGCAGCGCAGACAGAGCTTCCGTGTGGGAATTGCAAGATGCTGAGAATATTAAGTCGGCTGGAACAAATTCCCAAAGGAACTCAGGAACGTTGTAGACCCCTCCGGCCCCTCTGCTTGGCTGCACGAGTCTTCCCTTCATCTTTTCTTGGAAGGTGGGAAAGCAGGGAGTTTAGAAAGCTCCTCCGCACGTCTGACCTCCGTGGAGACGGCAAGCTCACAGCACGCCGGGGACATCGCTGTGTTGCTAGAAGGTGCTCGCTCTGGTAGTAATGCAGCAATAGCTGGGGAAGAACCTCCGTGGAACAGGGCTCCAGCACCTGACCGCCCTCCTCAATGCTGGGTCAGCTGCTGTGGTTTCAGAGGATTAAAGGGAAGCCAAGTCAGTTTTGGGGATGACATTCACTTCAGAGATAACAGCAGCCCAGCGTACAAACACTGGATTAAAAAACCCCAGCAGTACGTGCAGAGCTGACGGGAAAACATTCCCATCCAAAAAGCCCTTTCCCACAGTTCACAGCCTCCCTTTCACGCCAAGAGAGGCTGCGCTCCTCTTCACGTTGCCTTTTAACCCCCGAGCTGATCCCTTCTCCCAGCACAGCGGGGCTTGGACAGGACTTCACAGCCTGCGCCTCACTGGCAGGCTGCTCATGTCCTGGGCCACGCAGGTGCGGTTTCCTCCTCTGCCCGGCACACCTGGCTCCCCTGGGAGGCTCTCAGTCCCTCACAGACACCCACACATCTGCATCTGCATCTAAAATTCCTGAGGAGTCCCGCAGGAGGCCAAATTTCTGTGTCTACTCCACTTCCCTCCTCTTAATCATGCACTCCACCTATAAGGTTTTTTTTTTTCCCCCCAAATGAGTAATCTTCAGGCTGCTGCAATCAGGATGAGATCTCTCTCCCTTTACAACAGCGTTAGCACATGACTATTTGAAACCTCCCAGGGTTAGCTCTGCAGTGCTTTCTGAAGATCGAAGATTGGTGTTGAGGTAAACAGGCACGCTTGGCTTCCTCCTTCACAAGTTCTCTGTAGCTGAAGAGCAACGTAGAAGGAATGATTCATCCAAATCTTCCTGTAGTTGCTGAAAAGTTACTGCTTTACAAATACTGTGTGAAGAGAACACAGTCAAAGTTATTTTGACATTAGCAGAAAGTTTTAGTGACACTCAATATTTCTAGAATAAAGGTTCCTCTTCCGATGGGAAGCGCCTCTCTTGGCCTTGTCAGAGCAAAGCCCTTGAGTAGGAGTGCTTCAATATTTATTTCTGCTGTGAAATTAGGGTTAGCGAAGAGTTTGAAACCGATGATTTTTAAAACGTGGATGAAAGTTGTGCTCACGCAGGAGATGTTAAGTGATACCTGCAAGCCAGGTACCTTCTCCCAAAGCCTGCTGCCGCCTTTCAGGCTGCTCCTCACGCTGCACGTCGCCTCTAGCTGTCACCTGAAGCCCAGCCTAGATCAGTTCTGCACACAGTAACTACAGATGTCTTGTTTTCCGATTGAAATGACATAGAATTGCCACAGTGGGGTGTTTTTCTATGACTCGAAAAGATGCAAAACATGCAGTTCACTCCTGTACAGTCAATACCGCTTCGAAAATAACAGCGTAACACGCTCCCTCCAAGCCATCACATGTTGCAGGGCATGGGATGCCTACAGACTTCTGAAGGGACTTTTGTTCCATGCTGTTTCAATACCCCAGCCAGGGACCAGCTGACAAGACATGAAATAAGGGTGCGGATACTCTCAAGTATTTCGGTATCTTCACCAGGAAAAAGGCCAGGAGCTAATCACTAGAGTATGCTGGATGAAAAAATCATTAGAGAAAACGCAATTCACATGTACGTAGAAGGGTTTAAAAATTTAATAAGTTGACACAGTGAACAATTCAAGAATCTTTAAAACATGAGAGTTCAGAAACAAAGTTTAGGTCACATATTTAGAAAAAGACATTTCTTGTGTAACAAAGAGATAAAACCAAACCCATTCGCTCTGGTAGAAAACCAGCAATGCTGGTCCCTGCTTGAAGTGAGAATGCAGTAGCAGAACTTTTTAAAAAGAAGCACCTGGAATTACATGACCAGTTTTGAACTGCTCACACTGTAATTTCTTCTCATAGCAACCTACCAAGTTGCTCTACAGTAAACGAGTCAGGAAGAGTCCAGTCCAGTGATAAAGCCAACGCAGTTGTCTTCTGTAGGCAGAGTTCAGAGCCTCAAGCGTAAGCAAGCAAAGCAGTCTGATATATGCTCACCCTCCTTCTCCTAGCAAGAAACCGCTTACGCCACGAAACAAAGAAAACTGTCACCATACTCCAAACAAAGTCACAGTAATAGGAAAGAGAAAGCAAAATACATTCTAAGGAAGATTCATTCAAGCTAAGCATTGCTTTTTATTCCAATCAAAGAGAGATTCTAGTGGTGGAGGAAGAGAGTCAGGCCACCGGCTCAGGCTGACGGTGCCCCCTCACTGCAAGACTGACATTTGCTGTCGACGGCAAATGCCCTGTGTCAGCACGGGTGGGTAACAAGCAGAAAACAATTTCAGGCTCTTCTGTCACCGGACAGAATTTCAGGCAGAGCTTCTGCACCCGATAACGGTCACCCGTTACTCTGCAGGTACCTATCCAGGAACTGGGAATAGCAGTCTAGAGAACAGAAGTAGCAGATGATGGGTGCTTCCGTACCTCCCATGTTATCCACGAGGACCACGGTGTGGGCTACGTGATGGAGATTCATGGTCACCGTGATCTGAATGAAGCTGCTCAGACAGGCACTTCCGCACTGGCACGTTTTAGCCACTTCCAGATCTTCACAGAGGTGGGAAGGAAGGAGATGACAACCATAAGGGATTCTGTTGAACAAGAGGAGCAAGTGTGAATTCACTACAAAATTAACCAACGTCACTCAAACACAGTGACACGCCATATGTACCAGTTGGAAGAAACGCCTTTCCGAGATCATAGGCAAGGCAAATCTGAAGTTTTGCCACTTGCAATATTGGACTGGTTAGGAATTCAACACCATTTTCCAAGACAGTCACTAAAAACATGCAACCACGTTACTGACCCCTAAGTACCAAGGACCTGGACTCCAGAAGATGCTGCAACAGGAACTAGGGAGTTCACACAAATTGTAACAGCCTGTGTCACAGCAACAGAAAATTAGAGAATTAAGAAGAAGATTAAGAATAATGAGACAACTAGGCACATATCTGCTCTTCCCTCACATAAGCCAGGAAGATCACTGTACTTCACCCTGGCCTGATAAGGCACCCACAATTTACTCCTCACTCTCTAACACGAAGAAGTGGTAGTAGCGTAAAAACACCGTATCCAGAGGAAACATGAGATGAAATGAACCTTTGTGCAATAAATGAGCCTTTTTACTTTGCAGACAATAAATTAAGGTTCTTTTGACATACTGCTCTTTTCATCCATCATGTCAAAAATGCTATTCAGGGCAGAAACAAGCACTAATTCTTTTTAAGTTTGCAGCAGAGTGGCATTGTGTTTGGGGTACAAAATAAATAATTTCCCTCAAGTACTTTGTCAAGTTAACTTCAAAATGTGGGTATCACCAGTGCCCAGCTGCCACTCGAGACTCACAGAATAGGTCCCACTGACTCACATCCCGACTACACCTACATATTCTCAATTCTTTCTACGTACCATCATTCACATAGCTAAGACTCCTGTGGGTTTTTTTTCCACAACCTCAATTTTGGGACATCCTTTTTTCCGGTCAGGACAAGCATAATCACAGCTCCGGTACTTGCCCAGCATGCCACTGTGAAGACTGATTTCCAAACAGTTGCTTTTGCGTCTTCCCTCCTTCTGTTTTCTTCCTTTCTCAAGGTTTTTGCAGCCCATCATCACTCCTGTTTCTCATTCTTCATTAATTCTCACCTCCAGTGAATGTCAGACAGAATGTCTGTTGCCCACTTGTTTGACTTCTTTTCCATTTTAGATAATCAGTACCGCTCTGACCAATGCTGTCTCCTAATAATCACAGACCGGTGGGCAAGGGGACTGCTTCCATTGCCCCTTGTCTCACTGAGACTGCTGGAGGAGAAAGCCTTTTTTGTTCTGTGTGATGCTGATTTTTTTTTTTTTTTTTTAAAGCCTGCTGCATGGGGGCCAAGGGCTGGGTTAATGACTAGGTATCCTTAGGTCCTCCGGTAATGTAACTGAGCACCAAAATCTGACCCGTGTTGAGGGATTATATTCTTTAGGAAAAAAACATGCCTTAATAATATTTATATCAAAACAATTTATATAAAGTTGGGAAAGGAGACGTGTGGCGTTTAATTACTCTAATAAAATCAGCAAAGTCAGAAGTGGGTAAGATTTGAACCAGAACATTTGGTTGCTCAGCTCATTTCCAGGGTGTGCCCTGCATGCCTGTGGACACCTTTAGCACAGACTTCCGAGCAATTAACCCAGGTTTACGGGGCGCTCCCCGCCCCCAAGGCAGGAATGGGCACAGAATGTAGATTAGGAACACTTCAAGTCTGTCTCTCACCCTCCTTCTGTGCCTGTGACTCTTTTCCATCCTCTTGCTCCCTTTTCCACCCAGAACAGGGTGGGAGTAGCAGCAGCTGGTACCGGAAGGATTGCAGGCAGTGGCATGCAGGCAGAGCTATGTAAGCAGTGTGGGAGAAGGGGGAAAAAAAAACCGATAACAAACAGCAGCCTGGCAAGGATAATGTTCACTTGGTGAAATAATAGTTTTAAAATTACCTCAGAACTGGGCTTCTCTGCATAAGACAGAACGCCCTCACTCCAACACCAAAGGAAATTAACAGCTCAAGGAAAACCAAAGGTAGGGAGAAGCCTACAGTAGGTAATGCCAGCTACAGCGCGACACTCGCCCTCTGCGAAGCCACCTCATGGCACCTTTCTAACGCTCCTCGGCTGGCGTAAGGTCCCATCTCAAGCAGAGGCAGACCGATCACGTCTGTGACTAGGAGCTGTATGGCAGAAGGCAACCTTTTGCCCACACACTGTTATCACACGGGAAGGGACAGCGACAGGCTAATGGGTGTTACAGACAGTTTTAGTGTACTTTAAGGTGAGCACAAGATGAAGGGCAACCGTGTTTGAAAGCAATTTCCAGTTAGAGCCCAACACAAAATACAATCGGTGCCACAAAATCCACTGTCATGTAAGCTCCTCAATACAAAATGCCAGAATTGTTCGGGTTATAGCACTGATTCTCTTTTCCCATGGCTGGGCATGAATATTCTGCTACGGGGGATCATCTTGTGGATAAAAACGTTTCAACCTAGAGCTTTCTCTAAATGCTTCCAAGTCACCAATTTACTGAGTTGTCCTGTATAACAAAGGGATGATTTTACAAGTGGAATTCGAAGCAACTTTAACCTTATGATTTTTAATAGCTGAAGAGCGATAGCCACTGACAGGAAACAAAAAAAAGTCAGGAAAGTTTAGACTCAAGAGGTTTGAAACGGAGTAGGTGCAATGTGTACCTACCACGCTACTCTTACCTGTAATTTACGGTTGCTCTTGCAGCACACTCTAATAAAGTCAATGGTATTTTCAGTTGTATGTTGGGAACAAGAGGATTAGGCTGTTCAAAAGGATTTCCAAAGAGATCCAAGTTCTCAAGACAGAGTTTCCTAAAGTCGCTGGGCAAGAAAGGAAGTTTGTTTCGAGCAGCTGACAGAAAGCGTAGATGATCTAACTGGCCAATCTTGAATGGCAACCTAATCAACTCATTGTCATCGAGCTTTAAATTAACGAGTTCTCGCAGCTGGCAAAACTGAATTGGAAGTGCTTTAATTTTGTTTTGGCTGAGGTCCAAGAACTGAAGAGATTTCTGAAGGGTGGAGTTGCACAGAGCCCCACTGAACGACTCCAGGTGATTGTCGTGCAAAATAAGCTCCTGAAGACAGATCAGGTCACCAATGGTAGCTGGCAGCTGCTTAATATGATTATGACTTAGGTCTAGTTTTCGGAGTTTCTTCAAACAAAGCACACGCATGTCGATCCGAGCGAGTTTGCAGTAGGAGGCTTGGAGATGTTCGAGGGAGTAAGGAAAGTTTTTGGTGAGAGGATAGTCCCTTCTTGAAGTTATGATCATTTTTGTCTTAGGTTTTTCAACTTCCGAGGTCTTTGCTGGTACCAAAGCTGAGAGCGGGAGAGCTCCTATGTCGGTCCCTTGGTGAGCCAGTCTCACAGCTGAAAGGAAATTCTTTAAATTGCTGGCATTTGCCTGCAGGAAAACACAAATGTGGAATTAAAAGTTCATTATTCTGGTGCTCATTTGTACTAACACTTTCTGAACTATTTTGTACATGCATCAGGAGATATTAACTCAGCAGGGCAATGAAATGGGAAAGGGAAACAACTCCAGCTTATTAGGTTGACGTGCTGTTTACAGTATTTAAGAACAAACGGCATGCAATTTGAATGAGAAGTTACAACCTCTCTGAATAATCCAGATCAAACAAACTCCGTTGCATCACTCAGAAAAGGAACAAAGCACTGAATTCACAGCTGAAAATAAAAGTACAGAGGAAAAAAAAAGCCTGATGCACTGTGATCTTCCTGACCTGTGACATGATAGAGGGACAGCTTATAAAAACACACACAGGGAAATCGGAGATCTAAAACTTGAGGCAATCATTTCTGAAAGTTGCGAGGAAGGAAAAGGATAGAAGCTGAGGTTAAATTTAACATAAAGGAAGGTGGAAAGCTTCAGGGCGGGTTAAGTAAATGTTTCTGGTCACACACAGCTCTGGTTGGTTGTGCCAGCATCAAACAAGAGGATAATTATTTACAGTCCTTCTGCAAACAACTAATTTTGCTTTAGGTGGGACATAACGTAATGGCAGTAAGGACAGAGAGTCAAATAAATGGACTATCAGACGACCTGTATTTTAAATAAAGGTCAAGAAAGCTGCAATACCTTTGTTGTACCGATATAATTAAGTTTTACGAATAACAGAGTGACCAAGTGTTTCTCTTCTAAATTTCCCAGCAAATCTCTACTCAAGCTGACATGCAGCTGACAGACACTAAGCTATAAAGTGAATTATAAAATAAAAAACCAGGATGCATCCATACAAGTAAAAGTCATCTCTCATTGCAGGAAAAGAACGAACTTGGAGTTTTGTCACAGCTCCGAGAGTCGAGAGGTTTGCACTCTGTTCCCAGCTGTAACTTGCCCAAGCCTACTGACACCCATTTCTGCACCCGAAAGACAATTTTGCTTCTGAATGTATTTGTTTATACCAAATTCTGGAGTGTCCAGAACTAGCTTACATAATACGCTATAAGCATCTAAGCACAACAGAGCAATGATCTTGGAGACTTCTGGACGCTATTGTGATATAAATAAAGACAATAAAGGTCAAACATATTTGACTGCATCGGTAACCTAAAACGATTGTTCTCCTTAAGCATCCCATACACATCTATTCTTCCAGCTCCTGATGGGATACCCTCTAGACACGGGGAAGCTGCATGCCAAAAACCTTTCTATCCAAGACCACCAATGTTCATTATCTCAGCCAGTCTAACTAAAACATTTTAGCTATGGGACTCCCCCGAGCTACAGGCAGATTTGTCATGTTTCCAAGGGTAATAAATAGCTAACTAAATTTGAAGTAAGGAGAAAAAGTCCTCCAGATCTGTAAAAGAACAAGTAAAATATGTAACTATACATTAGAATTGAGTTACAGGCGGTATTTCTTTGATCTCAAAGCATGAGATGCAACAGATACCTGTTTCTTGTAGCGAAAAGCTCTAATTTATTAACAATAAGCTTACGGGCCGTTCACATGACTTCATAAGAGTACTTTGTGTTCTGGATCCTTGAGACAAATTTCCTCCACAATACCTTTGTAAAGGCAGTGTAGTATCTGTAAACCTTGTTGTTGAGAAACCTTGAGTATGCTGAGAAAAACACTAAGACACATCTAAGGAAAAAAGCAAAGAATTAGTTGGAAGAGCTCAGGACACACTTTTCTGCCCCAAGTCTGAAGCCTCAACCACAGACAAGACGTCGGGAAAGAGGTTAATCTATGTTGATGCCTTACAAGTCCCTTGTTTCAGAGCTAAATGAATGATGACAAGGCAATTGGAGATTATTACATGGATTTCAGACCTTGCGTGCAATGCAGCAGGCACAGGCTTGCTGAAGGGAAAAAAAAACCCCACAGTGACTTTATTATTTTTGCTCCAGGGTTGAACGCTCCAGATGGATGTTTCTCAACTTAATGTGGCTGAATGCAGCAAATTGCGCTGCCCGGCAGAGTACAAAGAGTGGGGTTTTGCACGGCAGTTGCACGCAATCGGTATAGTCATACCTGGAAAGCTCTTTTCTACAAAGCTTTTGTCCATCTTTGAGAATTAAGAAGCCCTTCTGTAATGAAATTATGAAAGACTAGCAAAAACACTATGGAAAAGTTATCAGCTGTCTTAAATTGAGTTTCCAAGTTTAAGCGTCTAAGAGGAATATACAGTATCACTGGCTTTGGAAGAATTTAGTGGATTTGTTCCCGAAATTTGACAGTATGAGGGCAAGCCTTATTGTAGAAATGGGGAGCGAGGATCTAGCCTCCTTGGAGCAACTCTGGTCATTATTCTAACTCTTGTTTTATTAGATTCAGCTGAGACTTCCTTTTCAGTCTAACGATGTCACGGACTTTCTTCTC
This sequence comes from Pelecanus crispus, assembly GCF_030463565.1. Lineage (NCBI taxonomy): Eukaryota > Metazoa > Chordata > Aves > Pelecaniformes > Pelecanidae > Pelecanus > Pelecanus crispus. The sequence continues at coordinate 72,250,392 of NC_134648.1, forward strand.
ATACACAAAACAACACATGTAGTTCTTAACTAAATTACTACCCACACTGAAAGAATGTATGTCACACAGTTTCCTTACAGGCCCTATAAAGGGTCTAAATTAGATGATGTAGCACTAAGACGCAGACCTTTCCTCTCTAACTTTCTACTGCTAGTAGATCCTCTTACCACAGGCCCTGCTTTTCTACCTTTGTTCCAAGACAAACTTTTTAACTTCCCACAGAAGAGAAATGCTCGGAATAATGGATGTAGATATTTTGGATCTAACACAACTCGCATGAGTTTTCTTTTTTGCAAGATAGAGCACATTTGCTTCTGACAAGAAAATAATTAATTGGAAACATACTACTTCTTTTCTATTTCACCCTGTAACGTGAACTGCTCTCATCACGTTAAGGCTGCTTTCCTTACCCCCACAGCCATCGCTCTTGCACAGACAAGGTATTTCCAGTTCACCATAGCACTGTGCCACATTCTGCAAAATCTTGGGCTACCACAACTACATTCAGTTATTGGTCTTATTCCCAATACCGTAAGTGTTTTTTCTTTCTTACTGGGTCATATTTGTTTTCTTTTCAGTCAGTCACCGTCCCAAGTACAGACTCATTCGCCTGGTTTCTTGAGCAGACCTTGCAGCCTGCCCCGAGCTCCACTCTGCTCTGGCAAAACTGCTGTCAGCGCCCGTTGCAGCTGCACTTTAAACACACCCTGCGCGTTTCTCCTTAGACAGGCCCTTCGAGAAAGCATTCTGCTTGTGAAGGAGTAAAGCTTCACCATGCAGGATTACAGCTGCTCAGTCTGACCTCACTGGAATTATTAAAGAATCTCCTTCAGGCCAAAGAATCACAGTTGTAAGAGAAAGTCAAAATGATTTCCCAAACAAGCAATCAGTATTATTTGCTTTTATTTATGCATCCTAACTCTAAGGTTTTAGAAAAGCCATCCTGCCTTCCTCTTCTACAAGGCTACAAAAGATTACTGGAACAGGCATGGAAAAAAAAAATTAACATAAAAATTTAACGTTACTATGTGATTTTTTTGGTGAGCCTAGCATTATTAAAAACACTTTACAGCTTCCAAATATCCTATGAACTGTAAATAAATATATTGGTGAGTCCTACCATCAGCCAAGCATTAAGGCGAGATGGTTGCTGTACCGCTGATCCATACCATGTGTCTCCAGCTTTGAGACCACAGTGGGCACGCTGCTTGTCCACTAAGACAAGGGCATTCTCCGTTTTTTTTTTTTTAAATTACTGAAAAGACTATAAGCAATAACTGTTTCATAGAATTTACGGCCAAAGAGCAAAATACTGCATCAGAAAGATGAGAGAAGTTGTTTCTCTCTAAACAAGTGACAAAGAACGACGTGAAAAATGGACTTTTCCGCTCCTGCTGAGTGGAAGAAGGGAGAATCAGAACACAGCCCAGCAAAAAAGCTGGGTTCAGCCTTCCTGGCACAAAAGGAGGGACTTCCCTCGTATTCCCTTTTCGCTGTAGCCTGTTGAGGACGTACAAAGCCAAGCTCGTTCACGCTGCCTCGCCTACATCTCCGATGCCAAACCTGCGGCAGGTCAAACAAGACTGCGAAGACAAGGCTCGGTCGGTCGCTGCGTGGATTTGTAGAATCGCAGAATGCTCTGGGTTGGAAAGGACCTTCAGAGATCATCGAATTTTTCCAGATTTGCCGGAGGGACCCCACGGAGGGACCCCCTGGGGCCCGCCGAGCGAGCCCCCCTGCCTCCTCCACACGCCGCCCGCTGTCGAGCGGGACCACGGCCCCGACCCCTCGCCGGTGCCCCCGGCCGCGGCAACCCACCTTGCTGAGGCAGACGTCCACGGCGGGCTCCCGCAGGCGCACGGTGGCCTTGCCCTCCTCCACGAAGCGGGTGAAGAACCGCTCGATGTTCTCCTGCACCTACGGGGCACAGCGGGGGCTCTCAGCAAGCCGCGGGGGGAAGGAGGGGGCCCGCCCCGGCCCCGGCTCCCCCCGCCCCGGCCCCCGCCGCCGTCCCCACCTTGTAGCGAGCGCCGGCCCGGTCCCGCGCCGTGCACACCATGAGGTAAACGCCGCCGCTCCGCGCCCGTCCGGGCGGGCGGCCGAGCGAGAGGAGGGCCCTGGTGCCGCGGCCGCGGCCCCGCAGCCCGCAGGTGGGCAGGAGCCGGCTGACCACCTCCACCTCGCACTGCAGCCGCATCGCCGCCCGCCCCGCCGCCCACCCAGGGCCCGCTCAGGGGCGGGCGGTGAAGGCACCGCCCCGGGGGCCTCCCGCGCTCGCCGCGCACAGCCGCCCGCCGCCGTGCCTGCTTCCCGTGACCGCCGCCGTGCCTGCCTCCCGTGACTGCCGCCGGCCCAGGGGCCGCCGGGCCGCCCGGCGGAAGGGCTCGCAGGGCGGGGAGGGAGGGCGGCGGCGGCGGTGGCACCGGCGGAACCGGCGGCACCGGCAGCACCGGGCAGCCCCGGCGAGGGGCCCTCAGCGCGGCGCTGTGCGCCCGAGCTCCGCCAGGAGGCGCTCGGCTCGGCTCGGCTCGGCTCGGCTCGGCGGGAAGGGTCGAGGGTGGCGGCGGGTGCGGGGCGGGGGGGCTGAGGGACACGGTGGGGCTGAGGGGAGATGGGGGGCTGAGGGGAGATGGGGGAGCTGAGGGACACGGGGGAGCTGAGAGGAGATGGGGGGCTGAGGGACACGGTGGGGGCTGAGGGACACGGGGGGGACTGAGGGGATGGCAGGGGAGCTGAGGGACACGGGGGGGCTGAGGGGATGACGGGGGAGCTGAGGGGCACGGGGGGGCTGAGGGACACGGGGGGCTGAGGGGATGGCGGGGGAGCTGAGGGACACGGGGGGGGCTGAGGGGATGGGAGGAGTGAGGGGACACAGGAGCTGAGGGGACAGCGGGTGTGAAGGGAGACAGCTGAGGGGAGCAGGTGTGAGGGGAGCCGGGAGCTGAGGGGAGCAGGTGTGAGGGGAGACGGGAGCTGAGGGGATGGGTGTGAGGGGAGACGGGAGTGGAGGGGATGGTGGGTGTGAGGGGACAGGGAAGGAACTGAGGGGACAGTGGGTGTGAGGGGACACGGAACTGAGGAGACGGTGGGTGTGAGGGGAGTGGATGCAAGGCAATACGGAGGTGAGGGGATATGGAGGGAACTGAGGGGATGGCAGGTGTGAGAGGAGAGGGAGCTGAGGGGATGGCGGGTGTGAGGGGACAGGGAAGGAACTGGGGACGGTGGGTGTGAGGAGAGATGGGGGAGCTGAGGGGACAGCGGGTGTGAGGGGAGACGGGGGAGCTGAGGGAACACAGAGGGAACTGGGGATGGTGGGTGTGAGAGGACAGGGAAGGAACTGAGGGGATGGCAGGTGTTGAGGGGACATGGAACTGAAGGGACAGTGGGTGTGAGGGGAGTGGGTGTGAGGGGACACGGAGGAGCTGAGGGGACACGGAGGAGCTGAGGGGATGGCGGGTGTGAGGGGACATGGAGGAGCTGAGGGGATGGCGGGTGTGAGGGGACATGGAGGAGCTGAGGGGACATGGGGGAGCTGAGGGGACATGGGGGAGCTGAGGGGATGGCAGGTGTGAGAGGAGACGGAGCTGAGGGGACAGCGGGTGTTGAGGGGACCTGATGTGTCAGGGGACGCGGGGGAGCACGCCTGTGGGCACACTGGTGCCTGAAGGCCCCTGGGCTCAGTGGGCAGGGGCTGACAGCGGTGGTGGCACAGTGCCCGTGCTGGCAGCTGCGAGGAGCCCACGCTGGGCTGTGAGGCACGCGGGGCGGGTGGGATGCCCGGCCTCGGCCAGACATGGCCGCTCACCAGGGTGCCCGGCTCTGTGCGGCAGCTCTGGCACCACAGGCAAATCTTTTGGGCAATTTGTCTGATTGTGGTGCGTAAGAGAGGCATACAATTTTTACAAGAAATCCCTCTGCGTGTTCATGTCCCAAAGTGCCACGCTGTCCTGGTTTCGGCTGGGATAGAGTTAATTTTCTTCCCAGTAGCAGGCACAGTGCTGTGGTTTGGATTTAGTAGGAGAAGAATGTTGATAACACGCTGATGGTTTAGTTGTTGCTGAGTACTGCTTATGCCGGTCAAGGACTTTTCAGCTTCCCCTGCTCTGCCAGGGGCACAAGAAGCTGGGAGGGGGCACAGCCAGAACAGTTGATCCCAACTGCCCCAAGGGCCATTCCATAACATCCGGCGTCATGGGCAGTATAGAAACTGGGGGGGTTGGCCGGGGAGCAGCGATCGCTGCTTGGGGACTGGCTGGGCATCGGTCGGCGGGGGGTGAGCAATTGCATTGGGCATCACTTGCTTTGGATATCATTATTATTATTGTTATTATTATCTTGTTCTTATTATCATTACCATTTTACTTTATTTCAATTATTAAACTGTTCTGATCTCAGCCCAGGAGTGTTTCTCACTCTTACTCCTCCGATTCTCTCCCCCATCCCATCGGGGCAGGGGGAGTGAGCGATGGCTGCCTGGTGCTGAGCTGCTGCCTGGGGCTAAACCCCGACACACCTCTACCCGTTTTTTGAACACTTCCCGAGCTGGTGGGGTCCCCATCCCTGGAGGGGTTCAAAAAATGGGCAGAGGTGGCACTTGGGGACATGGTTTAGGGGGCAAGGGGGTGTTGGGTTGATGGTTGGATGGATGATCTTAGAGATCCTTTCCAACCTTAGTGATTCCTAGTTTTTACTTTCATTATAAATAATGCAGCCACCTAGCCAGGAAACATGAAATGATTCCTCTCCCCTTAACTGGTTTAGTGGTGGGCTTGGCAGTGTTAGGTTAATGGTTGGACTGGATGATCTTAAAGGTCTTTTCCGACGTAAATGATTCCATGAGTCTATGATTCATTTGCAAAGGCACTGGCGCTCCCGGTGCTCCCAGCGCAGTGGCGGCAGAAATGGCTGCCAGTGGCAGAGCATCGCCTCAGCCATGGCCTCCTGTCCCCAGCGTGGCGGGGCCGGGCCGGCTGAGGGGTGGGCTTGCTGCTGGGAGAGGCTCAGGTCACAGCGCCAGAAACGAGAGTGGCGGGCGTTCGGAAACCCGAAGAGCCACGTCGGTGCGCGGGGAGGTGTGGTTGCTGTTTGGTTGAGATGCCCGTGCCTCCCGTTACCCTCCAGCTGCTCTGGTAGCGGTCGGTCAGGCTTGCTAAATAACAGGAGCAATGAAAAGCGCATTGCCAAAATAATGGAGAAATTAATTAAAGTGAGAAATTTGACTAAAAGAATTCACGAATGTAGAAGTTGGTTGGTGGAGATGGGGCAGGTTGGGAATCTCCGCCAGCTGGGAGGAGCTGCTTTAGGCTCGGGTGCAGTCGAAATTGGGGTAACGCCACTGAATTTAACCGATCTGGAAGACAAGCCCTCCGCGCGCGGATCTGGCCCTTGGCCACTGCGACGCGGTGGGCGACGCCACGGCCGCCGTCGGCGAGCTGGTTTCCACTGCGTTAAGTGCAATTAGAGCAGGAGGGGGGAAAAAACCCACCCCAACCCTCAGTGGATCCTTTCGGTATTGGCTGTGTTTATTTTGTAGAATCATGGAATGGTTTAGGTTGGAAAAGCCCTTTAAGGTCACCCAGTCCAACCGTTAACCTAACACTACCAAGTCTAATATGAAATTGTTTAATATCTTTATCGATGATCTGGATGAGGGGATTGAGTGCGCCCTCAGTAAGTTTGCAGATGACACCAAGCTGGGTGGGAGTGTCGATGTGCTGGAGGGTAGGAAGGCTCTGCAGGGGGATCGGGACAGGCTGGGCCGATGGGCCGAGGCCAGCGGTGTGAGGGTCGGCAAGGCCGAGTGCCGGGTCCTGCACTTGGGTCACAACAACCCCGTGCAACGCTGCAGCTGGGGAAGAGTGGCTGGGAAGCTGCCTGGCCGAAAAGGACCTGGGGGTGTTGGTCGACAGCCGGCTGAACATGAGCCAGCAGTGTGCCCAGGTGGCCAAGAAGGCCAACAGCATCCTGGCTTGTGTCAGGGACAGTGTGGCCAGCAGGAGCAGGGCAGGGATCGTCCCCCTGCACTCGGCGCTGGGGAGGCCGCACCTGGAATGCTGTGTCCGGTTTTGGGCCCCTCAGCACAAGAAGGACATTGGGGTGCTGGAGCGTGTCCAGAGAAGGGCAGCGGAGCTGGGGCAGGGTCTGGAGCACAGGGCTGGTGGGGAGCGGCTGAGGGAGCTGGGGGTGTTCAGCCTGGAGAAGAGGAGGCTGAGGGGAGACCTCATCGCTCTGCAGCTCCTGGCAGGAGGGGGCAGGGAGGGGGGGTCGGGCTCTTCTCCCAAGTGACAAGCGAGAGGATGAGAGGAAATGGGCTCAAGCTGCGCCAGGGGAGGTTTAGGTTGGATATTAGGAGAAATTTCTTCATGGAAGGGGTAGTCAAGCACTGGACCAGGCTGCCCAGAGAGGTGGTGGAGTCCCCATCCCTGGAGGGGTTCAGAGAACGGGCAGAGGTGGCACTTTGGGACATGGTTCAGTCTGGTCTACCCTTGATTGGTTTAGTGAGGACTTGGTAGTGTAGGTTAATGGTTGGAGTGGATGATCTTAAAGGTCTTTTCCAGCCTAAACCATTCTGTGATTCTAAGCCCAGCACTAAACCAATTAATGGTACTGGCAGGACTTTGGTTTTTAAGACCCGCTCGATCATGGAACTTTTACAAAGCCATTTCATTTTTAAAAACTGGTGCCGGCGCACCGGGCGCCGCCGGCCGCCAGTAGGAGGCAGTGCGGCGGGCGCAGGAGCGGCGTGGCGTGGCCGGCAGGAGGCGGTAGTGGTGTGGTGCGCGTGCAAAAGGAGCCCGCGTCTCTCTGTGTTGCCCAGGCTACGCTGCAGTGGCTATTCACAGGCGCGATCCCGCTACTGACCGTCACGGGAGCTTTGACCTGCTCCGTCTCCGACCTGGGCCGGTTCACCCCTCCTTAGTCAACCTGGTGTCCCCCGGCTCCCCGGGGCTCACCATATTGATGGCGGCCTTAGCGCGGACGCCCGCTCGGCATAGCGCACTGCAGCCCAGAACTCCTGGGCTCAAGCGATCCGGCGGGCTCAGCCTCCCGAGTAGCTGGGACTACAGGCGTGCGCCACCGCGCCCGGCGCTAGTTGGGGCGCGCTGCCGCCCCTACATGCTGTCATGCTGCCGACGTCACGCGGCGGGAGGGGCCTGCGCGGAGCGGGCCCCGCCTCCCCCGCCCGCGCGGGGCAGGCCGGGAGGCGGGGCAGTGTTGATTAGCGCATGCGCCGGCCGCCATCTTCCTCTGGCCGCCGGGCGCGCAGCAGGCAGCATGGGCCACCAGCAGCTCTACTGGAGCCACCCCAGGAAGTTCGGCCAGGGCTCCCGCTCCTGGTCAGTGCGGGCCCCGGGGGCCCATCCGGGCGGCCGCTAGCCCTCCTGGGCCGCGGCACCGCCACACTCCATCTCCTTCCCCTCCCAGCTCCATCTCTTCTTCCCCCCCCCGCGCCGCCATTACCCGCCCTGACCGCCCTTGCTCTCTTCTCCCCTCACAGCCGCGTCTGCTCCAACCGCCACGGCCTCATCCGCAAGTACGGCCTGAACATGTGCCGGCAGTGCTTCCGCCAGTACGCCAAGGACATCGGCTTCATTAAGGTGAGCGCCGGCCCCGGGGCTGCGCGGTTGGGGCGGGGGGGGGCCGTTTCCCTCTGACACCTCTTGTGTTTCTCCGTCTCTTGCAGCTGGACTGAACGCCGGGAGGATGAGGCTGCTGCCAGCGGTTCCTGGGGCCTCCCTGGGCTTCCCCGACGCATCTACAGCATCTCGGCACAGCCTTATTGAATAAATAGTCTCCCTGCCCGACTGACATGTGTGCGTTTGCCTTTTGTAAAGGTTCTGGTGGCTACAGGGCTTCCACTCCCTTGTGGTGCTTCTCCCGGAGGGGTGGGTGCTGTGCTGGACAGGCCTGGGTGAGCCTGCCCTGGTGCCCTCGGCTTTTCCATGGAAAATCTGGTGGTCTTAAGGTTGGTGAGGCCACAGCTTGAATAGTGCATCCAGTTTTGGGCCCCTCACTACAAGGAGGACATTGGGGTGCTGGGGCGTGTCCAGAGAAGGGCAGCGGAGCTGGGGCAGGGTCTGGAGCACAGGGCTGGTGGGGAGCGGCTGAGGGAGCTGGGGGTGTTCAGCCTGGAGAGGAGGGGGCTGAGGGGAGACCTCATCGCTCTCTGCAGCTCCTGACAGGAGGGGGCAGGGAGGGGGGGTCGGGCTCTTCTCCCAAGTGACAAGCAATAGGACGAGAGGAAATGGGCTCAAGCTGCATCAGGGGAGGTTTAGATCAGATATTAGGAAAAATTTCTTGACGGAAAGAGTGGTCAAGCATTGGACCAGGCTGCCCAGAGAGGTGGTGGGGTCCCCATCCCTGGAGGGGTTCAAAAAAACGGGCAGAGGTGGCACTTTGGGATGTGGTTTAGTGGGCATGGGGGTGTTGGGTTGATGGACTGATGATCTTAGAGGTCCTTTCCAACCTTAGTGATTCCTGGTTTAGTGATCCCAGGCAGAGAGGGCGCTGTCCCGTCATCCTTGTCCTCTGTGCTGCGGCATGGCTGTACCTTCCCATCCTGGAGCCTGTTCCGGTTTCTGCGGTGAGGGAAGCAGGGATCCAATGGATCCTGTGGGCATGAGCTCAGTGCTGAGCTGTCAGAAGCAGGCAGGCGTGCCTGATATCACAGCTTTTGGCCTTTGTTGAGCTTTATAGAATCATAGCATTGTTTAGGTTGGAAAAGGCCTTTAAGATCATCCAGTCCAACCATTAACCTAACATTACCAAGTCCACCACTAAACCAGTTAAGGGGAGAGTAGCAATTTCATGTTTCCTGGCGTGGTGGCTGGATTATTTATAATGAAAGTAAAAACCAGGAATCACTAAGGTTGGAAAGGATCTCTAAGATCATCCATCCAACCATCAACCCAACACCCCCATGCCCACTAAACCATGTCCCAAAGTGCCACCTCTGCCCGTTTTTTGAACACCTCCAGGGATGGGGGCTTTGATGTCAAACTTTCTGCAAGGAACCTCTGGGGACGTGTGGCAGCTGACAGGCAGGGATTTTGAGGTGTGTGTGCAGCAAAAGCTGAAGGGCTGTGAGGGTAAGGCAGGAACATCATGGAGCTCAGTGAGCTGCTTTCTCCCCAGCTGGCCGGATAAGCCTGTGCCGAGCTGTGTGCTGCTGTGGTCAGTCTGGCGACAGTGGTTTAGGAATTATGTGAAAATCATTTAATGATTTCTCCATTTAATGGGGAAATACTTGCTAAGTAACAGAAAACAAATGTGAGTTAGAGCAGCTCGCTGGGTTAACACCTACCTCTGGGGGAAAATGTGTAATTATCCTAAGAGTTGCTGCGGTGGCTTCATTGCAAGGGGACTAGACCTGCAGCTGGCTACAGGGAAAGCACAGTGAATCCTGGGATACTGAATAAGATAAATTATTAGTTAAAGCCTGATGCAAAAATTATAAGTGTATGGGGGCTGTCTTGCTCAGAGGATTTCCATCTTCTCTCTGCCTTGAGGCAATGACATGAGGCTGAATGGATTTCTGCAAGGGTTCCTACGTTCTAACAAGGCACCAGTTCTCCAAACGCCGTGCAGACTGTCGTGCGTGAAGGTGCTGACCGGCCGTGGTGTGCCTGCTGTGGCCCGGGAGGATGACGGTGAGCCAGCAGTTCCTTTTGGCTGCTCCTGCGCATGAAGGCAGCCCTGTGTGGCACACGGGATGCAGATTTGGGATCACTTGGGGAGCCCCGGCTGGTGCTGATCCAGGTTTGGTGCTGGGCTGGGGAAGGGTCAGCTTTGCTGCAGCTGGAGGATGCTGTTGGACCTGTCTGTCTTTGAATGAGAAATGGTTCATTCCCTGGATCCTATCTGGAAACTCTTCAATGTAAAGATGAGGTTCTACACTAAATAAACAAAAAAAAATGTTGTTCCTCTGGCGATTCTTTTTTTTTTTTCCAATTTCTGCTGATATGCAGAGTTGAATCCTATGGGGTGCATTTGTTTGGCTACAGTGTGACCCTGAAAAATCAGAAAACACTCATCGCCTCGCTAAACAATTACTGAATTTCTTACGTTAGGGGGATTCTTACTGGAGAGGCATAAGTCTCTTGTTCTTAAGCTTTATTTTAACCCATGCTACTATCACAAAGATTTGTTCTTTTTCAAGGAAGCGAGTAAACCGGTCAGCTTTGTCCGCTGCTGGCTGCTCCCGGGGAGCCGTGGTGCAGGAGCTGGTCTCGCAGTGGCTGATGTGGATCCCCACGAATGCTGCGGGAGAGGTGGAGGAGCTGGCAGCGCTCGGCTGAGCGGTTGCTTGGGCTCTGCGGGCAAGGATAACTGGGCAGAAGCATGAAACGCAAGGAGCTGATGTGATGCCAGCTTTGTATTTGAGAGCTCTGAGCTTCTCCTCCGGCAAGGAGGACGCGATCCACACGCTGCGATTGTGCGGTGCCTCTGCCTGCGCGGGAGAGCGGTTGCAAGTGCGGTGGTAACCTGGCTGTGCCCAGAGGAGCGAAATCCCTGTGTGTGCTGCGCCGTGCTGTCTGGGGCAGCGTCCTGACGCCAGCGAGAAATCGGGTGGCTTGCCCCAAGGGTTTGGGCTAAAGGTGGTAGGTCACTGCGGTTGCCAGCACCTGAACCTGAAAACCGGTCATGCCTCTTCCTACCATGAACGATGCTTCTCATTTTTACTCTACGCTCTTTTCATATACCTCTTAATAACTGACCATAGTGCAAAAATTTCAGCGAAACACAAAATCGGTAAAGATGCAAAATTGGAAGGGGGGGGTTGTCTTTGCAGTTGCTGCTGCTGGAGCCTGCCCAGAGCTGGGCTCAACTTGCCTCCTGCTACCTGCCAGAGGTGCACAGCCGTGCTCGTGGTGCTTCCCGGTGGGAAATGTCTGCGTGGTTCCTGTCCCCGTCAACGTGTTGGCGACAGGAGGATGGCCCCGTGCTGGGTACCAGCCCGAGAGCTTTGCAAAGGGCAGCAGCATCAGAATTATTTGGATGCTCAGAGCTGCAAGAGATGTTCAAGTCCGGTAGGGAGTTGTGGGTATCTGTCCCTCTTTCCCGAGCAAAGCTCCTTTCCGATGGTAAAATGGCTTTGGGGCACCTTCTTTCTCTGCCCTGCGTGGGTGCTTGTTGCGGGGCAGTGAGCTGTGCTGCTCTAAAGCAGCCGAGGATCCGGTCCTCAGAGCCAGAGCATCTGTGTTATGCACGTGATGGAAAACAATAACAATAAAACACCCCTCCATACCAAATAGCTCGGGATAGCAATTGAAAAGCAGCTTCCTACTTGAAAACAAAGCTGAAATATGCTTTTGAATTACTTTGTACGTATTAAAATACCTGAATTGTCACCTTGTAATTTCGTAAACGCTTCAAATGTTCTTGCCTTTTTTCCTATTCTATTGCTACCATCCTTTAAGTCTAGTGGGAAGGTGGTGTAGCACAAACTGCAATGCCTTTTTACCTTATCGCTGCCTTAACTAGGCATTTATTGCCCAATATACAATGAAGACTAGGTGCCAAAACCTTGAATTTCCTGAGCTCATCCTGAAAATGGCATTTTGTTTCTTCCTACAGCTGATGGTTACAGACTCTGAAGGTGCACAGATGTGAAGCTTATTTGGAAGCAAAATGATTTATAAAGAGCTGCTGATTCCCCTGAAGAACAGGTGAAATCAAAATACTCTTCAAGGACTTTGCATTAATAGCAAAAAACTAATACGTGTTTTCCTGTAGGGAAATAATGTTGCCTGTTTGGAGCCAAGTAAAAGATACTGATGCCTTAGCTTTCAAAGAGATGAACCTCTAATTGCTGAAATAGAGTTTATAGGGGATTTGGACTGTTGAAAAAACACTAAATTGCATTAGATTATGCACCAGATAAGATCTACGATTGTCAGAGGCTCCAGGAGGAATTTGCAAGGCTTTGGTTAAAACACTGGCTTTTAAACTCATCCTTATGCTATAAAAATGAAACTGTCTGACGCGCTCAGATAGGAAAAAAGTGTAATTCCTTCAGGTAGGCTGTGGCAGCCCGGGTGCTGTGAAAGCCTGCGCCTTGTGATGACCCTTTGGTGTGCAGGGGGGGTCTTTCACTTGCTGAGATCGGCTTTATTAGAATCGTAGAATGGTTTAGGTTGGAAAAGACCTTTCAGATTGTCAACTCCAACCATTAACCTAACACTGCCAACTCCACCACTAAACGAATTAAGGGGAGAGGAATAATTAATATCATGTTTCCTGGCTTGGTGGCTGGATTATTTTTTAATGAAGGTAAAAACCAGGAATCATTAAGATTGGAAAGGCCCTCTGGGATCATCAGTCCAACCATCAACCCAACACCCCCATGCCCACTAAACCATGTCCCCAAGTGCCACCTCTGCCCGTTTTTTGAACCCCTCCAGGGATGGGGACTCCCCCACCTCTCTGGGCAGCCTGGTCCAATGCTTGACCACCCTTTCCGTGAAGAAATTCCTCCTAATATCTGATCTAAACCTCCCCTGGCGCAGCTTGAGCCCATTTCCTCTTGTCCTATCGCTAACTACGTGGGAGAAGAGCCCGACCCCCCCTCCCTGCCCCCTCCTGTCAGGAGCTGCAGAGAGCGATGAGGTCTCCCCTCAGCCTCCTCTTCTCCAGGCTGAACACCCCCAGCTCCCTCAGCCGCTCCCCACCAGCCCTGTGCTCCAGACCCTTCCCCAGCTCCGCTGCCCTTCTCTGGACACGCCCCAGCACCCCAATGTCCTTCTTGTGCTGAGGGGCCCAAAACTGGACACAGCATTCCAGGTGCGGCCTCACCAGTGCAGCACTGTACTCTGCACGCTATTGCAGCAGGTGGCTTGTGGGACCAGGCTGGGGGTGATCTCCAGGCTCTTTTCCTACTTGCAGCATCTCGAGGTGGATCCCCGTCACTGGAGTCAGGATCTGGCTCCTTGCCCTTCCCCAAGCCCTTGCCACAGGGTTCAGTTCCCCAGCTGTGAAACCGGGATAACGCTTTCTGCACCACGAGATGTGCTGAAACGAGGACGGCAGCTTGTCCCGGGATGTGGATATTGCCGATATTGACATTACTGAATTCCTGCAAGGAGCAAGCTCCACCTGGGGCGGCTCGGAGGCTGCTCTAACATCTGTCAGCTGCAGGCGATGCTCGGAGCAGAGTACGCTGAGCTTGGAGCTGGTTATTACTCCAGCCCCAAGCTGATGGAATGGGACCCGGGAGTTTTGTGAAGAAAGAGGGTGTTTGGCCGTGGTCGCTTTGAGCAGGTGCAGGGTGGGGGCTGCTGCTGCTGCAAATGCAGCTTTTGGAGCACCCCGGGGCTCCCATGTCTGCCAGACGTCGGTCGGGTGGCATGGGGGTCAACAGGAGAGGTGCAGGGGGGTGTCTGGTCCAGGCACGGGATGCGCTCCAGTCACTGCCCATGTGAAGGTGCTGTGGACGTGTTCCTCTGCCGTATGCCAGTGGGTGACCCTGCGCCGGCTCTGCAGATCACCGCTGATGGCACTTGGCGATGCTCAGGTGTAATGCTGGGCAGGCTTTCTCCAAAAGTGACTCCGGGCAGGGTCTTACCCAGACTCTCCATCCGCCCACCCCGCAGTCTGTGCCGGGGGGAGGCTTGGGGCAGAGGACAGATTTCCAACTCCAAGGATACGGGGTTTTCTGCCGTCTCTGGACACAGACAACTTCAGCGTGTAGGGCTGAGCGGTGCGTGCAAGTGTCGTGGTTCAGCCCCAGCAGCTCAGCACCACGCAGCCATCGCTCACTGCCCCTGCCCCGATGGGATGGGGGAGAGAATCGGAGGAGTGGGAGTGAGAAACACTCCTGGGCTGAGATGAGAACAGTTTAATAATTGAAATAAAGTAAAATAGTAGTGATAATAATAACAATATAATAATGATAATAATAATAATAATAATAATATACAATGCAAGTGCTGCCCAATGCAATTGCTCCCCACCCGCCGACCGATGCCCAGCCAGTTCCCAGCAGCGATCGCTGCTCCCCGGCCAACCCCCCCAGTTTCTATACTGCCCATGACGCCGTATGGTATGGAATGGCCCTTGGGGCAGTTGGGATCAACTGTTCTGGCTGTGCCCCCTCCCAGCTCCTTGTGCCCCTGGCAGAGCAGGGGAAGCTGAAAAGCCCTTGCCTGGTGTCAGCACTGCTCAGCACCAACTAAACCATCAGCGTGTGATCAGCATTGTTCCCATCCTAAATCCAAACCACAGCACTGTGCCTGCTACTGGGAAGAAAATTAACTCTGTCCCAGCCGAAACCAGGACAGCAAGAAAACCCCGTGTAGCAGTCCGTGTCTGAGCATCGAAGCTAGATGGCACAGTCTGCCCGTGGTTTCACCACCGTCGTGAAGGCTCGGGCGAGACACAGTCCCGCAGCGTGCTGTGCCTGAGCGGCTGTGTCCAGAAATACGCGGCTTTTTCTTGGTGAGCTGTAGCACGCAGGGTGTTTGCCCTGCCGGTGCCCCGTGCTTGCTTGCTTTTGAGAAATCTCTGTGTTTTGCATCCTTGCTACTGCACCAGTGCTGGATAACAGGACTGGGGCGCAGTCCACAGCTCTGCCCTTCTCCTCCCTCCTGCTCGGATCCTGTGTGACCATGGTGGTGTCACAGGTGTGACATCAGAACCGAAATTCCAGTTCTTGCCTTTTCTTTCCTTCTTCCCCCCCCTCCCCGCAGCTTTGGGCTCAGCTTTGCTGCCAGCCTCGTGCTCTGGTCCTGCACATGCAGTCATTTTAGACAGAAAGCTTAAAAACATACCCCTAAACAGGAAAATGCTGTTTATCCCCGGTCAGGTCATCCCTGATTTTCTCCAGCTTAATGCTGAGCTTGTCTGCTTCTTTACAAGATTGTGCAGAGCTATCCCCATCTGGGCCAGCACCACAAATACTCCTGAACTTGAGGGCATTTATTCATAAATGTATTTTGGAAATATACGGGGACAAGCTTTTCAGCAAGGCCTGTTGTGACAGGACAAGGAGTAATGGATTTAAACTAAAGAAGAATAGATTTAGACTGGATATAAGGAAGAAATTTTTTACAGTGAGGGTGGTGAGGCACTGGCACAGGTTGTCCAGAGAGGCGGTCGATGCCCCATCCCTGGAAACATTCCCGGTCAGGTTGGACGGGGCTCTGAGCACCCTGGTCTGGTTGGAGATGTCCCTGCTCGCTGCAGGGGGTGGGACAAGATGGCCTTGAAAGGTCCCTTCCCACCCAAACCACTCCATGATTCTGTGAAAAGTCTAACTTGCATCTATGCATCGCTTCATGTGGCTAAAAGCTACACTGAGTGCTAGGACGATGCTCTCTGCTTGGGGGACAGCATCGCTCCTGCGCCCGCATCCAGCCGTAGCTTTGCTAGCACCGACGCCACAGCGGATTTGGGTAAAACACGCAGATTTCTCCCCCCCTGATTTCTGCGGGTGGCCAACACCAACCAGGCTGGCTCCGCAGTGGTGCTCACTGTCCTGGTTTCAGCTGGGACAGAGTTAATTTTCTTCCCAGCAGCAGGCACAGTGCTGTGGTTTGGATTTAGGATGGGAACAATGCTGATCACACGCTGATGGTTTAGTTGGTGCTGAGCAGTGCTGACACCAGGCAAGGGCTTTTCAGCTTCCCCTGCTCTGCCAGGGGCACAAGAAGCTGGGAGGGGGCACAGCCAGAACAGTTGATCCCAACTGCCCCAAGGGCCATTCCATACCATACGGCGTCATGGGCAGTATGGAAACTGGGGGGGTTGGCCGGGGAGCAGCGATCGCTGCTGGGAACTGGCTGGGCATCGGTCGGCGGGTGGGGAGCAATTGCATTGGGCATCACTTGCATTGTATATTATTATTATTATTATTATCATTATTATATTGTTATTATTATCACTACTATTTTACTTTATTTCAATTATTAACCTGTCCTTATCTCACCCCAGGAGTGTTTCTCACTCTCACTGCTCCGATTCTCTCCCCCATCCCCTCGGGGCAGGGGCAGTGAGCGATGGCTGCGTGGTGCTGAGCTGCTGGGGCTGAACCACGACACTCGCGTATCGCAGGCTCCTGGTTTACAGTTTTGTTTGCTCCTTTGGCACAGCCCTCTGCTAAACCTGCCCCATGCCAGCGCCTGGACGAGCCCCCCCAGGCACAGGGGTGCAGCCGCGCTCCTGCTCCGAGCGTTGCGCAATGTGGCGAGATGAACATCCAGAAAACCCCAGGCGGATGGGATTTGGCTGGCGGTGTGGTGAGCAGAAGTGCTTCTAAATAAAACATTTTCAAAGACTGGCATTAGGCATCAGTGGCTCTCTAATTCGCGCCGCTTGTTGGGAGTGCGTGTTCATCGCAGACAATGTTTATTTATGGCATGTAAAAATCTATTTCAATCAAATAATTTCCATAACTGAATATTTATGCCAACATCCACTGAATGCTCCTTGACTAAACTGAAAACTATTTATTCAGTTATAAATGTTTACTTGCTTAGTGTTAAAACTGCTTTAAACAAACTTAAAAATCAAATCGATGTCTTCCCCGTTAGCAGGGTTTCCACTGTATTCGAGACATCAGTTTGCTGAGCAACCTGTAATATTTTATTATAATTTCGGCTCGGATAGCCTCTGTATATTTACACCCTGTAATGGCACTGGCGCTCAGAGCACTGACCAGGCTTGCAACAGAGCTGCTGCCATTCTCAAATACCTTGGCGTTACGAGGCAGGAGCAGTTAGAATAGCGCTTTATCGCACCAAACGCTCAGCGTGAAGTCTTAAATAACATTGTGCTGAGCAAACTGCAGGTCGCTGCCTCCTTGTTGACGGTGCAGTCCAGGAGACTCTCGTAATTAGGATGAGTCCGGAAGCGTGAGAGTTTGCAAAATGTATTTATGCCCTGAGGGAGCGCGTTGTATTTGCAGCTTTGTGAAGCAGATGATTTTATATGCCTCGAAGGGATACCTGCACGTTTTCCATGCGTGCTTCCCACGGGACAGGCGGCACCGGGGTCGGGAGGTGAGCCGCAGCCGCCGTGCCATTAATCGCACCGTGGCTGAAAAATTGCCCAGAAGCAGAGCATCACCTGCACTCGTGTGTGTGCGTTTGTGCCCCTGCCTGTGACTTGCCAGGTGAGCTCTTGTCTGGCTGTGAAGCCCTTGTTGCTAGGGGCTGGTTTGGGATATGCACCGCGTTGCTGCTTGGTTTTTTTTTTGAGCAGCAGGGGAAGTAGGTGGTGGCAGAGTGTTGTGTGTTAGCCCCAGGCAGCAGCTCAGCACCACGCAGCCATCGCTCACCACCCCTGCCCCGCTGGGATGGGGAGAGAATCGGAGGAGTGAGAGTGAGAAACACTCCTGGGCTGAGATGAGAACAGTTTAAGAATTGAAATAAAGTAAAATAGTAATGATAATAATGACAATATAATAATGATAATAATAATATCCAAAGCAAGTGCTGCCCAATGCAATTGCTCCCCACCCGCCGACCCATGCCCAGCCAGTTCCCAGCAGCGATCGCTGCTCCCCGGCCAACCCCCCCAGTTTCTATACTGCCCATGACGCCGGATGGTATGGAATGGCCCTTGGGGCAGTTGGGATCAACTGTTCTGGCTGTGCCCCCTCCCAGCTTCTTGTGCCCCTGGCAGAGCAGGGGAAGCTGAAAAGCCCTTGCCTGGTGTCAGCACTGCTCAGCACCAACTAAACTATCAGCGTGTTATCAGCATTGTTCTCATCCTAAACCCAAATCACAGCACTGTGCCTGCTACTGGGAAGAAAATTAACTCTATCCCAGCCAAAACCAGGACACAGAGATAGAAATCAGGTCTGCTGCATTTGCAGAGGAGTTGCAACCAGCCCAGGTCTGTGACTTTGGGGGGAAAAAAAAAAACCCCAAACAACCCCCAAAAAGGCTTTGAGGGGGGCAGATCGGGGAGCTGAAATATGAGGGGTGAGTGCCTGGGCTCTGTCATGGGGAAAAAATAACTTGGGCCACTTCCCTGCCATGGTGAGGGGTCCTGCGGGGAGCGGGGACAGAGCGGTGCTGGCTCAGCCCAGAGCTGTGTCCCCCCGGGATGGAGGCAGCGGCCAGGCTGGGCCATCAGCCACCGCTGCCTGACCGGGATTCCTGCCTGTCCGCCTGTCTGCCTGTCTGCCTGTCCGCCTGTCTGCCTGTCCGCCTGTCCCGCCCCAGCCAGGGCTCCCCAGGACACGGCCACCGCGGGCTGGTGACAGGCTTTGCACAGAGAGGGGCTGAAAGCCGAGCGCCCGTATCCACGTTGCTGAGCCGGACCGAGCGATTTAATTACTTGTAGAATACAAAATGAGTTATTCCTTATCTCGCATCACTTGAGAGGCTGAAGCTGCCCGTCCTCTCCCTCTGTGCAGCTTCAGCTGCCCGGCTTTATCCCACGGCCATGACAAGCCGCTGCCTGTGGATTTTTATCATTTTCTTCTGGCGCCAGATCGAAAGCGGCTTGTCGGGCAGCGATGGTGGCTTAAAGTTAATATTTCATCAGAGTAAAGGCACGTGGGGGCGAGGGGCCCTTTTTGCTGGGCTGACAGCTCGTGCTTGCGTTGAATAAAACAACCCCAAAAGCACTGGGGCGATGCTTGCCCCAAGCCCTCTGCCAGGAGGGGCTCGTAGGTGCGCTCTGCGGGGGGAAATCGGTGCCAAAGCCGGGGATTTCTTGGACGCCATCTGCCAAAGAGCGTAGCTCAAGCCCTGCCTCCGGTTAAAGCTTCACGCTTTGCAGTGCGGGCTTCGCTTCTTCGGCATGGTCTCCTTGCCGCGCTCTTCTCCGCCCTCCGCCTCCTGTGCCTGCAGTAACTCCACAGAATTGGGATTTCGTACAGAAAACGTGAGAATTTTAACTGGGATTTCACATATGCTGCGGAAATCCCCTCCTAACCAAACACCTGGGATCCTAGCGTGTCTGCAGTGCCTTCTGATGGCTTAATTACTTTTTGCTTCCCCATTAACTCCCCTGCAATGATGGGAAAAACGTTACCTTGCTCAGAACAGCAGGTGAAAGCCAGCAGCCAGCCCCTGCCTGGGGGCTTAGCTTTGCTCAGGGCCACTTTTTGTTTCGCTGATTTTCTTGAAGATCTAGGAACACGGATATATATACTTTTGTGCATGTGTGTGCAGGCATTGTTCATCACCACTTTGATTGCGTATGCCCTGGGTAAGCACTATACAAACCCTGGCAAATAGATGGTCTGTGGCTTAGAGGAGCAGAAAATCCTCCGGAGTTATGCTCTGAGTTTATGGCGTCTTGTCTGTGATACCGGTGTGCTCACACCAGCCGTAAAACTCGGTTATGTTTCCCCCGCTCTTTCTCAGTGTTTGATGTAAGGTGTCACGGTGGCCGGTGGCACAAAGTCGATGCCCAGCTCGGTTCTCCCAGGTGCTTGCCCCAGCATGCGGCAGGGCTGCGGCCGGGGGCTCGGGGCTCTGCCGGGCTCGCAGGATTTGGGCTACCGCTGATGTCTCGCCCTTCTAAAGACTTTGTGGGACAAAGTGGGTCCCACACGTCTGGATATTCTCAGGCAAAACATTTCCAGGGCCGACTGTGCATCACTCATAGAGCTCATGATGAATATTGTAGGGATATGGGACATTTCCACATTTTTTGGGAGCTTTTGGGTTGGACTTGAATGATCAAGAGCAGATGCTGATGTTCCCCCTGTGCGAGGTGATACGTGAGGTTACAGCTAAGCAACGTGTCCTCTGATACAAGTGGATATAGTAGCAGGAAGGGAGATGATGTTTTAGGATCACCCACACCCAGAAATGTGTCCCTCTCCTTTTAGCTGGTGGTGGGGTTTGAAGCCCACCTTGGGTAGTGCCGTGGCTCAGCCCCAGGCAGCAGCTCAGCACCATGCAGCCATCGCTCACTGCCCCTGCCCCGATGGGATGGGGGAGAGAATCGGAGGAGTGAGAGTGAGAAACACTCCTGGGGTGAGATAAGAACAGTTTAATAATTGAAATAAAGTAAAATAGTAGTAGTAATAATAACCATATAATAATAACAGTAATAAAAACATACAGAGCAAGTGCTGCCCAATGCAATTGCTCACCACCCGCCGACCGATGCCCAGCCAGTTCCCAGCAGCGATCGCTGCTCCCCGGCCAACCCCCCCAGTTTCTATACTGCCCATGACGCCGTATGGTATGGAATGGCCCTTGGGGCAGTTGGGATCAACTGTTCTGGCTGTGCCCCCTCCCAGCTCCTTGTGCCCCTGGCAGAGCAGGGGAAGCTGAAAAGCCCTTGCCTGGTGTCAGCACTGCTCAGCACCAACTAAACCATCAGCGTGTGATCAGCATTGTTCTCATCCTAAATCCAAACCACAGCACTGTGCCTGCTACTGGGAAGAAAATTAACTCTGTCCCAGCCGAAACCAGGACAGACGATCAGTGCAAACACATTGTTGAAGATTTGGCTTCCGCTTACAAAGACCAGTTATCCCTCCGCAGCTAAAACGGAGTGGTGCGGGGCACCAGTAGGCATAAAGCCATATTCAACAGCAGTGATAAATGCAGTAAAGCACATTAGTATTATCTGAGAGCTGAATGGGGATTTTTTTTAATATATATGCGTTATCACGCTGCAGGCAGGAATTCCCAGGGGAGAAGCGAGGGGTTGCTGTTGCTGCAGGGGATGGAGAGCGGGGTGAGGTGCTGCACCCATTGGCGACTCAACCGATCCCGAATGGACCTCGTCTCACCCCGCGCTTGCAGGGTCTGGCCCCTGCATGACAGCCGTGCTCCCTTCTGCTGGTAATGCCAATTACAGGAGCTGATGAAGAGATGGGAGTTGGTCACCGCTTGCTTTCATTCCCCAAATGTCAGAGCTCCTGAAGCATATTCTGGCATTTAAAACAAATGACTGCAGAGAAGTTTTGGCGGCACAGGGTCTTTTTGTGGCTCACAAAGTCCCATCTGCGATGCCAGGTGGCTGGTCCCATGCGTCCCTTCTGCTGTGGCAAAAACCACAAGGATTTTTTTTAAGCAGATTTGGGATGGGGGATCCTCGAGATGGTGCAAAAATGGACCATTACTCATACAAACCTTAAGGTACTTTCTGTTGGGTCACTTGTCCCTGGCTGAGAAAAGGCTCAGATTTTTGTTCTCAGATGATGGTTAGACCCCTTGTATTTCTCCGAAGCCAGACTGAAATGTGGCTGCCAGGTGGGTTTGCAATGTTTTTCCTCTCAGCTACCCAGACGTAGTCCTCTCTGGAGGAGCCTCAGCAGACTTTTCCTCTGGCTGTGCCTTTTGCCGTCCCTGTGCTGGAGAGATTTTCCCTCCCTGGAGAACAACTGGAAGATGCAGTGGTTTTCCTGGTGCTTTGGGTCTTTTCCCACCTGCAGACACCTGCTCCAGCATCAGGCTCCAGGTGCTCGAGGGAAACCTCCCATCTCAGTTTGCCTTCGGGTTCCTCTGGGGCACGCTAAATTTCACTGGCTCCCGGCACAGCTGCTGCAGCCGGGCTATAAACCAGATTGCTGGATGGATATGGGATTAAAGACTGAAATCGGCACCTTGCTCTGTCCCCCAGCCCCCCTTGGGATATTTTGGGGCCAACCCCAGTCTTCAGCTGAGGTCCTTCATCCATCCATGCCCACCCCAGAACTTGGCCATGGTCCCTGCTGCACCCACACCAGCCCTGATGTGTCTTTGCAATTTGATATTTGTACCTTTGATGGTTACAGCTTTGCAACCGAGGGGAAAAGATACTTTAAGTGAGCAGTCTTGTTTGCAGAGAGGCTGTTGCAAAAATATCAGGGGGGTGGGTGGAAGGGATGGAGCAAAGCTCCCCTCCCAGGAGGGCTGACTAAGGCTGTGGATGTCCATCCTGCAACACAGGTAATAAAAAAATTACCTTTTCTGGCTTGAGGACTGCTCAAAGTGTTGGTTGAAAACTCAGTTGCTGGGGTAAGGGATGGAGAACTGACAAATAACCCTTGAATCTTTTATTACAGAGCAGCATCGTTTTATCTTATCCCTGCCAGTGCCATATTTCAAAATATATAGCAAAAAGATGATGTGTCTCTCCCACTTGCAGTTTTCTGCCTTAAAGGGTGTCCCTTCTCCTTCTGGGGGTCTGTGGGGCTGAAAGCTCTGCAGAGCACTTTTATAGCGTGGCTGCACTCAGGGTTTCCCGTTTACTTTCCCCCTTTAGCAGTGACAGTGCGCTGGATTGCACTGTGAAGACCAGACCCCCCCAAAACCTGTGCCTTGGGCAAGGGTGACAGAAAAGGGAAAAAAAAAGACAGAAAATGTAAAAGGAAACATTATTTCTTTGGTGTTTTTCTCCCAGAGGGCTGAGGATCGTTGGGATGGGAAGGGCTCTGAGCATCAAGAAGGTATAAAATGGGCTGGTTTGGGGCTCGGAAATGGGACCTTGAGCTGCGACACGTGGCTTTTGAGGACCTCAACCGGCTGGTGTCTAAAGCTGAGACATCTTTTTTATATATAGGCATGGGAGCACATGCATGTGTGTGTATTTTGCCTCCGCCTCTCCTCTAGGTAGGTGCTAAGGATGCGATGGCAGGCAAAGTCTCTGGGTGACAGTGGCTGGGTGAGCAGCAAAGCGTTTGCTCCCAGCCTCTTCGGCATGGCTAGAGCTGTTCAAAAGTGTACTGTCTGCAGGAGGTAACTTTTAAGTACTTGAAAATAAACACACGTTTCTGGCTTTTTTGGCTTCGGTGAGTGGATTTCTTCTCTGCAGAAGGAGGAAGCAAATCCAGTAAATAACGCTCTGCAGCGGCGGTAGCAGGATGGCTGCAACCGGAAAGGTCTCGGCGCATCTGGAGGGAATGGAATAGATTGATTTATGATTTTAACAAGCATGGCTGGGTAGGGAATCATGCCTATATGGTTTTAAAGACATGAAGAGATATTAATCAAAATTAAGGCTGCTCTAAGAAGGTATCCAAGCCAGTGGTCCGGTTCCCGGCTAATTGATTGCACAACTAAAGCATAGCTATCCCTAGAGAGACAGTCAAAGGACAGCTTGGATGGGGGGTCTCGGGGTTGAATACCAGATGGGGAAGCAGAGGGTTGGAACAAAGAGCGTAATGAGGAATAATAGGAATCGCTTAGAGGGACTGTGCACTTGTCCCCATTGATTAGGCTGCGTGTGAAGGGAGAAAATGATTAATAGAAACACGTAAATGAGAAACAGCAGTGACATTTCTAGAGCTGCAGCCTGAAATCGCACGCTGCCAAAGGTCAGAGCCGCCTGGGCAGGTAGCGAACATTGACACCGGAAAAGTGGTGGTTTTGGGGCAAAAGCCTGTCTGCGTGCCTCCGGGACCAGCCCAGCCAGGGCTGAGTATGTAAAAAGCCGTGTTGGCAGTCGTGCTGTCTCACCAGGCTGCTTCCTCGCCTTACTCCTGCATTAATTGTCATTCTGATGGAAAATGCCTTAAAATGGCTGTGCGGGGCGGTGTTGATGGGGCTGCCTCCCACCCGGCTGATGCTCCCCCAGGAGTTTTCCAAACCCCGCGTTTCTGCTTGTCTGCACAAGGCGGTTGTGTTGTAGGGTGAAGATCAGGCTCAAAACCTTTTCTTTTAGGGGAAAAATGTATCTGCAGTTCTCTGCCTTGCCTCTGGCTGGGATGCATGCCGTGCTTTGCCCGGTGTGGTTTGACATTGCATTGCCCTTGGTCTTCATGACACAAGGCATCTCTGGATGTTTCCCTGTGGTCTGGGAGGTACAAGCACGAAGCAGCGATGTCAAATTAAACTCCTCCCATGGCCTGAACTCTTGCAGTGGTGCAAATATGCCGGGAAGTCTTATTGCAAATCTCCACATCATTTTGACCCACTGCAAGGAGACGGGTACGGATTAGTTGAGCTCCTTGTGAGGCTTCCCGGTGAAGCCTCCAAATTTCTCCAAGTACCCTCAGGCATTAACAGTTTCTGTTGCCTCAGGCTTGGAAAAGTCATGTCAGTGATCTCACAGGATTAGCTGCGGAGATCTGGGGATTTAACAAGTTTCCAAAAGGTATATAGGCTTGAGTGCTCACCCAAACCAAGCAAAACCCCTGGTAGTAAAATTTATTTGCACTTCATATTTAATAGGGACTCTAGTCTCCTGCACATAATGAGTTCTGCAATTAAATTAAATCTTAGCTGCACTGAAGCCACGTTTCTTACTGGGAATTTGAATCCTACAGCCACCCATGCCCTTCATCAAGGGCCCCCAAATGCAGTGTGCGCAGCCAGATCCAAGGACTTCGGTGGCGTTTCTTTGGGGTGCCATGCTGGCAGCTGTGGCAAGGCTCCCGCCCAAATCTGACGCTGCGCCCTGTGTAAAAGCCTCTCAGATGCAGGCTCTGAGAGCAAGATGCTCCTGTCTTGCAAGAACGCTTGTCCTAGACTCTGTTCCCATTGGGTTTTTGCAGTGATATCAGCTGAATGGTGGACATTTCTTTGAACCTATGGGGTGAATGGGGGGTGCTCAGAAACAGGGGTTGAAGGACAGGTGGAAATGCTAGCTTTCTGCCTTTTCTCACAATGTCACATGTGCAACGTGACACGGGTGCTCCCTGAGGTAGGCCATCACTGCTTTTGCACATGCAAGCTAAGGAACTGTGAGTACAGGTGAAAACCTGGGTGCTTAAAGACCAGCTTGATGAGGCTTGCTGCTTTGCAGGCGCTGAGCTCCTGCAGGTACATTTGCAGCTTCCCTGGTTGTTTGCAATGGTTTTATTCCTCATACAGCACTGCACAGAATCATCTGTGCCTGATCCCTCCCAGCTGTAAACAGGACAATATCTATTGGTGATTTATCCTGCTTTTTCCTATTTTGACTCTCACCCTATTGCATACAGAGACACGCTTTGTTTGGTTGGGCTGGTGATTTTGCCTCTCAAAAGCAGTGTTCTCACTGACTTTGAAATGATCTCCCCCCTTTTCCCTTCCTCTTCAATCACAGCTCAGGCATAACTCAATGAAATCAATAGTTACAGTCATGAAAATGAGAGAAGGATGGATCCTCTGTGTGCATCACAGAAAGAAATGCTGCATTTGCTCTATTTTCTGCAGCTCAGCTTCCAGCCCAGGTGTCCATCTTCCCAAAGAGATAATGCTGAGTGCTTCGGCCTTTGTCTGCAAGAAAGCTGTTCTGACACCGGCTCCATCAAAGCCAATGGCAGTCTGATCCGGTAAATTTATTAGTCCCCAAATGAGCCGCAGCGCCCATCCTCATGCACCTTTCTTCTCTGTCTGTTGGATAATGCAGAAGACCGAGTATGCTCCAGCAGCACCCTCCCCTGAACAAACAGACCCCCATCGTCTGCTTGCCTTTAGCTCCTGATTATGGGGTGATCTCACGGTGCCGTGTGCGAGAGGAGCAGCTCTCTGCGTGTAGCCAGCGCCTGCTTGTCCCCAGGCGGGGGTGGCGGATCGGTGGCGTACAGCCTTCTGCACACCGTGAAATTCAGCCCCGAGCCAGAGCTGGAGCTGCGGCCAGAGTACATAAATCTGCAAAACATTTCATCGGCTGGTGTCTCGTACCAGGGTCTTGAGCTGCCTCTCCCTGCGGAGGACGATCTTACCTGCAGAAACATCCAGCTCAGCAGGTGGCTAATTACTACCATCAAAACTTTATACGCACTTGGCTCAGGGGTAAGTTCTTGTCAGGGCATGAGAAATACAGTTTTGAAACAAAACTCATTTTAAAGCATCCATAACTTTTCCGAGCAAAGGCGCAAGAGGGAGATAGGAATCATTTAGGAGCCAAGAGTGGGATTGATGGTGACCACCTCAGGATTGGTCCAAGAGCGATGCAGCCAGGATGCGCCGGGGTGAGCCACCACTTGCTGCAATCCTATCAATCTGCTTGGTGCAAAGTGCCAGATATCAGAAGATGATCAGGTACCTGAGTGTGGGAGCTGGTTTCATGCCTGCAGCCCCTTGTTCTCATGCCCTCCTTGCTCCCGAAGCAGTTACCCAACTGCCGAAGGCACTGGAGTAATTCTTGTTAGAATAAATTATGAGGATCACAGCCAGCTGCTCAGTTAATGCTAAAATCACAGGGAGAGGAGACTGGCCACTTTGGTCCTCACTGACCTTGAAAACCAAGCTGGCGAATGCAACCTTCCATTTCTTATTGCTCTCCAGGATTAGTGGGATGAGGTCAGCCTGTAGCACTAATTCACTTTGCTCTTAACTCATTTCATTACATTACAGGAGAGCATCACAGTCGGCAAGTGTAATCTTCAATGCTATTCTCCTCTTGTCTTTGCTTTTGTCATAAATTAAATAAGCTACTGTCATTTTCCAACTATAAAGATTGATTTTTTTTTTTGGAACTATACTGAGGCAAGCGATGATAATTTATACATCTTAAAGTTGTCCACTTAGTTGTCTCTCTAGCTGGTGTCCGGTTATTTTGTTGGACCTTGAGCTGGCTGCTTTTTCCTTTCCTCATGCTCTCAGGTGGCAGGCTATTAGACAGCAGATGTTAAGTCTTCGTATGTCCTGCTGTGAGAAGCACACACAGACCCGAGATGGACACTCATCTCCTGTGAACACCAAAACGGGAGCTCATGTCAATAGGACGCACTGTGCCTTCCAGGGAGACGTCAAGGCTTGCTCGTGTGTGATGCTGGCGTATGTCTGTGTTGGCTACGTGGTTGGGCTATCTCATCCCCGTCACGAGCAAAGAGAATGTAATGTAGCTCATTGCCCAAAATGCAGGGTCCAAAATAACCCAGGCTGAGCAGAAGCCATCTTCCAAACTAAATGTTGAAGTTGGGTATGCGTGACACACAGATTCCCTGGCAGTATTTGAAGCATGATGATAATCCAAAAGGACACGCCTTGGATTTGAAGCCTGGCTGTTGGTTTTAAAATTGAGCTTTTCCATGAAGGTGGCACTGAAAGCTGTTCTTGGTTGTGAATGACAGGCTCTGGATCCACCTGTCCTCTGACGTACCGCTGCTTTCAGCTGCTGCCAGGACAAATGTGTCTGAGAGGGTTTACTGCTCAAACTCCTTGAGCAGACAGTGGTGCCTCCTAAACCCGAGTGAGCTGGCCCCAGTGCTGCGATCTTTTGGCCAAGGTAACTAGCACTGTGCTAGAGCGGTGGCCATGAACTTGCATTGCTGATCACTTATGACAAATCACATGCCATTAAGGCTTTTTCTTCTGAAACAAGCAGTAGCTTCAGTTTTCTTCTTATCATGTTCTGTATAACCCATTGTCATGGTTCAGCCCCAGCCAGCAGCTCAGCACCACGCAGCCATCGCTCACTGCCCCTGCCCTGATGGGATGGGGGAGAGAATCGGAGCAGTGAGAGTGAGAAACACTCCTGGGCTGAGATAAGAACAGTAATAATTGAAATAAAGTAAAATAGTAATGATAATAGTAACAGTATAATAATGATAATAATAATAATGATATCCAAAGCAAGTGCTGCCCAATGCAATTGCTCACCACCCGCCGACCGATGCCCAGCCAGTCCCCGAGCAGCGATCGCTGCTCCCCGGCCAACCCCCCCAGTTTCTATACTGCCCATGACGCCGTATGGTATGGAATGGCCCTTGGGGCAGTTGGGATCAACTGTTCTGGCTGTGCCCCCTCCCAGCTTCTTGTGCCCCTGGCAGAGCAGGGGAAGCTGAAAAGTCCTTGCCTGGCATAAGCAGTACTCAGCAACAACTAAAAACATCAGTGTGTTATCAACGTTCTTCTCCTACTCAATCCAAACCACAGCACTGTGCCTGCTACTAGGAAGAAAATTAACTCTGTCCCAGCCAAAACCAGGACACCCATATAGCTGAGGGACATGTGCTGGTTCAGGAGTTGCTCTGTGTGGGGGAAACACAATTAACAGAGCATCTCATGTTCAGTGGGTGCAATCTCCAAATGGCAGGATGTCAGCTGAGAAATACAAGAACTGCAAGTGATTAGAAGCTGGAATTTTTTATTTTCATAGGTATACTAGAAGGTGGAATAAGTGATTGGAAAAGTGGAGCTTCTAGACTTGGCCTAGCTGAAAGGGGAGAGTGAATTGGCTTAATGAAGATGAAAAGCCAATTGGCTGAAAGTCACTGTGGAATGAAAGAAGGAAGATCCCAAACTAAAAATTATGTATTTCCAAGAGGCAAAGCACAGTGGCCATGGAGAATGGCAGGTGGGACCTTCTGGGGAAGGTGCTAAGGAGTATGGGCAACTCCTCAAAGAAATCTTTGTTCATCTTAGTCAAAAAAGAGGCGTATATGAAGTAGACAATAAGCCTGATTACTAAAAATCAGCAGAAAAGGATATGAAAACAAATGGTGACAAAATCTGAAAAGCTGAAACACAAACCAAGGGACACCAGGGGAAGTGATCACCAGGTGCACTGGAAGAAACATAGGTTGAGGATGGCCCCACCGTGCTGGCATCAGCCTGGGAGGTGCAGGGAAAACAGAATGGAAAACTAATGTGGAACTAAACTATCTAGAAAAATGGTCTGAGAAAACCAGAATGACCGTCATTGAGGGAAGCACCTGGTTTTACCGTCCAGCAGGTGCAATCAGCAGCAGAAATGCTGGGTGGGGAAGGACCAGGGAGCAGGGCTGGGGAAGGGGGCTGGGGGTGGGTCCCCTAATGGGTGAGGGTCGCCTGTGCCCGGCTCCTGTGGAAGACCTACATGCTGTGCCAGGGGTAGAAACAGGAATTAAGTCTTCAAGTTTGCTCAGCAATGTTAGTTTTATTTATGCATTTGAAAAAGAAAGGAAAGAAAGGCAGAGAGAAAGAGAGAAAGAGAGAGAGAGAGAGAGAGAGAAAGGAAGGAAGGAAGGAAGGAAGGAAGGAAGGAAGGAAGGAAGGAAGGAAGGAAGAGAGAGGAAGGAAGAAAGGAAGGAAGGAAGGAAGAGAGAGAGATAGGAAGGAAGGAAGAAAGGAAGGAAGAAAGGAAGGAAGAAAGGAAGGAAGGAAGGAAGGAAGAGAGAGGAAGGAAGAAAGGAAGGAAGGAAGGAAGAGAGAGAGATAGGAAGGAAGGAAGAAAGGAAGGAAGAAAGGAAGGAAGGAAGAAAGGAAGGAAGAGAAAGGAAGGAAGAAAGGAAGGAAGGAAGAGAGAAAGAAAGGAAGGAAGAAAGGAAGGAAGAGAGAGAGAAAGAAAGGAAGGAAGGAAGAAAGGAAGGAAGAGAAAGGAAGGAAGAAAGAAAGGAAGGAAGAGAGAAAGAAAGGAAGGAAGAAAGGAAGGAAAAAAGGAAGAAATAAAGAAAGGAAGGAAGAAAGGAAGGAAGGAAGAAAGGAAGGAAGAAAGAAAGAAAGGAAGAAGCACCTGGGGTAGATGGCCAGGGAGACTGTGACCTCTTCATTTTAGGAGGTTTTTAGGACAGGTCAGACAAGGATCTCATGGGAACGACTCAATGAAGTTGATTGTGGCTGGGGAAGTGGATGAGCTCAGCAACCTCTTGATCACCTTCAGCCCTATGGATCGCTCTGGTTTTTTTCATCATTTATAGCGTAACACCGTTCACAAGGCTGAAATCCCCTACCCCCCTGCACTCAATTCATTTCCCAACAATGCTTTAAAGCATCACATTAAGGCATCATAAAGACGTGCTTTTAGGAACAATTATTTGATCGCTCCACCAATGCCTCATTGCAGCCGTCCTAATGAACAACGAAACTTTATTGTGTTTAGAGATGTAATACGTGGTACCGACAGCTGCCATCGCCGGGCTAGAGACGGAAAAAGCACATCAGCATCTCGGTGCGAGGCTTCTCCTTGTCACGAAGCCTGTCCTCCGATTTGGGGAGTGAAAATTGCATTTTAACAGACACAACCTACAGAAAAAATATTATCAACAAAGGAAAAAAAAGATTAACTGCTTGCCTGGAGGCAGCATTTGAAGATTTCACAGATATGGCTGTACCTGCTACAGCCGGCACTCCAGTTACAGCAGGTACAGCAGGGACATGCAGCTCATGATATACCAAATAAAACGGCACTGTTTTTCATTATACCTTGGTGGTAATGCTCTTTTTTTAAGGTGGTCCACCTGTGAGCTGGATGCTTCTGGAACTAAAGCTGCTTTCAGTGCTCACGAAGTACTCGTTCACCTCTCTTTTTGTTCAAAGTTCTTTGGCAGAGGGAAAAATCACACCTTTCCTTCACAGCTGATGTACTGGGGCTGCTTCCGAGTGTGGCTGTGAGCTGGCATTAAACTCACCATGGTTTGGGGTTGGCTTTGGGTCTGAACCCTCAAAAGTCAGAAGTGGGTGGTGTATTTAGAATCATAGAATCATAGAATCATCTAGGTTGGAAAAGACCTTTAAGATCATCCAGTCCAACCATTAACCTACACTACCAAGCCCACTCTAGACTAATCAAGGGTAGATCAGACTAAACCATATCCCGAAGTGCCACATCTACCCGTTTTTTAAACGCCTCCAGGGATGGTGACTCCACCACCTCTCTGGGCAGCCTGTTCCAATGCCTGACCACCCTTTCCGTAAAGAAATTTTTCCTAATTTCCAGTCTAAACCTCCCCTGGTGCAGCTTAAGCCCATTTCCTCTTGTCCTATCGCTAGCTACTTGGGAGAAGAGACCAACACCCACATTATCCACATTTCATGTGGATATGCTTTTGGCTGGTTTAATGCTTGTGCTATTGACCATCAGAGACCAGGAGGGACTTTGCCGATGATCATGCCTTTTTTTTCAGGTGGTTTAGGACAGGAATAATTTTACTTTCTAGCACAAATGGTTTAAAAGTGTGAATGTCAGAGCAGAGCTTTGGCTGGTGGACTAGACACCCAGCTGGGGTCTACGCTGGTTCTGCAAGACCAGCAATTTCCATGCAAAACCAAAAAGAACTGTTCACGTGAAAATTTGTAAGCTCAAAAACATGAGTTCATTGCAAACACACCTTCGTGATGATCCTGGCTGTTTCAGCCTCATTTGAGATGGTCACTCATGAAATGTGCGTGCAGGGCAGTGTGTGTGTGCATAGGACAGCACTTTAGGGTGTCTCCCTGTCCTCCCAGGGCTGGGACCCAACTGCGAGGACAGATTTTTGCTCTCTCTTTAGTAGGCTGGACAGTGTTTTCTAGGTTGGATTCCTAGGAAAATGAAACAAATGCAATTGATGAGTTTTTACTTAATTCTCTAACTTGCTGGCTGATTCCTACCCTACTTGACACAAGAGTGGAGCTCATCAGAGGCATTAAATTTCCACATTTTATAAGGACAGCTGGCTGAGCAGATGAGAGAGACCTTTTAAGAAGAGTCCTCTGTGGCAAAGGATGAAGTGTGTGCAAAGCCCTTACAGAATCATAGAATCACAGAATGGTTTAGGTTGGAAAAGACCTTTAAGATCATCCAGTCCAACCATTAAACTAACATTACCAACTCCACCACTAAACCAATTAAGGGGAGAAGAATAATTAGTTTAATGTTTTCTGGCTTGGTGGCTGGATTATTTTTTAATGAAAGTAAAACTAGGAATCACTAAGGTTGGTAAAGGACCTCTAAGATCATCAGTCCAACCATCAACCCAACACCCCCATGCCCACTAAACCATGTCCCAGAGTGCCACATTATTAGACAGAGAAACTGCACAGAAGAGCAAGGGCCATGACAAACAGAGAAAACACTAGTTTTTTAATGTTTTGCAACTCAAAGCTATGCAAGGGATGAGCTCAGCCAAAGCTGACAAAAAAATGGCAG
This sequence comes from Pelecanus crispus, assembly GCF_030463565.1. Taxonomy (NCBI): domain Eukaryota; kingdom Metazoa; phylum Chordata; class Aves; order Pelecaniformes; family Pelecanidae; genus Pelecanus; species Pelecanus crispus. The sequence goes on from NC_134648.1 coordinate 72,282,048, forward strand.
CAGTCAAATGGGGAAACTTCTTCTCAAGACTTTTTGGGGACGGACACCTCTGACTGGGCCCTGGTGCTCTCCTACACTCATGCCTGCAGGAATCGCCCCTGGAATTAGTGGAAACCTGTTGGTTTGCCTTCATGTGTTTTGGGGGATAAACAGCCTGGTAGGGTCTGCTCCACATTTTGTGCATTGCTGTCAATTAATGGAGCCTTTTGCTCCCCACAGAGCCTGGGACACTCCATTTCATGCATCTCCTGTATCTAAAAGCCCAGTTATTACAGATGTCCTGCTAGGACATGGCTTGCAAGATTTGTACATGGCCCGTTATAGCTTCAGCCGCTGCTCTGGGCAAGAGTGGGCACAGCAATACATCACTTCGATGAACCTAGCCCGCGTCCCCAGCGTGAGAGCAGTTTTAATCTTGACTTTGTCTTCTTGTGCTTTGTTGTATTTAGAGCTGGCTGCTTTTCTGTCATTATTTTGCTATTTTCTTGGAGGGCAGCCATTTCATCTAAATGCCAGCTAGCTGCTGCCGGCGAAGGAGTATCCAACAATTTGCTTTTAAATAGCTCTCTCTTAAAAGTTAGTGGTCAGCAGACAGGTGCGGATGATTGTTGTGGTTATTCAGTGCCGGTTTCCACACTTTGATGCCGGCGTTTGAAGGGGTCTAATTCAACTACCACTGCAGAAAGAGAATTTCTTTCTTTATTTCTCTCTATTTTAAAGTCCTGTTCTCCCCCAGACATGAACTTCCCCACAAGCACTTGTTATGTTTCCAGCAGGAGCCCTACAATGCCATATTCGCTGGAAGATGGAGTCTGGGCAGCTATTTAAGCTAGTTAATGTAAAATTGCTTCTTACAGCCTCCTGAAAGAGTTACTCTGGGATAGAAACTCACGAGAAGTCCGAGGTGGTGGGAGAGTGGGGAAAGGCGGAGGAGCACCTTGGGAGCATCCCACTGGAGGCGGCCTTGGGACAGAAGGAGCAAGAATGGGATCTGAAAGAAAAATGGTAATTTGTGTATGTTACTATGTCTAAGAGTTGACTGTTTCTCATTTTCTGCTTGGCAGTTCGGAAATCTCCCGAGCTGTGCTTGAAGCTGGTACCAGGGAGCACAAACCAGCCCAAAGCAGCGCGGCGCTGGGAGAGGGGTGGGTGGTTTGACCACTCCAGGCTACTAAAACTGTGGGAAACCGGGCATCAACCGGCACGTTACAGCATTCCCAGGAGTGGGTCCCTCCAGCAAACAGGAGCAGTGTGGTGCCAGCTTGGGCACAGCCCCCTGGGCGGGAGCTGGGGGGCACAGGGATGCAGCAAGCAATGCAACCTGCCCGCAGTTCAAAATCCATGTTGCAGAGCCATGCTCCTGTCCCGCCCTGGATGAATTGGACCTGGAGGATTGATTTTGGCAGAAGGGGTTTTGGTGCATCCGATAGCACTATCATAGTGTTACACTGGGTGACACGATGCCAGCAAAGGGGACTACAAGCTCCAGAAGAAATAAGGAAAATGGGCGTATTTAAGGATGCTAAATCCTTGAGTTTGTCACCCTCTTGTCCCACTCCCAGGGAAGAGGGGGGAGTGCTGGCATTGGGGAGGGCTGCAGCTGCAACCCTGCACTGATGTAGAAGATTTTTTGATCTTGGAAAGCCAGCTTGTTCAATGCAAACCACAACAACGCAGCAGAATTAGCGGCTTAGCCCCGGGCGATTGATGGATTGACAAAGCGGCCTTTTATGTCCACAGCCTGTTTTGAAAGGAATATTAAAGCTGTGACATCCATAAAACACAAGGTCTGCAGCCACACAGGGAGTCAGAGTGGGAGTGACTCTGATTCTACTTTATTTCTTCCCAAGAAGAAATTTTTCCCACTAAAAAAATGATGCTGCATCAACTCCATCTTCCCACAGACAAATGAAAACTGCCTTGACCCAGCCTGCAGTTTTTGAGGGAGGAAGCCCAGATGGGTCCTGGTAGAATCATAGAATCATAGAATGCTTTGGGTTGGAAGGGACCTTGAGAGATCATCGAGCCCAACCCCCCAGGGAGCTCCTACAGCCCCGTCGGAAACGGGGTGTGCAGAAAAGACGCCAAATCTGCTCTGATAAAGGGTGTTTCTAAGAACAGGAGTGTTGGTGGGGGCTAAGGGAACAGCATCCCGCATCCCAGGTGGACAACGGATAAGGCTGGTGCTAAGCAAGCTGATGTTAATGAGGGTAAATAATTGCTATTGCCTGCCCGGGGGGTGGCGGGGGGGGACGTGTGTGTATGCACCAGGGTGGCAGAGATTTCTCCATCCCGTATCTTACTTCCCCGTTGCAGCCATCTCTCACCACTTGTGCCCGTAAGGGGCTGTAGGTACATTAAGCCTACCAGGAGTCCATTCTCCTCACTGCGTAAAAATATATTGAATTACGCCGTGCCTGCCTCTGGTGAAGATAACTGGGATGCAGCTTTCCCCGAGCATCCTTGTGGGCATGGAAAGAGACCGTCATTAAGCCTCATAATCACTCACCACAGCCCGCCTAAATTCATTTCATCTATGAAAATCTAATTATAGGAAGTGGCTCTTTCAGTCATTAACGGCTGCAGGGGCTCGTTGTACAGGGTAAACTCCGGCTGCCGTCTCGGGGGAAAAGAAAATGCCTCCGGTGCGTTTCTCCGCTGCCGTCGCAAACATGCCCATTAGAGAGACGTTTATTGCCTTGCTCTTTCCCTTGCTTCCTAAACTCTCCCTGCCGAAGAGGCCCAGCCCCGTGCGGTGAATCCTGATGAGTCTTTCGCAGCCTGGACCGGCACGCCAAGCACCCGCTTGCTGATGGGGAGGATTAGTGCCCTAAAAAACCCCTTTGGATCCCAAAAGCAGTAACTCCTGATATAGGCATAGGTCAAAGCTAAATTTTTTCAGAGAAACTTGTTGCGCTTCAGCAGGAGAGGGGGGTGGAGGATGGGGAGGGGCGAGTTGCGGAGAAAATCAGGGCACGCCACTGGCAAGGGAGTAGAAGTTGGCAGCCGAGCCGTCTCAGGAGCCCTGGCAGAGGCTGTGACTATTTATACATTCAAACAAACAGCTACGCCATGCAGAAGCAAAAAAAAAAAAAACAAAAAACCAAAAAAACCCCACATCCCTTTATAGCAAAGTATCCACCTGAGGATGACATTTATAGAGAGAAATGGCAAAGGGAATTTCAGGTGGTCCATGACAGCCCTTACTGAAAAGATCCATTACCACTTTGCTGCACTTCTTTTCCCTATTTTTCTGTGTTTTAGCTCATCGGCTGTGCTGTTAGAGCCCAGCTCTTCTGTGGCAACCCAGGGAGCTGGGGCCTCCATCGCTTTTTGTAGCCTAAACTTACGTTTGGGTGTTACAGGGGGTCAAATCCCTTGAGGGTTTCTGAATGCGAACTTTCAGTTCACTTTAATTAATATTTCTAATGACCTGTGATGCACAAGTCACGCTCAGCAAAGGTGAAGAATCACCTCCTGTTTCCTTGCAGTAAATTTGCCACCATTGAGTTTCCTACACGATGGCTGTCCCCTCCTCCTGCCTCTGCATTTTTTTAGGCTGTTGGATAACTAGGAAGGAGATAAAAGCAGATTTATCTGTTGAGAGTGGAAACAAATAAAAAATGCCAGCTGAGCCATGGGAGAGTTAAAGCAGTGCTGACAGCTCCCTCACCCCACCTCCCAGGAATGTATTAAACTTTAACAAGTAAATGAAACTAAGTTTGTGAAATGGAGTTAAAATTGCATAAGGAACATTTTCTTGCTCTGTGTTTGCTGTGATCTCTGCTCATCTGAAAATCCATCCAGGATGCGGGTGTCCCGGTGGTCCTTGGGCGTGACAGCCCTGTGCCGGTGCATGGCTTCCCAGCTCCCGCTGCACATTGCTGGTGTGTGCGGATGAAACCTGGCTTAAACAATTCAGCCCTGAATAGGAACCTGGACAGTTTTGATACAACCTTGGCATCCCAGTTTAGCAAGATTTTTGGTTTGAAAAAGAGCATCCATCCATTAGGACAAGAGGAAATGACCTTCGGTTGCATCAGGGGAGGTTTAGATTGGATATTAGGAAAAATTTCTTCATGGAAAGGGTGGTCAAGCATTGGAACAGGCTGCCCAGAGATGTGGTGGGGTCCCCATCCCTGGAGGGGTTCAAAAAACGGGCAGAGGTGGCACTTTGGGACATGGTTTAGTGGGCATGGGGGTGTTGGGTTGATGGTTGGGCTGATGATTTTAGAGGTCCTTTCCAACCTTAGTGATTCCTGGTTTTACTTTCATGAAAAAATAATCCAGCCACCAAGCCAGGAAACATGAAATTAATTATTACTCTCCCCTTAACTGGTTTAGTGGTGGACTTGGTAGTGTTAGGTTAATGGTTGGACTGGATGGTCTTAAAGATCTTTTCCAACCTAAACCATTCTGTGATTCTAAGACTCTACAATGAGTCGCCTGCCCACAGTGCCGCTCTGAGCAGAGGTGGTGGAAGTTGAAGCTCATTTTAGAAAATTGCACAGTTTCGGGTGTTTTTTTGCTTCAGTGTCTGGGGCTGACACCTCGCCTGAGAAAATGTGCTCAAAGCATGTTTTCACGACGGCACTGCTGGGAGGTTTCTGCCATAACGTGGGATCCACCTTTCCTCTTTCCCTTTCCTCCAGCAGTTTTTCTCTCTGTCTCTCAAGCTTGGGGACACAGGAGCTTCCCCAATATGATAGACTTTAGTCTAGTCTACCCTTGATTGGCTTAGAGTAGACTTGGTAGTGTAGGTTAATGGTTGGGCTGGGTGATCTTACAGGTTTTTTCCAACCTAAATGATTCTATGATTCTATGATTCTATGATTACCTCCCTAGGTCCAAATATTTTGGTGAAGCTTTGTGAAGTGGAGGCACACGTGTGAGCTGCCCCTGTGGCAGGAGCAGGGGGGACCCCGGCTCCCCGGGGGGTAGCGATGCCCATCGGGGACACCGAGCCGCTTACCTCTGCTGTTAACATCTCACCCCCATTAACGCAACCACGTCCCTGCAGGTCTTTTGGCAGGGATTGTAAGGTGATAATTAGCTCAAAATGCCTCTGCCAGGGTTTTAACAGCTGTGACACATTTCTCTCTATCCTGCCATAAACAGCCAAAAGGGGAAACGTGTTTGGGCTGGCAGCGCAGCTGCCGTCGGCGACGTTGGTGACAAGGGCGATGAGCCCACTGTGCCTACGCAAAGTGTTTCCTGCAGCCAGGGAGCGTTGGGCATCTCCTTGGATGCCAGCTCACAGCTGGGTCTTTTTCTAAGGGTTTTGGGCCTTTTCTGAAGGGTTTTTGACTTAGTTTAATCCTGCGGACACGTGGGAAGGGGGTTCCTGGAGGAGGCAGGAGACAGGGTGGACGTCAACAGACCTCTTGAAGAACTTATGCTGCTCAGCACAGTGGGGAAAGACAGTCTGGAAATCCCCCAGATGGTACTCGCCATCTGCTCTGTAGGCATTTCTTGGTTTGGCTGAAGATTTTGGGCAAAAGCCTTTCTGGAAAGAGTGAGCGCAGCTGAGCGGATGCTGTTTCCACTCTGCAGCAGCCATCGCCCGACCCGTGCCTGTTGGTGGATGGAGTTTGCCCCCCTGAGCTGCTCAGAAAAGCCACAAATGCTTTAATAAATAAATCAGGACTGGCTACCAGGGTCTATCCAACTGCATCAAGCTCTGTATTGGGCTGGGATTTTTAAAGACACCTCTTTGAAAGAGAAAAATGTGGGTCCCTGCTCGGCTGCTGCTGCCCGAATGTCCTTGCAGGTACGTGGGGAAGGACGGACACTCGGACACTTTTATTCCAACAACTTTGCTATTTACCCAAAAGACAGATTTTTACAGGTTATTTTTTTTGTGGGCGATCTGTGGTCCTGTTGATGTCCTTCTCTTCAACCTTAATTTCCCACTGCCGTGTTTCCCATGCCCGGGTCAGCGGGAGGGAAGGTGCAGCCGCAGCCGCCCCGATGCTCAACCTGAACCGCTCTGAGTCACCTCCTCCCTCCTTCACGTGAGCAACTTCACACTTGAGCTCCCAAGAGCAAGCCTTCTTCCAAATTTAAAAAGGGTTTGAAGCTTTCAACCCGTCGTTGGCTGTAAATAACGCTTCCCCCCTGGCAGAGCGGTGCAGAGCGCAGCTTGCTACTCCCACGGGTGCTTTGCTATTGCTGCTTGGTAGCAGCGATGTGGAAGAAAGAAGCCATGGTTTTAATTTTGGCTGATGGAGAGTGGAGAGCCTGGCTGTGCCCAGGGTTCTGGGAGACGTAGATGTGTCCTGGGGACGCTGCCTGTGGGATTTGGTGACCAAACCTCTCCCCTCTGCATTGGGCCTGGCTGCAAATGTGGGATCTGAGAGATGGATTGGGCTGGATCAGTGGAAGATAAAAAGCCACAAAGGATGGATGTGGTGGCAAAGGGGACATGGAGTCACTGTATCCCTATGCAACTGATCACCGTGATGCTCCTGGGCATCTGACACAGCTAAATACTGCTCTGTGCTAGAGGACAGAGCAGGATTTGTCCCTCAAGAACATGGGAAACTGCAGAAATCCAGGTGTCCTGCCTCCTTATATCTCTCTGGGGCAGGGAAGGGCTTGGGATTTTACAGGTGCTTTTAGGGTAACCCAAGGACCTGAGACGAATGTGAAAATAAATGGTCTATAAAATAAATGCACAGTCTGAATGCACTGTTGCAATTCCATCAAATGCTCTCAACCCAAATCTGTCTGTCCTCTTCGGCTGCATTGCTTTATGTGATTTTTTTTCTTTTTTTTTTTTTAACCTTAAGACGTAGGGAAAAATGTGGGTGAAGGGCCAGTTGCTTCGGAGGTGAGGGAGCGCTGCCTGTGTGCTGTGTTACTGAATGAGTCTTGGGGAGGAAAAGACATCTCTGAGTGCCGCCGGCTGTGGTTTTGCGATTTTGGCCTCATTTCGCAGAGGCGTGAAAGCCCCTGGAGGAAGATGCTGTGGGAGAGGGAGGTTTGTTGTGCCATTTCTGGTCCTCCAGCGGGGGCTGCGTAGGGACCACAGTGCTCGGTGTCGAAGAAAAGGGTAGCTTCTGCGCCGCAAAGGCTTGGCTACGTCTTTTTATGTCCCAGCGCTACACCGGTATAACGAGGCTGCTCGTTCTCAGATGCTGCTTTTCAGCTCCTTGGCTTGTTAGCTTTTTTTAATCACATGTATATTCATCTCCTTGGCTGAAATACAATACTAAAGAGATACTACATTTCGCTGAACAAGATGAAAATAGATTTAATTAATGTCAATTAATTGAAATTCAAAGGGAATTCTAATAGAACTGGGTCAGGAGGAGGCACTGAGCTGCTCTGGGAGATTTGCTCCCCTGCAAGGGACCCATGGGGCTGTGATGGGTTGTACCTGGGCTGTACCTGGGATAAAAACCGGTGCCTGCTTGGCCTGGGCAGGATGCGGTGGACTCCATGGGTGCCTCTGGATGATGCATCTGGGCTGCCATGGGGGTCTGGATTTCGGAGGCGAGGATGTCAGTAGATGGAGCTGTTTGTTAATGTTTCCCAGTGATTTACAGTGCAGAAGGATGCTTCGGTGCTGCGTGGAGGCTGCAGGCGTTTATGGCCTTTGGGAGGGGTCCCCGTCCCATCCCTGTTTCGCCATGCTGCGTGGGGCCATTGGGAGCATGGGGTAAAGGCTGCACCTCCCTGCCCAGCTTCCCAGGAAAGCAGATTATTTGCCTCTGATGTGAAGGCTGGGTGGGTGGCCAAGAGCAGGACCTTCCCCGTGGTGACACCTGAGGTGGACGCAGCAGCTGGGTGTCCCAGAGACATGCCATAGGGACAGCCGTGGCATCAACCCTCCACTGGGACCACAGTTAAACCCAAGCAGCTCTGTGCAGTACCCAGTGCTTCATCCCACTGAATGTCACGGGTCCCCAAGCTGTGGCAGGAGGTGGCGCGGCATGGTGGCTGTGCACCATGGTGGGATGAAGATGGAGTGAATTAAAGCAGAATGCCGCCTCTCTCTTGCCCCTCGGAGGGCTGTGGTCACCGTAATACTTGTTTTTTCCCCAGTAACTAGCAGAGATGGAGGCTGTCCTCCTCCCTGCTGCCAGGTCACCCAGCAGAATGCCACCCCAAATCCAAACACTTGTCCCAAGTGTGCTGCTCCATGCACCCATGTACTTTCCTTAAATACCCTCCAGCATGGGTAACTGGGAGATGGTCCATGCACGTGCTATTTCCAGTCCTGTCCTTTATAACTTTTTCTGCCAGATCTCACTTTTCTAGTGTTCTAGTGCAGCTTTTATGGCAAATCCTTGTCTGGAGTTCAGTGGGATGGTGAGATTTAAGTGCTTAAGAGAGAAATCTGCTTGACTTCAAGGGTATACCATGAAGACGTGAAACCAGTGGTGCTGGTTCAGACCATGCATCTTGCCCAGCATCTTGCTCCAATGCGCAGCATCTTGCTCCGATCGCAGCCGAACACGGACAACCAGGGGAAGTGGAGAAGAGCATCCCCACCTCTCATCTGCAACTGGTCTCTGGGTTGGGGGCCCCCGTTCAAGGACATCCTCAGCCGTACAGACATGGGATGCCCCAAGGCTGGACACGTCCGACGGCAGCAGAGCCTCATTCCTCACATCCCTCTGTGCAGGCATCTGGGAAATTATCCCCGGCTGCCACAACACTAATTTTAATTTTAAAGAAATGAGCCATGAACTGTTGAAAATAATAATTTTCAATATGAACACCTGAGAGGCTGCTGTGGATATCTGCCAATATATTAATTTTATCTTAAATTCCAACAGGCTGAAAATCCACTTATTAGTAACATAGAGAAGAAATATGTTGAGATATGAGCAAGGCAGCTGGGAAACAACTGAGGAAAACTCATTCTAGTAGGGCTGGAAGAAGGTACTCATCCGGTCCTTCTGCCTTCATTGAGGTCTTGTGGAGAGAACCCATTTCTTCTGTGAAAAAAGCAGAAAGTTGGGAAACTGGGAGAGGGAAACTTTAGATGATAAAAAACCAAAAACCAAAAACCAAAATGCAAAATCAAGAGGAAGAACTCTGCTTTTCCTTTTGCATGATCAGATATATTATTTTATTATCTGCAGGCCAGCACAGCACTTAATTTCTGCTTATTTTTAAGTGCTTGAGTATTTTGCTTGGAATATTAATGAACTTTGGCCCTGGCCAAACCTTAACAGTGTCTTGAATTTAAATATATAAAAGATGCCATGGAAACTGCAGAGCCTAAGGGTGACCCTGAGACTGCTGGTGCCGTGCTGGCAGTGAGGGGTAGCACCTCCATGGAGAGACCTTTGCCTGATGCTATAAAGTTGCCTTTAGAGTCGGAAGAGTCTGGTGTTAATAATTTTATATTAAGTAATTACTTGCATATCTGCTTGATGTTATAATCTAATATAATGTTATATGGGTTAGCTAAGTCCCGCGGCCGGTCAGAGGCAGAGGGCTCTCCGGTGTGATGAGGTGGTGGTGGGGCACCCCCTCTCACGCCTGCCTTGCAGCCAGAAAGGGCGACGGCACCTTAAGGCAAAGGAGCTTTCCAAGTTTAGAGGCACATTTAGATTATTTTGGGGTTGTCTTTTCCAGCCAAAGCATTGGAGAGCCCTTTAGAGCCACAGGATTTGCTTTTCCTGGAAAGCGTCATGACTGCTCTGCAGGGAGAGATGTGGCTGCTGCAGAATACACATGAAGGGACTGGATTAATTTTCTTGGAAGTGGCAATTTTTGTCATTTTTGCCTGTGTCATGCTGGCTGTCCTGCAGATGGTTGTGGTAGCGAGCTGTGGGGCTGCATCTGCAATGGCTGTGCTGGTGTGTGCATGTGCGTACGACATTTTTTGTGCACCGCCGGGCATGGCTGGATGCAGAACTGACATCTTGTTTCCATCACTTGAATATTCAAAGACCCCGTGGAAAATGATAATGTGGTTTTGCTGCGTAACATCAGTCGAAGTGTCATTCCAATGGCCCTGTGGACGGGCTGCTCCTCAAAGAGATCGCTCTAAATACGAGGCAGATCTGCAGCGCCCATTGCAGGATGAAGTCTTGGGATATCCTAGACGATATGTATCCTGCTGTATTCAGCAGGTTACGGACCAGATATTAAAATTTCAGCAAACCGGGGAATTATTTCTAACAGGATCCCTCCTACGACGGGCACGGGGTGCCCATGTGGGGCCCCCACTCCTGCACACTTGGTGTTTTTGCCCAGTGGGCATTGCAGCTGCGTTGCAGAGGCTGTGAGCACTGGGCTGGTCATTGCAAAGGGTTTTTTGGGTGCTCATGCAAGCCAAGAGAGTCCCTCCACAACACCTCCCACCCCTCCCGTCTTTGCCCAGCTGGCATGGACCCCGTGCTCCAGCAGGCATGGAGCGGTGGGGTCAGCTTCTCCGAGCAGGGATGGAGAGAGGGGCTGCCGAGACGTGTTTCCATGGAGCGGCTGAACCGGAGATGGATATTCCCCCGAGCACCGATAAAATGCTGGGGTTGCTGTAGCAACATGTTTGGAGGGTAAAAAAAAAAAAAAAAAGCCCAAAAACAAGGTGGAGAGGAAGTTTTTAGGAGGGGAGAGTTGCTCGGGTGCCCGAAATGGCTCGGGGGGGCTCAGCATGGGGGCTGCAGCGAATCGCCCGGGACAGCGGTGTGGCATGGGGCTTTGGAGAAAGCGTGCCTGAACTCACTGGTCCCTACGTCCGCCAAAGAAAATGACTTTTCCATCCGTTTCCTGAAAGCTGAACAACAAGAGCGCGGTTTTGATCTACGTGCTGCTAATTTGTTGCAAAGCTGGAGGTAAATTTGCTCTCCGACGCAGCGCTTATGTCTGATTTAGCGAATTAGCCAGACTCAGGGAACAGCCGCGGGTGCTGCAACTCCGATGCCTGTTTTGGTTCATCGCTAAAACGGTTCCTGTGGTCACCCCGTTTGGGAGACCTCAGACATATGGATGCAGGTTCATCTGCACGGAGCTTTTGTCAAGATTTTTAGGTGAAGCATTTTGCTTCCCCTTTTTTTTTTTTTTATTTAGCAACGTTGTGAGCAGAACATAGCAGTGATTTGCGAATGGTGACGTTTGCGGGAGTTTTTTTGCTTGATGGTGCTCAGCATCGTCGGTAGGAACTGGAGCAGTGCTGGGTGTCCTTTCTTTGGTTTTTCCCAAAGTGATCAGCTGCTAAACAATCCAAGGAAATCCCTTTCCCGGAGTAGGAAAAGCAAAGCTGATTGCTGTCATCGTCAGCTTGAACGGCAGGTTTTAGGGTGAATGCTGTGGGGTTTTTTCACTTGCAGTCCCAGCAGCCCAGTCCTAAATTCCCAGCTCATTTATCTGCTTTTTTCCTAACTCCTCCTGAACGCTTGCCTCTTAGAGTATGTAATGGCAGTTAAGAAATAATGCATACTGGAGGGTTTTTTGCTCCTGGCTGAATAACGTTGCATAACTAATGTGATCCCAAGCAGGGCTGGAGCCTATTTCTGAGAGTTAAGCAAACTTTTTGGGAAGGTGCCGAACCCTCCTGTTGCTCAATTCGTGCTGTTTGGGGGTGCAGCCGGGTGGCGTGGGGAGGGGTGGGGACCGCCTGGGCTCGGTGTCGATAGCCGAGGGGCTGGAGGTGCTGTGGCTTCCTCGCCGGGGCATCCCCACTGCCAGGGCTCCCCTCCAGCACCCCGGGGACACTCGACGTTCCTCCTGTGCCCTTGGCTTTTACAGGCTGGTTTTTTTTTTTTTTTTTTTTAAATTCCTCCTTGTGCAGCAGTGGTGATACTGGAAAGCGCATAAAATACAGCTTCCACCCCTGTTCAGCAAGCTTTTCTTCTTCTCTAACTGTTCAGCATCTAATAATAACATGCTATTGAAGTTGTTTTGCCTTTGTATTTCTGCTTTGTGGCATAGCCTTACTCTTTGCATGATATATATCTTAATAGCACCTTGGATAAAGCAGAATGCTGCTAATTCCGTATTATGGGATTATTATGAACTCAGTATTAATTAATGATGCTTATAAATATAGTCCCGTTGAAATCCTTGACACTGCACATTAACCTGGTAGCTGAGCCATAAAATGCAATGCATATTAAAAATCGGCCGTCTGCACTTTCAGTGCTTTCAAAATAGCCACTCTTTGTGTGATATATATGGTGCAAAAGGGTTCTGAAAATCCTAGAAGAAAGTATGAGCACTTTTATGGTGAGGGCAATGCATTTATATGGGAGGGCTGTCACTTGGCTTGGAGAGTTGGGTGGCTATTACACCGTGTGGAGCCCTTTTTAGCAGAATTTAGCTCCCTGTCCTGTTCAGCCAGTAATTTGCCCACTGGGAAGATCCCAAAGAATTTAGGAGCGCTGGCAGTGTTTGAGCCTGGGTGTGTGTGGGTTCTCTGGCTATCTGTGGATATTGATACTTTGCACTGCAGAATAAATCTTTGCAAGAAATGGTTTCCTCCTGGTTTCGCTCTTTGCACCGTTTGGCTGCAAGAGTCGATAAAAACAACCCATTCCCACAAAACACCTTGTTTTGCAGTGTGCTGAGCCACCTTGAACTTTAGGGTGGGTTGGGCTTTTTATGCTTTTGTTTTAAAAAGTCTCTGTTGACCTGTGCCGTTCATTCCCTGCTCGTTTCCTCCCGTAACGAGCCCTGTTTCTGGATTCAGCTGCCTTAACAGCCCAGCCGAAGCCCACATTCATACGCTCCACTCCCGTGCAAGCACATTGTCCTGGTTTTGGCTGGAATAGAGTTAATTTTCTTCCCAGCAGCAGGCACAGTGCTGTGGTTTGGATTTAGGATGAGAACAATGCTGATCACACGCTGATGGTTTAGTTGGTGCTGAGCAGTGCTGACACCAGGCAAGGGCTTTTCAGCTTCCCCTGCTCTGCCAGGGGCACAAGGAGCTGGGAGGGGGCACAGCCAGAACAGTTGATCCCAACTGCCCCAAGGGCCATTCCATACCATACGGCGTCATGGGCAGTATAGAAACTGGGGGGGTTGGCCGGGGAGCAGCGATCGCTGCTGGGAACTGGCTGGGCATCGGTCGGCGGGTGGGGAGCAATTGCATTGGGCATCACTTGCTTTGGATATTATTATTATCATTATTATATTGTCATTATTATCATTACTATTTTACTTTATTTCAATTATTAGACTGTTCTTATCTCAGCCCAGGAGTGTTTCTCACTCTTACTCCTCTGATTCTCTCCCCCATCCCATCGGGGCAGGGGCAGTGAGCGATGGCTGCGTGGTGCTGAGCTGCTGGCTGGGGCTGAACCACGACACACATAAACCTGGTATTATGTGCCCACCAGTTAATTAAGCATCCAAATGAGGGATTTAGACCTGCTGTTTAAGGTAATCGCTTCTGAACATCACTGCAGGGCTCAGACGCTTTCAACGTGCGATGCCACGTATCCTGATGACTTAACGGCACAAGCCGGCTGCCAGCAAAAAGTATCCGTGTCAGGACTAGGGTAGCACAGGGATGTACGCTGCATTTGGTCTGAGCCAGGCATCTCCTTCTGCAGCAAAGAAGAGCTGGGGGAAATCTCGTGTACCGTTGCAGGGCTTCGTTTGAGCTGCTCTCGGTGCAGTATGAAGCCGTCACTGTCACCTCTTGGACCACAGCGATTCAGAGGAAACATGCTTTGGGGATGCAAAATTCAGCCTCCTTCTTGCCCTGCGTGATGAAGTCTCCCGGCACGTTACGTTTGCTGGGCTGTGTTTCTACGTGTGCAAGCAGAGTGAAACACTTGCTGCGCCTGTCCGTGTAGTATGCGTGACCGTGCAACAGTGTTCAACGGGCAAGGGGAGCACATCGCCCGCTCCCCGGGGAGCTTCGGTGCTCTCCCGCCCTCCTGACGAAATTACTGCATGGCATCTACTGTATTTGCATCCTTAATTACTATCCCTTATGCTAATTATGTTTCTTCTTGCCGTTGCTGTTTAGAGCTCCAGCCTTGGAGTGCTGGAGTGAAATGTCTGTTATAAAGATAGATTAGATGCAACCAAAATATTGCCATGAATATTCATCCCTTTCCATTTTGGAACAATTTTTCATTTGCACACCTCGCTTGTTTTGGTTTTGGCCAACTGAGTTTGTGGACAGGATTGTCAGTCAAAACAGAGCCTTTTGCAGAATTCTTGCAGAAAGCAATTTTTTTTTTTTTGGTTGTTTTCACAGCTAAGATAAAAACGCCCAGAAATTTGCTCTGAGAGCCACCACTGGAGATGGGTACGGGATGGGTGGGTGGGGATTTCTGTGTTCCTGAAAATGTGCGTGGATGGAAATGGCCCTGCGGCAGTCGGGGCTACTGACCGTGGTTATGGGTGCTGAGCCTTTGGCCCTTTAGTCCTCCGAGCTGTATCTTGTAGCTTTGCTCTCCTTCATAACTACTACAGTGTTAGTGCTTGTAAGCAGAAGAGTTGGTTTTGTAGTTACATTTCAGGTTGAAGTGGAACAATGAGAGGCTGAAAGTTTATTTTTAAGCTTTTTACTTAGAAATAATCTGAAGGGGGAAAAAGTCTGGCCGGCTTGTGTTTTATTTTTGCTTTTCTCAGTTTATCGTCGTCTTCTGCATCAGTTCCCCTTCCTCTCCTCAGTGTGCCTGGTCCCTGTGCCCTGCGAAGGGGTAAAAGGAAACATGGGATAAAAACCATTACTGTTTCTCCTGTGACCTCCCTGACAAAGCTTAACACTTTTTAATACCAAACAACCAGTATTTGGAGCCCAAAATGATGTTTTCACATGTTTCTGAAAACCGGCTCTTTTTGACCATGCTTTGCTCACTTTTCCGATGTCAAACCTGCAGCCGGTACCTGACACCTCAGGCCTCGCCAGCTGGTCCATAAAATTTGTGAGAAAGCAGCAACGAAGGGTCAAAGACCTTGGTGTTGCTCATTCTGGAAAAGAAAGCGCTGAGTCTAGATTTGCCCGTCCGGTAAATGAAATTATGTTATCTGCTTCCCTGCAACCCCAACTACAGTGGATACAGAGGTGATGTTTCAATGAGAGAAATCAAAAACTCTGTCTTGGTTCATTCAGGCATGGTCACAGCTTTAATTCTTCTATCGGCGGTGATGGGCGTCTCACCTGCGCCGATGGCTCTTCATCCCTCTGGCTGCTTTTACTCAAGGACGCCAAATCCTGCTGGAAAATTAAATGTGACGTGGTACAACAAATTTTGCAGGTGACAACCAGCAAACCCCAGAGCAGCACACCTGAAGTGGCCGAAGAGCCCTTTGTCCCCAGTCTAACGCTGGCTGTTGTCCACTCAGATTTAATGAATCAAGGCAATAGCGGTTTTGGTTTTGAGCTATTTATGTCTGGGTCTGGGCAGCTGGTGGTGGCCCTGGCTGTCCCCATAAGTCAGCTGCCGCAGACAGCATTTCAGCGCAGGGCTTATTCTGATCCATCGCCTGGACACGGCGATGCCTTCTGGAGAGCAGAGAAGGTCCTGAGGTTAATTCCAGCTTGCTGTAAATAGAGCTGATAGCGGCTCCCAAATCTCCTACTGCTCTGTCTGGGAGGAAATGGCTTGAAAAATAGAGTTTGTGATGAATAAATGTATTTATGCAGGTATTTTGAGCCTGGCTGTGTTCTGGGTCCTCGTTACCTGTAACACACCGATTGTGCTGCCAGGGTCTCCCTCCTGAGCAGCCACTGAAGCCAGACTTGGGCATTTTCTAAAAACGAGTTTTATTATGAAATGGTTTCTTCTTTTAACAAGGATTAACCCCATTATTTAATCCCGCTGCCTTTATCATCTCACATAGGAGAGAGCCCATCCTTGTCCTGGGGATCCCCTAAACCAGGTCTGCAACGCTGCCAAGAGCCTTTTGCTCTCTGCAGATGCACAGCTCCTCCTTCTGCCTTCCACCTGGGCTTCTCCTCTTACCAACGATGGCAGGAGCCAAAGGGCAGGAGAAGAGTCACCCAAATTGGGACAGATCCTGACATGTGCAGGGCATCCTGCTGCTGCAGGCGCCTCCGCGGCCGCGGGTGCCAGCTTGGAGATGCAACCGGCAGAGAGCCTGGGGAAGGGCTCCTGTTTCGGGATGTGGATGGAGCTGGGGTGTGACGTGCGTGCATGCCGGAGGTAACTCGGGAGGCAGGCGGGACCACGCTGCTGGCAGCTGGATCTGGACCAGGCTGGTCCTGGCTGGAGGGGGCTGCTGGAGATGGATGCAGTGGCGTGCACTGGCTGCAGCGTGTACCCATTGCACACAGGCGCTCGCTTTGCCTGCATGCTCCAGGTCTTTCATTTCTCACTTTCCTTCTTTTTTCAGCCCCCCCCAGTCTTGCCTTCAAAGTTGGTATTTATTTTAAATGAAGTGAGCTTCTCTTCAAACAAATCCGAGCCATGGATGCTATAATTAGCAAGATATAGTAATTTTTCTTCAAGCATAATTGGAAGGTTTACCATTTAGGGATAGTACTTAAACTATCCTATTTTATGGCTCATTTGCCAGAAAATGCCTGTGAAGCTTAAAGCTTTATCAAACCTTATCAATGGGTAAAGAGTGTCAAAGGAGGGCATTTCTGCTATCTGGTGTTAAATCTTCTAATTTTACTAACTTCTGTTAATTGAACAGCCTTCCCTGAATGTTTGGAGATAACAAGCTGCTAAAGCACTCCTGAAAACTGACCCAAAGACCCACTGCAGGGGCTGAGAGTTTCCATCTCTTGCTGGAGCTGGTTTTAGGCTGGGGTAATTTTGGGTGGGTGCCCTGCGTGGCTGCCTGCCCTCCCTGGTGCCTGCAGTGCTACGCCCAGCCCCAGGTGATTTAGCCCTAACCCCAGCTGAAGCAATCCCATTAAGATGCCCAAGGTGTGTTACCCTGATTAGCTGCTCAGCTAACTGGCCAGACTTGTTTTCCCTTTCTAACGAGCCTAAATTAAATATACTTGATGGGTTGTCTCAGTGTAGCTTCTCCTCCTCTTACTGAAGGCATAAAGGTACCTTCATCCCTCCTCTTTCTCCTTGCTGAGCTGCAAGGCAGGAGCTGGTGGTGCTGGCCAAAATCCAGCAATGCCATCCCAGTAGGCATGGGATGAAAGCATCTCCT
The DNA here is from genome assembly GCF_030463565.1 of Pelecanus crispus. Lineage (NCBI taxonomy): Eukaryota > Metazoa > Chordata > Aves > Pelecaniformes > Pelecanidae > Pelecanus > Pelecanus crispus. Next base: position 72,299,103 of record NC_134648.1, read on the forward strand.
GGCTGCCTGGGGCACGTGGCAGCTCAGCACCCTGGGATGAGGTCTTGCTTATGTCCAGGTGGAGCAGAAACAAGTCCTGAGGCTCTGTTCTTTTGCAGAGGCCGTTCGTGGTGGGCGTTGCAGAGATTTGAGCTGCTGGCTTTGATGTGGAAGGTATTGCAGTGCGTGGAAAGTGTTGCAGTGCTTGCAAGGCCCCCATAACGCTGTGGGAGAGCCCTGGCATTGCAGCTGGGTTTGCAATGGATGCATTTGCGCACCAAGGTAGCTGCTCTTGGACCATCTTGAGCACCGTGGCCCTGTTGTGCCTTGGTGAGTGCCGAGTGGGCTGCAGGGTCTGTTTGCTGAAAACATCCTTCTGGGTTTGGAAGTTTTTCTTGGAAAGTGATCTGAGATGTATTAACTTTTAATCCTTTTTTTTTTTTTTTTTTGGATGCTTTTCTGGCTTCAGTGGAGATTTATGAAGTGCTGTGGCCTTGGCAAAGATCAATAGATAGCCTGTTAAACAAAGACTCAGAATTTACTGTTTGGATGATTTCAGGGGGAAAAAGAATTTGAAATATTTAATTTAGTATTGAGCTAAGTTTCAGAATAAGGAGGGACAAAGCCCCCATCCCAAATAAAATGTGAATTTTTTTTTTCCTTTAGATGCATGAAGCCTTTAATTAAAACCCTGAAGAATTATATTTGTACTGCTTAATAAAAAAAAGCTTGAAATACTGGAGCAGAGGGTGGGAGGCTCCAGCTCCTGTTCTCAGCTATTCCAGCATGGCTGCATTCACTGCCTTTCCTTAACCCACCGAGAGCCACCCAAAAACCAGGCAGATGTCCTCCGTCTCTCCTACCCCTCTCTACAAAGGTCTTCTAGACTTTCTCCTTTTGATCATTAGAAACTTTCTCAGTTTCCAGCTTGATTGTGTTTGTGATCAGCTCATGCCCATATTTTCCCCTTGATAACATTGTATTTCAATCTAAATATTTGGTTTTTTGCCCTTTCCTTTGCTGGCTGTCCCCTGCAAGGGTAGAGGAACCAAACTCTGAGGCTCCCCTCTGGGTTTCAGCCTTCCTCCTAGCCCTCCCTCGTGCTCCAGGTCAAGTGCATCTCTCTGGCCGCGTGGTCTGGATTGCACAGCACCCCAGGTCAGCTCTTACCAGCGCTTTGTACGATGCACTGTTCCACCAGGACTGTTGGAAGTTTCTCTCCCAGTACACCTCATGAACGCATTTATTTTTCACCTGGGCTGCCTTACACCTGTGCTCTGGTTTCTTGTGCAACATTTGGTCTTCAGCATGTCTCCTTTCTCCCTGCCCCGTGCCCAAACGCATCAGGTTTTTGCAGTCTCTGACTTTGGGTTATCTTTGGCCCCTCTAGCAGGTACCTGGGAGACCTCAGCTAACCTACAGAATCTGCCCAAAATGCACCGCGCTCTGTTTTATTAGGTGCATGTGCAGTCTACTGCAGAAGCTTTAGATGCTGGGTTTAGGACTCCTTCTCACCGGGCTTAGAAATACACTGCTGGTACTAACGATATGGCTTGAGCACCGCCTTGTTGCGAAGTTTAGAAAATTGAGACAGACCGCAGGACTCTCCAATACCGAAAATCCGACTCTGATACCAGAAATCCACCTCTGCACAGGGGGTTAAGTGATGCTCTAGACCTTGTGTTGGCCCTTTGCATGGGCAAAACCCATCCTGAGCGAGTCGCTTGACCCGTGCCTGGTTATTAGCTCAGCAGGAGGACAGTATTGCGAAGAATGTGGAGAGGAGGCAGTGGAGCAATCCTGTTTTATCTCTCTGGAAATAATGAAGCCAGGAACATTTGCTCCTTCTCAATGGTTTAAATTTACAAAAGTGAACAATAATTTTGCAGGCTCTGAGAGTGAAATGTGGGGGAAACAAACCTACCTTATTGACTTTTTTAGCTGGAGCAGCGCAGGGAACATTACTTAGAGCTCCACCACGCTAAACTCTAATCCCTGGAGATGTCTTTGTTGATGCATAAGCTGTAACCTAAAATATTGACTTTATAAAGTAATTGAATCCCCGAATCATGTTTCAGATGAAAAACACTTGACAAATGACTATAGGAAGGAGCCGAGCCCAGAGGCCTGAGCGCGACTGTAATGGGATTTACTCTGCTCGACTCCCATCAGCCTCTCCGGAGAAAAGTCCACACCAGGCAGCCCTGCTCTGGGTCTTGGGGTGAATTACAGGGCAAGAAGAGGTAAGCCTCAATTTTTTTCATTTTCTCACAGGGAGAAGGATAATAAATCCTTCTGGCCCCATGAGAGAGGTGGAGGGAGAGCACCCCGTAGCTGCCTATTTTTGGGACATTTTGGGACAGGGGGACATGGTAGGTCTTTGTGGATGATAAACTTGCTCTCTGACGTGCCTTGATTTGCTTTCGTCCTTGGGTGGCAAAATCTTGTTTCTGCACCAAACCTGAGTTTCAGGGGAAGTCCTGGCTCCAAATCTCTGCTTCACCCTTATGTGTGACTGTGCCCATCTCGTGTCATCCCACTGCTCAGAGCAGAGCATCTACTGGAAGGAAATGGTTGGACTGGATGATCTTAAAGGTCTTTTCCAACCTAAACGATTCCATGATTCTATGAAAAGGAGGGGGATCCAAATGGGAGATGTTGCAAAGCCAAAGGACCATGGTGAGACTCGGTACAGCTCCGGTCTCGCCCCTCTCAGGTCAGTTTTCCTGGGGGCTGAGGGGTACGAAGATGAGATGCTGGAGGAGGACTCGTGCAGCTCTCTGTGAGAAATGATTTTTGCACCCAACACTGCGGCCCGACAAAAGTTCCCTCCTTTCTCTGCTCTTCAAAACAAATTTCCCTTGTTAATTTAAGAGGGCATAATTATGTCATTATTTCAAATGGCTCAATTTAAAACAGGCCTTATTTCTGACTTATAAATTGTTACCTTGCTCATCCCGCAATGACTGTTTTTCTTATAAGTACGTTAACCTCTCCGCTTTCTTTACTCAGCTGTTTTGCATAATGTTATAATAAGCATTTAAATAACTGTAAAGGTTCCATCAGTTCTTGCTTTCGTATCTTGCTGTCACCATGGCAACTGGCTATACTTCTCTGTCTATTTTACCTTTTTTTAGATTTGAGTTTCTCAATCCAGTTGCTTTAAGATTGAGTTGGATTCTCCACTCGTTTGCACACGATGTTGAAGTGCTGCCTGCACGTTGGTTTTGCCGCCACGCTACAATGATTATTTTCACTGTTGGCTATTAGTGAGGATACTTTGAGCTGGGAGGTGGAAATATATTTTTCAATTTGTGCAATGCACCGGAGGACAGTTAAATACGTGGCAGTAATTACTGGGATTTGGAATGCCAGGCTGAAATCAGGGCGTGTTTAGTTGAGTTCAACTAAACTTTGCTTTGCAAAGTGCTCTCGTTCCGGCACTGCCATGAGGGGCTGACACATGAAGTCCCTTGCAGAAAAGAAGTGTGATAATATTTTTGTCAAGGCACTTGTTTAAAATGAATCTTAATATCCTGTTTCTCCACTAAAAAAAAAAAAAAAATCTTATGACATCCTAACACAGGATGGTATATATAGATCTGACAGACCCAGGCCATGGGCTGTGTAAACAAATGGCAAAACTTAATGCAAATTGCTAAAATGAACCTGGGAAAGACTAATTCAATGGGACTGTCTGCCACTGGCGTGAAGTTCCAGCTTGTCCAGGGACATAATCTTTCCTGGCAAAGCGGGAGTGAACAGAAGGTAGCGGCGAAGGCTTGCAGTTCGTGCCAATCTGCATTTCCATCTGGAAGTAGGTGCTCTCGATGATAATAAAATGGTAAATGAAAGAATTCCAGAGAGGCTGCTCATTTTTTTTTTTCCCCCCCCTAAATAATAACAGGCTGACATGCTGCTGCTTGGGAGAGGCGCAATAGGAAAGTGACACAGATGGAGCACAAGGCAAAATAAACCCCTAAACAAACAGGACAACAAAAGCTGCTGGCATTTTATTGCTATTTATTTCTAAGGCTGCTCAGAAATGTGCTGTTGGAGGCTTACGGCAACTCACCAAATGACACGGTCGTTTTGCCCAGGACTCGTGCGAGGCTGCATGGGATCATGGTGTCTGAGGAGGGGTTTCTGGAGAGTTTTTGGTTTTAGATCCCTGTGCTGCAGAAACAGGAGGGCAGATGTTTTGTGGGAAGCCTGGTGCTTCGCACTGGCTCTGCCCTAACCACCCGGTTGAAGCAAAGGCTGTGTGGTCTTTTTGCGGCTGAAAAGATGAAAAGCAGCTGCCCCACCTCATTTGCATTTTGCTAATGATCTCATGAAGAGTTTGTTGGCCTTGGTTTTGGGAGAGGTCTCCATATACACCGATGCAGGGAAGGCTGCGGTACAATTATCCTGTACTATAGGAAGAGGTAAACTCTGGGGTTTCCTTATTTATTAGATGTCTGTCTCGGAAGTGTTGGAATTATTGAATGGAGCGAGAAGAACAGTCCCAACAGAGGAAGAAATCGCCTGTGGAAGAAAAGAACAAAAAATTCATTAAAGCAGCTGAAAATTTCATTTGGGTTTTGATCATATTCCACTGGCTATCAAAAGCAAGGAGAAACTCTTATCTGGTGTTTTCTTCTCTGATTACAACAGCCCTTGCAGTGCTGCAGCCCCTGATTAATGGGCCCTGCAGTGGCTTTCTCCATGCTCGTGGTGTCAGGGGCTTGTTTGAAGACAGCTGCGCTATTCAGGAAGTGTATTTTTACGTTGAAGGGGGAATTTGAAGAATCCCCATGGTCCCAGGTCCTGGGACATTCCTGTCTGATGGAGAAAAGGGGCTATGACTGAGGCTGAAGCAAACAAAATTGCTAAGGAAAACTGTTTTCATCAAGGACTCCCGAGGAGGAAAATGTCTGAATCAGCCAGTCCTCATCACTCTGTTTCTCTGCTAAAATCAGATTCATTGATTCAGCTGACTAAGAAACCTGACAAACACTTTTCAAAGCAAATTTCAGAGGATCTTTCCTCTGCACTTGCGGCCATGCCTGTTCCCATCCTCACAAGGAGGAACGGATGTACTCTGAGCATGGCTCCTGACTAATTTGGAGAGCACTTGTCTGCAAAGCGTTGTGCAGCAGTTTCATGTACATTTTGTCAGTGTTGGAATAAACTAATTTGGGGGTCAGAAGAGCGTACCAAAATTTTGCAAGTGGCTCAACCTGTTCTGACTGCTGGAACAACATTCCCTTGCCCAACAACAGAAAACACGTAGCAAGAGTCTAGTATAAAAGTATAGTACAACTTTTTTTCTGGTTTTATTCTGCAGGAAGCTGGTGCATTAGTTCATGAGAGTTTGTACTGTATATCTATATATGCATCTCTGCAAAGTTCGGAACATTTGAAAAAACTTGCTCATATCTGATATGATATTTGGGGAAGAAGAATGTAGGAGAAGATCACATTCAAGACCATCTAAGGAACCTGAAGGTGCACAAGTCCATGGGACCTGATGAGTTGCATCCACGAGTCCTGAGGGAATTGGCAGATGAAGGTGCTAAGCCACTATCCATCATATCTGAGAAGTCATGGTGGTCCAGTGAAGTTCCCACTGACTGGAAAAGGGGAAACAAAACTACCATGTTTAAAAAGGGAAAAAAGGAAGACCTGTGGAACTACAGGTCAGTCAGTCTCACCTCTACCTGGCAAGATCATGGTGCAGATCCTCCTGGAATCCATGCTAAGGCACATGGAAAATAAGGAGGTGGTTGGTGACAGCCAACATGGCTTCACTAAGGGCAAATTGTGGCTGACAAATTTGGTGGCCTTCTATGATGGGGTTGCAGCACTGGTGGATAAGGGAAGAGCAACTGACGTCGTCTACCTGGACTTGTGCAAAGTGTTTGACACTGTCCCGCATGACATCTTTGTCTCTAAATTGGAGGGACATGGATTTGATGGATGGACCACTTGGTGGGTAAGGAATTGGCTGGACGGTCGCACTCATAGAGTTGCGCTCAGCAGCTCGATATCCAGGTGGAGACCAGTGATGAGTAACGTTCCTCAGGGGTTGGTACTGAGACCGGCGCTGTTTAACATTTTTGTCGGAGCCATGGGTAGTCCGATTGAGTGCAGCCACAGCAAGTTTGCCAATGACACCAAGCTGAGTGGTGTGATCGACACACTGGAGGGAAGGGATGCCATCCAGAGGGACCTTGACAGGCTGGAGAGGTGGGCCTGTGCGAACCTCATGAAGTTCAACAGGGCCAAGTGCAAGGAACTGCACATGGGTGGGGGTGATCCCAAGCACAAATACAGGCTGGGCAGAGCATGGATTGAGAGCAGCCCTGAGGAGAAGGACTTGGGGGTGTTGGTTGATGAAAAACTGGACATGAGCTGGCAAAGTGCGCTTGCAGCCCAGAAAGCCAACCGTATCCTGGCTGCATCAAAAGCAGTGTGGCCAGCAGGTCGAGGGAGGGGATTCTCCCCCTCTGCTCTGCTCTGGTGAGACCCCACCTAGAGCCCTGCGTCCAGCTCTGGGACCCCCAACATAAGAAGGACATGGATCTGTTGGAATAAGTCCAGAGGAGGGCCATGAAGATGATCCGAGGGCTGGAGCACCCCTCCTGTGAAGATAGGCTGAGAGAGTTGGGGTTGTTCAGCCTGGAGAGGAGAAGGCTGTGGGGAGACCTTATAGCATCCTTCCAGTACCTGAAGGGGCCCACAAGAAAGCTGGCGAGGGACTATTTCCAAGGGCATGTAGTGATAGGACAAGGGGTAATGGCTTTAAACTGCAAGAGGGTCGATTTAGATTAGAGATAAGGAAGCAATTCTTCACTGTGAGGGTGGTGAGGCACTGGCACAGGCTGCCCAGGGAAGCTGTGGATGCCCCCTCCCTGGAAGTGTTGAAGGCCAGGTTGGATGGGTCTTGGAGCAACCTGGTGTAGTGGAAGGTGTCCCTGCCCATGGCGGGGGGGTTGGAACTAGATGATTTCTAAGGTCCCTTCCAATCCAAACCAGTCTATGATTCTATGAATGTGTCTTCAGTTACTTTTTTATTTTTTCATTTATCTGTATCCAAGTGATGTCTCTTGCGTGTCAGTACTTAAAAAGGATGGAGTGAAGTGACAGTGGAGGGATGCCATGAGAATTTCCATGCTCATCCATAGCAGCGTGTCTTGTACCAGGGACGTATATGCGCTGGGAGGTTCATGTCTGCCCATGTGCTCTGTGCCTTCCCTTGCAGGAATCCTATTTTCTGGCATGAAGGCAGAAATCAAAGCACAGGCTGAATTAATAGAGATGGACGCTTGAGCGTACCACATCTGTGATTCCCCTTAGAAATGCTCGGTGTGTCTGGTTAATTCATCTAGCCTGGCGTAAGCTGACAGAGCAGCTTTTCTGAAACACGCTGTTTGGTAGTTCGCTGTACGCTGGGGCAGTCATGTTTAATATGTATAATTGTAATTGCATCATTTATTAAATCAAATGGCTTAATGCATTCCACAGCAGCGATGTGCAACCAGCTATATGACTTCTGCTCACTTGAAGGCTTGTTTTAAAACACGTGCAAAAGGAGTGCTGGTGGTGCGGGTTGGACCTAAAGCCTGGGGATGCTCTGCACGTGGAAACCCGCATCCCAAGCTGTGTGTGCTGGGGCCCAACGCCGAGCAAAACGTGCATGGGGCTTCCCTGCCTCGCATCTTCTCACTGCAGTGTCCGTGTCTGGACAGGCAGTGTTTGCTGCTCTGTTGCCTTCTAGTGGGTATTTCCCCCTTTTTTTTTAATACTCTGTATAAATTAATTTCTGCAAGGTGCCTGCTCCCTCTTTTTAGCAAATCAAAGAGAGCACAGGGAACTGTGAAATGAGTCTCTGAGCAGTGCCCACACCACCGTCTGTGCTGATGAATCCCTCAGCAGTTATCAGAACACTTTGCACATTTTTGGTGCGTGAATGTTCTCACTGATCTGGCTGGGAACTGGGAAACTCTTTTCCTTCTTGGGAGCTGCAAAACTATTTCCTATCTTGACTTCGCATGCATTTGGGTAAGGGTTGCAGAGGGGATGTCTGTGAGGATAGCTGATGTCATCCAATATATTAAATTGGTTATTAAAGTAAATTAAAGGGAAGGGAGAGACTCTGCAGTGTTATAGTTGTAGGTAAAAGGGGTGAAGCAAGGAGGGAGGTAGGGCATGGATGGGCACTCAGCCCATCTGAAGGCACTAAAATAGCTGGCCGAAATCTTGTTGTAATATATTTGTGCCAAGGTGTACGTCAGCCTGGGGCTCAGGTTTAACTCATGGGTTTGGTGGGCCCCCGAGACCCTGCCTGCTCAACACAGACCTGCTTCCCTCTTGGTTTTCCCACTGCGTGCTGGAGCACGTGTGGATAAGCCATCTTAAATGCTATCTGCACACAAGGTATAGCTGCTTATGCGAAGGCCGGTATAAGTGTCCTTTACTGGTATTTGTCTATCTGGTTTGTCTGGATATCAGCCAAATGGAGGTATTAGAAATCAAACCTTGGCCAAGTGTTGCCCCTTCATTGGTTGACTGCTCGTTGTGGAGGAGCTGCTGAGAGCCACCGTGCACAGAGCCCTTGTTCATGCGTGAAGCTCAACTTGCTGCCAGCCTTTCCGAGGGAATGGCCGTGAAACCCAACCAAGAGAAACCTTTGTAGGCGGCTCTAATGTGATGGGTTAGAGCATTGTGTTTTCTTCCCTTACTTTAAAAATTGGACTGATTGTAAAACAATGGAAATGCTTTCTTTGTCCTTGCTGATTGCCCCTGTGCTGGCCAGGTCCTCTCCCCTGGCCTACCAGGGAGCTTGCTGCATCCCCACAGTCCTCCAGCCCATGGTACCCTGCCCTCTTTATGGTGGGTCCCCACTGGCTACGTGGGCTGGGGCTGTGGTCCCACAGGGATGGGTGGTTTTCTGCCTCCGCACGGTGCTTTGCCTATGTGGCAATTCCAACTCGACGCCAAGGAGTCCATCCCACAACTGCCCTCCCATTTTCTAGCCCATCCCACCTCTCTGGGACCTCTCAGTCCCATAAACTCACCCCAGCAAACCTTTGTTGCCTCTGCTCGTCCTCACCTTCTGCTTCAGCATCTCCCATGTGGCCGGTTCCCAAATGCATCAGTGCTGGGCAGGCACCTTCCTGCCCTTCCTCCTTCCCTGGTGACTGCAGGTCAGGTTTGTTATTTCTGGGGAGGGCCAAAATGCACCTTTCTCTTGGCATATAAATGTAATGTTGGCTCTTTGCTCCACCTCTTGTGCAGCAGCAGGCGGAGCTGCTTTTGGAGTGATTAAGGAAAAATCAGTGGGAGATGCTTGAGGCTGGGAAAGATAACCTGATCCTGTAATTCAGAGCAAGGCTGAAGGCAGGAGCTCTCTGAAGAACACAGGACAGGGGTCCCACAGTGGGAGACCCAACCATGACCCGTGTCTGTGAGTGACTGTTTGAAGGTGACAGCCGAAGCCCGTGGGGTGGGTACGGGCTAGGCACAGCCTACTGCAAATCCCAGCTGGGCTGACACAAGCAAAAGGCATGTGTGGCCGTGTCCTTCCCTGCAGAGATCATCCGAGTGGCAGCAGGAGCTGTGAGGGGGAGGATGACAGGGTGGAACTATGGGTTTCAGCTGGAGAAAGGGAGGGGGCTGAGCACCTGCTGCCCACCTTGGGGTGACTTTGGTGGGAAGCAGTGGCCAGGCAGCCTGGGGGTATGGGCTGGGGAGAGGGTTAGGCATTGGCTTTGGTTTCTCCAAAGACTCCAGAGCAGCCTGAGGAAACGCCCAAGGTGAGCGTGAGACCCGGCCCTACCCTAGACACGAGTCCTTTGGGGAGGACGTGATGAGCCCGGGGAGACCGAGCATCGGACAGGTAGAGCCAGCCTGGATGGGGCAGGTGAGCTGGTGAGCGAGCTGTGGGAAGGTGGGAGGGATGAGCTGTGCCTGTGCTCACCAAGTGCGTGGTCCTCTTGCAAACCACCGCTTCCACGGCGATTATTGCTGGTGGGACCCAGGTGGGAATCGCACCGACTGCTGCTCTCAGCTTTTAATAGGGAAAAAGGTTGCGTGTGTTGGGGTGCAGGCAGTGGCTGAGCTGTGCCTGGGGTGACCGTGGCCATTGGCAGTAGGTGAAGGTGCTGGTTCCCGTGGGAATACACATTGTGCAGAGGTGGCCGGGAGGGGTCCTGGTGAGCTCGTGATTGTGAAATGGGTGAAACAGCCCCAGTCTGGCCTGAAACGCTGCGGATTTCCCAAGGGGAGCTCTTGGAAGGTGCTGCCATGCTGAGCAGCCTCAGGCAGAGCTCATGTGAGGTCGTATAAGAAAACGAGACCACGTTGCTATTTTTAGTTTGCATTGGCTGAAAAGCAAAGTTTTCTGAGGAAAGATTCAGATGTGATAAATATTTTTCCTTGTTCAAAACTTTTGACCTTTTTATTTTTGGGGGGAAATAAATCTGCAGAAGTGAGGGAGACAAACCACAGCAGAAGAAAATGTAATCACAATTTAAGGAAAATGTCTTCCCATTTGTTACCATTATCTTCGGTGTCTGCATTTTTAATTTTTGTTTTGTTTTGTGTGTTTTTTTTTTTTTTTCTGGGGAAGAAAACCCCACTTCCCAACAGCTGCTGTAAGTGGAACCGCTTCCCTCGTTGCAGACTTGCCTGCCTGTTTAGGAAGCCGTAGCTTTCCCTTATGGAGCTTTTACCCTTTTCATCATTTTCCGCCTTTTGATGCGAGGTTGTCAGAGCTCTGTGAGGCTCTGGGTCGTCCCCTCCCACAGCGCTCACACAATATAAGTGATAGATACTTTATATACCTGTGGTAAACTGCTGAGGGCTGAGATTACCACCTGAAGTTGTATATTTGAAGGGAGCTGCACGCGCAAAATATACAAGTTTAGAGGTTTGATGGAGGAGGGCAGGTTTGCAAAGAGGTTTGAGCAGGGCATGCAAGGAACGGAGAAGAATATAAAGCAGCATATGAGCTGGGAGATGCGGCTTCGAAAGCAGGTACTCAGCTTTCCTGCAGAAGTTGGCAGATGGTGGTGGAGCTGAGCTGTGTGCAGGGTCCGCGTTTGCCTGTCGGTGCTTCTGGCTGCGTACAGGTGGTGCAGGGATTTCTTCTTTCCTGCAATTTGAAATCTTTATCCCACGGCTCCCTGTTGGCAGAGGTTTAATGCTATTGAGTTACCGCTCCCTACAGCCATTGTTTCTGTAGGGGAGTGAGCGATTGTATGAAAATGCTGATGGGAAAAATCATTAAATTTGTTTTAATGAATTAGAGCTGTACAGTCATTTAAATAACTTACAAATCTGCTGATCAGCAAATCAAGCTAGTTAGTGCTTTTGCCTGTCTGTATGAATTGCACATACACACTAACAAGGTTCATTTGCTGATCTGCAGATCTACACGGTGCCTAAGTGACTGCGCTGTATAAATTAGGGGAACAGAATCATTAAAATAGACGTGTCATTCTTCTGGTAGTGCTTTCATTAATAAAATAAAACCTCAGATGGGGAAATAGTTGAGTTGGTTCTCTCTGTAGGTTTGCAAAGTAGTTAAGATGCAAATAATTGGTCTAAGTATAGACTGTGAGCCTTGCTGTGGCCAATCCTTTGCTGTGCATATTTCTAGATCTTGAATTCCTGAAGGGGAGAGGAAACCACTTTTTACTGGTATTTCAGGAGGTTTTATTTTTGACCTCAGAGCTGACTTGGAAAGCTAAGCTCTGTCTTGTCATCACGCACCTTCTGAGAGGAGGCTGTAGCAGGCAGCAAAGTTGTTTCATCAATCATCGCCAGCGTGCTTTGTGTAAAAAAAAAAAAAAAAAAAAAAAATTCAGTGCTGGAGGCATCCACCCTCTTCCGTCTGTGCTCAGCCAGTCTCTTGAGCACCTTTGATATTCAAACCGCTGTCCGATGGCGACGAATGCCCTTCTCGGAGCTGTGGCTTCAGGAGCCGTGCTTGGGGAATGGTGGAGAATCGTAATGCGGGATCAGCTCCCCATGCTCGGGGATGTCGGAGGGTGTTTTGGGAGGAAACTGTGTTATAAACTGCAGATCCAGGCTCAGCCCACCGTAGGGGTTGCAGACCCTGCAGAGGAGCCTGGCGAGGGGCAGGTCTGGGCTGGGGCTGGTGTGGGTCTCCCCGGGGGCTTCAGACCTCCCTGTCCAAAAAGTTGCCTCATTCGGCTCTGTGATCTTGTGTTTCTGCCATGAGGGGAGGGAATCATAGAATTGTTTAGGTTGGAAAAGACCTTTAATATCATCCAGTCCAACCATTAACCTAACACTGCCAAGCGCACCACTAAACCAAGACCCCATTTGCCCCCCTGCGTTATTTGGGGAAGAAGGAGGCGATTTGTATGATTTGCTTTCCTTGAAGTGGTCACAAATGACTAATCCTCAGTGACTTTCATTATAGTCCACTTGCAGTTTGGCTGAAAACTTTGACTCGGGTAGAGAAAGGATTTGCCCTCTGGTTTTCATCCGTTCAATGAAAATGCCCTTTTGCAGTGGAAGCAATCCTCTCTTATTAGTATCTTAATTTTTACTAGCATTACTTTAAATCTTCCTGAAATTTAGCCTAGAAATCAACTCTGGAGTGCAAGTCCAGGATAAGGACTCTCTGGGAGAAGTAGGCATTCAGGTTAGTGCATTTCTTGAAAACTGGTTGACCTTGGCATACGGGGACGAGATGCTGTCAAGGGTACCAGGACGAGCTTTGGGCTCAGGTGCTGTGGCAAGGGCTGGCCAAGCTCCTTCACACAGTGACAAAAAAACCTTCTCCTGGAAACTTGTGCTGCATCCAGCAATGCTGATCAACCTGTTCTTTCCTTGGAATGAAATTACAGTTGCTCTATTCATAGATTGTCTTTTTTCACAATGAAAAAGCCTCCCAGCTTTTGATGGAGATGAAAATAAGTCTCTGTGCTTTGGAGCTCATTTTGAAACTCAAATTACAGTAGCGGCTGGTCAGCAAGTTTCTTGGGAAGTTTAATACTCCTGTTTTTTAAAGATAGGTGCATGCTTAAGTAATTTGCTTGATTGGGCCTAAGGAAATGGTTAATTCAGGATGTCCAAGCACTGCCACCATCCAGCTGCTACGACTCTAACTATGCTGCTTTTTTTCTTGGGAGTGGTGCTAAGCTACTGTATCGTTTTCATTTTTGTGTAGCAAACGATACCTACCCTTTGCAGTTATGTTGAACCTTACAGGGAATATTCCAGCAGGAAATTTTGGAGTCATGCATCTGTGATTGAAATATCTGATTAGAAAGATAGTCCTGTCCCTCACCTCTGCTAAACGTCTTTCTAAGCTGTCCACCTTGCAGGCATTGCCACGAGCCCTGATCTTTGAGTCGCTATCTTGGCTTGATGAGAGCACTCTAACATCTGTCTCTGGGGATGAAATATCTTCTCCATGTCATCATAGAATCACAGAGTGGTTTGGGTGGGAAGGGACCTTTCAAGGCCACCCAGCCCAACCCCTGCAGTGAGCAGGGACATCTCCAACCAGACCAGGGTGCTCAGAGCCCCGTCCAACCTGGCCGGGAATGTTTCCAGGGATGGGGCATCGACCGCCTCCCTGGGCAACCTGTGCCAGTGCCTCACCACCCTCATGGTAAAAAATTTCTTTCTTATGTCTAGTCTAAATCTATTCTTCTTTAGTTTAAATCCATTATTCCTTTATTCCATTACTCCTTGTCCTGTCACAACAGGCCTTGCTAAAAAGGTTCTCCCCATCCTTCCTATCGGCCCCCTTTAAGTACTGGAAGGTCGCACTAAGGTCTCCTCTCAGCCTTCTCCTCTCCAGGCTGAACACCCCCAGCTCCCTCAGCCTGGCCCCGGAGCAGAGGGGCTCCAGCCCTCGGGTCATTTTGGTGGCCTCCTCTGGACCTGCTCCAGCAGGTCCATGTCCTCCTTGTGCTGTCGACCATTTGCTTCACAGTCATTTGCAGTGTGCTGCGGAGAGTTACGCTGCTCTTGGTGTGCTGGCTGGAGGTACGAAGCTGCGTGGCTTTTGCGAGATACCTGTCATTGCCACTCAAACACCGCTCCTTCTCCATGGTGTGAGATCCCTGCAGACCTCCTCCCACCTGGCCCCCGTCTTGTATTTGGCGTGGGGCCTCATGGAAGGGGATGTTTTGGGGGTGAGGCTGTTTTTGGGGAAGGCTGGGCTCCATCCCCGCTCTTGCCTTGCTGCCTTCCCCACCGTCATTCCATTTGCTGGCTGCAGGTGGGATCCAGGAAAGTCCACTTTTGGACTCTGATCCTGTCGGCATCAAAATGGATGTTGAATTATCTGGAGTCAAATCACCCTCTGCTTTCATTACTGTGGCTGCATTTACTCTTAGACCTTTAGGGATTTAATTGCCTCCATCTCGGATCATTCTGCTGAGTATAATGTGGTATTTCTTCAGTGCATTCCTCTACAGCTGTTAAAAAGGTCTTTCCAAGTCTGACAGCGGTGGGAGCAACTTGTCACTCTTTGGCCCAGGTAAGCTTTTTCTGTCCAGCTGAGCACATTTTCCCTAAGCATTTGCTTTTCCTCCTAATCTCAAATTGAACTTTGCTCTGGCTTTTTCTCGGCTTGCCACTATAACAGCTTCTGAATATAGGAGGACCAGTCCTGAGGATTATTAAACACGCTGGACTGAGTGCCAGAGCGGTGTCTGACTTGCATTTTCAGCTGTGCTCCGAACAGAGGATGTCTTCTGGGATAAAAGTTATGTTTACAGTCAGCTGCTAATTAGTGGTAGCAGAGGAATTGCGTAACTGATGAAACAGGACTGCAATTTATGATTTGAAGGCTTTTTGCATCATAAGTATAGAGCTCAAAAAACCCCCCAAAACAGGGAGAGTAGTTTTATTCCACTTAGGTTGTTTCCATGTGGTACACCGTACGTACTAGGGGGGGTGGAGGAAGATTTGGGATGCTGGTAGGATTATCAGTCATCGGTGTGGGTCTGCACAGTTGGCGTGAGCACGGGAAGGACTGGGAGCGGTGGAGCAGCTCTGTCCGCCTCTGCGGCAGCCTGGCTCTCCTCCCTTGTGTTTTCCTCCCATTGCCAGAAGATGAATGTCCCCACAGCGTTATCTCTATTCCAAGCTTCCAACTCTCTCCTGAACTATCACTTTCCGCAGCCGTTGTTGTAGCTCTCCTGCTGAATCCAAATGAGCTCCCTTTGCATCTGGGGAGATTGCCGTGCTACGAGGGTTGTTTGTGAATACGCTTCAGCCGGGGATCTTGAACCCTGGCCCAAGGAAATGAGGATGGCGAGGAGGGTGGTGGGATGGCTTTGGTGTGCTCCGTGCACGCGTTTCAGTGCCTGCTGTCTGTGTGCTGTGAGAGGAAAGATTTCAGCCTCCTCCTTTAAGGTCTGCATCAAGCCCTGCCAGTGCATCCTTCTCTGTCAGCTCATTTCTTCTGGTGCCGGCAGATAGCTGGAAAGCAACATGAGGTGCCAGCTCTCTTGCATTGCCTTTGTGTTTTAATGCATTTTGCATTTCTTCCAGGTCTGCGTGGAGCTCTGGGTGTTGCTGAGACGTGGCGCAGCTCCGAGAACTGGGAACCATCTGGGCTGCTTTCTGCGGGCAGAGGATGAGGGTGCCCTGTGCGGCTGTGGGTTTCCAAAGAGTGGATGTCAAGATTTGCTTTGCCTCTGATGCATAGCACCGATCTCTGTTGCCTGGCACGTGTGCTGCTGTTCCTGGCTTTGTCTGTGCTCATCATAAATCGAATCCCCATGAGGTGGCCTTTGGTTCAGCTCAGCCAAGAGTCCTCCAACTGCAACAGCACTTCTCCTACAACCTTGAATATCTTTTTTTTCAGTTATAATGGGCACCATTAAATCATTTCCCAGTCAGCACCACACAGTGGCACCTGAGAAGCCATCATTAATTCCTATCCTAAATATAGGAAACATCTGTGCATACATCTGCAGGGTTACTGTTGGTAAATGTTGACTTAATGGGGATGTTAAGACACAGCAGGGCGTGATGCTGTCCTGATCGCTTGAATTTCGGAGTGGCTGTTGTGGCCTCTGAAACGATGCAGGAGGGAGCTGGCTGTGACCAACAACTCAGGCTGTGCACACCTGAGAACAAAATATGTAAAGACCGAAATACTCAGTAGAGTCAGGAATGAGAACTGGAATTTTATTTCTTTGCGGGCCATCTTGTAAATCTGACTATCTTGGAGTGAAAATCAGAAGGGGGGGTGCTCCAGAGCAACACATCATTGCATCACTTGGGAGCGGTCAGGCACAGAGGCTGGGGCTTCCTCCAGCCTTGGGAGTCCCTAAATGTTGGAAACCGGCGTGTGACCCTGGTGCAGAGACTGTGGGATGGGTACCCATGTTGCAAGAAACAAGCAGCCTTCAAGAGTGTTGGTAGTGATGGGGGTGATGGTGCTAGGAGGGGATGGGAAGGCTGAATTAATTTCTTTTTTGTAGAAAGCCTGACGAGAAGACAGCCTCTGCTTACTGAGGGCTTTTTGGGATAGTCTGCCTGGATCTTGAGTGCTTGCACCCTGAGGGCTTCTAGTCCAGGAGCACTGGCAAAAAGTAAGGGGGTGGTGGACGGCCTGTTCTATGTTTGCTCTACATGTCATGTCTTTGTGGTGGAAATGTGAAAAGCCCCAAAGTCACTCCAGGCATGTGCTCAAGAGAAGTTTCTGGGAGAGGACTCTCTCCAGTGATGTAACAAACTGCAGTTTGCTCCAAAAGTTAAGTATTATAAATGTGGCTGATGTAATTCTGTTTCAAAAAGCCTTAGAGGCTTGCAATAATAAACAGAGCTTTTTAGTACCAGGTTATTGATGCAAAATAGTTCAGCAAACTGGGTTGCTGAAGTGCAAATGCCATGTATTATTCATTAGATGCTTTCTTTCCACAAATCACTGCTCTCCATGGCATAATGTTCCCCTCTCCTGGTAGCACCGGTCTTTGGGAAGCTCTTTGGTGTGAGCCAAAACGTGGAGTTGCAGACCCATCCATCAAGGCAAGTAGTTGGTTATGTTGTTGTCTTCCAAATGGAGTTCATAATGGGCAAAGAGGTTTAATTAATGCTTCAGAGTAATGTGTCTGTTTATAAAGAAATAATGTACTATAAAATTAGGCAATGCATAGTGAAATGTACCTCCTAATGGCTAGGCTGGCATTTTAAGTGATCAGTAAATCACTTAAATATTAAGACCTTCTTGAACAAGGATAATAAAGCAAGAGATTTGGAAACGGTAGATACCAGTACTTACAATTATCCACTAAATAAAACATTTTTATAGTGATCATAGAGTTAATCACCTTACGGAGCAGACAGGTGATAGGGACAGTGGAAGATATGTGGCATTATTGCCTGCAGAAAAAGGGATTTCCGATGCGTTCTTTAAGGCCAGAGTCAACAGGGAGAAAATATAAACATTTCCTGAACTCTTTATCTATTCTTTTGATGAATAAATGCAAACAGCTACAGTTATATAGAAAAGCTCATGATCAAAAATACGATAGACCAAGAATATTCCCCAGACAGTGCTAACAGAGTTGCATGGCAGAATACGGTGATGATCTATGAATATTGTTTTCAAACTCCTGCTTTAAATATTTGAAAGTATTCTCAATTGCCTCCATATTTTTAAATGCATGTCGGGCAAAAATACTGAATTACTACTTTACAACTCTAATAGAATAAGGTTTTGCAGTACTTCTGCAGTTCTGTTCAGTGACAGGAAGGATGCAGGAAGAGACTCCCAGGTCTCCACTGCAAGAAGTTTTGGCAGTTTTGAAGGCAAAATGAGATTTTAATGAACTGAATGAGATCCAAATGATAGGGATGCTTTGCAAGTTAAATATACAGAAACTAATGATCTGTGGGAGATACAAACTGTTTTCATAAGAACTTACACAGATTTTTGTCCCAAGCTGGGAAACTATCATAACAGCTTTGAAAGTGTGTGCAACAGAATTGTGGAAAGGAGTGTCCTAGGTGGCTGGAGACACTGAATAGGTGATCTCCAAGCAGCTGGGAGGTAGACATACGTGTGCCTTTGAGTATGCCTCTCTGTTATCCTCTGTGGGAATCTCTGACTCCTGACTGGACAGAGTGTGTCGCTTTTATCGGTACAACTCCAGAAATAGTCCACAATGTCGTGCAATTCATGAAAGAGAGATTTTTCTTACAAGTGTTGGGATTTTCTTGCTTAAAAGAAAGGCATCAGTAGGCACCGCAAAGATTTTTTTTTTTAAATAATTCAACCACAGAAAATAAGGAAATATACTTGTGTGAGATATTTTGCATCAACTGAAATGACTGCTGACTTTGATGAATGATGAGTTAGCTCTTGGTTAAGAATTCAGAGAAGTTAAATGTCTCTGAAGATGAGAAGTAGATTGCACAATCACATGTGCTGCTTTCCTTGCTTGGTATTTTATAATTTCTCTATGTGAAAAAATAAGCAAAATGTCTAAGCAACTTTTCATAAAGAGGAAGAAGAGATGATGTGATGGATGCCATCTTGGGTGCTGGGCTGGTGATTTCCAGATTTATCTAAGGTTTTGGCTATTAGGGACTGAAAGGGGGCGGGGAGGCGGGGAAGAAAAAAACCAAAAGAGGGGTGATGATCAAGAATGAAGAAAACTCAGCCCAGGCATCCTGGCTGCTATCTGGGATGCATTGAAACAACATCTCTTCTAGAATATCTTCCATATTTTGTGTTGAAGTATTTCATGTTGGAATGAATACAGAGACAGTTTAGGAGCAGCTGTGTTTGGTTGCCAAGTCTTAACTTGATCTACTTTTATGGGATAAAAATTAATTTCAAAATAAGTTACTCCATCAGTTAACACTTGGAAATGTTTCTAAAATGAAGAAAAATGTAGTTTCAAAAGCCTTTTTGTAAGAATTATGCTTAAAGTTGTCAATTTTACAAGAAAGAACAACAGTTTTCCTAAAAGGGATTTTCAACAAAAACTATTTTGCACTTCTTGAGACCAAGTGTTGTGTCGTTGCAGCGCTGAGTTTTGAGATGAACTGGCACGTGTCTCATCCCAGGTTCTGTTCATGGCAGAATAAGCCGAATTAAAATAGTAACTGACCCTTAGAAGCTGCGGAAAAGATCCTTCAGATGAGTCGTAATTTATTCTGATTAGTGCTGACTGCTTGTCAAACACCAGCCTAACTATTCCCCGTCTTCTGCCCCAAAAGGTCAGAGAGCTTGACCTTAACTCCTCCTGGATTCATCTTAAATAACATAGAAGGAGGGGGAGGATGAGGAACCATTCATAGGAACGGGGGACTTGAAGAAGATCTATTTCATGGTCACTTGGGTAATTTGCAGCTGGATTTCTTTTTGACCTTTCTGCCCTGTATTGCTAACAGCAATGAGGTCTCCCTGCCATCATTTTATTCTGAAGAAAGCTGCCAGGTAATGTTGAGAACACACTGGGCTGTATTTTCTGGGCAAACACCCCCGATTTGGCATGAATAGTTAGCATCCTCGACCTTGTGATCTTGATCATTAGAGGAGAGAGGCGAGCAGTGGAGAGCTGTGCCATGTGGGTCTCTGCAGAGAGGAGCACCTCGGGGTTGGCATCTTCTCGCCATGAATGGATGCGCAAAAGAAGACGCTTCCTGGCACCTATGCAGCAAGGAAGGTATGTTTTTAAACACCATTTTTCTGGTCCCTTCAGGAGGGCAGACTTGCTCTGGACAGGTACAACTGGATGGGTAAGCTGCTTGGGCTGGGTCAACCCCCTCCAAAGCCTCTGCAAACCTCCTCAGGGCACCTTGCTACCAAAATGGTAAGTTCCTGGGAGACCATGTAGCAGGGGAAGAACGTGTTCACCTTTCAATTATCAAAGGTGCAATTTTATTTCAGGTGTGAGAGCAGGAACACTTCCCTTCCTTACCTCTCCTGCACCCAGGAAGGGAATCCTGATTGAACTATGAGCAGGAGATCTTCACGGGGCAGAGATCAGGTGTATCAAAGGCAATGTGATCAGCTGGCAGTTAATTTACACTTGGATAACAATCAGAAAACTAATTTCCAAGAAATTTTGCTGCTTCAAATATTTCCATTCCGAAACAAAAGGGAGTAAAAGTAAGTGACGTTTTGTGATACAAATTCCAGGAACCCATTTGCAAGCATTGGAACAGGCTGCCCAGAGAGGTGGTAGAGTCACCATCCCTGGAAGCATTCAAAAAATGGGTAGATGTGGCACTTTGGGACATGGTTTAGTCTACTCTACCCTTGATTGGTTTAGTGTGGACTTGGCAGTGTAGGTTAATGGTTGGACTGGATGATCTTAAAGGTCTTTTCCAACCTAAATGATTCTATGATTCTATTCTATGATTCTATGATTTACTTTAGAAGGATCAAACAGCTTTATTTCAAATTGGAATTTTATTTTTTTTTTCTTAGGAAATGCATTTAATTTTTAAAAAATTGTTTGTGGGAGAAATTGAATCATTTTGAAAATGGTGAATGGGGCACATCAATGTTGTTGAAGTGCTTTTGCCTAAATAAAATATTACTGGCATTAGTGAGGTTTTTGAAAACATTCAGTCTTGGATGAAAAAGCTCACTGTTCACCCTAGTACTTTGAAAAATTTCCAGGCAGAGCTAATTCAAGTGACAAGTACCTTTTTTCTGATTTGTTTTTGTGAGTGTTTCAATCCTTCAGTTGCAGCTGAGGGAGGTATGTAAAGTGCTCCGGTTTGTGTTAAGATAGTCCACAATATTTGATTTCCCCATCTGTGATGTGGATGTTGAGCTTCAAAGGTTCTCTCAAACTGCAGGTCTCCATGTGAAAGCAACTCCTGTCCGTTCTGCCTTTTCACAAATTATGCAAAATCATTAATTTAATTTACATCCTGATGTCCTGACATCCACAGATCTCTTCTCCCAGGTCTGATATTGAGGTTGCAAGCTGTAAGGTGGAGCTTTTCCTAACCAAGGGCAAGTTTTGCGTGTCTGTATGCTCAGCAGGAGACCGCGTCTGCACCATCGGGCACTGTGTAGCCGATGGCTCCTGCCCTGGAGAGCCACAGTCCTGTGAAAATGCCCTTTTTCTTCCTCCAGAAAACACAGGCATCTCTCAAAGCTGGGAAATCTGTTGTACTTGTGCTTATATCTCCTTCTCCAAGCAGTCCCACACTTCCAGCACCTGGTCCTGCAAAATACAAACCTTCTGGCTCAGTTTCACCAAAAGCAACTTCTGTCCAGCTGCCCAAAAGGAGGGACACTGCCCCAGTTTAATTTGCAAAGCTTTTAATATTTTTTCTTATGAAACTCTGTGAACAAACGAATACTAAATTCTACCCCCACCTTCTTCCTCTTGGTCTTCAAGCTAAAATGAATTTGTACTTTCTCCTTCTGTACGTCTGGGGAGAAGGGAAGGTGTTTCACCATCATTGCTTCCTTCCCACTTCCCCCTGCTCCTGCCCCATCATCTCCTGCAGGAGAAATGTTAAAAAGTGATCCCCCCCCAACTTGTAATTTAAAATTACAGAAAAATTTCCAACCGCAAATGTCCTTCTGGGAAAGAACTGATTGAAAATAACCACATTTTTGGTAGGGAATATTTAGGGCTGTCTCCGGCTGCAGGTGCAAACGGTCATGCTGTGGACATCACCATACATCAAATATTTGGTGCTGGAGCCTCCTTCGTGGCTCCTAGGAGAAAATGATTTATGGGACTGTGGTTTGCCCTCCAGCACGCTGCTCTGGGAGGGTTTTAAAATGGGACAGGCCAGGTCCACTTTAGGGTAGGAAAACTGGTTTCGCTCTCAGTGGGAGCGGGTGCTTTTGGAGCTGAGATGGGAGGAAATGTGTGCAAAAGGAAATTTATTTAAATATGGTTTTACACTCATTTCATAATAGTAGCATTTTATCTTTTTTACGTTGATTTATGGGCACTGAAGCAGAACAGAGGAGTCAGAAGAAAGCAATTAATGAATAAAGAAAAAAAAGGGCACAAATGCTTCAAGATAAAAAAAAGAAAAATTAAAAAAAGAGAGAAATCTTCCAAAAGCTGAAGAAAGGGGGATAATTGATGGTTCCATTTTAACCTAATGTTATTTCTGGATATCTCTCTCTCTTTTTTTTTTCCTTTTTTTTTTTAATAATGTGTTATTTACTGCATAGTTTAGAGCTGACAGAAAATAAACAGCATTTGCAATATAACGTCGTTAGCACCCTGATGCACTTGCTCATCCTACTTGGCTGTCAAGTTCCAACTCTAACCAACATCAGTCAACGTCGGCTGTGATGGAGTCTGTTTTTAATAAGCACAGTGCTATAATTACCTTATTGCAAAGTTAAAGCCAAATGACACTTATGATGAAGGTTTCATGGCTAAACAGTAAAGCCAGTGAAGCATTCACATACCAACTGTCAGATAGGAAATAGCTGTTGGAGGATTAGTTTCTTTATTGCTTGATTAGGGTCACTTCGTTTGTACTTGGAAACTTTGTCATGACCCAACAGGTAGAAGACGGAGACGAAACTCTGAAGAAAAGGGGAAATTCTGCCGAGGCTGGAAATGGTGGGCGGCTGCTGAAGGGGGCAGGTGGATGTATATTTTATAGGAAACCAAAGGACTGAGCAAATTTGATGCTGGGTGTGTTGCTCTGTCATGAATTCCTCCCTCTGCTTTAAATCCAACGGGCACCGTGTGTGAAGGGGTGAAAACATATTTTGAGTTGCGCTGATGCGGAGTGGCTCTTAATTTTGTCACGGGTTTCCGGGTGTTTGATGTTTCTCCTCCCAGGCTCTGTCTGGCGCATGGGGCAGTTGTGGGGTAAACTCTGCTTTCATTGAAATTAAACTTCTGCCTTTTACAGCTGCTGAAAAACGTTTGGAAGGGTGAAAGCATTTAATTTGGTTTTCCAGCATAAAACTGGAACCACTTGGTGAAATAAAGCTTCCTGCAGGAAAAAAAAAATTACATTTTCTAGGGAACTTTATGGGAGATTGCCTATTAATTGTATCCACTATAAACTGCACTGTTTAAATCATCTTCCAGTTGCACATTTTTAGCTGTGCACGCTGTTCATAAGCTGTTCATCTGCTGGAACTAAAAAGGTTCTGCCTCGATGAGCTGGGTCTTCTAGATGTTAAATTAAAGAGGGATTTTTGCCTTTGACACCGAAGCGTCTGTGGTTAGGTTTAAACCTCTCACTCGCATTACATTTATCGATAGCTAAAGGCGAGCTGGTGTTAACACACCTGCAAGCACACGGCATTACGTAGATTGACTCTCAGTTCAGTTAATATCAGGAATGTCCTTTTCTTTCCGCCCCCCTCTGCTTTTTTTGCGTGATAACTGAATCCAGGAGTTTTCATTCCCTTGTTGGCTGGGGAGCACTGGAAGTAGCTGGAGCACCGACATCTCCCGGTTGGGGGATGCGTGTGGTGTTGGCTCTGCAGCTTTTCCTTCCCCGGCGTTTCCGAAACATTGCTTTCGTGGGAGGGCAACTCTGCAGCCACCAGCCCAAGGAGGAGGCTTGAGGGTGGATGCTTTCAGCTCCCTTCGTGCCCCGTGGCCCCAGGCTTTGCAGCAGCTCCCCAGCTGCTCTGGTACGGCAGTGGAGTGGGAAAGGGGGTGTTTGGGCAGGAGGCGGAGGGGTGCAGAACAGCGGGGTCTCTCCTGTCCCTCCTGGAGCAGGATAAAGGTACGGGCTGAGGGCAACGTACCCACCTTGGTTTGGCGTAGCCATGGCCTTATGTGGGCACTGGGATGGCGTAAGCCAACTTCCCATGATTTAGGGTGGGCATGCGCCGACTGTGCACCCAGTTTTCTGTAGCAAATCCCTAATGATGGCATCCAGCCTTCTTGCTTCCAAACGGCGTCTGGCTCATGGGGAGAATTGTACTGGGGCAAAAAAAAAAGGACTTTGGTGATCTTGGGCCTGGTGCAGGGATGCTTTTCACTGAGGTTTTTTTTTACTGTTGAGTTTAATGTGTAATTTCTCTGCCCGAAGAACCTATTGACTCAGCTCTTAAGATAATTACTGGATTTCACATTGAAAAGCCTTCATACAAATATTTTAAAATACAAAAGAACAAAGACAAAATAGCTTCATGTTATTAATCAATGAGAGTAGAAGGGCGTATTGTTATGAAAATACAGCACCCACTCCTCCAGCTTTCACGGAGCACCAGATGGTATAACATTTGCGGAGACATATCTTCAACAAACAGTCTGGATTAACCATTTAACACTCCCAGCTCCTCTTCCTATTTTCTAAATAGGCAGGGGAAGGCTGGGCAGCAACTGGCTTTTGGACTGGCATCGGGAACAGGCTGAAGGTGTCCTTGGCTTAATGCAAGTGACTTTCTGTTACACTCAGATTTATGTTCTCTGCTGTTGGCATGCCCAGCTTGGTGTTTCTTTCAAGAGATATAGAGGGATATTACAGATATGTTGGACCAAGACCAGAATATATCATAGTCTAATTTCTCTGCTGTGCATATGCATGTGTGTTTGCAGTGCAAAAAGTGGTGACTCTGCTGTACATGTGCTACTGCTGTAAATTGGACTCCACTCCAAAGTGAATGAGAAGTGAAATTCAAGGATAGCAAAATGTACATTTCTAGCCGTATAATTTCCCTGGCCCAAGTCTAACCCCTGCTCTCAGCACAAATGAGCAGATCTCTTGTTAAGCAGCTGCATAAAGACCTGCATGACTTACAGAGGTGCCTGAGTACTTCTCCTACCACGTTGTCCTGGTTTCGGCTGGGATAGAGTTAATTTTCTTCCTAGTAGCAGGCACAGTGCTGTGGTTTGGATTTAGTAGGAGAAGAATGTTGATAACACACTGATGTTTTTAGTTGTTGCTCAGTACTGCTTACGCCAGTCAAGGGCTTTTCAGCTTCCCCTGCTCTGCCAGGGGCACAAGAAGCTGGGAGGGGGCACAGCCAGAATAGTTGATCCCAACTGCCCCAAGGGCCATTCCATACCATCCGGCGTCATGGGCAGTATAGAAACTGGGGGGGTTGGCCGGGGAGCAGCGATCGCTGCTCGGGAACTGGCTGGGCATCGGTCGGCCGGTGGGGAGCAATTGCATTGGGCATCACTTGCTTTGGATATTATTATTACTATTATTATATTATTATTATTTTACTTTATTTTATTGCAATTATTAAACTGTTCTTATCTCAGCCCAGGAGTGTTTCTCACTCTCACTCCTCCGATTCTCTGCCCCATCCCATCGGGGCAGGGGCAGTGAGCGAGTGGCTGCATGGTGCTGAGCTGCTGGCTGGGGCTAAACCACGACACACGTGCAGTGCGTTTTTTTGGTGCGGTGTAGTGGGTGAGAGAAAGCAGGCTGTACTGCTCGTGCAAGTTTGTGGCATGAAGTCAGATCCCTGGGTCCCTTGTATAATCCTTTGACTCAGTGGTTTTACATGAGATTACTGACTGTTAGAGTGTTAATCCAGTTCTGCATAATTCAGGGGACAGAAGAGCTTCCACCTGGCAAGTCCTCTTGTGCTCAGAGCCCTACAGACCCTCAGCAGTGTCCCTCATCCAAAAATCAGTTACAATCTGAAGAGAGAGACACTAAAAGGAAGTGTCCATCAGATTTCCTAAGTCCACCTCCCTCATGGTCCAGCATTTTGCCTTATTCACAGCCCTCTTCCTGCTCTTGATACAATAGCAACTTTTCTTGACCACGTTTATAGAAAGAAATAAACCCTCTTTTTAATTTACTGTTTTCACTTGCAGTTCAAAAAGCCAGAAATGTGGAGACAGAAATATAGAAAATCGCTGTCCCAGGAACAAACCTATCAGGCAATGGGAGAAGGGACAATCCATTTTCCTCTCCAGCTATTCGCAGAATAAAAGGGAAACTGTATTTATTCTTTCATTTCTCTAGGGGACTTCCCCAAGTTATTAGAATCTGCCTTATTAAATAATTGAGAAGGCTTGTCATAAAATGACTTCTCACTCCCTATCTATCATTGAGATGTGCAGAAAATGGCATGTCAAGGAACATTTGCTAGGAAAGCTTCAGGGACCATTAACTCTTGTCACAGCTTAAGTGATTAAGGAACCAGAAACAGTGATACTGTTTCCCAGCTGGTTTGTAAATATCTAAGTGCCAGATCTTCCTTTCTCCTCTCAGAGTGAGGTCAAAAGAAGGAGTGTTGGGGTCTGGACAGGACAGAGAACCCTCTGCCACCTTGCTGGAGCATGTCCCATAAATGTCCCAGGGA
Source organism: Pelecanus crispus (assembly GCF_030463565.1). Classification (NCBI taxonomy): domain Eukaryota; kingdom Metazoa; phylum Chordata; class Aves; order Pelecaniformes; family Pelecanidae; genus Pelecanus; species Pelecanus crispus. Next base: position 72,325,312 of record NC_134648.1, read on the forward strand.
CACCGTGGGAGCCTGCCACCAGCCAGCGATGCCGCACAGCACCCTCCCTACCTGCACCCTCCCTACCAACACAACGTGCTATGGCCAAATCCATTTTCTGCCCCCCACATTTTGAGATGTTGCCCATCCTCACCATCTTACCAGAAGCACCATGATATGCCTTGGTTTGTATATACTTTCCACGATCTGTGAATATTTGGGTTTCACGCAACTGATTTTGAACTACCCTGCCCTTAGTCATCATGGGGTGTGATGGCGTGCGAACTCTCTTCCACCACAAAGTCCCCCAGCACTGATATCTTGCCATCCACCCTGACATAGTGCTTGATACATCCCAGGTCGGTCAAACAGAAATCCCTTCTGTAGAGCCAGAACAAGATTTGCACCTTTTCTACCATGATGTTTCATAAGGTAGCTTGCTTTGCCCAAGAACCGAAGCTGCAGAGAAAAGGACAGGAAGGGCAGGAGGGAGGTTGGGACTGAAACTGCCACCACAGCAAGCTAATTGTGGGTATAACCTGAGGTTTTAGAGTCATTATCTGTGAGTTTTCCAACAACAGCCAAACATAAAGAGCCAGCAATGGGATTTTTGACTTCTACCCTTGAGGAGCCAGAGGCTGCTTAATCACCCCTTTCCTTCCTCCCTACAAGGAGACCACCTGGCCCGGAGACACCTGTATCTGCTGCAGTAGTGTGCTTTAGTCAGCCAGAACAGCATTTTTGTGCTAGTCCAGTATCCACAGTCCTGTGCAGATGAAGTCCAACCACGTAGGTGCTCAGGATTATAAGTTTCCTTGAGTGAAGTCCATGGCATGTAAAAGTTTCTCATGTCCCAAAACCACCTAAGCCAAGATGAATCTCTGGACCTCCATAGCTGGCAGAAGACTCAGGTGGGATTTGTGACTTCCTCACCCTGAAGTCCTTCCCCTGGTGCTGACAAACTTAAATCACGTCTGAATGTGGTTTGCTTTGCCTCAGAGATGTCAAGGCAGCGTGCGCCCAGTTGGGAATAAAACGTGCTGGCAAAGGAAACAGCTGGTTAATACAACAAGGTTGGCACAAAAAATATGCGGCAATTACAATGCTAACGTCTTCATGGGAGTCTTGTCCCCAGGACTACCCCAGAAATGTCTGGCCCCTCTAGTCGGACCTCGCCAGAGCCATATTGATGGCACAGCTGTAGTTTAGAGGAGATGTTAGTGAATTTGGGAAGCGGCTATAATTTTCAGGAATATGTCATGCAAGTGAGATGATTTGACATATCTTTATTCAACACACTCATCCAAGGGGGAAGCATGCTGTATAGTGTGCTGGAGCAGCCTTGTATTTAATCTCTTGTTATCGTGCTTGTATATTCTAGGTCAAGGTGAACCCTTAGCTCCTAAATGAGTGCTTGTAAGTGCAGGCTCATACAGGGTGAGCAATGCTCTTAAATCTTTTCACCCAAGTCTTCTCCCAGTGAATTACTAGGTTGTAGATAAGATCTTAGACATATTGTACTCAGGCAAATATATACCTTTTTGTTTTTAAAAGCCTCAACCCAGAAACAATTTTGGACTCTGAAGGGGAAGGTCATTGCCTATCTCTTACACTTATAAAATATTAGCCCGTGCAATTGGATGATGAGCAGAGCTGAGTCCTGTGTTTTCACCTCTGCTGGCACAGCTCCTGTAAACTGCTTTCTCTCCAAATAGGCCTTGGTTGTCCATAAATCACAGTGTTGTCAGCTCCAGTTTCACATCTCAAAGTGAGATGGTGACACTTTGTTCTCTCTTTCCAGCAGCTTTTTCTACCCATGTTCAGGGGAAACTGTCCCCTGTAGACAATTTAGTTGATGAATTTAGTCTCTCTTTCCACGTGTGAATTATCCAGCAAGATATTTGGATATTTTGACAAAGACATTTACTTCTTCAGTTGTGATGATGAACTCCACGAAGATGCCAATGTCAAGCAGTTCTGAGGCAGCACTTCTTGCTTTAGCTGATGATCCCAGAGGTCTGTTCATGGTGATCAGATGCCCGAAGACTCATGAGGCTGTGCTGGGCTCTGAATGGTTGGATGTAACTCCCATAAAACAGGCCTGAAGAAACGTTTCTGTTTCAGGAATCTTTCACCAAACATATGCTTGCACAGTTGCTAGGGATGCGATTAATGTGAGTATTTTGCCACCAGAATGGCTATCTTTTTATAGCTTTATATCACAAGTCAGTAGGGTAAAAAATGCTATTCCTGACTCCTGCTGCAGCGGGCTCTGTGCCCTTCCTCTGCTGGCAGCTGTAGGCAGGGGCAATTGCAGGCAGCTGAAGGCAGCCCCCTGCCCCAAACACCTCTTCCCTGTTCTGTGGAAAAAGGTACTTCAGGGCATTTTTTGTGCTGTCCAGAGGAATGTGAGTCCAATTCCCCTTTCAGGTTCCCACGGCTGGTACAATCCTCCTTATCCAATTATTTTTAATGAAAAACCAATTTGTTTCCTTGCCTTCTTGTTACTGGAAGCAGGATGCGCTGAGAAGAGCTAAATATGGTCCCGACTTGTTATCAGGCAGTCCTTGGGATTTCCCACTCAGCTGATTATTTCTAATTGTGTCACTCTCATTATCTTGCCATTTGCCTTTTGCCACAAATAGTCCTGATATGGCTGATGAGAAGAGGCTCCACCTGGGCTCCATCTGTGGGTGCAGCCACAATCAAGACAGGCAGCTGGCCCCAGGGTGCACCTTTGCCCTCCATGACCATATGGAGGGGTCTCACCTGGGCTCCTTGTTTGTCCTCTTGGCTACCTAGGTTGACCCTATAGTCAGGTTATGCCATCAAAAAACAGTCAGAGTGTGATGTGTGGTGGTGACCAGGATGTTTCTTTCTGGGAGGTATTTGCAGACTACAGTTGCCCTTTTTGCTTGCACTTTTTCATCTCCTCCGTCCACCCTTGAATTTGCAATGTAATCATTAGGGAGGCCTCTCACAGGCAGCAGAAAACAAAGTCTGAGATACGATGTATATGCTAACCTGTTGCTGGGTGATTTCTTGTGGAATATCAGTTTTGGATCTGCTATTAGAGGAGTCGTCATTGGGCTGGGAAGCACCTGTAATGCTACCTCATGTGTGGCACTTCTCTGCTGGGGTGCAGCCTTTGTAGGGTGTGGGGAGACCCAAGATGGAGCTGCCTGTGCTTGGCTAGAATTGTGTGTCTGAGCCCAAGCTGACCTCCCAGGCACGTTAACCTTGGCACAATCTGGGGCTGGTCTTCAGAAATGATTTGGTTTGCATCCCACCTGCTCAGGTACTGTCAGTCCCTTGCCATGTAGATGTGCCCTTGTCCAAGTATCTCCGTTTCTTCTGCTGTCAGTCTCCCTTTCTGGCCTTGTGTGCTTCACAGGTAAGCTGAGGCTCTTTCCCTCACTTTCTAGCTGGGATCTTCTGCTGGGTGAGGTAAGTTTGGTGGAAGTTGGAGCTTTGCTGGGCTCCAAGTGAAGCTGTTGGTGTAGCTGGGAAGAGTTGTGGCCAGCACAGGAGTAGCCGTGGCCTCAAGTCCTGCAGTTGTCTTCCCAACCTGAACCAGCATCTTTGGGGCTGTTTTTCCTGCTGAACACTAGAGCCTGGAAATCTTTCTTGCTCTGGTTGGACCAAGGTTTGTTTATTCAGGTCCCATACGGAGGGGGCTTCCCTGTTGCAAACAGGGGGTGCTTGGATGCTGTGGTACGATATCAGTGCGGAGACCATGTTACCTGGCCATTGGGTTGGGTGGAAGCTGAGGACGCTGATGCACAGAGTATTTTAAGTCTCTTCCTTGGAGCATTAAACCTGTCATGCGCAACAGTTAAGTGTACATGTTAGGTGTCATTAGTCTGCTATCGCCTTTTTTGTGCTCCATGCAGGCAACGTGGCAGGCTTGGAAAAGGACAAATGGGCTGTCAGCTAGCCAAAATAAGCTCTTTCTGACTTTTCACTGTGATCTGGTTGTAATTTAAAAGTCATGGGTATTTTCATTTGTTGGGTAATGGAGAATACTGTTTTCTGTGCCTAATAGACATCTCTAGATGTCACAAAAGAGAAATGATAAGGAAGAGGCAGAGCATAAATGGCTATGTTGTGTAGCTGCTTTTCTGTGGGTAATGATGCTCCCCTTCTAATGTTCCACAGCTACATAAGGGAGGAGCGAGAAAGATATTTAAGATGTAAAGTTATGGAGGGTCTTATTTATTCATCTATCTCCTGGAGTGCATCACGATCACAAATTCTTGTAATAAGATGAGGTTTTAAAGCTCTGAGCAAGTGTCTCTCTCGTGGAAAATACTATTGCAACACATGAAATAATATTTTCATGATTACGGTGCCTCAGGAACATCTGACAGCTGCTTTTTTGTCCTTATCTTTTCTGTGCTTTTCTCTTTATTGAGTGGAACGAGACAGTTCTGGGGTGGGGAGAAGACCCTGTTATTACCCTACAATGGTGTTTCTCTAGCTTCTGCTGCACAATTCTTGGGAGCGTGGAGAAGGACTTGGAAACCCTGGCCAGCTTGTGTCCTAAGACCTAAGTGTTACCTCATTCAGAGAGCTACTGCAACTTATTGCGGTTTCTCCTGGGGATGTGAAGAATCGATATACTGTGATGGTATAATTATTAGCCAGCTTGCTCAGGTTGTTTTTCATAGTTATTTCCTAACACAGAAAGAAGGCCAAGATGAACAGAAGAGCTTAACTTTAGTGATCATAGGAGTATTAGTGACTTTCTGAAGGACATTCTTCGTGGCAAATGGAAACTCTGTCTTGCACACCCTCCATCACTGTGACATCTTATTTTGGTACTTGGCTTCCATAGGTGTATGGGTAAGTAACCTGGTACTCCAAGTGTATTTACTTTGTTCTTTTACAGTCGTCTGTTGTGAGTTTCATTTGAAACCCTTTGAAATCAGTCAGAGACTGTGCTACAGAGGCGTATTGATCTGACCCCTGCCCTCAATAAAAATGAAGGATGCTTTAAAACCTGTGACATGGCTTATCCATCACACCTTCAGCTTTGCTGCTTGCACCGCAGTTGTTAGGAATCCCCAGACTGTTGAGGAGGTCACTGTCCTGACAGCTATATGTGTGCTGAGGGAAAGGGTGTGAAAACTGCCAGGCCCTTTGACAGGGGAGTCTAGGTGGTCTTAGCATCAAATATCCTTCTTTCCTACCTTTGTTAAAAGTTTAAGGTTTATGCAGTCCCTGGGATGGTCTATGTGAAATTTCTACTGTGCCTATAATTGTAGAGGTTGCATCAGGAGAATACTTTTTTAGAAATACAAGAGGGCGTGAAGATACGGTCTACATACTATCCCCAAACCACATGTTCTGCAGAGCTGAGGTAGGGAGAGTCCTTGTCTTGCAGAATGAGGAATATCACACGCTTTCTGATGTCTTTCCTGTCTCCACTCCTTTTCTTTTGTGAGGTCTGGATGGTGGCATTTCAGAGGTCCAGCCTTAGGCACCTCTTCTCCTCTGGATCACCCTGTCTTCTCTTGCTCCTGTCTCAAAGACTTCCCTCCGTGAAGGTTTGGTGTTGCCAGGAGTCAAGCTCAGAGCCGAGTTTGGGAAGTGGGCAAAGCACTTCCATTTCTTCTCTGCTTTTCCCATTTTGTCAACTAAAGACGACCTCTGGAAGGTGCAGGCTCTCCATACTCTCCTCAGATAGCTATCAGCTGCCCAGAGCTGCTGCATCTCTGTTGAAATCAATGGCACAATATTGATTTATACCTGCTTCTCCAGACTAATAGTTTACGTGCGCTAACAATGACCTATATTTTGCTAGGGCTTTCAATGAATGTGTTTTCTGGAGCTCTCTCTTCACTCTCTTCTTTCCACCACTTCTATTTTCTGCATCCGTATCTAATGGGTCCTCACATGTCATTGCTCTGCAGAGGACGAATGACTGTGCATCTCTTCCTACGGCTCAGCTCTTTCATTTCTTTTTTCTAGATCAATGAATCAAGGCTTTGCAGTAATCTGTATTAAGTAATGCACACTAAATGAATCATTGTATGATCGTGTCAAAAGAGCAAACTGCATAAAGCTCCGGGTCCTGCTGCTCTTGCTGGGAACTGATGCGTCTGCCTTGAACTTGGACTTGTTTATGTTACACAGGTGAATTCACAGGCTCATCTCTGCTTTGCAGCTCCCTTGCTCTCTGGCCTCCACATCTGTGCTCGTGCCTTCACCATCACAAACTAGCAGCTCAGTAAGTGTCCAGCTGGGGACAAGGTGCCTGAGAGTTTAATCTCTGCCCCAGGGGAGATGCCTCGGGGTTCTGCACTGGCACTTTCTTCCCTCCACAGACATGATTTCTCCATTCAACTCTTCCCTTTCCTCCCTGTGTCCCACCCTCCCCCTTATTATCATCAAATAATCAAATCCTCAAAAAATTCCTCAAATCCATGAGCCTGTTGGCTTCTGTTACTGATTCCTAACTCTCTTCCCTAAAACTTACAGCTGCCTACACCTATGGCTTTGGACTTGGCATGCTGAAGCTATAGTGGCCCTGGGATATCTCAGGGGTGTTTTGGAAGTAGGAGCCTGGCAGGAGCATGAACCAGCCTGAGCCCTGGGCAGGGGCATCAGTTGAGGTCCTGGATGTGAACAAGAGACCAGCCTGTGTGTTGGGAGGATGAACAGCAAGAGCCAGCACCAGGGTGGGAACAAAGAGGGAAAAGGAGAAAAAGCAAAGTTGTGACAGCTGTAGGGACTTCAGCTTCTCTGCCTTTTTACTGCACTGGCCCCGTAATCTCCAGCTTGATATGTGACACACACACACAATTCTTCCAGGCATTCCACGCTTTTAAAAGTAATAGAAGGCTCCTGTGTGTACTATCAATACCATCAAACAGCTCTCAAGTACAAACCTACCCCATCTGGTATTTTCTGGCAGTGCTGGGCAATTCTTTGGCTTAAAAATGCTAAATGCGTAAGCCATGCTTCGCTTCCTATAAAGGCATCAAGATGTGGTCTGTAGTGTTGTGTTTGGGCCTTTCATCACAGCTTGCTAGCTTCCGTAGTTAAAATGGTCTCTTGTAAAAAGGAGCTTTTCATTTTTAAAGTGTGTGGTTTCTGTTAGCCAAGGAGGTAATTAGGTTTGTCTTGTAGTCGTTCAGAAGCCCAGGTGTCAAATAAAACAGGATTTCATCAGGAAATTTCTGCCCAGCATTGTATTGATTAATGAGCATTTGCTGCAATTATAGAGAGATAGATAACAATTATCTACTTGCCGTGTAAGAGAAACAGAAGTGTACTAAAAATAAGTGACTCGACAAGAAAGAAGCACAGATGTAGTGCCTGGTGGAAATTAATAAATAGGATTTTCTGTTGTGGCACTAAATTTATTCTCTGTGCTGCGAGACCATGTCACAGGCAAAAGAGAGCAGATGGGTAGAATTGACATGGAGAAGGGTGGAGGAGAAAGTCAGACAAGGACAAATCATTGCCTAGCCTGGCCTCTGCCTCCTCTTTTGCATTGCCCCTCCATCTCAGGCTTGCATTGCCCCTCCAGCTCTCCTGGTTTAGGCTGTTTGGGTTGGGGGACCACAGCGAACACCCTCAGCCCTCCCAGGAGAGAAGCGGCCTCTGTGCTCAGTAGGACATGGTGGTTTTGATCGACCCCTGGGGAAACCTAGAGCTGTTTATTTCATCTTCAGAAGCATCTGAGCATCTTTTTCTCAATTTCTCATCTCTGCAGCTGGGATCAGCCAGGACACCTGGACAGGACTGGAGTACTTGAGGGATGGATGGAGGCAATTCCCAAGAATAATCCTTCAGTTCTGCAATTTTCCTCCTTTTGTGGTCTCCAGTTCAAGAGCACTCAAGTGTGACCTCCCCATCCTGCTGCCAAGGAGGTTTCATGGCTTCGTACAAGCCCTCTCCTCCTAGAGACACACAAACAGTTGGAAAAGTGCTAATCCAGGGTATTTTCCATCTCTGTGGGAATCATGAAGGGAGGTAATATAATAAGAATGGAAATTGTGTTTTTAAGGCTTTTGGCTGCGGCACACTGAGAGAAAAAAAACATTTTATGTCGAAGTAATTTTAAGTAAGAACAGACCATATTTACGCTGAAAGAAAACTAGATTGACGAGGGCAGCAGGGCAGCTTTTTCCTTCTGTATCTTATTCCAGAGATATCAGACAAAAGTGGTGTGATATTCAGGAAGACTGAAGCAGCCTACCACAAACTGGGGTCAAGGGTTGCTTGTAGAGGAGATGTAAAAACACCCTGAACCACTGGAGGCTGGATGGGAGCCATGCTCAGCCCTGGGACTGCTGTGGTCCCCAGGGGCTCTGTTGCTCCTTGTCACCTCTTGTAGGGTGAATTGACCCTCACCCAACTTTCTGCTACTGCTGACTTAATGCTTCTCGGCAGTCATTAAAGCTGAGCTGGATCTCTGCTTATTTGGTCATTTGAGAAGCTTATTTGGTCATTTGAGAAGCTCAGCAACATCTTAAACTTGTCCTTTAAGCACTGAGATGTTACATGAATGAGGACGCTTATCACAGTTGGAGTTTCCATCAGGTCTTGATTGACTTTTTTATACAGAGGCAGAGTAGACAACAGAGTGAAACTGGTTATGAGGTGGGTGGAGACTGAATCCAAGGACACACTTTAAGTCATTAGTGATGTTACACTGTCAAACAGGGCGAACATAGTAACTGGAAGTCTGAAGAGGTCTCTCCTGGCTCCAATAGCATTCAGAGATTTTGAAGAATGAGCTGGATGATAGAGTAGAAAGGACTATAATATCTGGAGTCGAGACTATGCTGCCAGAGGCTGAACAGGGATAGACTGCATGGATAGGACAAACCAGAGAAATGGTTTGAAAAAAGGGCTAATCTGTATGGAGAAATGCCAGGTCCTGCACAAGGCTGGATCAGCCAGCAAGGTTGCAGTTTTGGAGAAAGGACCCTGAGTGTGAGGCAGTCATACAAACTAGTAATGCCCCAGTGCTCTGGAAAAGGCAAACTGTGTCCCGGGATGCGTAAGCAGGAGTCTCCCCTGCAAGGTGTGCAGTCAAGTCCTCCCACGCTGCTCAGCTCTGGGGCTTTGACTGAAGTCTCTTATCCAGTTTTTGGCATTGGGTTGAGGAGAGTCATGGACGAAAGGGATGTTGTGCAGAAGGGGACGATTAATATGATCAGCGTGTAGAAAACAGAGGTCCTGAAAGACGCAGGATGTTTTAACCTAAAGAAGCAAAGACTGCAGGGACATCAACGTACCCAAGAGGTGAGGCAGTTGCAGAGTGGGAGGGAATGGTCCATCCTCCACACCCACTGTAGATGGGACAAGAAGTAGTAGGCTTAAACAGGGGTGTAGTTTTGAGTTACTCTAGAGTTACTCGGAGTTACTTTAGTGAGGTTCAACACCAGGAGAGATTGCCCAAGTCAGGAGACGAATCTCCATAGTGGGAGTTTTTTAAGGAAAGATTAGACCGATGTCTCGCAGACCGAGTGAGGAAAATAACATCAAGGAACAAATTGCTGATCCTCATTCCTCTCTCCACTGTCCAAACCTGAGGGTGCAGGGGTGGAAAAAGGGAAAAACAGGGGCTGCGTATTAGTGGTGGATGATTGTGGGTCCTGCTCTTCCTTGCTGCTGCTCTCTTTGCTGAGGAATATTTCTGGACATGTATCCCAGTGTCATATTTAAAACAACATTTTTATCAGCTTAACAACTGTATCCCAAAACAGTGAAAAAAGGTCTTTGCACAAAGGATCTGATGTTATTTGGCAACACAGTGTTTTCTCTCTGGAGATGGGTGAGGGTTTATGGATGAGTCAAGTAATCTCCTCATCTCTTTGAGCTTCCTGTTTGCCCTCGGTCTCAGCTTCTCCTTTAGGCTTCCCCCTTGCAGACTTGCTGGGATACATACTGGAAACCAGTCCATCCACCAGTATGTGCTATTAGTGAGTGCATGCACTGTGGGAGTTGGACTGCCTCAGCCTCCCAGATAGAAGTTTCTACCTCCTCCCCTGGGAATATTCAACCTTTCCGTGGCCGTGCGCTAACCGGAGCTTTGCAGTTATTCAATAATAATAATAAACACTTTAAAAGTAGTCCTTTTAAACTGCCAGACTCAAGGATTTGGAGTAAAAGCACAGCCACAATAGCTAAATTGCTGTAACTGTAGAGGAAGGAACCTCCTGAGCTGGATTGATGAGACAGTATTGTAGAAGTACATAAAATACAGTATATGGTGCAGAACACAGTGAAATCCATTGAGTCCCCAGCAGAAAGAAGAGAGGTCTGTCCTGGTTTTGGCTGGGGTGGAGTTAATTTTCTTCCCAGTAGCAGGCACAGTGCTGTGGTTTGGATTTAGGATGAGAACAATGTTGATCACACGCTGATGGTTTAGTTGGTGCCGAGCAGTGCTGACACCAGGCAAGGGCTTTTCAGCTTCCCCTGCTCTGCCAGGGGCACAAGGAGCTGGGAGGGGGCACAGCCAGAACAGTTGATCCCAACTGCCCCAAGGGCCATTCCATACCATACGGCGTCATGGGCAGTATAGAAACTGGGGGGGTTGGCCGGGGAGCAGCGATCGCTGCTCGGGAACTGGCTGGGCATCGGTCGACAGGTGGTGAGCAATTGCATTGGGCATCACTTGTTTTGTATATTCTATTATTATTATTTTCTCTTCCTCTGCTGTTCTACTAAGCTGTCTTTATCTCAACCCATGAGTTTTGCTTTTTCTTCCCAATTCTCTCCCCATCCCACCGTGGCAGGGCAGGAGGGGAGGGTGAGCAAGCAGCTGTGTGGTGCTTAGTTGCCGACTGGGGTTAGACCACGACAGGTCTCTGACCCATCACCCTGTCCCAGAAGAGATCCTGGGCTGATCCTGACAGATGTCTGACTGGCTCAGAAAAACTTTCAGTGATGGAGATCCTGCTTTCCTAAGAGCAGTCTTGCAGTCCTTCAATGCTATATGTGTCTAAGGAGAAGCTTCCTTTTTTGGGTTTCTAGGTTATGAATCAGCAACACAGACCTCTGCTGCTCCATCTAAAGGTGATTGCAATAGTAGGGACCAGTGGACGATCCAGTACAGAGGGACAGTACAACGAATGCAATTTTTAGTATATTAAAGACGTATCTGATTCCCCACACTGTGACTACAGGAATGATGCACAAATCCTAACTACATTGCAGCAGGTAGCAGATAGTATTGGGTTTGCGTGGCAAGGTTTTGGTAGCGGGGGACTGCAGGGGTGGCTTCTGTGAGAAGCTGCTAGAAGCTTCCCCCATGTCCAATAGAGCCAACGCCAGCCGGCTCCAAGATGGACCCAGCGCTGGCCAAGGCTGAGCCCATCAGTGACAGTGGTAGTGCCTCAGGGATAACATATTTAAGACAGGGGGAAAAACCCTGTGGAACTGCAGCTGGAGTGAGGATATGTGAGAGGAACAGCCCTGCAGCCCCCAGGTCAGTGCAGGAGGGCAGGAGGGGCTCCAGGCGCGGAGCAGAGATTCCCCTGCACCCCTGGTGCAGCCCATGGCGAGGCAGCTGTGCCCTGCACCCATGGGGGCCCATGGGGAGCAGAGATCCCCCTGCACCCGGGGAGGAGCCCAACCGGAGCAGGGGATGTGCCCGGAGGAGGCTGGGACCCCGAGGGAAGCCCGCGCTGGAGCAGGCTCCTGGCAGGAGCTGTGGCCCCGTGGGGAGAGGAGCCCAGGCTGGAGCAGGGTTGGTGGCAGGGCTGGGGACCCCGCGGGGGACCCACGCTGGAGCAGGCTGCTCCTGAGGGGCTGCATCCATGGGAGGGACCCACGCTGGGGCAGTTCGTGGACTGTATCCCATGGGAGGGACCCATGCTGGAGCAGGCTGCTCCTGAGGGGCTGCACCCTGTGGAAGGGACCCACGCTGGAGCAGGGGAGGAGTGTGAGGAGCCTCCCCTGAGGAGGAAGGAGCGGCAGAGACAACATGTGATGAACTGACCCCAACCCCCATTCCCTGTCCCCCTGCCCCACTCGGGGGGAGGAGGGAGAGAAATTGGGAGTGAAGTTGAGCCTGGGAAGAAGGGAGGGGCGGGGGGAAGGTGTTTTAAGATTTAGTTTTTATTTCTCATTATCCTACTCTGATTTGATTGGTAATAAATTAAGCTAATTTCTCCCAGTTGAGTCTGTTTTGCCCATGACAGTAATTGCTGAGTGACCTCTCCCTGTCCTTATCTCAACCCACGAGCCTTTCGTTATATTTTCTCTTCCCTGTCCAGCTGAGGAGGGGAGCGATCGAGGGGCTTTGGTGGGCACCTGGCATCCAGCCAGGGTCAACCCACCCCAGGGATAAACATCGTTTCCCTGCTGTGCTTCTGGTTGCAAACAGATTTCACAAACATTTGCTGTTTCTCGTTTCTTCCCTTCAGTCTCGTGGATCTTGCCAAGGTGAGCAGGGGCAGAGGAGGCGGGGGGAGGCGGTAGCTCGTCACATCTTGGCGTGACTGAGCAATGGCTTCATGTTCTGCCGGCTGTAAAACGTCCCAGCCTAAATCTCCTTCCTCGGATGACTTTTCTAGCAGCGCCGTGCCATTATGGATGTGTCCGCTTGGATAAGGGAAACTCCATGAGGCTGCTTGAAAGGAGAGCTTGTGTGACATATTAGGCCACCAACACATTCAGGACAGGGAATTGTCTTCAATCAGTCTTGGGTAATGTACTATATCTGAGCACACTTCTACGACTAAGAGCTCAGACACCGCTTGCAACGACTAATCCCAGGTAACGCATAACGCATCCCCACGCCGAGCCGGCCGAAGGGGCTGGGGGTGAGACATTAGCCTGTTGCTTGGCAAACTCAGCTGCAATAATTTTGTGCTTTGGATTAATATCCTTGCTGGTTTGGGATGACTTGCACAGACAAGCCCTTGTTTTTAACACGGGTACATTGCTTTCCTGGATGGCTGTGCACCTTTCTCTGGCTGATGGGCAGGGAAGGAAGATCAGAAACGGGGCTGGAGGAGCTCTTGACCACTTAGTAGCCTTCTGAGAGTGGTCCCAGGGTGTATGTTTCAGTGCTTTTATATTAGTTTTCTTTGCTCTTTTAGTAGGCAAATTCTTGCGTTATTGATTTGCTTGAGGCTCTTTATATATGGGTTCTTTATATATAGGGTCACGCAGCTGTAGTTTTAAAATAATGGAATAATTTTGCCTTTACAATCATTTCATTAGCTTTCGGAGTCGCGTTTGGGACGTGACAAGCCTCCTGCTACCTATGTTGGTTTAGCTAATCGTTCCTCTGCTATAGGACAATTCAGACGTCCTGGTCTCTAATGCAGCAGGAACACGGTAATTTTTCTCCACTTGGTAGAAGGGAGGGCAGCTGCCTTTTCCCTGTTGCTGGAAATATATTGCTTTGGGCACAGAGGGGAAACACTGGGAAGCTTCACGCTGGTGTCTCTTGCCCTGAATGTTGAAAGGTCAGAAAGTAAGGAAGGAGATTTGGGACTCCATCACTGCACTTGATTAGGAGAGCACCAGTACCCAAGGTCCCATGATCCACAGTCCAAGACAACAGTCCTCACCAAGGACTGGGGGTCCTTGTTCCCCTTAAAATCCAGCTCTGGGGGTAACCACTGTGCTTGCTTGCAGCAGCCTCAGCTACGTACAAGAGAAGGGAACTGGAAAGGCGTGCAACCACCTGCCATGTCCAGGTTGCCCCAAGGGGAGCTGTGCCTGTAGAAGAGGAACCATTGAGGAACCATTGACCTAGAGGAGAAGAGCTGCCGGTCCCTAACTCAGCATTTCTTTTTGAGGCCAGACACCTTGGTGCTGTTCCCAGAAGTGACAGCTTCCAGGAGCGCACCAATTAATTTTGTTGGCATGGCATGGTGGCAAAGCAGTGTTTCTGCACATACAGCATCCATACTGGCCTCTGTTAAATCCCACTGGTTTTTTTTGCTCCCAGCTTTCTGCCTTCGAGGTGCTCTTGCCTGAGTGTCATTGGGCAGGAATAGCTGTCCTGTGTCCTGGCACTTGGGATTTGTGTGCAGTGGATACTGCTTATTAAACCTTCACATCCATCAGATTCATCTGAATGTCAGCTGAACAGAGATCTCAAGGGCTGTGTTTTGGAAGGCTTGGGAGGATAGGGAAGTGTTTTCCTGCTGTTCAGTCTCTCCAGTCACCTCCTCTTTATGTCTCTAATCTACCTTGTTCTCCCCTAAAAGCATGCAAACAAACAAACACGATGAGAGCAACTCTCCATTAAAGTCCAGACAAGCTGGAGTAATTTGTGTTTTTTTAAAACATTGTTATCTGTGTGATTTTTGCCTTTTAATGCTCCCAGCTGGTTTTTGGGCTTGAGGATTGCATTTCACTGAAAGCTTTATTTCATAGAATCATAGAATGGTTTGGGTTGGAAGCGACATTTAAAGGTCAGCTAGTCTAACACCCCTGCCATGAGCAGGGACATTTCCAACCAGACCAGGGTGCTCAGAGCCCCGTCCAACCGGACCTGAGATGTTTCCAGGGATGGGGCATCGGCCACCTCTCTGGGCAACCTGTGCCAGTGCCTCACCACCCTCATCAGAAAAAATGTCTTTCTTAATCTAATCTGGATTTAGGTGTCCCCAGTAGCAGGGTAGGACCACAGAGTGCACTGCTGTAGTGCCAACCCACCTGTGGCTTGTGGTCACCTGGTTGCCATTGCCTGGCCTTGCTGGCATGTCCTGCAGCTCACATTGCGTGGCTGTGGCTGCAGCAGGAAGGCCAGCTCAGGTTTTACATCAGAGCAAAAGAGACACCCTACAGAAAGACCATTTTTTGGCACATTAGTAATCTGTACTTCCTAAATACTGTCTCCATTAACTCTCAATGGCTGATGCATTTCCAAAATCTTCTAAGAGGGGGGATGTTGCTCATCCAGTGCTGCTTTCTGGGGGAAGCTCAGGGCTGCGCTTCCCAGGGAAGAGGTTCCCCTGCTCTCCCACGAGCGATGGATGAAGTGCTAAAGACATGAATGCTTGCCATGTTTTATTGCTTAAATAAAGCTTTGCCTGGGTGCTTGGGAGCAAAGCTGAATCTTCAGGCCCAGGGAATCCATTTCCCTTCTCTCTTAAAAAAGGTTGGATTAATCCTCAGTATATTCTTTAAAGAAGTCCCTCAAAACGGGCTTGCTTTCTTTCTGCCTTGCAGTGTTTGTACTAAGCAATTTTTAAGCAGTGTCTTTGGCACCTGAGGACTTAATGCTTTGGACTGAGATGGCTGAGTGTGAATCCTATCCAAAACCAGATGCAGACTCCTGAGCTTTGCAATCCTCCTTTGCTCCACACTTGCATTCTGAACACAAAGCACGATGCAGCATGCATTGCCACTGAAGGCTGATATCCTGGATTTGTGGGTCAGGGGTTAAGCTCAGTAAATCACACCGCAGTGAATAAGTCTGGCTCAAAAGCTCAAAAGCGGGGGCTCTGAACACGTGCAATAAGCTTGAAATTGTGCAAAGTCTTAAAATTACCCATAGTGTGGTGACGATGTTGGAACGTTGTAGTACACGTGGACTCCACTCCTGGTTACTGGCTGCATACGCTACCGGAATATACACATTTAATAACATGGTGAGCAACCTGTGTATGTATTTGAATGACTTATTGCAATGGTTTCTGTCGTGGTTTAGCCCCAGCCAGCAACTAAGCACCACGCAGCCGCTCGCTCACTCCCCCTACCCCGATGGGATGGGGGAGAGAATTGGAGGAGTAAGAGTGAGAAACACTCCTGGGCTGAGATAAGAACAGTTTAATAATTGAAATAAAGTAAAATAGTAATGCTAATAGTAACAGTATAATAATGATAATAATAATAATGATACACGAAGCAAGTGATGCACAATGCAATTGCTCACCACCCGCCGACCGATACCCAGACAGTTCCCGAGCAGCGATCGCTGCTCCCCGGCCAACCCCCCGCAGTTTATATACTGAGCATGACGTCATATGGTATGGAATAGCCCTTTGGTCAGTTTGGATCAACTATTCTGGCTGTGCCCCCTCCCAGTTTCTTGTGCGCCTGGCAGAGCATGGGAAGCTGAAAAAGTCCTTGACTAGCATAAGCAGTACTCAGCAACAACCACAAACATCAGCCTGTTATCAACATTCTTCTCCTACTAAATCCAAAACACAGCACTATGCCTGCTGTTAGGAAGAAAATTAACTCTATCCCAGCCGAAACCAGGACAGTATCCACCCCTTATTCTATACCATCTACGTCATGCACAGGCCCTCCCCTTTCCAATGTGTTCCAATTAATCACCACCCCTTTCCCTATCTTGATATACACACAGATATCATTCCCTTCGTCTATGGCCCATCCCTCTAAAATGTCCATTGAGTTCATTTAGCCCATGACTTTGGGTTCCATCTGTCATCACAGTCTTTCAGAGCAGGACAGGTGGTGTGCAGTGTTGGACTGTTGCATGCTGAAGTCAGTTCTCATTCCAACATGGTTTCATCAAAGTTCATTTTCCTTAGGCTGGGCAATTCTTACTGCAATACCATTGATGCGGCATATAGCAATCATAATATATAGTATTATATACTTAATATTAACCTACTATATTATTATATTAACATGCAGTTAAGAGATAACATATAGTTAAGAGATAACATACAGTATTATAAAGCAATTAATATTATACAATTCAGTTCATTGGCTATTTTCACCCAAAATCAAATTCCCTTGAGGTACACATTGGGCTTCCCCATCCTTTCGCATCACCCACCAAGTGCACCCAGGTCCTTGAGCAAAAGCAATCCCACGAATGGGTTTGCCTTTGCCAGAGGGGGAAGTAACCCAGACTGTCTTCCCCAGCATATTTTTCATGTGCACTACAGGAACTTTATCTCCTTCTACAGTACGTAAAAGTTTTGATTGGGCAGGGCCAGCTCGATTGGCAGATCCCCTGGTGTTGACTAACCAGGTGGCTTTTGCTAAATGCGTATCCCAATGTTTAAACGTCCCACCACCCATTGCTCTCAGGGTAGTCTTTAACAATCCATTGTATCGCTCAATTTTCCCGGAGGCTGGTGCATGGTAAGGGATGTGATACACCCACTCAATGCCGTGCTCTTTGGCCCAGGTGTCTATGAGGTTGTTTCGGAAATGAGTCCCGTTGTCTGACTCAATTCTTTCTGGGGTGCCATGTCGCCACAGGACTTGCTTTTCAAGGCCCAGGATGGTGTTCCGGGCGGTGGCATGGGGCACGGGATATGTTTCCAACCACCCAGTGGTTGCTTCCACCATGGTGAGCACATAGCGCTTGCCTTGGCGGGTCTGTGGGAGCGTGATGTAATCAATCTGCCAGGCCTCCCCATATTTATATTTCAGCCATCGTTCACTATACCCAAGGGGCTTGAACTGCTTGGCTTGCTTGATTGCAGCGCATGTTTCACACTCATGAATAACCTGTGCAATACTGTCCATAGTTAAGTCCACCCCTCGATCACGAGCCCATTTATACGTTGCATCCCTTCCTTGATGGCCTGAGGCGTCATGGGCCCACCGAGCTATAAATAATTCACCCTTATGTTGCCAGTCCAAATCCACCTGAGCCACTTCAATCTTAGCAGCCTGATCTACTTGCTGGTTGTTTTGATGTTCTTCAGTGGCCCGACTCTTAGGTACATGAGCATCTACATGACGAACTTTTACAACCAGGTTCTCTATCCGGGCAGCAATATCTTGCCACAATGCGGCAGCCCAGATTGGTTTGCCTCTGCGCTGCCAGTTGCTCTGCTTCCATTGCTGCAGCCACCCCCACAGGGCATTTGCCAGCATCCATGAGTCAGTATAGAGATAAAGGACTGGCCACTTTTCTCTTTCAGCAATATCTAAAGCCAGCTGGATGGCTTTCACCTCTGCAAACTGACTCGACTCCCCTTCTCCTTCAGCAGTTTCTGCGACTTGTCGTATAGGACTCCATACAGCAGCTTTCCACCTCCGATGCTTTCCCACGAGACGACAGGACCCATCAGTGAACAGGGCATATTGCTTTTCATTTTCTGGCAATTTATTATACAGTGGGGCCTCTTCAGCACGTGTCACCTCCTCCTCTGGTGATATTCTAATGTTTTTTCCTTCTGGCCAGTCCATGATCACTTCCAGGATTCCTGGGCGACTGGGGTTTCCTATTCGAGCCCGTTGTGTGATCAATGCAACCCACTTACTCCATGTAGCATCAGTTGCATGATGTGTAGAGGGGACCCTCCCTTTGAACATCCAGCCCAACACCGGCAGTCGGGGTGCCAGCAGGAGCTGTGCTTCAGTACCAACCACTTCTGAAGCAGCTCGAACCCCTTCATATGCTGCCAGTATCTCTTTCTCAGTTGGAGTGTAGCGGGCTTCGGATCCTCTGTATCCCCGACTCCAAAACCCTAGGGGTCGACCTCGAGTCTCCCCTGGTGCTTTCTGCCAGAGGCTCCAGGTAGGGCCATTCTCCCCGGCTGCGGTGTAGAGCACATTTTTAATATCCTGCCCTGCCCGGACTGGCCCAAGGGCTACTGCATGAACTATCTCACGTTTAATTTGTTCAAAGGCTTGTTGTTGCTCAGGGCCCCATTTGAATTCGTTCTTCTTCCGGGTCACTTGATAGAGAGGGCTTACGATCTGGCTGTAATTTGGAATATGCATTCTCCAAAACCCCACAACGCCTAAGAAAGCTTGTGTTTCCTTTTTGCTAGTTGGTGGGGACATAGCTGTTATTTTGTTGATCACATCCATTGGGATCTGACGACGTCCATCTTGCCATTTTATTCCTAAAAACTGGATCTCCTGTGCAGGCCCCTTGACCTTACTCTGTTTTATGGCAAAACCAGCCTTCAGAAGGATTTGGACTATTTTCTTTCCCTTCTCAAAAACTTCTTCTGCTGTATTGCCCCACACAATGATGTCATCAATGTACTGCAGATGTTCTGGAGCTTCACCCTGTTCCAGTGCTGTCTGGATCAGTCCATGGCAAATGGTGGGGCTGTGCTTCCACCCCTGGGGCAGTCGGTTCCAGGTGTACTGAACACCCCTCCAGGTAAAAGCAAACTGGGGTCTGCACTCTGCTGCCAAAGGGATGGAGAAAAATGCATTAGCAATATCAATTGTGGCATACCACTTAGCTGCCTTTGACTCCAGTTCATATTGAAGTTCTAGCATGTCTGGCACGGCAGCACTCAGCGGCGGTGTAACTTCGTTCAGGCCACGATAGTCCACTGTTAGTCTCCACTCCCCATTAGACTTTCGCACTGGCCATATGGGACTGTTAAAGGGTGAGCGAGTCTTGCTGATCACTCCCTGGCTCTCCAGTCGACGAATCAGTTTATGGATGGGAATCAGGGAGTCTCGGTTGGTGCGATATTGCCGCCTGTGCACAGTTGTGGTAGCAATCGGCACCTGTTGTTCCTCAACCTTCAGCAACCCTACAATTGAAGGGTCCTCTGAGAGACCGGGCAAGGTGGACAACTGTTTAATTTCCTCTGTCTCCAAAGCAGCTATACCAAAAGCCCACCGGTACCCTTTTGGGTCCTTGAAATACCCTCTCCTGAGGTAGTCTATGCCAAGGATGCACGGAGCATCTGGGCCAGTCACAATGGGGTGCTTTTGCCACTCATTCCCAGTTAGGCTCACTTCAGCTTCCAGTACAGTTAGCTGTTGGGATCCCCCTGTCACTCCAGAAATACAAATGGGTTCTGCCCCTCTATAGTTTGATGGCATTAGCGTGCACTGTGCACCAGTGTCCACTAGAGCCTTATACTCCTGTGGGTCTGACGTTCCAGGCCATCGAATCCACACAGTCCAGTAAACCCGGTTGTCCCTTTCCTCCACCTGGCTGGAGGCAGGGCCCCTCTAACACTGGTCACAGTATTCGTTGTTCACTTCCTGTAAATGTGAATCAAAAGTTCCCTGATCAAGGTCGGAAGTAAAATTAGCCCTCTTACTCTGTCTCGGGAACTGCTCACTGGAAACTGGAGCTGCAATTTTCCTGGGAGAACCGCCTTTTCTAATAGTTTTTCCTTGCAATTCACGCACCCGTGCCTCTAAGGTTGAGGTGGGTTTTCCATCCCACTTTCTCATGTCCTCTCCATAATCACGCAGGTAAAACCACAGGGTGCCCCGTGGTGTGTATCCTCTGTATCCTCTCTCTTGAGCATAGGGACGTTGACTCCTAATGGCTGAGACACTGGTCCGTGCAGGTGGGGAGTAGGACAGATCCTCTCTGAGTTGTTGGAACTCTTGGCATATTTTTTCAGACAGTTTTTCCACAGCCGAGACACAGGCCCGTAGGGAGGAAGAGAGCTTTTCTTCGTAGTCCCGGAGTTGTCTAGCCACTTCATCCACCGTTGGTGCCTCGTCGTCTTTCCAGGCTAGTATTGCCAACGAGTTGGAATACGATGCTGGTGCGCTCCGTACCACCTTCCGCCACATGGATTGTGTGCACCTGACTTCATCTGGGTCTTTGGTTAACCGCTCATCATTCAGGTCACTGTAAATCACCTCCAGCACGCCTAATTCCCTCAGGTACTGGATACCTTTCTCTACGGTGGTCCATTTGCTTGGGTGGTATAAAACATCCTCCTTGAAGGGATACCTTTCCTTCACGCTTGACAGAAGTCGCCTCCAGAGGCTGAGCGGTTTTGCCCCTTTTCCAATTGCTTTGTCAATGCCCCCTTCCCTGGAAAGGGATCCCAGCTGCTTGGCTTCCCTACCCTCTAAATCCAGGCTACTGGCCCCGTTATCCCAGCATCGGAGCAGCCAGGTGATGATGTGCTCGCCTGGATGACGACCAAAATCTTTTCGCATATCTCGCAGCTCACTCAGGGATAGGGATCGGGTGGTCACCATCTCATTTATGGGTTCTTCCTCCTCTGGTTCTTGTGATGGCCCTGGTTCATCTTCATCCCTTACTAAACGAACTGATTTCCTCGTGTATTTTTTCTTCTGTATAGGGGCAACTGATACGGGCGCAGGTTGGTTCTCTGGTTTAGCCGCAGTGTCTGTCACTGGGGTTTGAGTAGCTGCAGTGCTCATGGCTGTGGCTGGAGTAGCCACAGTGCCTGGGGCAGGGGTTTGAGTAGCTGCAAGGCCTGTAGTGGGGGTTGGAGTAGCCGCAGGGCCTGTAGTGGGGGTTTGAGTAGCCACAGTGCTTGTTGTTTTGTCATCAGATCCAGAGACCTTCTCTTTCTTTTGAGGGTACTGATTAGCGTTGACCACGGCTCGATAGGCATGGGCCAGTCCCCAGCATGTTGCAATGATTTGTGTCTCTCTGGAGCTACCAGGGTGACAACATACTTCTTCCAAATACTTTACTAATTCTTCAGGATTCTGCACTTGTTCAGGGGTGAAGTTCCAAAACACTGGAGGTCCCCACTGCCCTAGGTACTTGCGCATACGATCCCACACACCCTGCCACTCATAACTATCCAGCCTTGGGGTAGATCTCTGGATGGTATTTTTAAACTGCTTACTGACCTTTATCAAAATGGAAACAACATTCCCAAGAATTATCAATAGAAGTATCTTAACTGCCCAGGGGTGTTCAAGATACAGGAAAGTTGTTGTAATGAAGGAGGAAACATCATAGAAGAAAGCAGCAAAGGTGTCATTCTGTATTTCCTCCACAACAAGCCTCTCAGAGTAAGAAGTATAATTGCTAACTCTCTCTATGAGGTAGTACCCGAAGTACAGTAGTGACTTCTGTATGAAACCCAAATACCAAAGAATGCTCAAGGTCAGGGTTTTGATAAGGAGCCTCCCAAGCAAAAGATCATGAATCACTGCAGAGCATAGCACACTACACAAACTGACAGCAAGCTTTAACGCGTGCTGCAAAAAAAAGAACATGGTGCAGATCAGAAGAACTAATATCGTGACCGGCAACTGTTAACAGACTCCTTAATACACTCTGATTAATCTGTTGTTATCTCAAGCCCCACGTTGGGCGCCAAAAAGGACTGTCGTGGTTTAGCCCCAGCCAGCAACTAAGCACCACGCAGCCGCTCGCTCACTCCCCCTACCCCAATGGGATGGGGGAGAGAATTGGAGGAGTAAGAGTGAGAAACACTCCTGGGCTGAGATAAGAACAGTTTAATAATTGAAATAAAGTAAAATAGTAATGCTAATAGTAACAGTATAATAATGATAATAATAATAATGATACACGAAGCAAGTGATGCACAATGCAATTGCTCACCACCCGCCGACCGATACCCAGACAGTTCCCGAGCAGCGATCGCTGCTCCCCGGCCAACCCCCCGCAGTTTATATACTGAGCATGACGTCATATGGTATGGAATAGCCCTTTGGTCAGTTTGGATCAACTATTCTGGCTGTGCCCCCTCCCAGTTTCTTGTGCGCCTGGCAGAGCATGGGAAGCTGAAAAAGTCCTTGACTAGCATAAGCAGTACTCAGCAACAACCACAAACATCAGCCTGTTATCAACATTCTTCTCCTACTAAATCCAAAACACAGCACTATGCCTGCTGTTAGGAAGAAAATTAACTCTATCCCAGCCGAAACCAGGACAGTTTCCCAGGGTCCTCTCTGTTTAGCAAACTTCTGCATGCTCTTCTGTTATTTGGAAATAGCCACCTCACAGGTTTGATAATTTGTATGTGCTCATTTGTTATTTGAAAGCAACTGCCAGCTACTTTTGATGAATAATTTTCCACCTACTGGTTGGTAGCCTGCTGCTCTTTTTGCATAGCTGGTAATTTGGTCTTTTGGGTACGGTACTGAACGTCTTGGTCATGTGGTCCTGTTAGGAGGTGCAAAATATATTAAAGGGGAGAAGAGCAAAGGAGGAAAAGCAAACCACATTTTTGCTGAAATTCTGCACCATTGACACCGCACAGGTCACTCCCCTTTGGGACACATGGAAACTAAGTGCAGGTGCATCACTCATGAACTGCGTAGGTCTGGACACCCTGATGCTGGGATGCAAAAATATGGCATAACCCCAGGATGAAATGGGATAATAATTGTTGCCCATTTGTTTCAGAGCCTGCTGGAGCTGGGGAAGGTGGTCTTCCATGATATGTAGCTGTGGGGCCCGTGGTTGCGGGGTGCATCCTGCCGCAGGGGCTGAGCGCTGCTTGACGGTGCCGGCAAGGCGTGGGGACCAGTGCCAGCCACAGCACGCTCGCTTGCAGTTCAAATTTGCCTGAGTAATTAAAGTGTCACTTCAGCCATTTTAATAAGCGTGAGTTTCATGCAGCCGGTGGCTTGTGGGATGCTCGGCGGCAGCCCACTCCGCACCGCTGACAGTAATTCACCTTCGTCAAATCTCCAAACCTGCGTTCTCGGTGCTGAGGACCTTTATTAAACAAATCGACCAGTTCAAGTACATAATTTAAAAGTTCTGTTCAAACATGATATTTTGATCCGATCGCAGCTTCCCTGTAAAATTAAGGATTTAATGCTCCCATTCCAGCTAAATGGACTTTACGGCGTTCAGGCTGAAAAGACTGCATGGTGGATTAGAAAGCCATTGTGAAAAGTGTCATTGAAAACCTGTAATTTTCCTGTCTCTCCCTCTTACTTCAATGATCCATTTTCATGCCAAATTTCAGGAGACAAATGCATTAGTTCAGCTGGGCTGGTAGGGCTTTGCTCTTGGTACGCATCTGCAGTCTTTGGGGCCCGGCACAGGAGTTTTAAGGTGGAAATGTGCAGTTGGGAATCTTCAAATGGGAAAGTCATTGCCCAACATGCGATAGGTGCTTTTAAGTATTGGGAATTTATGGCTGTTATCAGATGAAGCAATGTTTTTTATGCTAACATGTCTAATTGCATATTACCCAAAGGCTTGCATAATTTATTTGAAGGTTTAACGGACGCTAAACATTCATCTTGCAGGGCTCTAACAATCCACACGCTTTTGGCAGATCTTCCACTGTCTATAAAAAATATCTAATAATCCATTAACTAGTCAGCTTGAATGCCAACCTGTGAGAACATTATTGAGCTCTTTCTTTATTCCTGAATTTAATGTAATGAATACTCACCTTGCATAATATGATTTACTTTTCTTCTCTGCTCCTGCGGAACCTAACCATAAGACAACCGTAAGCTCCGGGCTGTGTTTGGGCGGTCACTTACTTGGCGCGTTCACTAAGAGACGTATCAATTTATAGACACTTAAACTCAGATTAAAGACAGTGGTCTGACTCATGGTGCAGTAATTAAGGCTCCATGGGGCATCCCTTTATAGCCCTGTTAATATCACCATAGCCATATTCTGATGTGTTTTTTCTACTGTGAACGGGGACCCCTGCTACTTGTCGCCCCGATGTGTCCTGCAAGCGAGGGAGTCTCTGGCCTCCCTGGGATGATGCCTCTTTTGGCTATGTGGTCTTACCTGTATAGCTGAGAGAGGATTTAGAAAAGATTGGGAGTGCTTGTAAATTAGTAAAGGCTGGGATTTTTGACAGAAGCCTCTCTAATAGCAGTGCATGTGGCTTGCTCACTGGTAGATGTCAGCTTTTGACGCTGTTGAAATTGGAGAAAAGCCCTTTAGTGAGAGCTGGGGGTGTTTCTGACATATCCGTATGAAAATATGCATAAACAAATTTTGGATGAAAAGTGGATGAAACATTCAATTAACCAAAAAACTGAGAAAAATATTCAAGCTGAAAATGAAAACCTGAGGCACAAGGCTGATCCCCCATCCCCAATTTCTTCTATTTCTGCGTTCTCCGATGACTCTGCTTTCCAATTTACGCGCAGAGGAAATGTTGGTCCCCCTGAGCGCTGATGCAGCTGGGGGTTGGGGCCGGTGTTCTTACAGAATCTCTGCTTCAAGCAGAGCGTATTCACAACTGCACCGTGTCAGCTTCCCATTAATAAACTGGGAATATTTATGCCATGAGGATTAAGAAGCTGACACTGATAAATAGTGCCGAAGATGAAAAATACTTGCAATTGCTAAGTAACCGCACTTTTCTGCATGTTGGCAGTAACCTCTGCAGAACCTGCTGCACCAAGGTGGGGTTGGAAGCTTTAGGAAGTCGCTAATGCATCTTTGAAGACAACCTACCTCTGGTTACACTTCATTTTATTTTGCTTTTCCAAGAATAAAACCAACGCAGTGAGTACCCAGGTCTCGCTGCAGGCAGTGACAACCCCCAGCACACCCGGACTGTGCTCCTCCTGCAAGCTGCCCCACAACTGCAGCGTCCCCCAGCCGGGAAACGGGTTTGTACGCTAATTCTCCAGCATGGAGAATTTGCTAAACAGCTTGTTGAATCATAACTGCTCATGCCTAGGTGAAAAACAAGGTTTTTAGGAAATGGGACGTGATCTTAAGGCCTTTTTCAGGTTTGTCACCTGACTGCTGCAGGAGTGTCCTTTTCTCATTGCTTGAATTCATCTTGAAATGTGGGCTCCAGAGTGACTTCAAATAGGTTAGTGAAAAATCTATACGTTAGAATAATGCTGAATATAATGAATGCCTTCTTAATAGCTAGGAAATAAAGCTATAGCTAGCTAAAGAAAGCTTTGTGGCTCTGGACTCTTGCCTTATTCTACATAGGCTTTTAAACTAATCCATAAATTCCTTGAGTTTTACTGTTGAGATACTTAACTATTCAAGTAGGAAAACTGAAATATATATTGCATTGGAAGAAAATGAATGCCTGAACCTTCTTTATATTTGAAACTAGACTGATTATGGCAGGCTAAATTCTTGAAAAGTGGGAAAATATTCATTTGCTATTTAACACAGTATCAAACGCATCACGACCAGCTTCTGGTGGTCATTGACATAATTTCTGTTCCACAAAGAATGGCAGACAAGCTTGAGAGATAGCTGAGCCCCTTCTCAAACTTTTATTCAGCCAATGTTGTAAAAAACTTCATCCCCACGTCTCATTGTTTTACAGTACCTGGATTTATCATAGAATCATAGAATGGTTTGGATTGGAAGGGACCTTAACCTCACCACCCTCACAGTGAAGAATTGCTTCCTTATCTCTAATCTAAATCGACCCTCTTGCAGTTTAAAGCCATTACCCCTTGTCCTATCACTACATGCCCTTGGAAATAGTCCCTCGCCAGCTTTCTTGTGGGCTCCTTCAGGTACTGGAAGGATGCTATAAGGTCTCCCCGCAGCCTTCTCCTCTCCAGGCTGAACAACCCCAACTCTCTCAGCCTATCTTCACAGGAGGGGTGCTCCAGCCCTCGGATCATCTTCATGGCCCTCCTCTGGACTTATTCCAACAGATCCATGTCCTTCTTATGTTGGGGGTCCCAGAGCTGGACGCAGGGCTCTAGGTGGGGTCTCACCAGAGCAGAGCAGAGGGGGAGAATCCCCTCCCTCGACCTGCTGGCCACGCTGCTTTTGATGCAGCCAGGATACGGTTGGCTTTCTGGGCTGCAAGCGCACTTTGCCAGCTCATGTCCAGTTTTTCATCAACCAACACCCCCAAGTCCTTCTCCTCAGGGCTGCTCTCAATCCATGCTCTGCCCAGCCTGTATTTGTGCTTGGGATCACCCCCACCCATGTGCAGTTCCTTGCACTTGGCCCTGTTGAACTTCATGAGGTTCGCACAGGCCCACCTCTCCAGCCTGTCAAGGTCCCTCTGGATGGCATCCCTTCCCTCCAGTGTGTCGATCACACCACTCAGCTTGGTGTCATTGGCAAACTTGCTGTGGCTGCACTCAATCGGACTACCCATGGCTCCGACAAAAATGTTAAACAGCGCCGGTCTCAGTACCAACCCCTGAGGAACGTTACTCATCACTGGTCTCCACCTGGATATCGAGCTGCTGAGCACAACTCTATGAGTGTGATCATCCAGTTGATTCCTTATCCATTGAGTGGTCCATCCATCAAATCCATGTCCCTCCAATTTAGAGACAAAGATGTCATGCGGGACAGTGTCAAACACTTTGCACAAGTCCAGGTAGACGACGTCAGTTGCTCTTCCCTTATCCACCAGTGCTGCAACCCCATTATAGAAGGCCACCAAATTTGTCAGCCACAATTTGCCCTTAGTGAAGCCATGTTGGCTGTCACCAACCACCTCCTTATTTTCCATGTGCCTTAGCATAGATTCCAGGAGGATCTGCACCATGATCCTGCCAGGTACAGAGGTGAGACTGACTGGCCTGTAGTTCCACGGGTCTTCCTTTTTCCCACTTCTTTAAAAACGGGGATTATGTTTCCCCTTTTCCAGTCAATGGGAAATTCACTGGACCGCCACAACTTCTCAAATATGATGGCTAGTGGCTCAGCACCTTCATCCGCCAGTTCCCTCAGGACCTGCGGATGCATCTCATCAGGTCCCATGGACTTGTGCACCTTCAGGTTCCTTAGATGGTCTGAACCTGATCTTCTCCTACCAGGGGCGGTTCTTCATTCTCCCAGTCCCTGCCTTTGCCTTCTGTGACTTGGGTGGTGTGGCTTGAGCGCTTGCTGGTGAACACTGAGGCAAAAAAGTCATTCAGTACCTCGGCCTTCTCCATATCCCAGGTAACCAGCTCTCCCGTTTTCTTCTGGAGAGGGCCCACATTTTCCCTAGTCTTCCTTTTATCACCGACGTATCTATAGAAGCTTTTCTTGTTGCCCTTGACATCCCAGGCCAGATTTAATTCTATCAGGGCTTTAGCTTTCCTAACCTGATCCCTGGCTGCTCGAGCAATTTCTTGTATTCCTCCCAGGCTCCCTGTCCTTGCTTCTACCCTCTGTAGGCTTCCTTTTTGCCTCTGAGTTTGTCCAGGGGCTCCTTGTTCATCCCTGCAAGCCTCCTGGCATTTTTGCCTGAGTTCCTCTTTGTTGGGATTTATTGCTCCTGAGCTTGGAGGAGGTGATCTTTGAATATTAACCAGCTTTCTTGAGCCCCTCTTCCCTCCAGGGCTTTATCCCATGGTACTCTACCAAGCAGATTTATAATTTAAATGGTGATTTAAAATCACCATTTCCATTTTCAGGGACTATGTTATAATGGTTTGGTTTTGAAGCAAGATATTCACATGAGGCAAAGAATTATCCTCCCATGACACTAATCTGTGCAAACTTCTATGGCTGCTCCAAAAACACCGTGAGGGCTCCAATGAGCTGCATTTATGGGGGAGGCTGGGGGGACCTTGAGGGTGCTGTGAGAGGTCCAGCTTGTTGGTGTAAGCTAGGATCAGTCCCATGACCCTGCTCCTGAAGAAAAGAGGTACGAGGCAAGGATTAGGGTCAGAATATTTGATCCCTTCCCATCCCCTTTTGGTGAAACTATTCAGCTTTTTCTGTACTGTTGTATTTCTTTCCAGAGTGGGTTTCTTAATCCCTAGGTTTGTGGTGAGTTGACATGGGGACGGAAAAGCAAAAGGAATTCAGATCTGATGTTTGAGTCTGGTTATGATTACAGGGCTTTTTTTTCCCCCAGGACATACCAGAAAGAATTGTGCCTGATAATGGTGAGAGCTGAACTTGCTCATTTTGGGGTGTGGGAGGGGGTATGGTTTCTTGGGGATCCTGTGCATGAGCTAGTTTTAGTCTTTGGATTTGATTCAGGATCGCTGCAGAGGACAGGCAGGCATTTACTTCCTGGGATTTTGAACTGGTTAAATACATTACTCTCCTTATAACATTCACATTCTATACTTTGTTATATGAATTTTTTCAGCAGAGGCAGGGAGGGTAGGTTGTTGCGGGGACTCACAGCTAGCTGGGCTTCAGCATTTACAAGGCAGTCGCCTGATGGTTAGTGAACATGACTTTATTTTTCTGTGGAAGTTTGGACCAATCACTATATTTTTGTTAGACTAAATTGTCCCAGTTTGGAAAAGTGCACCATATTTCATATATGTATATGTGTGTGTATATATATTCATATCTATATCTATCTATATCTATATCTATCTATATATATAT
Source organism: Pelecanus crispus (assembly GCF_030463565.1). Classification (NCBI taxonomy): domain Eukaryota; kingdom Metazoa; phylum Chordata; class Aves; order Pelecaniformes; family Pelecanidae; genus Pelecanus; species Pelecanus crispus. The sequence goes on from NC_134648.1 coordinate 72,354,155, forward strand.
ATCTATCTATATATATATTTCCATGTGCCTGAGTGAGTCCTCAGCAATCAGACCAGCAGGGCCAGACTGAAGGCCAAACCACAGCTCCGGCATTAGTGGGTCCTGGATGCTTTATCCTGAGAAATAGGTCAAGAGGAAAAAAAGAAAACATACAGAGACGTCATACAGAATGCTGGTCCTGAAACCGCACCGCAAAGTTAATGCATCGTTGCATCCCATTAATCCACCTCAAGCCAGAGCAGCGTGGTGCCGTTCCTGAGGTCACAGTGTTTTGGGGTGCCTCTGCATGAACCTCACTGCAGCCTCCAGAAGGGCTTGAGCTTCTTTGCTGCACGCAAGGGCTTCCCGGTGCCACTGCGAAGGGAAACAGCATGGCAAAATGCAACGGCTTCATCAGTGAGGTCATTCACTTGATGGCATTTTAATGTAACTTCATGTCTAATGATGTTACTCCTTCATTTAGACAGAAGGGATGTGGCACGCTCCAGCAGGTGGAAGCTGAAGTTAGATAAATTGAACCTGGCGTTAGGAGGCAACGCTTAAAAAAATGGGAGTAATTAATCATATGGATCACTTTATAAGGGCAGTGGTAAATGCATCTTTACCTGGAGCCTTAAAAAGGGTCATATGCTGGTGCTCTGAAAGATGCAGCTTGGCCCAACTGCACGCTGAGGGATCTGGCAGTATTTGTGTCCTCAGGGAAGAAATTTCCACAACTGGAAGCTCTTGGGGTGATGTCCATGAGACATCTGCCCTGTGCAGGGTCTCTGATGGGTCTGTGTCTGTGTCCTAGGAGTTCCTAAAAATTCACAAAGCTGACAAATTCCTGCTGTTTTCTAACTCTTGTGTTGCAAGTGGAGTGATTAAAAAATTACATATTAGTTTAAGGAAAAAAAAATGAATCGAGGTCCCCATTTCTCTCTTGTTCTCGCCCCACAGCCAAAAGCCATAAGAACTATTCAACGAGTCTGAGCTGCAAAAAAGTGGGTCACTGAGAAACTTCAAAAATCTGGTAACGGTTCTGAATTGTGCCCGTATTTGCTTGACCTGATTTTTCCTTACACATAAAAACGTTTAATTAAATGTATTTTGAGGCCCTGAGCTGCACAACTGCTGTTGTTATTTAATTGCCTCAAATAAACCCTCCTTTTGTGCGTGTTGCTAATGAGCAATTTGCTCGGTGGCACTTGCAGCTCCAGCAGATGACTCTGGCGAGCCGTTGGCTGGTAATATTTGCCTCTGATTGTTTTTATTGTTCCTCTCAAACTACTGTCACCGGGTGTATGGAGAACAGCCCAGATATATATGCACAGCGCCTGAGATCAGAGTTCCCAGCTGAACTATCGCTGTGCATTAAGAGCTGTGTAAACAGCTTTCTGGGTTTTACACCAAGGTAAATATTAATCTTTTTGCATGAACTGATGATGGAAAAATCCAGGGTAAATAGCAATATTAATAAACCTTAACAGTTTGGAGCAGCATGGCAGCAGGCAGCGCAGTGCCAGGACTCCTTCCCCTCCCCTCTCTGCTGGGGGTGACGCAGCTCTGCCGGGCCCGCCATGGGATTTGGGATGGGGGATGGCTCCGGATGGACAGGAGGTCTGGGCATCATCTGGACATCTCCGCAGCCTGACACAACTCTGATTACCCAGACTCCAGTGGGAACAGGGAATTTAAACTAAACAGGGATTTAAACTAAAGAGGAATAGATTTAGACTGGATATAAGGAAGAAATTTTTTACAGTGAGGGTGGTGAGGCACTGGCACAGGTTGCCCAGAGAGGTGGTCGATGCCCCATCCCTGGAAACATTCCCGGCCAGGTTGGACGGGGCTCTGAGCACCCTGGTCTGGTTGGAGATGTCCCTGCTCGCTGCAGGGGTTGGGCTGGGTGGGCTCTGAAGGTCCCTTCCCACCCAAACCACTCTGTGATTCTATGATTCCTGCATTAGCTGGATGCAAAGTAGTGGAAAGCGCTCATAGTGGGATGGAGAAGACTCCCTGGGTGATGCTGAGAGCCGGGAGAAGTGTTTTCCAGCACCTTTTTCACAGGGGCACTTCTCCTCTTCCCACTACCAAGTAGGTCCCTGGCATCCCCTGGGGTGTGGTGGCACCACATCAATTCTCTGACTGACGTTTCCAGTAGACGATCCCCATTCCCAACTCAATCTCACCTTAAATACCCCCTAGAAGAGGATGAGATAAGGTGAGCTGGGTTGACCTAAGGACCACTTCCAACACGGCCAACTCCTAGTTCGATTTCCCGTCACCAAAATCCCAGGTAGAAGCCTCATTAGAAATCAAAACCCTACTGTCGTGGTTTAGCCCCAGGCAGCAGCTCAGCACCACGCAGCCGCTCACTCACTGCCCCTGCCCTGGTGGGATGGGGGAGAGAATCGGAGGAGTAAGAGTAAGAAACACGCCTGGGTTGAGAGAAGAACAGTTTAATAATTGAAATAAAATAAAATAAAATAATAATAATAATAATAATAGTAATAACAATATCCAAAGCAAGTGATGCCCAATGCAATTGCTCACCACCCGCCGACCGATGCCCAGCCAGTTCCCAGCAGCGATCGCTGCTCCCCGGCCAACCCCCCCAGTTTCTATACTGCCCATGATGCCGTATGGTATGGAATGGCCCTTGGGGCAGTTGGGATCAACTGTTCTGGCTGTGCCCCCTCCCAGCTTCTTGTGCCCCTGGCAGAGCAGGGGAAGCTGAAAAGCCCTTGACTGGCGTAAGCAGTACTGAGCAACAACTAAAAACATCAGTGTGTTATCAACATTCTTCTCCTACTAAATCCAAACCACAGCACTGTGCCTGCTACTAGGAAGAAAATTAACTCTGTCCCAGCTGAAACCAGGACACCTACGTAACCTCACATAGCACGTGCACGTGCTGCAGAGGGCAATGAGCTCCTGCGACAGGTTTGATGAGAACATGGACAGCATTGCTGTGATGGAAACCAGAGTGAAAACTCATTGTGCATCTTGGCAGGGAAGAAAGGTGGCTTGGTCATGGCTTTGCTGCTCCTTAAATAAGGGATATTTCCCTGACAAAGCTGGTGCGTCTGATGCTGATCTCTACACGGCAGGACGTGTGCTGCCCGAAGAGGGGATGCAGGGATGGCTGTGAGGTTGGCTGGATGAACTGAACTGCCTGAGAAAATCCTGGATAAATTGCTCTATAATGCTTTGCTTTCACTGAGAGCTGGGTCAAATTATGGCTTCATTTAAAACCTAGCTCAAACAATGACTTCCTCTGCTCAGGGCATGATGGTGAAATATGGGTTGTTTGGCTACATTGCTGTGAAATTCTTTACCTCATCAGTGTAAAAATGTCCCTGAGCCCTTTTGAATGTGCTTGTTTCCTCCCCCTGACACGTCCCTCCATTTAATTTTGGTGCAAAGCCGTGCCTGCTCTGTTGGGAATTAATTTCTGGGTCAATCCTTTCCAACCTTTCAGTGCATTAATCGCGGTGTTGTAGCTTTGATTAAACTGCAAAGTGTTCCCTTCCTAATTTAGCTTTACAAATTAATAAGGAGGTGACCAATTGCGCACAGTCTGGTGATGATTTGCTGCCGTCACTCTGGTGGGGGTGGGGGGTAGGTTGACAGTTGCTCCCTGTTTTAAAAGGAGGTGGAAAAGGATGTGAAACCTGATAAATCCTGACTTGCTGGAATATTTGGGCTTGGAAACCGCTTGCTGCAGCTCCTTCACTTTTATAGTGGAAAAAAAAAATCCCTTATATGAGCACTTGGGGTAAATTGTCTTTTCCTTAGGCGTGCATGGAGAGCATGACCCTGCACCTCCCTTGTCTGCTCTGCGAGGTGATTGATTTTAAACAGCGTTTCCTTGATACGTGTACATTTTTACTTTAAAAGTACGGCAACGCAAGTCCGTGGTTCAGCTTTAAAATGGAGGAGGAGGTTTAGCAAAGAGGCTAAAATGTTGTTTCTTGGAACGTGGCAATCATGCCTGTGCATACAGAGCCCCGTTCCAGGACAGCTATGAGAGGTGTGAGATTGACGTAAAAATTAATAATGGCTGAACAACGTTGATTTGGCACTGATGTTGAGACTGGGAGCCCTGGAGGAAGGAGGCAGGGGCTTGGTGGAAAGTTTCTGTCCAGATCAGCAGCTTTCCTTCCGTGTCAGCGCTGATCAGCCTGGTAGGATGCTCAAAAGGACGTCCTATGATTATACGACTGGAAACATTTTAATTAAGTGATGCAGCCTGGGTTACTAAGTGAATTTAAAATATATGTAAATAATTTCCCAAGCCTTGTGTGTGCTGGGCAGAAATGAGGTAGGCAGACCATGAGAACTTTGCTTGCTTTTTAGGATTAAAATGTTTCCAGTTGCTTAAGTGAGAAACCTTTTTTTTTTTTGCTTTTAACAACAGTGACTGAAGGTGAGCCAGAGCGGCTTCCTCATCGCTGGAACTTGATAACACAGGGGTATCAATCAGCCTTACTGAATTAACATTTCACTGATAGTGATGCACAAAGCCTTTTAATGAGGACTTTCAAGTCTCCCAGCTCAGGGTTTCTGCCTGCCTGTTCCTTAGCAACAGAGGGGATTGGCAGGCAGAAGGGTTTTGATGTATTCTTACATAAAGGATTTACAATGCTGGAAATTGCATGCAAAAATTAGGATAATTGTGTTTTGTTGTTTTGGCACAAAGTTCAAAGATAAACAAACAACCTTTGGGCCCCCAGAAGCTTCCTCTTGTGTTCTTGTTCCTTCCTCTGTTCTTGCGGAGAAGTTGTCCACCAAGTCTGGAGTTTAAATTAAATAGACTTTTGTCTATTTTCTAGAAATTAACACATCAGAGCAGAAAAATCAGTGCTCATTGATCTACATTAGAAGGGAGAATTATTGAGCTGTGGGCCGAAATGCACAGAAAGGCAATGCTCTGCGACGCTTTTGCAAAGCTGTAGCTTGTCGGTGGCGGCATCTTCTCGGCAAGCTGCAGCCCCCGGTCCGGCCCTGAGTCTCTCTCCAGGATGGTTCCTCTCCTCCCGCAGGTCTCGGGGTCCCTCATGCCGGCGGCTGGGGGAGCGGCGTGTGGTCCCTCCTCACCAAAACCCTGCAATGAACCGTCTCCTCTGCCTCCGGGATTTTGCCTCTCCGAATACCTTTGGTGGTTTCCTCATCTCTGGGCACAGATGGGGCTGCATTTGCCTCCTGGCTCCCAAAACCTGGTCAATTTTAATGGCACTTATATTTTGGGGGTATGCAATATGCACATTTTTGGGATATGGCTGAAGCCATCCTTTGGGGCAAGTCAATCTCTTGACTAAATTCTGGCTGAAAAGAGGAGGATATTTTTTATCCGTCTTGCTCAGCTTAGATGTCCATGTAAAGGAAAGCCCTGGGAATGGGACCCTGCCGGGCGTGGCAGTGGAAGCCAGCACTCAGCCCCTCTTTTCCATGCTTCCAGTGTCCGCTTGGTTTCCTTTGCTCCTGCCCTGGCCCCTGCCCTCTACTTGGTGGTGTATAATATTAACATTGTGCATCAGTCCTTCTCTTTCTGCTTTCCAGCTGCTCCCTGAGCATGGGACCACAGCTATTCCACCCCGAAAGCTGCCGTCAGAGGCAGGGAGAGGATCAGCGTCGAGAAGACACCCTTCACTGGGGAGTGCCCACCTCCTTTCCATGGGATGCCGCCCTTCAGCCTCCCTGAGCTCTTGCAATACGTCAAAGCCCGCTGCAAAGCCGGTGATGCTGATTAAGCTTTCCTTTAATGAGCTTTGGTGTGTGCTGTCTTCCTGCTCGGAGATCTCTTCACGTCTCCTTGGTCTACACCATTAGCTGAAGCTGGGTGTGAGGCAGACTGTGGTAGGTGCTGCCGGGCAGAGCAGCAATGCCATCACGTATGTCTTGGCATGGCGGCAATGTTTGCAGCAGCCTGGAGAGGACTTTATTCGTTATAAAGTTCCCATGCTTTACAGAAGTGAGGGTGGAAGTGCAAAGCATGTTGTGGCCGCTAAGCTCTTCATCCCTAGGACATACACCGAGTACCCGTTTTCTCCTCGGCACTGCACATCCGTGTGCTTGCTGCTCATCTGGAAATGGAAGTGCCTTTTCCTGCATTGGCCTGAGCGCGTGCGCCAGAGATACTCCACTGAATCCCAAACCTGGTGCAAACTGTAGGAAACCCACGTGGTTTGCTCCGGACATGGCTGCTTCATGCAGTGTGCCCTGTATTTTAAGAGGGGCTGAGTCAGCTTTGAGGCTGACCACGGGGCAGGTGCTGGCCTGGCTTTTGCTGCTGGTGCAGGACCCGTGCAGGAACAGAGCCGCTGGGCCTCCTGGTCTCATCCCACCTTGCGATGTGCAACAGCCCAAATTCTTTAATTAGAAAAAACCCCAACACCAAAACAAACCAAAGCAAGAACAGCAAGAAAAGTGCTGCAAACACTGCCTGGAAATTTTATAAGAGTTCAGACTTTGGTTTTTATTCTGTGCCTAGAGGAGGACATCAATCCCTATGCAGCAGCAGAAGGCACTCGGTACCTGTTAACCCCACAGGTTATGCAGCCTTCATCCCTTCCCACTGCAAGGGGTGAGCTTCTCCCAACAAGGCACTCGTGCTCCTCGAGCATTTCTTTGAAGCAGGTGATGCCCAGCTTAACTCTGCACAGAATAATCTACAATGCTACTTTAAAAGAATGGAGACTTATTTAGTTATTACAGTCTGTTTCCTGGGGGCATTTTGGCATGCTCAGGCATGGGTGAACCGATCCATGCTGATAATTCCCCGTATCACTCTGGGCTGCACCATCAGAAGGTGTTTCTGCAGCCAATATTTAGCTGTCAAATACTCGGATCCTGTTGCTGTTGCATCTCTGGCAGGCAGCACCCCGCTCCCTGGGGGTGATGCATTCCTGGGGCTCGCCCCGGCGCCCCGTTTGCACTGTGCCATAGCAATCCCATAGATAAGAAAGCCATGAACCTGTTACCTGCTTCTGCCTGTGGGTTGTGCCACTCCACTGCGCTATGTGCCCGGCCGGAGCTGCAAACACCGAGCCCTGGCTCATCCCGCTGTCTGCTCTTTCCCGTTCTACCTCAATTCTTCCCAGTGCCTGTCATCCGCATCTCTAACAATCTCATGGTCTGAGTTAAAGTTTCTAGGTGTGAAGTGCAGCGGTCTTGTTTGTGCTGCCGAACCTGGGAACTACAGGAGCTGGTATGACTTGGCTCGTAGACAGCAACGTTTTGGCCCTGGGTCCGTGTTGGGACCCACGCGTGGCTGCTCAGGGCTGATTGCGGTGTTGAGGCACTGTGTGTCTTCGGTGACAGCATGGGAGTACGATACAATGAACAGGAGGAAAATGTCCCCCCTTTTGTTCACCAGGTTTAAAATCCTGATGAGCTACAAGGCAGAAATGAAAGCTTGTTGGTGTGGTCTTTATCTCCTCTGCCCTGGACTGAATAACTGGTTCTGCTGAAGTCGATGGAAATACATTTGAGAGCGCTGAGGAAGATGTGATCATCCAGTTTGTACCATCTACTGGAAATGGGCTGATGGATGCAGAAAATGCATTCCAGTGTCTTCCCACGTAGGAAGGTAAAACACAAAGAACTGATGACCTGGGACACCAGCACTTTGCTCTAACGGGACATGCAGCAGATCTGTCATTACAGGTCAGCCCACCTAGGCAGTGACCCATTTTGTCCAGAATACTGATTATTAATCCTGATTTTTTTTTTTCCACATAATTGAAATTTGAGGGAACTTTGTAGGTGTTTATTTTTTTCTCAAAGGCTTTAGTAGCTACTTTTTGTTTAAAAAATCAAAAGTTTGAAGAGCAATAGCAACTTAAAAGTAAAAGATGTGAACTAGTCTCTAGTTTTATCGTCAACTAGCTGACTGAAATAGCGCAGCACGTTACTGTGTGCAATATATATATACACATACGAGGTTGATGATTGGAGATGCTTGAACGACATGCGTCGGAACAGGCTGCCCAGAGAGGTGGTGGAGTCCCCATCCCTGGAATTGTTCAAAAAATGGGCAGAGGTGGCACTTTGGGACATGGTTTATTCTAGTCTACCCTTAATTGGTTTAGTGTGGACTTGGTAATGTAGGTTAATGGTTGGACTGGATGATCTTAAAGGTCTTTTCCAACCTAAACCATTCTATGATTCTATGCCCTTGGAGACCCTGGACTGGCTTTCTCCAGCAATCTGGGACATCACTGAAGATGTCCAGGCAACTTTCCCTGAGGATGCAAGGGTTGTGGAAGAGTCAGCTGCAAAACTGCTGGGAGTTAGTCCCTGCGCACAGCCCCACGGACTGCCACGTCCCCACCCTTCTGCTCGTTTCTTCTTGCCCCTCTCTAAACACCACCGACTTTCATTTATAAAGGGGGTCTCTGGAGCTGGTGAGCTCTTGCTCAGCGAGGATGTTGATACACCCAGGCACTGCAAAGACTGAAATTTGGAAACCTGGCTGCATATTCTGCATATTTGAAAGGAAAGCTGCACGTATTTTGTTTGATAAAGAACGGGATGGTACGCTATTTGCCATTTTTAATGCATCTAGATGAAACGCAGTCTCTGACATTTCCTTCACTAAACTCAGTGGCTTAATATTCAGCAATCTACCCTTCATTATGTTAAATGCCTTTTAAAAAGTAACCAGAGCGCTATTCGGAGAAGGCCCACTGGCATACAAAATGGCTTCATCCCCATAAAAATGCAAATTAACTCTCTGGAAGTGTAGGTCTAGCTCGTTTGTATAGAAAATAAAAAAGTGCTTCGAACAGAGCCCAGAGGAACTCTGCTAACAACAAGATGTTCGGTGACATCAGCAGCCCGATACATTACTGCAAAGATCATTTCTCATCTCTTTCCCAAATTTTCATTTTTATTTTTAACCCTGAATTCCCATCAGAACTCAGGCGAAGAGACCCTGACAACTCTCTGCTTTTCTGAGACCTCCACAGATGGTGCAATGCCATGGAAAAGAAAGTTTTTTTTTGCTGTTCTGGTCAGCCAAAAGTAGCTGTACTGACTGTAACACGCAGTGGTTATTTTGTCTTGGCTGTAATTATCATTTCTGGAAAACAAGTATCCGTTCCTACATGCAGGTGAGAAAAAAATCAAAGCGTGTTGCAAGAACCTGACCGTTTCCCAAGGATCTCACCTGGGAAACTAATGGCTCTGCAGGGCCAACATCAAAACGCCCAGCTTGCATATTTTGCCCAGCATTGCAGTGCTTTCCTTAGAAGCAGTGCTGGCAAAATAGAGAACTGCAGTGAGGCAAGTTTTTTCCAATTTCTGCAAAAAATGAGACTTTTCCATTTATCTGGCGTGATTTGCTTTTGTGAGATGTTCTTCCCTGCAGAAACCCAGGTTTCCCATGGAGGAGGAGTTGAGCTATATTACAAAACCTCGCGACGTCCAGGCATTTCCCACAACTGTGGGATGTGGCTGCTCCGGGGGCTGTGGGAGGGGCCCGGAGTGCTTTGGTCCTGCTGAGGTGGCTTGTGGACATAAAATATGGCACTCAATCAACTGCAGCGTAGCACAGAAATAATCGCTGTATGAAAATTCACAGGAGTGCAGTTTCATTCATTTTCTTCACTCCTGCTATTTTGCTTCCTTTCTTTTTCCAGTGGGGTTTTTACTCCTTGTTCACAGTGCATGGCTGTGCTGGCTTTGGCTGGGGTAGAGTTAAGTCTTTTCACAGTAGCTCGTATGGGGCTGTGCTTTGGATCTGTGCTGAAAACAGTGTTGGTAACACAGGGGTATTTTTGTTACTGCTGAGCAGTGCTGACACAGAGCCAAAGCCTTTTCTGCTCCTCACCCCACCCCACCAGCGAGCAGGTTGGGGGTGCACAGGGAGTTTGGACGGGACACAGCCGGGACAGCTGACCCCAACTGACCCAAGGGATGTCCCACACCGTATGGCGTCATGCTCAGCATATAGAGCGGGGGGAAGAAGGAGGAAGCAGGGGGACGTTTGGAGTGATGGTCTTTGTCTTCCCAAGTCACCATTATGTGTGATGGAGCCCTGCTGTCCTGGAGATGGCTGGGCACCTGCCTGCCGACGGGAAGTAGGGAATGAGTTCCTTGTTTTGCTTTTCTTGTGCACAGCTTTTGCTTTACCTATTAAACTGTCTTTCTCTCAACCCATGAGTTTTCTCACTTTTACCCTTCTGATTCTCTCCCCCATCCCACCGGGGGGGAGTGAGTGGCTGTGTGGGGCTGAGCAGCTGGCTGGGGTTGAACGATGACAATGACCAAGACCAGCCTTTTCCCATGGGTCTCTTCCTTTGCACAGCATGACCACGCCACCATCCCCACCTGCGCTAAAGGAACATTCCCAGGGAATGGCAAACATCTACAATTTGGGAGCTTTTCTGCAGAGATGCCATTGCCTTCGTTTGTTCATGTGTTGAATATGCATATTTCCATTTACATACTTTGTCTCATTGAAATAGAGGCACTAGTAGGCTCTGTTTCTGCTCCCTATGAACAGCAGAGTGTTCCCACCACTACACCAAGAGGTAGGAGAAAGACATTAAAAGAAAATATTTTACTGTACATGGAGATGCCCAGTGCCTCATTGAAACTGGTATGTATTTGCAACATCATATGCCAGGATTTTCACTCCGGCAGTAACTGTTTAACACACACTTTTTTTATTTTTGCTCATTTTGTGCTGGGGCTCAGTCAGGCAGGAGACACCATGCCAAAGTGTCTGCTACTGTAATTGTCTGGGCTACGTTCCAGTTTTGGATCATATTTCTGGAAGCACTTTAAGAATCACAATACCCACAGAGGAGTTTCGCTGTGTCTTCACAGCCAGATTGTGCCCAGGGTTTTGAGGACCCGGTGGTCCTACCTCAATAACATTGGGTTGCACTGATGTTCTGGTGCAGGTCCTTGGGTCTGGGACCAGGGTGCTATGGAGAGAGGGTGTGTGGCTCCCAGTGAGTGATTTCACGCTGCTGCTGTTAAAGTTGTTCTTCTGTTCTCACTCCAGCAGAAAGCCAGGTGATGGTGATGAATTTTGTCACTGGGCTGTTGTCTTTGTAGAGCATTGACTAGGTTGTATAGTCATGACATTTCTCAAACATTTCATTTTCTTTCATCTGCTTTTATTTGCTTGAGGCTGATATAACTGGGGATTTCAAATTACTTTTTAAGATATTGGTTCATTCCAGTGGTGCTTGTTTTAGTCAGTCGAGTTGGATGGTATTGTATGCAGCCTCCGGCCTGATTTCCCCACAGTGAGTCCCGGTCACACCGATGCAGAGGGCAGCAACAGCCCTTGGAGATGACCCGGGGGATGAGGACCAGACAGGAGGGTGTCAGGAGTGGGACTATCCGAATTTCTTGTATTTACGATGTAGAACATAAAAATTCTCTCATGCTATTAGCCAGGATCCATCTGGAGCCTTCTATTTAGAGAAATGTTTTGTTCCAGTCTTTGCTCCAATTGCTTTTCATCAATGCCAGGTGAAAAATGTCCTTTTTTTTTTTTTGGATGTTCTTGAGATCCATGCATGTCACAAAACTGCCTACTGCTTGCTTGACTTTCATCATAAATGAAACTGCACAGCAAGTCCTTGATCCATTATTTCAGTGCTTTTTTCTGATGTTTGGTTCAATGCCATTTTCAGACCTTTCATAGTATAATAAGTAACCAAAAGCCCTAATACTCAGCAGGTTTCTGTGTCCGGTATCACAGCAGATAAAAGTAATGTGTTCCAAAAGGTTAGGCTGGGTCTGTTTTTCCTGTATCCCTTCACAAAGCCAGTGTTGTTTTCTAAATATGTGTTTAATCTTGGTGTTCTTTCATTGTCTTCAATTCCGCCCGTATTGACAGGAACGTACAACACAAACCCAGAGTGAGAGCAGCCCATCACAGGTCTTCTAACACATGGAGCAAACTTGTAGGTGCATCCTTCTGAAATCTTTTTTTTTATTGAAAACAAACTGAATGAAGAAGTTAAAATGCAACATGTAGTATCGGAAGGTGGACGTGCACTGAAGCTGTGGGGTGTAATGTGGTTCCCACATCCCGCTCTGTGGCATTGCTGTTATTATTGAGGTCTCAGCCCCACCAAACCTCATGGGTGTATGTCTACACCCCCTGCTACAGTGCATGGTAGAGGTACCTGAGCTGACTTTAAGCAGTCCAGTTCAGCACCCAGAAATGTGTAAAATGTATAGAAATGTCTGTAATGATAAAAAATCCAGCACCCCATTTCTGACAGGGGCTGGGAGGACGGGCAGGCACAGCCTCATCTGCTGCCCATGGCTCGGAGATGACATGGTTGTGCTGCACGGGAGAGGCTGATCCCAGAAGAAGCAAATCCATATAAAACCAGTCCTCATGAACTCTTCGGTGCAATACTTGTTTACTCCAAACACGTTACAGCTGCACGCTTGTACAGGTCAGCAGCTCTGTAGTTTCACAGCAGGAAGAAGGAAGAGTGCCAATGGCAAGACTTACATGGAATAGTCCTTCCTGAGCTGTATGTTTATTAATGCTTTGAGTGAGATTTTGCCAGAGATGTCCCTCGGGATGAAGGGCTCATTGCATCTGTACAGGTGCTGTACAGACCTGTGAGCGAGCCGAGCCTTGAAGAGTTTACGGCTCCTGCAAGCTCATCTCTAGGCACATTAAAGATGTAGTTAATCAGAACAGCTGAATTTCTCAGCAAGGTAGCATCTGTAAGGCCAAAGGAGGTACAAATATTCGTTCCAGCCCCATCAGTCATTAAGAAGGTGGGGAATTGCACCATGAGCCAAGAACAAAGTTCGTTGCATTGTCTTTACAAAACAGGAGCTTGATCTTTGTAGAAGAAATATGATCACAGCCTATCAAGTCTTTCCGTGATACTTTGAACAAAATAATTGAGCAGGAAAACCTCTCAGGCCTTCGTTTCTCAAAATATTAAAATTGTAATGTAAATTATCTTATGCCTAGAGAAAAAACTTATAAAATGTCAGGGTTGTCATGGTTTTAAATACACAAGCAGTCAATCCTTTGTCAACTCATATTGGAATATTAGTCATCTAGATAAATTTTTCCTTCATAGAGACACACACATATAGACACACACATAGGAGTTTTTTCTGAGAAAATAAAGGACCTGCTCCTCAAGGGGTATTGCAGAGACCTGTAACTCCTGGCTTCCAGAAACATCCACAAAAGGAGCCAGCTAATATCTTCAGAGCAGATCCACCTGGGTGTGGGGAACTTATTTATGTAAAGATTTGACTGTATAAAATGATTTCTGCTACCACATCCATTTATATTTTTGTCTTGGTGTAACTAATGGATACAGCAGCAGACCGTGATGGAGGAACATTAAAGAAGCGCAGACTGACTTGATCCAAATAATAGATCTTTTAAAAAAAAATCCAGTTGTGAGCAAATCTTTGAATACAAAACTTGTCTCGGGGTGGATTGTGATTCAAATGATACATCCCGTGCAGACAAATAAAACATGCCCACCTCTTCCCGAAGATGTGGCGAGCCCAGGCTCCAAGGCGCTGGTACACAGAACAGCGCCGGGGCATCGTTGGGCAGCTGGGTGCCATTTTGCAGACCATTAGCTGGCAGTAGCGGTCAGCATGAGAAGAGGTAGTTTGGTGCTGCTGTAGCCAATAGTCATTTACTGCATCCCGACAAAAACCAGGGAAAAATGGGATGAGCCATGTCTGGGTACAGCTGGGATGGTGGTTTCTGAGGGTTAGCCCTGGGGGAGCTCAAAGGTGTTTTCCACTTCAGCCTGTGTCTGGAAAAGCAGTAGCTCTCAGAGGGATTTTTAAATGGCTGTATTTAATTTAATGTAGATTTACAGTCTCTACAAATACTTTATCCCTGCTGATAGAGAGTTTTCCTAGGATCTGATTCATCACTATGCAGATAGATTTATTAGATGTGAAAGCATCCCTTACACTTAGCATGGGATGGTTTGCAGTTTGTTCATCATCTTTGTGGGTCATTTTTATGGGACTCCCTATTTGTTCAAGTCTGAAACAAAGACGTGTACAAACAACTTGGTGTGCACACAAGAGTCAGTCCTTCATGGGCTCAGTAAGTGTGGGAGGAGAAATTGTCAGCTGCAATTTTGCAAGGTGCTTTTTATAGCTCTGTTAGAAGTTGAAGCAAAGGTGGATGAGATCTCTGGGACTCTTAACCAGTACCTGTCTGGTAAGGACATGGCAATGATGTAATTCATGCCAAACAATAAATTGACGCGAGGGTGGCTTATATCTCATCAACTAGATGAAGGCTACTTTGATGTCTTGCCTGTGGTGTTCCTCTGGGATCTCCAACATGAGGTGGTGAAAAGACACGTGCAAAGGTTGTTCCTTCCAGCTTACCGTTGCACCAACTGTAGATGCATACACAGAAGACGTTACTAGGAACCCCAGTCTTGTTGTTTATATGGGGCATACTGGTTTACAGCTGGATTAAATCAAATTCAGACACAGCAGAAGCAGCTCTTTGTCCCTGAGCTCCTAGCCAGGCTCCCGGTTTCAAGACAAGGGTCATTCCTGCGAGGTACAGGATGGTTCATCTTGCTTGTGCTCAGCTTCTCGTTGTATTGGGTTTTTGCTTCCAAACTGCAATATCATTAGCATCTAACTGACCACACTTAAATATCTTTGTTGTGCAAGGATGCCAGTAAAGCTGGTTTATATTTACTCTCATGTTTAACTTCTCCTCTGATGAAATTCTGCATCCTGAGCTCCTTGTCTCTTGTTTGGCAGTGCATCTATCACAGCAGTGTTTGGCATTGTTTTGTGCCTATTTGTTTACAGTATCCCATCCACAGTAATCAAGGGTCTGATTTAATCTACCTTTCTTTGTGTTGCTGATTAAAAGGGAGCATAAGAAAGAGAGAGACTGCGGCACGTGATCTCATTTATGCAAAATGGAGTCTTTAGTGCAAAATGGTGTTAACTCAGCTATACTCAAGCCCAACTACATTGATATTTTCTTGTGCGTCTCAGGCATCTCAGACAGATGCGGTTGTCTTTTGAGGTGTTATCTCACACTGTTGACCATGGAGGACGCGGAGGCAACCGGTTTAGCTTAAAAGTCTACCTTTAAATGTCTAAGGTAGCATAAGATCAATTCCATCGTTAAACCACAAGTGCTTCAGCAGCGGGTCGCCATCCCAGCATTATCTGGCAGCACCCTGCCCGAGGCAGCTCCAGAACAGGGCGCCAGTCCCAGAGCAAACGCAGCCCAAACCATCCTGCAACAGTGCCTGCTCTGCTGACGCAGGTAGTTCAAGCCTTCAAAGCTGCTACGTAAATCTGCCCCTCCCTGAAGCACTGCGTGCGATGACAACGTAAATCACTCGAGATTTTCTAAGCAGGATGATCCCGAGCAGGGCAGCGCTGACCTGTGCTCAACGTGCCATTTGCTAGCTGGTGTTGATGCATTATTGAGCCAGTCATAATTATTGTGTCAAAGAAAGCCAATTTGTACTTGGGCAGACTGACATCTGGTTTTAGGTGGCAGCAGCCTTTCCTTCAGTAATTGAAATGATTGTTCTTAGTGTGTATTGTCAGAAAATGATTCTTGCTGATATCACTGAAGTGACTTATATTCACTCTGGAGCTAAACAGATATTGTCAGGTCTGAGCTGACAAGTCATTTTCTTCTTTCAGGAAGAAATCTCATTACCTCCGGCAATAACGGACAGTAGCCCCACTGCTCTGGGAGGGTGGCTCCAGGGTGAGGGTGTGGCCTTGTTTCGGCTGGGATAGAGTTAATTTTCTTCCTAGTAGCAGGCACAGTGCTGTGGTTTGGATTTAGGATGAGAAGAATGTTGATCACACACTGATGGTTTAGTTGTTGCTCAGCACTGCTGACACCAGGCAAGGGCTTTTCAGCTTCCCCTGCTCTGCCAGGGGCACAAGAAGCTGGGAGGGGGCACAGCCAGAAGAGTTGATCCCAACTGCCCCAAGGGCTATTCCATACCATACGGCATCATGCTCAGTATAGAAATTGGGGGGAGTTGGCCGGGGAGCAGCGATCGCTGCTCGGGGTTGGGTTGGGCGTCGGTTGGCAGGTGGTGAGTGGTTGCATCACTTGTTTTTTTTTCCCTGGGTATTATTATTATTACTTTATTTCAGTTATTAAACTGTTCTTATCTTAACCCACGAGTTTTCTTACTTTTGCCCTTCCGATTCTCTCCCCATCCCACCGGGGGGGGCGGTGAGTGAGCGGCTGGGTGGTGCTCGGTTGCCGACAGCGGCTAAACCACGACAGGGTGTCATGCTGTACGCCTGAGGGGTGCTGAGGAAGGAGGTGAGGAGGTAGTGGCTGGGCAGAGGTAAGTCTAAAAACCATTTATTTGCTGGGAGGAGGCAGATCAAAAGTGACTTAAGGGGTCCTGGAGCACAAATAACATGCAGGAGGACTCTGGAGCAGAGCATCAGTCCGCCCCCATGAATCCAATCCTGCTCTTTAACTGGGTGTGGGTGCAAACCGGAGAGCAAGGCGAAGGGTGTTTCGCTGCCTCAAGCTGGCGGCTTTGCCTGTTTCTGCATGCGGGCACCCAAGGAGCTCATCTTCCCTCGCCTGCAGCTCCATTTCTCTTCGTGAGCCCTGTTTGGAGTGAGATTTCCCCTGGCTTGTGCACCCAGTGCCATGGTCCCCTTGGAAGCCGTTAGGGAGGACCCTGGGAAAGGCCATGGAACGGTGTGTTCATGACCGTGTCCTCCTACACCCCTGTCCTTCTTAGTTCATCCTCTATCAGGTTTTATTGGCGAAGCAGCAACGTGGAAGAATGGATATCAGGTCTATGGTCAAAGTCCCTGTCCAAGATTGCATATTCCCCCATCGAACAATCAGAATATTTTAGCCTCAAGCTCTTGAGGAGGAAATTTGGAAAAATGTCAGACTCTTCTAATTACAATCAAGCTGCTATTTAAGGAATATTTTCTTTTGTGAATTGCTCATGAGATTTTATTGAAATATCTACCTGAAATTGTTTTTTTTGTATTT
The DNA here is from genome assembly GCF_030463565.1 of Pelecanus crispus. Lineage (NCBI taxonomy): Eukaryota > Metazoa > Chordata > Aves > Pelecaniformes > Pelecanidae > Pelecanus > Pelecanus crispus. The sequence continues at coordinate 72,371,154 of NC_134648.1, forward strand.
CTCCAACAGATTTCTTGCTTGTGTACTTTTTTCCTTAAAAAAAAGAATTTTTTATTCCCCCCAAAATAAATCAACCTTTTTGCAAAGTTTGTGAAATGGAAAGAATTGCAGATTTTTCTGACTCTATTCTGCTACATTTATGACCATGCAATGATGGAGAAAACAGCAGTTCCAGTGACTCTTTCATCACACGGTGAAGTCAGTCTCTAAGGGCTGAAATGGATATTGCTGAATACAGTGCGGGCTTTTGGGTTTTCTAAAGCATCCAAAGCACAGAGAATTACTTTAAATTGTACTCAGCCTACTTGAATTTCTCCCTAATCCAGTCTTCCTAGATATTTGCACTCCTTTTTTTAACACTGTTTGAGTGTCAGTCTAGTTTTAAGGAGAAGCATGCTGGATTGTTGCAGTTGGTGTTCATTTCAAGGCTAGGGAAAAAAAAGCTAGATGTAATAAAAATATGCATAATTTCTTTTTTGCTTTAATTAGACCCACCTTCAGGTTGTTACACCGAGGTTAACCGTGCATCTTCCTGCAGTTGCCAGGAACATTGAGAGGACTCTGCCTTTCTTTTATAAAGTTGAACATGTTAATTATGTACATGTAAGATACTGGGGTGATCCCTTTTCTCAATACAGGTAGGTGCTGACATATCTGCACCAAGCAGTTGGTAAGTGTTAAGAGTTCAGTATGGACACTCTGTATTTGTTCTAAAATATCAAAGCTTATTCTTGAACACACCAGTGAAAGGACAGAAAAAAAGATCTCACACATGACAAAATAATAAAAATGGTACAATAATCTGCAAAAGGTTTGTAGTTTAACAGGTTTAAAGGAGGCAACTTGTTGGATACGGCCAGTTGCTATTGGGCCAATATCTATATTTCATTAGTTGTTATTAAGTGTTAGAGAAGAAAGTCAGGAATGGGGAGAGAGTGATAAAATTTGCCACTGATGATGATTTGTGTATTTTGATGCCTGATGCATTTACAACAGAGATGCTTGTATGCCGAAATGTGTAATATAAAGCCAGCGAAATAATATACGAGGACGTGCCCGGTAGGAGCGAAGGGGCCGTAAGGTGCAGAGAGCTTTCAGTATCATTACCAGCTTTCTCGCCTGAGAAGCAATAAATCCAGGAGTAATGATTTTTGGGTTGGACGACTTATACTTCTTCACCATTTTCTCTCCTCTGAGACTTTCTTTGGGTGTAACAGGGAATTAAGCATGCGAAAGCAGGGAAAAGTGCATCATCAGAGTGCAAAAATCATGTTTAGCACTTCAGTAAGAAAAGAGCAGCCTGTAAGGAGAGAAAATGACAGTGAATAAGCTTGTGGAATAAACCAGTTATGTGTCGTGTCCTGAGCAGACTCAAAGTGTGCGCTACTAGCTTTAGAAGCTGGTATGCTTTTTTTTTTTTTTTTATTATTAATTTTAATATTATTTTTTTACCTGGCACACCACACAGAGAAAAGGACACATGGGGGAAATATATATTCTTGTGATAAAAGACCAAAAAAGACACAGAAGTGTTATTACTCCAGTTTCTTGATATCTATAGATGATCATGAGCAAAAGGGCAAAAAAATAGCACCCACCTGAATGTGCCCCCATGGACATGTATTTGGTGCTACTAGGGAAAATATCCTAGAGGGCTTTTGTGCCCAAACCCCAGGTGCATAATGGCTCTGAATCAGCCCGCTGGGAAAGTATAAATTGGTTTCAGGGCTTTCCTATCTGATAGGAGCTTGTTGTGGCTGCAGTATGCTCTGCCTGAGCTGCAGGTATGGGTTTCCCCAGCTGCCTTGCATCAAGGGGCCTGAGGACTTGGAGCTAGCTGGGTGGGTGTGCTTCCTCTCCAGGGTGGGTTACCTGTGCCTGGTGGTTGCTAGGAAGGGGAAATTAGGTGTCTTTCTGGAGCAAGTGATGTCTACGTGGGCTTTACTGCGTCTTGGGAAGCTACAGAGATGCTGGGAACCAAACCTGCAAGCAAGAATCATCCCTGCAGAGACACATGGTAGGAAAACATGGACTTCTAAACCCTTTGCATTTTTGTTGTGGTTGACCCAGTTGCTTAGTGCTTCTTTGCTTTAAGTGTTACCTCTCCTCACTAATATTCTGTTAAAGCCCCTTTTAATTTTGGGATTCCTTATAAAGAGATGTTCCAGGTGTCTGCTTCAAAGCTGTGGTGGTCCTGAAGTGCTGCTGTAGGTGCCTGTGGGCTCTGTGCAGAGGTGTTTGATGCTGTGCTGTGCAAGTGGGATGCAGGGGTTAAACCCTACGTCGCTTGGTGGTACCTCTGTGCTATATGGGCTGGTGTGAACCAAAGCCTCTGGGTGTTGCTCTGTTCTTGTAGAAAGGCACCTTCTCTGACCAGGTTTTAATTGTGGGTGCCAAGCCATGCTTTTCTTGAGCTGCTGTGTAATTTCAGAGCTTTGAACGCAGACCAGAGTCTGATTGTGATAATAACTTTATTTTATTTCCTTAAACCCATTAGTCAGGGATCATGTGGCTGTATATTGCAATAGCTTCTTTATTGGGAATTGCTTAAAGTTTTTGCAAGTTGTCCGAGGGCTTCTTTTCAAATGTTGTTTCAAGCAGAAGTAGAAGCTATCAGTGTACAGGTTAAACATGGACAAGTGTAACACTGTTGAATATGCTGTATCTTGTGAAAAAGGATTTGATACGCATATTCAAGAGGATCTGTTTTTCTAGTGTATGCATTTTATATCCTCTTGTAATGGAGGGCTGCAATAACCGACTTGAATAAGGACATAGATTTCCTGGTGAAACAAATCTCAGCAATTTTTCTCAACATTGCTGTTTATCTGAGGACAAGATAAAATTAGATTTTCAATTCCTATGTGAACTTTCTGTATTTCTTTAGCTAAATCTTGTAAGAATTTGGGAAGTGCCTAAAACCAAAACTCCCTGATATGGTAGGATCTCCCCTTCTAGGAAGTGCTATTTGTCTTCAGCATTGCATTGGTCACCAGAGCACATGCCTTGACCAGCTCTGAATGTGTTCTGGTTTTTGTTTTTGTTAGTGATGATTCCTGCCTAGCCCCACTTTATTGCTTTTCATCTTGCCAGTCCCAAAGCACTTGATAAAAGACATCAAGCAAGGCATATGGATGATGGGTAGGTGATTAGAGACAGCCAACATGGCTTTACAAAGGGGAAATCTGATGACCTTCTACAACAGATTGACTGCATCGACAGATAAGGGAAGAGTAATTGATGTCATCCATCTAGACTTCTGTAAGGCCTTTGACAAGGCCCACACAACATCCTTGTTGCTAAATTGGAGAGGTATGGATGGGCTATTGATGGATAAGGAATTGGCTTGATGGCTGCATCCAAAGAGTTGTAGTCAACGGCTCAGTGTCCAAATGGAGATCAGTATCAAGTGCTGCCCCTTAGGGGTCCATACTGGGACCAGTACTGTTCAATATCTTTAGTAATGACATAGTTGGATTGAGTGCAAGGTTGTGGTGCAAAGCTGTTGAGTGCAAGCCAAGTGGTGCAGTCAATATGCCTGAGGGAAAGGATGCCATGCAGAGGGACCTTGATAGGCTTGAGAATTGGGCCCAGGTGAACCTCGTGAAGTTCAACAAGACCAAGTGCAAGATCCTGCACCTGGGTCAGGGCAGTCACCAGTATCAGTACAGACTGGGTGATGAATGGATTGAGAGCAGCCCTGCAGAGAAGGACTTTGGGATATTGCTGGATGAAAAATTGGATATGAGCCAGCAAAGTCTGCTTACAGCACAAGAAGCCAATCATATCCTGGGCTGATTCTGTGATCAGTTTTACTATCCCTATTTACAGTTGGGAAGACCTAGGCAGGGTGTTCAAACATAGGATGAGATAGGAAATGGCTTCAAGTTGCACCAGGGGAGGTTTAGATTGGATATTAGGAAATCTTTTTTCACAGAAGGAGTGGTCAAGCATTGGACCAGGCTGCCCAGAGGTGGTGGAGTCCTCATCCCTGGAGGGGTTCAAAAAATGGGCAGAGGTGGCACTTGGGGACATGGTTTAGTGGGCATGGGGGTGTTGGGTTGATGGTTGGGCTGATGATCTTAGAGGTCCTTTCCAACCTTAGTGATTCCTGGTTTTACTTTCATTAAAAAATAATCCAGCCACCAAGCCAGGAAACATGAAATTAATTATGACTCTGCCCTTAATTGGTTTAGTGGTGGACTTGGCAGTGTCAGGTTAATGGTTGGACCTGATGATCTTAAAGGTCTCTTCTAATCTAAATGGTTCTATGATTCTATAACTTCATTAGCAGCCCTCAAAATTTCCTTGTTGCCAGAATAAAGATACCAGGGTTTGGTTTCTGCTCTAATGCAGTCCCATGCAAAATATTCCCCAAACCACTCCCCCAATTTCAGTGGAAAATGCATTATAAAGAACAGCAAGAATGAAAGATAGCCATTGGTAACATTTCTTGCCAAGTTGCACTTCTGAAGAGTAGATTTTTTTTTTTGTTTGTTTTTGGTATTGTTTGTCAGAATGACTCCAGCTGCTGTGGCTAAGGGTAAATGCATGCCCCTCTGTTGGAACTCACTGGGCCATCGAGGAAGGATGCTGGTCAGTCCTGGGTGGTGCTGAAATATGGAAATGTGTTGATGACTCAGAGGTATTTATTGCAGCTGGATTGTTTTGCTGCGATAACACTGGATGTATTACTGGGTAACAAGGGGAAGGAACATTAGAGATGGTGATAGCAGAGTGTGGAGAAAAGTTTACAGGAACCTATGCAAAATTTTTTTTTTTTTTCCGCAGTTAGGTCTGCAGGGAAGATGTTTGTTTGCAAAACAACAAACAAATCTCTCCTGGGACATAGCAAAGGGCAGAGCACAGCTCGGGCACCACAACCCTAAAGCAGTGTAGGTGATGGGGTGAATGCTGCCTGCCAGACTTCACTTAATTTCAACCCATTTTTGAGGTGTTTTCTGCACAACTTGGTCGCAGATGCGGGTCTGGGTCATCGTACCTGGGAGAGGGGGGTGGAAAAGAGCTTTTCTTGGTCTGAGATTTGAAGCAGACATTTCTTGTACTAATTCCTGTTTCTGACAGGTATGGCTCCAGAAATACCTTTATCACGTGGCTTTCCCTGTACTTGAGATTAACTTCTTGTTTGGCTGGATAAGGTTTGAGGCTATAAGTGTGAGATTATAAAATCACTTGGCCTTGGAGATATTTCCCAGCCAGAGTCAGCAGCTTACTCAAATCCTCTTTTGAGATCAGCTGTAACTACTTTCCCTCCACTCCACCCACTCCACGATGGGTATTTGTGTGAGTCTTTATTTCATGTACAATAACAACCTTGCCGCACAAAACCCCAGTGTTTTATCAGCTGTGCTTCTCAAATGGATGCTTTCTTTACGAAGGCTTTAGTGTTTCGTGGGAGATATGAAGTGCTTCTCTCTTTTTTTTTTTTTTTTGTTTTCTTCCCACATCAAAGGTCTGGTAATTCAGCAGATCGCCACCAGCAGCAGGCTGCTCTATTATACATGACATCCTCCTATGCTCGCAGCATGCTCTCTTCAGAAGTACTCTTCAATCCTATGAAACAAGGGCACTCATCACTTTCTGAAGCGGACCCTTATTCTTTTATCAGATACTCGTTTGAAATAGTTGCATGCTGTATCTGGCTATGATTTTATGTATGGGGGCTATATTTCTTTATTGTAGGTTGCATATTTAACAAGCTCAGTAGCTCTCGGGCTCAGCAAAATGGTTTCGGCTTCCTTGCATCTCAGCACTGTTGCTTTGACTATGTTTTGGGGGAAGGATGGGATAATTTGGTGTTTTGTGACTGCTTGGGGTTTGTAGATAATTCTGCTCTCTTCTAGATGCTTTCTCCCATCCTGTCTCGCCTTTGCAGATCCTGATTTAACCTGTCAAGAGTCATCACTAAACAAATATCTGGGTTGCACTGGAATCAGCTGAGGTGTCGGTGTTTCATGCCGAACTCAAGACATTGCTGTGGCTATAAGGGTTTCTACCTACTTTACATGGCTGATTCACGAGGGTTAATAATTTTTCATTAATTGAAGGGGAGATAAGGGAAACTTAGAGTCTCAGACTGAAGCTGTGCAGAGACCAGATGTTCAGCTTTGTGAAAGGTTTCTGGAGGGGAGAGAGAATTTTGAAACTTGGCTGTTTTGTTGATAGAAATTAAAATGGAAAACTGAAAGACTTTACAGAAATGGAAGAGCAAAAATGTATCGGTGAAAATTGTTTGGTTTATGGTATGTCTTTTATCACTGATCCATTTTTCAAATGTCTTATTATGAAATGTTTATTTTATATATGTCACTTAAAAATGAGAAATCAGAAGATGGGACGCTAGTACTTTTGACAGTAATATTTTGAGTTTTTCCTTTGAGCAAAATGTAGTTAATATTGGACTGATTCTGTCTTTGTAGAAAAAGTATTTTCTGCTGGAAAAAGGCTTCAGCAGAACTTTTTCTGCCCAGCAACGCATCAGAGGTGCAGATCCCTCTCTGAGGGAGGAGGCTGGTGGCAGGGCTGGCTGGGCCACAGCTGGGTGTGTCACTGGAGCCAGATGTGTTCACACCCAGCAGCGCAGCTGGTGCAGTTGGCAGTGCTCTGCAAAAATGCTGCTGGCCGTTGAAATCAGACGATGCGTTTTACTCAGGTGCTGTTCCCAAGCTGAATGGCTCTGCCTTTATCCTGGGCATGCGACAGTGGCTCTTGCTCTGCTCTGGCCCAGCCATGCTGGTCCCAGAGCTGCTCCAGGGCTGTCTGCTCCTTGGATCAATTCCCCCCCAAAAAGCTTTGGTGAAAAGTTTCTTGTGCGTCTCCGGCTTGCAAATTCTGTTTTGCAAAGAAATTGGCTTGGAAGGCATGTGGTAAAACGCCAGCAGGGCTGGAGGTGGTGTTAGCTTTATGAGAAGCAGAGTCCAGGTTGCAAGCTTTGAAGAGAAACAAAAAGAAAAAGTAGATCAAGTGGTGGTAAGTTAATTAGGCGTAGCCCCTGAGTACATCAGTACGCTGTCGATGACATTGACTATATGATGCCATCAACAATTTCACTTCTTTCAATACTGAAATGAACTGGTACTGGCTAGAAAGGACTGAGCTGCACTGCTGTCATTGGAGAAGCATACTGAGAGACCGGAGCGGGCAATAAATTACAGTAGTCCGCTTCCACTAACGGCCGTGCACTATTAAGCTGCTAATTTTAGTCTGACTTGATAAGAGGACAGTGGTGCTGACTGCTGTGTTCCTGGATTTCAAACTAAAGTACTTTCCATTAACAAAGATGAGGATATATTGACTTGAACTGGAAGAATAAGTGTCTCCTGCTTGTTTAATTGGCTCCTTATGCTCCCTCTCTGGTGAGCTGCTCTGCTATGGGGGGATTATTGTCTCTACTTGGTTCCTTATGACTTCCTAATTCCTAAAGAATGCACGGTCATCATAATTGCAATGTATAGTGGAAAATCTTTTTGCCATAGATACAGCTAAAGCGTCAGACAGTATTTCGCATGCAGTCTTGTAGCGATGATCTCTAATTACAGCCATACTCAGCTGTAAAAATGGGTGTTTTGCTTTGTTCCATTGGAGAAGGAACTTAATTACAGAGCTGTGAATGTTGTGCTCACAGGTTCCAGCATGTCCTACATGACAATAAGAGATTAATTAGGAAAGCTGCTTTGTGGTACAGGCAATGTTCCCTTTCCTCTGCCTGTGTATTAAGTCATTGAGCAACATAAATGTTAACCTATTATGAAAATCAAAACTTAGAAATTGACTCCAGTTTCACAGGCAAGGATGGCTCAAAATTCAGAAAACAAGCTTGGTCTTGGCAGGCTTATAATATGATACACACTCTTTGTCAACTCATTTAATATGTGATTATGATTATCAGCTCTAATAATAATGACCAAATAAGCAATTAACAAGGCTGAGCTTGGCATGGGCTTAAGACAGAAATGCTGTGCGAGTAATCTGAGTCTTTAAAACTAAAATAGTTTCACTCTAATTTCTCTTCAATAGTAGTTAAACGAAGTGCTTGAGGTTGTGTGTTAAGCTGGAACGCTGTGAGTGCCCCCGCGGCTCCTGTTCCAGTTCAGTGCCAGTGTCCCATCGTGTTTATGGACGTAACAAGGGTGGAGAAAATCCCTGTAGCTCCCTTGATTTCCAGTGGGCAGCATCAGATAGAGAATTGTCCATCCAAAGTTTGGGCAGGGATTTCTCTTCTGTTTATGATACCTCTCAGGGATGCAGGTGATGACAGTTTCAGTGCTGGGAGAGCTGGAACAAGATTTGGGTGGGAGGTGGGGAAGGATGCTCAGCTTTCTCTGTCATGAAGTTTTGGTACCTGCCCTTTTTAAACTTATTTTAAACCATTTTTTGACATAAATTATTATCACAACACTTTCTGCATTTTCACCTTTCCCCTGACTTTTTTTTGTCTAAATCCTGGTGGTATTTGGGGGACTGACATAACATGGCCATAGCTGGTCATGCCCATCAGCTGTGTCTGGAGCCAAAAAGGGCTCCCAGTCATGTAAGAGCATCCCAGAACTGGGCAGGCTGCTTGATTTCTCCATTTCATGGGGGTCCTGGGATTATGGGGTCTTGCCTGGTCTCTTGGTGGTCTGTCAGCCCCATGGGGATGAGTCTGCCTCCCAGGGAGTGATCGCATCTCACTGCCTGATGGTGTGGCTGATCCCAGCCTCAGACAGGAGATTGCCACCTTGGTGGCAGAGAAGCATTTGGTGGGACTGTGACTTGAGTAACAACTGTGATAATAAAAATCCCTCTGTCCTGCTGCCAAAGTCTCCTCTGGTTGGCTCTTCTCACTGCCCCAGTGGGGCTCTGGACAGCCTGATTCAGAGCTGGGTCCCATCGGACAACTCCCCACAGCTTGGGTGATTTGTGGGAGCTCAGGAAGCTGGAAGATCTGTGCCTTGTCCTAGCAGGAAAGAGATTTTCTGATACCTGCCACTTAGATCTGGGCCAAAAATACGTTATAACATCAGGCATCCACCTGTTGTTCCACGTTTCCCATTTTGGACCCAGTCAGCATCTGGCAGTACAGCTGTGAGAAGCTGGTGGGATGGTGCTGCCTTCCTTCCCAGCGCTGGGGTGTTAAAGGATAACAGCCCAGGGCTGCTGCCACATGGCAATGAGAGAGAGGGCTTAATCAGTGAAATAAAAACGAGTAATAATGCAAAAATGCTAAGCCATCCCTGAGGTTCATTATGAGCTGAGCTCTATGAAGAGATGATGGCTGGAAAGCAAAGCTGCCTTTTGAGGTTTGCAACCAAGTCCATGCTCAGCAGCTCCAACAGCGAGGACAGGTTGGGTATTAACAGAATCAGATCAAATTATCGCAATCTCTCATCAGCCTCATATTAGAACGGAGCTGAGAGATACTGGGGCTTAATATGGAACGAAAAGCATATGGGATCCTCAGGCGTATTATTGACTCTAAGTGCAATGAGCTCTCACTGGCACACATCTCATTTATACGTTTTTAAAGAAAATCTTTTAAAACAGTATTTGCAGTGCTTTTGGACTTGCCAGGGCCTGCTGGAGAGTCATGCGTCCCTACGACAATGGAGCTCTGATGGCATATCCCACTAATTCATCATTCCCAAATCGCATCCTGATGATGTATTACATTAATATATCATCAGAAAAGCAGCCTGCTGATCACTAGAGCTTTAATGATGTATTTGTGCGAACTCGGAATAAAGGCCACCCTTCTGTTGATATATTGCTTAACAGCATAACCAGCCTTGTTTGGCAAAAGTGTGTGGTAGAAAGCAAAGAACCTGGATTTGCTAACGTGAGCTGGAGACAGGCGATGCATCCTTGGCTCCTGTGTACGTAGTGGTCACCTGAGGACGAATGCGAGAATAGAGCTGCTCTGAAGTCCGCTTGTTTGCAAGCTGATTTAGGGACTTCTACCAGCTCAACTGAAGTGCAGGGTGCTAAATGCTGCTTGTGTTTGCTTCATCTGGGTATAAGACATGGGAGAGTAACTAGCTTAAAGGCTGTTTTTCTTGTGGCCTGGAACACAATAAAGGAAACTGTTAATGTTGCGCTTATGTGCTCAGTGGTCTTTCAGCCAGATGGTGTAGAAGGTGTTTGGTACTGTGAAGTATTTAATTTGGTATGTTAAAATCACTTTGTTGTTCTGGTGGTGTTTCCTGCTGTTAGGGAAGGGAGGACAGGGAGTGTGTCTCATGATCTCCAGCTCTGAGTATCCAGAAGCTCAGACCACGGCCATTGTGCTCATTTTGCTTGCAGGATCTTAAAGGTCCTCCATGACAAATCTTGGTTACTGGACAGTTTTGGGTTTGTTACCACTGCAGAATGATTCTTTGGATTTAGCAGGCTTTTACTGCTGAACGGAAAAGTCCATGGTGGGCAAGAAAAGAGACCGATAGGATATCTTCCTCTGAAGAAAGAAGTCTACTGGATTTTTTTTGGTTTTGCTGGCTTTGACTGAATCCTGGTGTAATAAGGGATGGCTATACTTCCGAAGTGCATGGCTTACATTGTCTTGGTTGCCATGGGTTGTGGCAGGCTGGGCAAGAGGCATGTGATAACACATGGGGCAGAGGGACCTGAATGCCTTGGCCTTGGCTCTGAGCTGGCTGTGCAAGAGCAAAATCAGTCACGAGCTGCAGACCTGCATCTGTGTGCCTGGTTCCCTGTCTAACACACCCCTGTGGAGTCAAAGAAATCTCCTGTCACCCTTTCCTGACTCAGAAAGGACCATGTCTGTGTTGCCCAGCAGTGGGACATCCTGCTCAATTTTACCCTGCCCTCTGTCTTAGGACAAGTGTTCCAAGCCAGACATGAGCTCCTGAGCATTTTGCCTCATTCTTCCTTCAGTTGGCAAAGCTTTTAGGGAAGCTCCGTCACTTCTTCTGCACATATTCTGCATTTTACAGGACATACTATCCATCGCATACAATCTCAGCCCCTTCACTCTCATGCTATTGTACCCTTTCTAGACGAATATCTTGGATGAAAAGTGCAGTTTGGTGAAAGACAAGTTGCTGTTGGTAATACAGCAGTCCCAGAAGAGAAAGGTTTTTAAGTAATTCCTCACTGAGACCCAAAGGGTTGGAGACAAGGGTTTGTGTGTCCTCCTGCTACATGTACTAGAAAGAGTAACATTAATCCCAAAAGCAATTGGAAACTTCACCTGGTACAGGAGTTACTACCAGGGACCCATGGGTCTGTGCAAAGAGACAACTCTGACAAAATCCATCATGCCAGTGCTCCAGCAGGACTGGGTTTGGAAGATGCCTCTCTTACCCAGCCAAAGCTTTCACCTTCCTTTGGATTCAGCTGTCTCTTATCTCTGCTGTGGGTCACTCCTTCGGATGACCCATGATCCAACAGTCATTGCCAGCAGCTGTCTCACAGCTGGCAAAGGGCATCCCATAGCATGTGATGAGCAAAGCATCACATCTGGACAGCGAGGGGTCTCAGGGACTGCCCAACATCAGTGCAGCCAGCCAAGTGATGGGGATGCCCTTTGGGGTTACACAGAGTGTTTGCTCTGGATTCTGCTGTTTTGCTATCAGACTTTCCACTTTAAAAGTATGGCTACTGACCTTGCAAGCCCCACTGGTTTTCCATTTCAGGAAAGCTTTTTAGTTTTGGGGGATTATCTTCTTAACTCTTTGCTACCTGAGAGCTCACAGCAGAGACATTTTTCTTGTAGGCTCCAGGCCAGGTAGTAATGCCACTGTAAAACAGAAGCAACAGTGGCAGCAGCGGTGTGAAATCTTTCTTATTTGATTTTGAGTGCACTGTTGGTGAGGCACTACAATGCCCAGAGTCAGATCTATATTTCAACATTTCTGGAGAGTTCATGCCCCCGACTCCTGTTGCGTGCTGTAAATAACCTTGTTTGAGAGCAATGGTGTTTCTCACTTCTCATCTTCACCTCTCCCTGGGTGGGAATCTGCAAATGACTCTACACTGAGCTCTCTGCTCTGTTCTGAGCTGGCCTTGGAAAAACTTGAGGGAGGGAGAAATGGGATGTGTGACACAAATGGACCCCAAAAAAGAAGATTGCATGCAGACCCCTCTTCTGGGGTCTGCTCTACCTGCCCCTGCTTGAGTGGGGTGTTGGACAAGGTGATCCCAAGATGTCCTCTCTAACCTCAGTGATCCCATCTGAACTTCATGAAACATATATGATGATTAGCAGGATAAGAATGGCAATTTTAAACCAGAGGCACACAAGCCTGGGAGATGGCTAAAAATATAGACAACCAAATGGTATCTTCTGTCTGGACCTGTGTACATACTGAGTGAGTCCTGCAGGAAGTAAAGGGCCATGGCTGATCTATAGGTAGATGTTCTGACCCAGTCTCTGCTTTATAGCAAGTGGTAGTTTAGCAGCCAAGCTTTTAGTTGTGGGGGACAGGATGGGTCATCTTTTTTCTTGAGGAAGGCTGACTGACTTCTTCAGCAGGCCATGAGCAAGGTGTATTGCTGATTTTGTGATGATCTGTGTGGAAAAGTAGCCCCCACCAATTTTATAGAGGATATAATGTATCCAAGACTCAAGCAAAATACTGTTAGCATAATGTAACCTACTACCAAACATCAGCTGAGGTATGATAACAGCCTATATGCATGTTCTTGGCAGCAAAATCAAAATAATACCACTTAACTATCTGCTGGTGCAGAATAAGCTCAACAGTGTTATTCTTCATGTGGCATTGGTCAACACTGCTTATGAGAAAAATCTCCCTAGCTCAGTAGCTACACAGTAGCTTAACAAACTCGGGTCAGCTGTGGCTGAGCCCTGTAAAATGGAATTGTTTTTGGCAAAGCACAGGCAAACTGGGATTTATTGGTATCTATTGCCACTTCAGAAAGATGGAGGTTGTATCATTTTTCTTTGGAGGTACCTACAGTGCCTGTAAAACTTTGAGTGTGCCCAAGAGCAGCATTCGCTGCTCCCCAAGCCTGCAGTGGGAGGTGACCTTTCCTCTGGCTCTGGAGCTTGCTGGAAGTACAGAGCCACTCAGATGCCTCAGAATCAACCCATTCTTGCTTGCTGGGGTGGCCTGGGCTGGGGCTGTGCTGAGTCCCAGTTAGCAGAAGACATAGAATGTGGTCTGGTGGCCCTTTCTTGAGAGGCTTCAGATGTATGCCAGCAAAGGGAAGTGACATCTCCCTTGGGTCTGGGCCTGGTGAAGTGCAAAGAAGAGGCTGTACACCCAAACTAAAGAAGGGCTGAGTGCTGTCAAGTCGGCTGTGCAGAAGTTGGAGGACTTTGAGCAAGCTTAATTTCACTTTGCTGTGCAGAAATACCCTCTGAAAAGCATCACGGTGGTCCCTTTGGAGGTGATGGTCCAATGGCTCCTGCAACAATTTTGCATCATATGTAGATATGGAAAGCATCATGTTCACTTTTTGTTAAAAGCATTTTTGAGAACAAAAATATGATTGTTGATGTTTTGTGAGTAGGTCAAATTGACAACACTTCTGTAAAAATGTAAAGGATTGTCTAAAATGTGATAAGTAGTTCAGGTCTTTTTCTTGCTAGAAGCAGTATGAAATGATGAAACCAGGTCTCCCAGGGCCTACCCTGGGGAATGGTAATGGTAACTTCTGTCCCCTGTGTGGTTTTGGTGGTAGGAGGAGGAAGCAAGGTGAAATACAGTTATGTGGATGTGCATGTTTGCTGTGAGTGTCCTGGTACCTCAGCTGGATAGCTCCATTTTAATGTTCCCAACTAGTTTTCCATTGAATGTGGACAAGAGAAGCCTTGCCTCAGCGCTGGACCTCCTGACTCAACTTCTCTGTGAACAGGGCTAAATCCTTAGATGGAGTGGGGTTTGCTGATGAAGTCTACAGAGAACACATAAAAGAAGTTTTGTAGAAAAGACTCTGACAGGTTTTCTTTTTTAATAATGTTATGAACTTCTGTTGGTGCAAAATGCTGCTACATCTGTGATATTTATGGAATTTACACAATGGGTAAGATACATCTCACCTACTTTCATGTGGGTCCTACCAATCCTGCCTTAGGTAAGGTTTTAGTCTCTCTGTGTAGGCTAATCACCTTGGGCTCATTTATAACCAATGGAATGAAACGTTTACCTTCAAAGTGTGATTCCTCTCCTCTTCTGGCAGGTGTCTAAGGTAAGTCAGATGAATCACCCTTTGCATGTGTCTATCTTTGAACTCCAAGACTGAGGAAGAACAGCCAGGTTAGTCGTATAACTATACGGTCATATGAAAGTAGGTGAGATGTATCTTACCCATTGTGTAAACTCCATAAATATCACAGATGTAGTAGCATTTTGCACCAACAGAAGTTTATAACATTATTAAAAAAAACCCCAAACCTGTCAAAACCTCTTCTACAAAACCCCTTTTATGTGTTCTCTGTAGACTTCATCAGCAAAATGTTTTTCTCTCTTGGTAGAAGCTTTTTCTCATCTAGATAGGGTCTGTGGGCTGCCTAGCTTATAATTGAGAAGCGACAGTTAGCATGACTAACCTGTGATTGAGCCCAGAGCAAAACAGGGAATGAGCTGATTAGCTGCCATGGAGTAATTCAAATTCCTAAGCAATGCAGGAGATAAAGAAAAGAGTGTAACAGCTGGGTGATGAGTAAGCAGAGGCATTACCAGCCTCAGACAAAGAACTAGGAAGATTATTATAGGGGATCCTTTGCTTGGAGCGAATGAGAGCCGAACGTACCCTTCCAGTGGAGCATCCTCAGGTTCCCAAGATGGCAGGTTGCCAAGATTGTGCTACCAGGGACCGCCTGTCCCTGCTTACTGCTGCACAGCTCCATGTGTATCCCTGAAAACTCCTCTTAGAGGATGCCTTGCCTTTCCCTGGCTGGCTGGCGGTGGTTGCCTGATGCTTGGACTCAGCTGTGTGATGACAGAGCTGAAAGGAAACTGTACATGACCTTGAGATGGGCTTTGGAGGTCACTGTTCAGCTCTGAGTATATCTTTAAATCACCCAGCCACTGCAGGCACTAATGTTTCTACCCTGTTTTCTTCACTAATGTTTTCTGTATTTGTATTTATTTCCTTTTGTAAATCTAAGGAGTGGGAGAAGGCCAAAGTCTAGCATCAACCCAGCTGTTTAAACCTGTTTTAATGCTGAGGCTGATATTATAGTACAATTGCTTGTTCTGGTAGGTGGCCAAGAAACCTCGTTATGGGAGAAAGGAAGAAGTTAATCCCTGCACAGACCTGGCAGTAGGACCTGGCTTGGCTTGTGTGAAACACAAGGTGCAAGTGAAGAGTAGTTCAGTGCAATCACACCTCACTGCTAAGTGCTGACAAGAAGCCTGAGGACAATAAAATTGCATTTTGTTTTCTGAACACTCTGGGAAGGGTTATGGAGCATCTACACCACTATCTCTGCATCATAGCCTCCAGAGTTGGGTTGATTTCTCTTGCAGTGATAACACCTGGCTCTCTGGAAATGCTCCCTGCTGAAGGGCTGAGGATCACTTGGACAACCCCATCCAGGTGTGGTCAGATGGCCACCTCTGTCATGCACTTGCACCCCAAAAAGATGCCAGAGGGACTGGGTGACATCCAACAAGACAAGTGCATCTACTACAGGATATCAAAGATATTTAAGGCAGCAGGCGATTAGCTGTTTTCTGGAAAGGAGAATGGTTGAGGCTGGTAGGTCACATATGATCTAGGAAGGATGGGCATGGTCAAGGCTTCTGTCAAAGACAGTTACTGGGGTCTCTGTTTCTTGTTATTTCCAGTTAACAGACTCTGAAGCATTTCCCTTGGGAACTGAATTCTCCAAAACCCACACACAACGTTGAATGAAAACCAGATAAGACTAAAAAGTTAAATGAAAATGTTTGAGATGTGTTTCCTTGTGATGACCAAGAAAAAAAGATTAGTTAAGTCCCTGTAATTTTAGGTTTGACTTTTTTAGTTTAATTTTTAAGATTTAAGTAGAAAATTGAGGGCTTGGAGCTCAAAATATTCAGCATGTGGTAGCATATATTACAAGGTAATGTCATGACAGGCTAATTGCTGATAATCATTATAAACTAGCAATGATGGATGGAGCAGAGAAAAGGGATGGATCCAATGACCTTGGAGCGTTCAAAGGTAAAAAGACTCGAGGGCTCAATTATCCCTTTCCCTGCACTCCCTCTGGTACCTCAGTACCTGCAGGTGCCATTGTAAATTAAGGCAGAACTTGGCTCTCTTTCTCAAAGCAGACTTTCTGTATGCAATTTTGGGCTGTCTGTAGGGAGTGTCAGTAGTCGGCACAACGTGTCCGTAGCCTACAGCACAGCAGAATGATCCCATCGCAACAAATCTGAAGAGCAAAGAACTGCTCCAGTGCTCTTATGACACAAAATATGTCAATATTGTGTGAAATTGATCCACTGTATTTTCCAATCAAGATATTCCTATATCAGCAAACTAGCCAGTGTCCTTGCTGGGCATGTGGAGGTTAGTCACTATTACTACTCAGGTACATTAGCTTGGGTTTTATTGTTAGTGGACACTCCATGGATGTAATAGCAGTATTTAACACATCTGGAAAAAAAAAAAAGCTGCTTTTTTAATAGACACACAGGCCTGAAAAGTAGATTTTTGACAAGCAAATATCAAAGGGATAAATTAATTTTATATCTTTTTTAGACTTAGTAATAATTACATATCTATTGAAAAACTGGTGCCCAGAATCTGTTCCAGTTTTTCATCAGTATATGAATATACTTCTTGGCTATTTGTGCCAGGAAGGGTCCCAGAAACATGTGTAACCCAAAGTTTGTGACCCAGGTCACTGAAATCAGTTGGTGTGTTGATTTGTTTGAATGCTTTGATGGCAGGAATCCTATTGACGGGAAAGGATAACACAGGAGTTTAGGATTCAGTATCTTGTCCTGAAAGTGATGTCTTCATTTCAAGAATTCAAGTTGACAAATGGATCTGTACCACAAGAGCTGTTGTGATTGCTTCTGAAATGCTTTCCCAGAGCGTATTGCACCTGCTAAGTGAAAGCCTCCTGGAGTACAGTTCTATCTAATTGTGACGAGGATGATTATGAAATGCATCCATTACTTAGACTGCATGAGTCCTGTCAAAATAGGGCTCCATTATGCTGGGAATGATACATGCACCAGATACTGCTATTTTAGCAGGCTCGTTAGGAAACACGAACAGAAGAAAGGTAGGGGGGAGGCAAAACACGTATTGTGAGCGAATATAGGGCTCGGGAACAATTTTGCTTTTATGCTTAGATGTCTGCTGTATGGTAAAACTTGTTTTGGGGACTTTAATTAAAGGACTTGAGTAAGAAGTGTGTTCATTAACTTTATACTAGCTATTCACATAATGGTGATTCTGATCTTTAAATGTTAAATCCCAGGTTTGCTGGTAAAGACAACATGAAAATTTAAGTGTTGCTTGTAGCAGCATATGTTACTTTACAGCTTCTAGAACCACAAGATCCAAGTAGGGAAAACCAGCTTTCTGACTGGAAAAAAACTTAATATTTGAGAGGCAGTTCACAAAATCTATGTAATAATAGAGACAAAAAGAACTTGCATTTTTTCAAGTGTGTGCTTACTCGTGACGTTCTTGAAAAAAAGTATAGGTTAAAACAATGGCTATCATATATAGTATGCTATAATGAATGTGAAGGATAAGAAAATTGTGTTTGAGCTGGGAATTGGAAAAACCTTGGGGATTAAACAATTTGACACAGATGTGCAAGAAGGAAGAATTAGCAAACTGGGCCTGAAGTTTTCTTGTGTCATTGGTAGTGACTTCAAATGAAGTGCAGGAGAGCACCAAACCCACCTCGGTGACCGTCCTACTTCTTATCAGGCTCAATGTCAAATAAACGTCACGAAGATTTAAAGCCTCAGTGATAAGGGTCCAATTGGAAATGCAGTTCTATTATGCATTTATAGCAATGTGATATTGCCTGGTAACCAAACAGAATTTTTAAACCCTTGAGCTGCTGTGAGATGCAATTCTCATGGTCTAATACTAATTTTCATTGATCACTTTTATGACACAATCATTGTCTTTGTGAGATTCAGCTTTTGCTGCAAACTTGAGGCCACCATAATTTGGGAATATAATAAGGTGTGAGTGACTAAGAAGCCTACGGATCTCTGTGTGGCAATCGTTTAGAACCGGTCTGGGCATGGGTTGTTTATCAGGCCTTCTTGGCTACAAGGAGTATTTGCTGCATTCAGGGTTCAGCTACAAAATATTTATGGAATCTAATATTGAGGTGAGCTGCATTCATGGTAATGGGATCAAGGTTTTCAAATGCGAATAGAGGTGGGGTGAACACAGCTGTCTCTGAAAGGGCAATTTTTTTGTCTCTCCCTGGAAGAGATTTGATGTGAATGATAAACAACAACTGTATATCAAACGCCATGGTCAAAATGGAAGAGGCTTTAAATCCTGGAGCGCGTGTGACAGTTTTACTGGGATACATACAGGTCAGGCAGTTGTCCTCTATATAAACTGGCTGTAACTGAGAAATTAATACAAATACTAGTGGAAAATCTAGCTTTACCAGTAGCTTTGAAGAGATTTTAGTCCACATACCTGACTGGTAGCACTTAATGCTCTCTTTCCATGTATATAGATAAAATCTGGATGGCAGTTGTAGTGTTATAAAAGTTAACCTCATTAATGGACACCATAATTTCTTGTAACAGTCTTAAACTTTAAATGCCACTGTTTACCTCTGACTGTGGCTGGGGTAATGAGGATAAGAAATGCACACATTAAGGTTTCTCTGCTGTCACCCTTCCAGGCATAAATATGCAATGTGAACTTTTACCAGCTGGAATGGTTATTCTGGTGAATCATTAAATTTCTTTTCTGTGGAGTCATTAAAAAAAATCCACTCTGGCCCCAGTGAGTGACATCTCCCGGATGACAGTCAGAAGAAAAGCAAAAGGCCACATCTTCTGCTGGTGCACGCTGGCAGAGCTTCGTGGGTGCTGCACCAATTTGCATCGACAGAGTGTCTGGCCCAGTGGCTATGAAAAGTTCAACATGAGCATTGGGTGGGTTAGGAGAAAATAGCTGAATGATTTTTTTTTTTTTTTTAACAAGGTGCCAGAAAGAAAAGCACATGGTATATTCAAAACAGTCTTTCCCTTAATTAGTGTTTTAAGTGATGCCAGACTGTATGATGTGTGCCCCATTCTTCAGGATTAATGAGCAGCTACTGTTACATTTTTATCACGTATGGCTTGGCAAATACACAGAAAAATGAAAACAATTAGAGGGGGGAAAAAAATACAGCTTAAACCAGTGATATTTACAAAACCCATGATTGGTTACATGCAGCCTAAGGTGGAGGTATTACAGTGGCTGTTTCTAATCAGTTCATACACATGTTCTCAATCTTGATGCATCTATGGGACTATCTTGCTGTGACCATGACTAATTATGCCCACTAATCATGCATTGCTTTTGGTTATAAACAAGTTAGAGCAAGAAAATGCTGATACAGACTTCAGCCTGAAGTTTCCCAGGGGCTCTGAGTCTGTCAAGTTAGTGGGACAGAAATATCTGGTCTTGTGTTTAGAGTTGCCTAAGGCTTCTACTTTTTCTCTGTAGCATCTTCTCCACTTCAGCAGGCATCTTCATGGACCATGTACTCACATCTTTATTCTTCACCTTCTGTGCTCTGTTTTGCTCTCCCTGGGTTTGCTGGTTTTGTTTCTCGTGCTTAGGATTTAGATTAAATTAATTAAGATTAAATCCTAAGATTTAGATCTAGGGCTGTTTAATGCAGACATTCGTGTCTACTATCTGCATTTAAGATATTATTGGTGTGTGTGCATACACATTTTCTTTTTTTTTCTTTTTTTTTTTTTTTTTTGCAAGATCAGGACCTTAAGCATAAAATTTATCCGTAAAGAGTGATAGGATGGAATTCATTTAACTTCTGAATAGGGCTGGTTTGAAATAAGGTCTGGGATTACGAGCAGTGTCTTGTGTACATGTGCAGTACCACTGACTGTAATACATGCCAGTGAGCACAGGGATCGGAGCTTGCTGCTCACGTATAGTTTTTCATCTCAAAAAAGACAGAATATACATCAAGATTAGTTTTAGGACCTTAGGATCATCTTTTTTTTTTTTTTTTTTTTTCTCCCCTTTAAATGACTTGGGGGTGGTGCTGGGGGAAGCGCCGATTTCACATAATCCTTCCATACAGCAGATAAAAGAAAGTACTTTGTTTTGGGCAGATTAAAAAGTATTAATAAAGGATCAAGAACCCTCAAGTTGGCAAGTGGTCAAAGGACAAATCCTTAGCCATGGTGTTTTAGCAGCAAGAGCCATTCACGCAGAAGATGCGGATGCTTGTTCAAGTTGCTTTGCTGCCTGTGGTGAGCTGAGCCCCTGCATCCCAGGATGGGGCTCTAACCGCTGCTTGAAAATACCTGGTGAGCTTGTGCATGCTCAGCCTCTTCTGCTGACCCTGAACTGAGCGATCATTTCAGCTGGGAGTACAGCTGCAGATCTTGCTGTGGGCTCTCTGTCGGCAGGACTGTCTTGCACAAAATGCAACACCTCAAGCAGAGGTTGTCTCCTGCAGGCAGGGTGGAAACTGGCTGCACCCACACCCTGAGCTCCTGGTAGCCAAGGGAGGAGGAAAGTGCCTTGGACAGGGGGAAAAGCAGGAGTTGGGGGGGAGAAATCACCACAAACAGGGGCTGGAATTAGGCTTTGTTTCCTTAATCTGGAGGAAGTCGTTTAGTCACCAAATTATTTGACCTAGGACTGGGGTTTATGGTGACTGTTGCCTTCATGTTGGAAGGATTTGAGTCCTTCTCCTATTACTTTTTTTTGATCTGAAAATGTTTAGTAAATTTTTTTCAAGTGTATTAGTAAACTCAAGTTCAATTTTCTAATAGTTTCTAACTTCATCCTTTGGCAAACATTCTGTTCTCCAGAAAGAGTTTTCCTACTTCTAGTTAGCAAGTGAGCAAATAATAATAATTTAATTTCAAAAAATCAGTAAGCGTAGAGAAATCATGATCTGATTAAACTATTCAGTGCCATGAGAACTTTTTTCCCACATTGAATGCAAATCCTTGGTAAGACAGAGTTAGAATGCTTGAATGGAGCTAGAAATTGCAAAATAAGAGTGTGTGCAAGCAAAATAATTACACGCCTATGGATTGAAACCCCTTCCCTCCCTGATGAATAAACCACGTGATTTAAAACAAAAGAGGGAACGCACTACGAGTCTAGCTTTTCATCTAGGTCTCTTTTATCAAGAAAGATGTTGATCTGTGCCACCTGAGAATATGAGGGAAGGAGGGAACGTGTGTGAAATTTTCATGAGCTTTCCCATAAATACTCCAATCTGTCTCCATTCTTCATTTTGGAAGCACAAGGGATTCACACCTGAGTCTTGTGTTTGAGGGTCTTCGGGTTGAAACATCAGCTGCTCAAAAAGAAGACACCAGTTCAGATTATTTTCAAAGGCTGTTTTTATTTATATAGTTTTAGGCACACTTACTTACGTACTAGACCACAACAGCTAAAAATGTTCTTTCAGTTTCTCTGTTTGCCAGGACTAGTGTGATCCTACAGAATAATGATTGGTAGCAGGGTCTCACTGAGAAATTTTGGATTTTTCAACAAAATGGAAGGACATGTAGTTTCTAAGGAAGTTCCTAGATTCAAGAACAGATCACTGTTTGTTTCATGGATGGGACAGGAGAGGGCAAATGTACCCAAACCCCTCTTAGTTTAGACTGCAAGGCAATGCAGTAGCCAATTTGAATATATCTGCCACGGCAGAAGAATGAAGATTATATTTAAGAAGAGGTTTCTTCCATTCTCTGTTAAATGGAGCCCACTGAGAACAGCAGTGTACATGAACTCTTCAAGGAAACCCTTGGCAAATGTCGTGAGAGTGGGGGAAAAATAAAGCTGCAATGGCAACTACAGTTAGATATTGAAGGGAAGTTGCAGCTCAGTGTGGGGAAAAAAGCTGGCTTCCACTTAAACTTAGAAACTCATGTTATATGCTGGAAACTTGGAAGGAAAGAAATGTTGATGCTTTCCTACGAATGTGACTATAACAATTTTTTTTTCTATTCTTGAAACATCCAAATTTATCTGTGGAGCTAGTGCTGTGAATTCCTATTTGTTGTCACTTTTAATCTGTCAAGATGTCTTTCTGCCTGTATGTAGGAGCTTTAATGAATTTGCAAAAATTATTGAAGGAATGAAAGTTCCCTCTTGTAGACAGGGCTGTGCATCCTGCGCAACTTCAACCATGCAGAGGCATGGGGCTGTACTGCTTTCTCTTTCACGAGGTGTTTCCATCGTTTTGCAAGCAGAGGGCAATCCTAGGAGTTTGTGTACGGAACAGTCATAACATCTGAGAAGGGAGAAAGCCATACTTCGTGCTGCTGCTGGAAAGCTTCCCTTTGATCTGCTTGGGCTCTGGTTGAGGTTTGTCATGGATTATCCTCCCTGTACTGTGCTTTGTGTTGCTTGGGTTTTTTGAAAGCCAGAGCTTTACAGAGAGGACTGGTGAAGAAATAACTGCACATCGTGCAAGATGTGAAAGGCACTGGGTGGAGGAGCTTGTATGTACATATATGTCTACGTGTGAAATGGGAGCTGTAGAGACTCTCCATCAGTGATAAAGGGTTAGAAAAGGACCAGGTTGCAGGATGCAACAGGGGAAGGGACAGAGAAACTAGACAGTACCAGCCAAGGGTAAGTTATAAAGGTTTAAAAGAACATGATGGCTAAAACCACAATGGTAACAAGAGCAGATGCACTGTGCACAAAGCAAATCTTGCTCGCCACTGGCCTTGCTCAAACCTGGGAGCTCGCCCCCAGCATGCAGCATAGCTGCTGCTGCTGCTTAGGCAGGACTGGCAGTGGTGCTAATTAGGGTGGTGTGTTTTATGACAGTGGTATTAAACAGGGTTATTTATACCATCATACTCTTTACTTTATCGCTTGCCAAGTTCAAAGCGTTCTCCTTTCGGATAATGAAGCTCAATGTTTTTGTACCTTGTGATGTCCCATTATTCTGCAAAGACACCAGTGTCGGTAAGGTACTGTGAGCTGACAGTTTTATTCATTGACTACTGTTAAATACTCATATTCTGTATGGAGCCATTATGTGTGTTGTACTTTAGATAATGGGCTGTAAATAATAACAAAATCTAGTCACTGAATGCCCTTATAGGTGACATTAAATTTCATGAAGAAATATGTTAAAGCCATGTAGAAATAATTTCCACAAGACAGCCTTAATTTTCAGCCTCAATTTCTAAATATTGCCTATTAGGTTCTGTGGACTCTGGAGATCTCATTTCTATTCAATGATGACAAATGAAATTTCTTTAAGAATATCAGTTCACTAAATAGGCCTGCATGGTATTTTTATATCAACCTGGAAGCCTTGGAGCGGTGCCTGGGGTTTGTGCGGAGCAGCCCACCTGGCTCCCTCATCCCTGCACAGAAGAAAAACAAACTCTTCCCACTAACACCAAAAGAGTGGTGAAGGATGCAAATTTAACCTGACAACAACTTTTTTTTTACCGCTTAAATCATAGAATCACAGAATGGTTTAGGTTGGAAAAGACCTTGAAGATCATCCAGTCCAACCATCAACCTAACACTACCAAGTCCACCACTAAACCAGTTAAGGGCAGAGTCATAATTAATTTCATGTTTCCTGGCTTGGTGGCTGCATTATTTTTTAATGAAAGTAAAAAAAGCTAGGAATCACTAAGGTTGGAAAGGACCTCTAAGATCATCAGCCCAACCATCAACCCAACACCCCCATGCCCACTAAACCATGTCCCAAAGTGCCACCTCTGCCCGTTTTTTGAACCCTCCAGGGATGGGGACTCCACCACATCTCTGGGCAGCCTGTTCCAATGCTTGACCACCCTTTCCGTGAAGAAATTTTTCCTAATATCCAATCTAAAATATGCTGATAGGCATTCACTACCTGTTCTCAGAAGTCATTATCACTGTAATAGGTTTCATCCCTCTGGAGATGCGAAAAATAAGAGTTGTTTCCATGGGTAGATTCTCAAAAAGATCTCTCTTCCTCTCTAATGAGAGAGAATCCCCCTTGTTAAGGCTGCATATGTGTGGAGATGGCCTCTCCTGCCCTCCTCTGCTTGATGGCTGGGCAGAGGGTGCCAACTGTAAGGAAAGATCAGGTTGCCTGAAACTACTTGTTGCCCTGATCTTCAGACTTGATCTTAATTACTGTGCGTTATTCAAGAGACTTTTTAACATGTAGTTTGCAGCAGATGTCTAAATGGGACTGTTGGGTTGCTTTAAGTGCAGATCTGTCAAAGAATATGAAACTAAGCGCACAAGAGGAGGAATCAAGCTGCCTCAGTCTTTTGGATGATGGATACTTGAATACTGACTACTTGGCATGTATCTGGCAGCAATACTTTAGGAGTATATTCCTTTGAGGGCTAAGAGGAGGGGATGTGACCACAGCCCATTGTGATCCTGCTGGGCTGGCGGTGGGTAGAGAGGGCAGACCCAACATGTCCATCTGACGCAGCAAACTGGCCAGGGCCCAAAGACTCTGAGCAGAGGTGGGCAAAGATGTGTGGAAAGGCTGTGTGTGCTCACTGAAGGGCTATTTCTTGAAACATGGTAACGGAAGATCCCAATGGGTGTTGACTTTCAAAGAAGTGCTATCCCACAGGTCACTTTTATGTAGGTTAGTGCTCTCTTGGAGAAGCCCTGGAGAAGGGAACAATCTAGTATGGTTATCCAGGCGAGGAAAATCCTGACCTTGCTGACTCAATTGCAAAATTCCGCACAGATCTACCAGCTTCAGGATTTTAAATATTTAAAATCATGTAAAAAAATTATTATACAGTATATTGTTCAAATTTTACACATTAAAAGTTTCTCATACAGACACATACATGCACGTGTATGTAAATTGTACATATGTATGTATACACGCAAACACAATGCCACCTGCCCACTGTTTTCTCCCTAACCCTGTCCTGGGGGAGCATCTTATCCCCTCACGTTGCTAAGTTCTTGTGCCGTTTACTTTGCCTTTCTTTAATGAACTGTCTCTTTCTATGGCATATCTCAAGACCTGCCTGGAAACACCACAGAAGGGTGCACGGAGCTTGGCTAAATGTTGCTTCCTAAACCCTCTTTGCCTTCCTCATTTGATACTCCCCCCGCCCCCCTCCCCCCCCTTGACCTCAAATGCCCTTTCCTGCTTTCCCACGCTGACTGCAGGAGGATCCACATCTGGTCTCTTGCCATCATGTCTACCATGGTTCCTCTTCTCCTTTTTTACTGCAGTCTCCCTGTGCTGCTGTGTTGTGGCTGCTCTGATGTGTTCCTCTCCTACCTGATCCACTTCTTGTGATGCCTTTGCTACTTCCCAGTGACAATATTAATACGTTCTGCTGCTGCTGGCCCCTTCCATCACACTTCTAAACATCCAGTCTTTACTTTCAAGTTGTTTCAAAGCTTTCCTCCCCTCTCCCTTCCCTGTCTTTGTCTAGTGCATCGCCCTCTCCCATTCTCTCCTCTGGTTTCCTATGTGTATTTGTCTTTCTTCCACAGGTCTTGTAGTTTCTTCTGCAATGTCCTCATTTCATAGCTAATCTAATAGTTGCTTGTCTCTCAACTCCTCTTTCAGCCCTCTTCTGCTTTTGGTACCCATATGAAGGCATCAGATAGCTGAGTCTTGGTGATGAAAAAGAAATGTGTAATAAGTCTTGTGAAATACAGCTTCACATGGCAGCTTTAGACACTGTTTCAAAGGTGAATGGCTCTATGCTGCCTAAGGAAGCAGGTGCCCAAGCATTACCTTTAAAAAGTAGAGGTTTTTATTTATATGTGTATATATATATATGTTCTCAGGTGCTTTGCTGTAGGCTGAAAGGGCTGAGATGGCTCTGGGAAGCAGCTGAGCAACAGCAGCAGGGCAGCCAGAGTAGCCATCTCAATGAACAGATAGCCTTTGCTCTTGCTGAGGTAGTCTCCCATGAGCACAACACTTCCCAATTCCTGACTTTCAACATGCCTGCCACACTTTTGGAACTGACATGAGCAAATTTTTAACTCTTCTGGGGTTGGGAACTGGTTTCCAGAACCTTTGGATGCTGAGGCTTTCCCACAGCTTGGGAGAGAGGAAAGAGAAATACGCATTTTAAAAATACTTTTAATATAAAAGAGTTGTACCACATATACACCTCAGGAGCATATTTAGTGAAATCACTGAAGAAATGACTTGGATGCAGGGAGGAGGCCTTGCTGTGTAGAGCAGCTTTCACAGCTTGCAGGAAGGTGGAGCTGAGTACCCAGAATTTTGCATTTGTTACTGTGCTCCAGTAGCAGCCAGAGGTTTCAACTGAAATGGGAACTCCCATTAGGGCAGGTACTATAAAATACCCAAGAAGGATGTTACTCGCCTCACCTTTAGTTTAGGTTTTAGTGCAAGCCAACCATTAATTTCCTTTTATAACCAGTGGAGACAAAAGAACATTCAGAAAGCAATTCTTATCTTGGCAGAACATGAGTTATTTTATGGAATTATCTTTCTCTCCCCATTAATAAAGGAGTTTTGGAGAGTTGCTTAGGATGAGCACCCAAATTTTTGTATGTTAATGGATAGTCCACATGGACAAAGAGACAAAAGGTTGGGAGAGGAGTCAGACTTGCCCAAGGTTAGCTTGTGGCTTGCAGTTCATTTCTCTAGCCAGTAGAGAATATTCTTCCCCTTGGAGGGGGGAAAAAAAAGTAAGGGAAAGAAAAGAAGCCAGTGTGGATTTTCACTGAACAGTAGATAAGAGCTGAGATAGGAAATAGTGGTAAAGAAAACTGAATCTGGTGGTCTTAGGTGGGAGATCATAGGGCAATTCCAGTGTAGGAGAAGGCTTCTCCAACACCATCACTGGCCAACACCTGAAGGGTGTGAGGTTGAGTCCTGAAATGGTACAGCCTCAGCCCTGTGAAGCCCCAAGAGGCTAAGAACAGGGTGCTCTTTCCCAACAGTCACACATGTCCGTCTTACCTCTGCTGGAGGTCAAACAATGCAAACAGCAATTTGCTTTACTGTAGCTGGCTGGCTTCAAAGTCTCCATGTAAAATCCATATACATAATGACTTCATATACATTCCCAGAAGCTAATGCCT
This sequence comes from Pelecanus crispus, assembly GCF_030463565.1. Taxonomy (NCBI): domain Eukaryota; kingdom Metazoa; phylum Chordata; class Aves; order Pelecaniformes; family Pelecanidae; genus Pelecanus; species Pelecanus crispus. Next base: position 72,398,358 of record NC_134648.1, read on the forward strand.
GAGATCTGGCTCATTAAAATCCAAATGGCACACCACTCAAATGGAGTCTACCAGCGTACCAGATTTGCACATTGAAAAGTAGAATGCAGTCAGATTTTTCCAATCATTTATGAGCAATAAATATTCAGTAGTTTAGAATAAGTGCTTTCTTGCTTTTTGACTGCAGATTCTAGAGGAGAAACTTGGGGACAGCTCTTGCTAATGCTGAGGATACCCTTGCATGAATGAGGTGGACAGGGTTTGGTGTAAATGGCGTTGGATGCGCAGCGTCAATCTGCAGCAGCCCTGGGATTTAATGCATCGCTCTTGCACAGTGGACATGCTGTTAGCAGCTGGAATAAGCCACTTGCAGCATCTTGCTTGTAAGGTGGTGTGCTGAGAGTGCTTTCTGCAGCTCGGCTTAAACCACAAAGCCTCTGCAGAGAGGAGGGTCCCACCAGGGAACAGGGGAGAACAGCTTTTCCGCAGTAGAGCTGCCAAGGTGGTTTTGTTCCGAGTGCTTTGTTTCAGCATTTCCTGAATGGGGATGATATTACTCAGTCTGAAGAGCTTTGCAGTTTGGAACACAAGATGCTTTAGACTTGGGCCCAATTTGTATGGAATGGGTTTATTTCTTCAGTAATGGTTTCTTCTAGGATGAGAATGTTTATGGTCTTTCCCTTTGGAATCATTGTGGCTCAGACTAGACTGTCTAGATAGCTCAGTTTTCAGGCATATGCACTGTGCTGTGCCTCTACAGTGGATAATAATATGTCAAAGCCATAACATTGCCAGCTAAGGCAGGCTTTGCGGCGGGGAGGGATTCTGGCTTCTCTTTTCTTGGGAGGGAAAGTGGAGAAAGTCTGGTTCTGTTACTGTTGTTCAGGAGGGGAAGGTCCCTGCTCTGCTGCTCCTCCAGTCTGCATATGGCAGGTACGAGAGCCCTAGGGGTGTACCCAGGGGTCTTTGGGCTTCCAGATCTGTCACGTCATTACATGCATGCTCCCCTACCCTAATGTGCAAGAATATCCAGAGCATTTGCAGAAAGGAAAAGAGCCAGGAAGCCTTTAGTTGCCTACTTCAATTAATACATTCTTTGAAATACAGTTCCTTTTTGGAGAAATAGCTGGTGATCATGCTATATAAATACTATGATAATAGTTGTTCTCAACACAACAGAATAGGCTTTTCCCACCAGTTTGTGATTCCAGGTCAAATGGAAGATCTTGACCAGCTTGATCTTGTTTATGTACCCTATCCTTCAAGGACGCTCAAGAAGCCTGGAGTGACTTGTTATGTGTGACGTGTGGCCAGACCAAACACCACTGTGAATGAAGTTGTGGGTGATGTTTTCCCATGTCTTTGAGTCTTGTAGTCTGTGTTTTTGCTCCCGTTGACAGTGGGGTGAGAAATCAGAATATTGTAGAAGCATAATTAATTTCAAGTAGATGCCTGCTGGGCCCTTCTGCACAGTCTTTGTGATTTTAGGGAGTGCTCAAGTAAATTTTTTAGCTCATCTTAAAGACATTTGGAAGTGAAGAACTGATGACACTCCATAAGTGAATTTTGAAAGGAGGATTCCCTTTTGTAGGTGTTCTGGTTTTGGCTGGGATAGAGTTAACTTTCTTTATAGAAGCTAGTATGGGGCTATGTTTTAGATTTGTGCTGAAAACAGTGTTGATAACACAGGGGTGTTCCGGTTATTGCTGAGCAGTGCTGACACAGAGCCAAGGCCTTTTCTGCTCCTCACCCCACCCCAGCAGCGAGCAGGCTGGGGGTGCACAAGGAGTTGGGAGGGGACACAGCCGGGACAGCTGACCCCAACTGACCCAAGGGATGTCCCACACCGTATGGCGTCATGCTCGGTATGTAGAGCTGGGGGAATAGAAGGAAAGGGGTGGGGGACGTTCAGAATGATGGCGTTGTCTTCCCAAGTCACGGTTACAAGTGATGGAACCCTGCTTTCCTGGAGATGGCTGAACACCTGCCTGCCCATGGGAAGTAGGGAATGAATTCTTGTTTTGCTTTGCTTGCATATGTGGCTTTTGCTTTACCTGTTAAACTGTTTTTATCTCAACCTACAAGTTTCCTCACTTTTCTGATTCTCTCCCACATCCCACCGCGGGGGGAACAAGCGAGCGGCTGTGTGGGGCTTCGCTGCCGGCTGGGGTTAAACCATGACAGTAGGCTACTTACAAAAACATATTGCACAACCTTATGCACTTAAATTACTCTTGAAATTACTCTTGGATGTGAAGTTATAATACCTGCCCCAGGATTTCTGCACTTCCCATGAAAATGACTAATTGAATTTGGCACTTGCAGGCCTGTGCCTTGCAAACCCCTCGGGAAGCACAGAAATGCTTCTGAAGCCTTTGGATATTAGTAGAGGACTCCCTTGGCTGTAGAGGATTATAGTTTAGAGAGCATATATGGGCTAGGCATCTAGGCCTCCCATTGGTATGTAGAGGGGAAAAAGTAGGTGCCACTGGCATATATCCCCCTTTAGGCAGTGGAAACATGGACAGTAATATCAGCTGCTGCTTCTAGTTAGATATACAGTATAAATATAATATACTGTGTATATCTACTTCTATGCAGTATATAAGGCTGCCTTAGCACAGCTACTGGTCCTATGGTTATCATGAACCTGGCATTTGCCCGTGGAGGGAGTCGGAGGGAAGTCATGGGAACATTCCTCCCTTCTGGATCACTGACTCCAGTATATCTGCCAAGGAAGCTGTGCCACATAATCCTTTTCAGAAAAAGATCAAGCTCTGTAGTTTAAGACTCTACTAGTCTTCACGGAAAGGCTGTTCCAGATTTTCACTGCTTTAACCGTTAGAAACTTTCTTTTAATTTCCAGCCTGGCTATACTCACAGTCAATTTTGTCCCATTTGTTTTTATGCCAGAATCACTCTATACTTCAATTTTTTTCACTGTTAGCAGTGTTTTGAGGTTGTTGAGACTGTGTGTTTTATAATGAAGAGCAATAGAAAAGTTGTGGTTTATAGTTTAAAATGAGGCAGAGGTGAGACTTTGTGGCATCTCAATAAATAATACCTCATTAGGCACAGAATCGGGTATTCAACTAAACTATAACACTGCTTTTGATCTGAGACACACACACTTGAGTTGCTGAGGTCCTTTCTAATGGTATCTCCTGGCCAGCTCTCTCCTGCACAGGAGGCAGAAGCAGAGACAATGTTCTGTTGCTTAATGATGCCGCCAAAATCTTTCAGAGGTTTCTTAAAGTTCAGGCACTTCTCAAACAAAACGTCTTGTGTTTGATCTGAGTTGCTGGCAGAGAAGATGTGGTTACCCAGCTATCAAGCCTCTGCCCATTTGAGGAAATACATTGACTATAGGATATAAATAAATCCCTTTCAAACAATCGGACTCACAGTGATTACAAAACCCCAGGCATCCGCTCCCACGCATCCCCTGGGAGCACCAGCATCTAGTGTCGGTGCCTGCCCCGAGTAGACAATCTCTCACGGACCTACAAACCAAAAGTAAATCAAAATGAGCCAATTAACCTTTAACGTGATCAAGATTTGACTGTGAGATTTGCCAGCTTCTCCGTGGCTTGAAAAGCTGACAGCTGAACGAATGCAGCAGCAGTGATGAGTGTGGATGTCTTAGATGGCATTTGGTCTAAAGCAGGGCGTTCCCGCATGGGTGCTGTTAGGGTGACCCAAAGAGACAAGTTTATGAGGCTTCTTTCATTTCTTTTCAGGGGATACAAAGTCCCAGAGAATCTGCAGCTGCAGTCCAAGGTGGTTTTCAGACCTAAACCCCTCAAAGTAAATAATTCTGGTTGTATTAGTGCTTTGGTGGCTTTTATTGCTCATCCAGGTTTCAAATACTGCACTACACTAAAATTGTCACTCGCTTTGACAGTTGGTAAGACTAATGGAGGGGAAAAAAAGAGTATATAAATCTTTACTCTTTCAAGAATTCAATTTTGGGCTTAACTTTACTCATGAAAGTAGCCTGTGGAACGAGTCAAATAGTGTATTTACTCACATGTACTAAAGTTTATGGTTTCAGAACAGTAATCTGTGGTCACTGAGAAGAGATTTTCATGGTATCTTCAGTTACAGGATCAAAATATGACCTGTTTCACATCTCCGTGGGCAGACTACAAAGCATGTTGGCCTGTTTCAGAGGATTCTCCCCCGATATCCTGGTATGTCAAGGCACGCCATAGGACAGTCCTTCACCTTTTCCAAGGATGCCTACTATTTGCTGAGATCAAAGCTGGGCCTCATCTGCCACCAGTAGCTTCAGCACGAAGGAAGGCCAGTCTCCATGTTGGCCAAGTGGGGAGCCGGTGATCCTCATTACCGAGAGGTTATAGCAAGTATTCATAGCAGTTTGGGGAAGAAGGAGGGATTTTCCTCAGGTCACATAACTGTATCCTAAACGTCCAAAAAGCCCTGGTACAAAATTTAAGATGCATAGAATGAGTCTGAGGTAAGATGTCCATAGGATGTCTCTGTGTCTTGACAGGAAGCGTTGCACCTTCCCATGCAGTAGGGTGCCTACAGCCAGGAGTCAAACTACGGTCAATTGTACAACTCCATTGCAGCCACTGCTCTGTAGCTGGGTTGGGTTAGCCAAAAAACCACTTTGACAACCTATATGCATGCTTTCTCCTGCTTGTCCTGTGTCTTCAAGGATGCAGAAGGCAGAGGAAGTATTTTGGAAGCTGCCCTCCTCAGTGTTTTGTTCTGTAGATGATATATTTCAGTTTAGATTTTGAGGGTAGCTTTACAAAGGAAAGACAGAATACTATTTTTTAAATTAGAATAAGGAGGCCTAGAAGATGTTTAACAATGCAAACCCCAATTTTCTTACAGCACCTGCTTCAAGTGCTTCACTGTGCAGTCAGTGCTGCAAGCTCTTTGGACATGAGGCTTCCCAGGCAGGGCAGCGTTGTGCTGTGGCTTTCATCACATTTTCCTCTGCAGTGTGTGAGCATGTTGCTGCTTATTTGGAACAAACAGTCTCAAAAGTGAGCAGCTTTTTAATTTTGAAGGACAATCTTATTTTTTCAAGCTTGAAGATTGCAACTCATGACATTCCTGACACTTGTGGTAGTCACCTGCCGGCTGATTTCCCATTCGTGCTGGCCAGTGGCTTTGCCAGGGACCATGCGGGCATGAGGAATTGCTGGCTTTGAGTGCAGTTGTCGTGTCACATTAGTGTCAGAGGGATTCGATGTGCCCATGACGATGCTGTTCAATCTATATGCAACACAGAATAGCGGTGTGTGGTGTCTCTCCTAAAAACACCCGATCAAGGCCCACTGAAGACACTATGTGCATTAGTCTCAACCTTCAGTATCTGTCCCGTCCCATGCATCTGGTACCCCACAGAGCTTTTGGGGCGTCTTCCATCTGTGCTGGGCACCTTGCTCCAGTTTCTCATGTCTAAAAGTAGCTCTGCATTGGAGCAGGGGTGAGTTTCAGGCCCTGGATGTTTCAATACCCTCCAGAACCACAGTTGTGAGACATTAATAGAAATTAGACCCGTTAATTGCAGGCAGGCTGAGCCTTGCTGGGACTCTGACTTGGATTAGTGTTTATCTGCCAGAGATGCTCCGAGTTGTCTGAGTGCCTTGCCCTCCTTGGTGACCCTCTTGGCACCCTGTGTGGATAGAGGACAGGTCTGCCCTTTGTAGGCAGGGACCTGAGGTGCAGAAGATGCACCTCTTTATCAGCCTTGTGATTCTGAGGAATTCAGCACCTTGAATGAGGCACCGACACACACACGCTGAAAGGAGCTGTTTAAACTTACCCAGTGCTAATTCCTTTGACATTTATTGATACAGAAACTAGAGGGAGGGTCTCCTCCTGCCTAAATGACTGCCCAAAGCAGAAAGCTTTCCTAGCACATCTACTGGAGCAAAACCGCTGCCTTCAGTATGGTACTGGGTGTTCTTCGGTCCTATTAAACTGTGCTAGCTTTCTATATTTCTGTATTAACTGTTTTGTTTTTTTTAACTATGTGTCACACTTCAGAATTTGCAGTGAACATGCAGAGCAGGGAGCTTTGCCACATAAAATATTAACAAATTGCTGAATATTTTTGAATGGTGGCTGGAATCAATTTGCAGTGTAGCTGTTGAAACCTGACAGCTCCTGGAGGATTGCAATAGCCAGATGCACTTGCAGAGCACAGCTATAGCATCTGCTGCCATTGTCGACTGATCATCCCGGCATGCCGTACTCCTTTGCAATCCACCTGATAGATATTCTGGTTATTCCTGGTGAGTGATTAATATCTTGTTTTGTGCAGCCCACAACAGGTGTTTGATTCAGGCAGCTTTGTAGGGATAACAAGGTCTTGGACATCTTAAAAGAATAGTTCTGGGAGTCCAACGTAGCAGTAAAGCTCTGTGAGTAAGTCATAGAATCATAGAATGGTTTAGGTTGGAAAAGATCTTGAAGATCATCCAGTCCAACCATCAACCTAATGCTACCAAGTCTACCACTAAACCAGTTAAGGGGAGAGTAATAATTTCATGTTTCCTGGCTTGGTGACTGGATTATTTTTTAATGAAAGTAAAAACTGGGAATCATTAAGTGTTTGGGTCTGCCCTGGGAGGGAGGAAAGGTGTTACTATCCTGGCAATTCAGGGGGTGGCTCTGACTGTCCAGCTGGTTCCTTGTTCATCCAAACATTTGAGGGCTTTATGGGCATAGCTGCCAAACATGTTGGACCAGTAGGCTGCTGTCAGCAGTCACGTATTTCTGTGATCTCTTGTGCACCTTCATCACCCAACTTTTAATTGAAAGTAATTGGAAGCCTCAGCCAAAGCCTGAATGCAGAGCTGTTGCCTCTGACTGAAGCCGCTCCTGAGCCTTGGACTGCTGGAGCATGGATGAATATAAGCTAGTGGTGCTGCCCCAGGCGTAGGCTCAGGAGGGACCCTTGCTGCTGATTTCCAGCTATGTGCTGCCAATTAGTTTAAAACTGTAGAGACTTTTTTTTTAATTGATCTGATAATTTGTGAGCTGTGATGCCAAGGATTAGGTGCTATCTTGGTGCAAATGGGCCCCAGGGATGTGGGGGAAACTCCCAGCCTGTTCCCCATGAGCAGCCTGCCCCAGCCCACAGAAGATCCCCCTCCAGAATGACGTGATGGTGTAACCACTGGGGAAGACAGGAGCAACATGTCTTGAAGGCAGATCTGGGAAAACCAAAGCCTGAATCCTGGACTTTAACCATTTACATGCCAGAAGGGCTGGGCCTAAATTGTGAGCAGAGATCTGAATCATCAAGCTTGCTGTTGCTTTAGAGCCAGCTGCCCCACTTGGTCCTATGCTGAGAAAACTGCCCGTACGAGGCAGGTTACTGTTTTGTAGGGGTAAGAAAGCCTAGGGACAGATAGATGTGTTGGCTTTCAGCATTTTCCCCTGCATTTGAAGATATTTTAGTTCTGGGAAATACCAGAGTGTGCTTCAGGCAGCAAGACTTGCTGGCTAATCTACCACCTCTTGCAGTTCCTCGAGAGCTGGGGCAGCAGTGGTGGTGGGGGGTTATATCAGATTAGATGCACATGAAATGGCCCCCTTAGCACTGAGTTGACGCTACTGGGAATGGCAGGGAGGCTCACAGCGGATCTGTGATCTCAGTAGTGCATACAGGGCCCTGCAATTCCCCAGGCACATCCCGTTGCTTGATCTTTTAAGATTATGATTGAAAACATTGCTGGTAGGAGACTGATGACTTGTTCCCCTCTGTTCACCAACGGTGTCTTTGCCGGGGAAGGCTGATTTTTCAGGAGTGCTCAGCACTCACATCAACTTCAGCATGTGGATGGAAGAAGCCACGATTCTACAGTGGGACCTAAATTAACTGGGATGCCCACATAAGTGTCTAGGAGCTGTTTTTGAAAAGGTGGACTCTGCGTTGAGGGAGAGGTAAATTCAGAAGTGCAGGAGAAAGTTGATGTGAGAACAACTGTTAAATCTCTAATTGGTGAGGGCTTGCGATATTCTGTTCCTTTGCTGAAAGTCAGGGTCCTCTTTTAGTTTAATATCCAGGACCATGAACTCAGTCCTGAATAGCACTTCACAAAAGCACTGTTTGCACCATGTCACGCTGAGCGTGGGCAGTGGTGTGTGTCTGAGCCTCTCTGTCCCACCCATGCAGTTAATAGTTCCCTGCCCAAGCTGAACCAAAGGTAAAATATAAATTGGTCCTGCCCATGCGTAGCTGGAGCCTGTGGAGAGGTTTCATCAATCACATTAGCGCTGGAGAGAGGACTTGCTCCCTTCCCGAGCAGGCAGCCATGCTCCGTGCCGAGAAGTGATATAAATGCACCCCGTGCCTTGGCATTAGCTGGGGATGAGGGAGGTTGACGGGCGTGACTAATGTGGGAGTGTTCCCTAAGGTGAAGAAGCCTTTTCTGAGCTGTGCCTGCAGAGGTTGATTTTACCAATGAGCTCCGCACAGGGATCCCAGCAGGTGAACCCATCCCAAACCTCTGCCATGTGTTGGAGACAGCAAGGAAGTTCATCCTACCAATTTTGTTGCTCTTTCATGTGGGATGGGCAGCAGTGCTTTGGGAAGAGCCACAGCATCATACATTGATCCGAGAGCTCGCTGGAAGCCAGTGGGAGAAGGAGTTGTGTACATGGTTTGGAGGGGGGCTGGAAGGGCGACCAACATGGAGAGCAGCCCTTTCACACTGCACTCCCAAAATGTTTGAGTGATGCTTAAAGAGGAAGTGAGGGAAGATCCAGGGAGATGGGGGAGAAAATGCAAGGCTGGCACAGCTGGCTGTTGGGATGGATGGAGATACAAAGCCCTGGTCAGAGGAAAAACAGACACCTGAAGGGAGAGGAGTAGAAAAGCAAAGTAAGGAAAATGTGGTGAGATAAAAGAAGTCCTGCTGTGTGTCACTTTGTGGGTTTTTTTTTGTCCCGGTTTCCCTGGCTACTAGGTAGCTCGTGAGGGTGACATCTTCCTGGCATGCCTGGCCAAGCTGTGTGGCTTTTGAGGCACTCTCAGAGCATTGCTCCTTTGGATCAGCTCCTCCTGCCTCCTCTGCTTGCTCTCGAAGCCTTTGACAGGCACAGGTCTTCTCCTGTGACACTACCACAAACTATCCCTCTGGTAGTAGTGTCTTCTCCTGCCCACTACCACAGAGCAGCCTTATGATGTCATTGATGTTTGTTTTGGATGATTCTCAGCTTTTGCTGGTGCTCATGGGCTTTACAAAACTTGCTTTCCTGCACCTGTAGCAAGGGATTTGCTGAAGTGGCAATCGCACCGGCTGTAAAACACGCAATTGAAATGCTACATGCTCCTAACAAGTTGTGGCTGTCAGGACACAAAAATGGCCTATTTTCTGGTGTATTCATGGTCATCCAAGGTGAATTTTTCTAGTGTGCTACTGCCTGTTGTGAATTACTTAAACCAGTGAGTACTGTGTCCTCATCTCTGTTACCGGAGCTTTGGTGGAAATTGGGGAACAACTGACCTGTGCCACTGAACCCGTGGGAAGGATGCTGGGGAACATTATGGATTTCCATGTAAAACCATCCAGAGAGGCAGCAGGGATGCTAGCAGAAGTAAGGAAGAACACAAAGAAAGCATGACGTGATCAAAACTTTTCAAGGAATATTGCTGAGGGGAGCCAGGACCAAAGCAGGGGCAGCGGAGGTGTTCAAGAGCGCTACCTTTTATGTGGCTTGGGGAAGAGAGCTGAAATGAGGAGATTTAGGTTTTGGCTGCCATAGAGAGTTGTCTAATCCCTCTATTCCAGAGCTACAACTACCGGCAATTTAGGTCAGGGATACTTTGACACCTTTTCAAAGCTCTTTCCATCCTTGGCTGTGATATGATGCAGGCGTAATGGTAGGGGGATAATTATTCAGCTGCCTATCTAATCTGTTTGATCTCGCTAGTCTAATCTCCATTATCTTCAAAAACAGGCGATGGGTGCTTTTGATGCAGCCTGTGATAAGAAGCCATGCACAGAAAGCAGGAAAGTAGGGCAGCTGGTCATTTTCAAAGTGAAGCTACAGTCTGTTCCTCGACTGTGTTCTGATCAGAAATAGGCTTTTTCCATCACAAATGGACTTTTATCTTTTTTTTTTTCTTTTTTTCCCCTCCCCCCCTACTCCTCATAACAAACAGCTTTTTTGGTAAAGTTGTGATGGCTGTTCAAAAGGTTTCTGCATTAAAAGTCCTGGAATGGAGAGACAGTATCTGGGGGTTGCCTGCAAAAGCTGTTTGGTGTGGGCTTAAGAGGGTTTTTCTCTCTCGCATTGCAGTTTTTAAAATGCTTGTGGGGTAAAACATTTTGATCAATTATTATGATAATGACACAAGAGTGGAATTATGAGCATAATTATAATTACCATTTTTATGCACAGTTAATTAATCATAAAATACTACATTATAGAATTTTTCTGTTTAATGAAATTCATTATAGAGGCCCCTGAAGCCCTAAATTTAATGTTAAACAAATTAAGCCTGTGTCTGGGGTTAGGGCTATTAGCACAAATGTGGCCTTGAATTAGTTGCTAAAACAGGACTCGGTGAGCCATTAGCCAAAGGGGGGGTGGTGGTGAAGCAGCCCTTCCTGACCACAGGTACCTGCTCCAGGTTGAGGGGAATTGGCTTTTGCCTACCCTGGTATTTATTTTGGGTAGCTCAGGTGCTAGCCTTTGAAAAGGCTGAGCTCATTAGCCTCTAGCCCAAAAGTCTGGAGGACAGTATGTGCTTGGAGGAGAAAGGTTGCTTTTCTCAAGGTATTGGTGTGGAGGTTCCTGGAGGGAAACCATTCTGTGTCTTACTGGGGATAACTTCTTACCCATGGGCCAGGTTTAAGCTCTCCCATCAGGACGTAATGTAAGGAGTAAGAGTATGGGGGCATGGTGAGCCTGCCTTGCCGAAACGCTTTTACAACTAGATATTGAACTTTATCACTGCCGCATTTCAAAGACTTGCAAAGGAACCTCCTGGAGCATACTAACAGTGTGGAAAAACCCAATGTTTTGAGTTGCATGGCTTTGAAAGAGGAAAGGTTAAGTTTTAGGCTGGGAAGGTGTTGTGGTTTAGCTCCAGCCAGCAACTAAACACCACACAGCTGCTTGCTTGCTCCCCCTACCCTGGTGGGATGGGGGAGAGAATTGGAGGAGTAAGAGTAGTGAGAAACACTCCTGGGGTGAGATAAGAACAGTTTAATAATTGAAATAAAGTAAAATAGTAATGATAATAACAACAATACAATAATGATGATGATAATAATATTCAAAGCAAGTGCTGCCCAATGCAATTGCTCACCACCCGCTGACCGATGCCCAGCCAGTTCCCAAGCAGCGATTGCTGCTCCCTGGCCAACCCCCCCAGTTTCTATACTGCCCATGACGCCGTATGGTATGGAATGGCCCTTGGGGCAGTTGGGATCAACTGTTCTGGCTGTGCCCCCTCCCAGCTTCTTGTGCCCCTGGCAGAGCAGGGGAAGCTGAAAAGTCCTTGACTGGCATAAGCAGCACTGAGCAACAACTAAACATCAGTGTGTTATCAGCATTCTTCTCCTACTAAATCCAAACCACAGCACTGTGCCTGCTACTAGGAAGAAAATTAACTCTACCCAGCCAAAACCAGGACAGAAGGCCAGCTGGGAACAGATTGCAACGAGCAGCAGTGTCATTGCTCCATGCTCATGTTCTCTCTGAAGAGCTGCACTCATTTGAGGCAGGTGTAGACCATACCTCACACTACAGCACATCAAATGGACATCCTCTGTCTTTGTAACTTTGTGCCCTTGAGGTAGGTTCCCGTGGATGGGAGACTTCCTGCAGCATGATTCTCCAGCATGGCTCCAAGTCTGAGAGAGAGGGAAGGTGGGGTTTTTTTTGTTTGTTTTGTTTTTCTTCCTTTTTTCTTTTTTCTTTAAGACACTAATCCCATATTGCATCTATGTCAGTGTGGTCGTGCTGATCGGTTAAAACTCTGCTGGAGGAGAACTGGCATCTGCGTAGCTCCATCACAGACATTCCAGTGAGCTAAGCGGCAGAAGGGCCAAAAGCAGTGAATTTGGTCTGGAAAATACTTCTTAGTTAGGAGGTAGACTGAAAGGAAGGACAGAGGTCATCTTCACTTGCCTTTAGGCACAGGCAACAGCGTATATGAATCTGGGCAAGGTATCCAGTTGCCTTTATCAGTGTAGACCCAGTTCACACGGCCTGTCCTAGTCCCTTTTATAGGGCACGATGGGGCACATCATCCCTAAGCCCATCTCGTACTTCTGAGGCAACAGCGTATGGATGGTGGTGGGGGTGGAACCTGCACTCAGGTTTGTAGGGTGGCTCAATGAGAACCTCCTTGCTGCTACCCTCAGAAAGGACTTGGAGGAATGCAACAGCATCCTTAACAGCTTGCTTGCTTGCTGGGTGTCATGCCTGTTGCAGGGACAGTGGCTGGCACCCATCTTTCCACTCCCATTTGGTCAATCTCCTCCTTCTGTACTGTGAAAAGCTTTCAGAAGCGCATATGTTCAGAGATGCTGTTTGTTTTTGTTTTTACCAGTGTCTGTGTAATGGAAAGAGCTCTTGGAGGTATTAAATTATCAATTTTCTCACAGGTACTTGGAGTGCTGACTGTTACGGTTGTTTTTATTGATGCCTGATCTGGAAACAGGTTGCAGGGTTTGTTGTTTTTCATATAATGCGACATGTCTCAGCACGCAGCCATAGTAATGTAATATAACAAGAAACAGGCCTATTCTGAAAGTACAGGCATTGGTTATTGCCCTTTGGCTGGAAAAATTGCTGCTGCTTTTTTTTTTTTTCCCTTTTTTTTCTTTGCAGTTCTTAATCAGGGATGCTAATTCAAACCTTTGCCAATTTCTGTGTTTGTAACTACAACATTGTTAATGCGACACGTAATAGTACCACGTTAACTTGTGTGGTATGGTCATATCCAAAACGCAGGTTGTTCCTGTCTTGGAAATCCGATAGTATTGGGTAGTATGCTCAGAGTCACCTCAAGGTTTTCCCTCAGCATCAGGAAATTCCATTTTGTTCTCCACTTAAGAGTTTTTGGGCAGCAAAATTACATGTATGGTGGTGGCAGAACAGCTTACGAGCTGGAAGTGAGGGTGGTCCTTGGGAGGTTTGGGAACTGGGAAGGGTCAGTGGTTATTGGGGCATCATCAAGGAAGAGAACTGGGCAGCAGCCAGAATTTGGGGAGGATTAGGGTGGGGGAGAGACCTGGGAAAGCATCTGTGGAGCTTTGAAGGACCAGCAGCTGCTCAGCTTTGCCACTGGCACCCTCCGAGAGAGGGGAAGAGCACTGTGGATACAACAGTATGTGATGCTCTGCTGGCTTTAAGCCAGCACATATAATTATTGATCTTACACCGGTTTCTGTGAGCTACAAAAGGAAACCAGAATTGTATGTTAGAACCTGTCCTTTCCTAGCTCTATTGAATTTTTTTTTCTGCATTGCATCAGAGGTGGTGCACTGACTTGTTGGCAAGGAGAGGGGGAAATGTTGAGCTTGTGCTGTTGAGCTCAGTGTTGAAACCCTAATGTTTTCCAACCCATCACAAGAAGCTCGCAGCAGCATGGTCTGTCGCGTCCTGCCTGTCTGCAGCCAGGGTGGGCTTAACCTGGCCCATGTTTGTGTGATGGGACCAGATGAGCACACAGAGAGCGCTAACAGGACTTATCTGCACATAAAAATACACATATATATAGAGGACACAGGTGGCATGTGCATGAGGCTGGCTTTGCAAGATCCTAGCAGATCCCTGATTTGTTAAACTCCAATTTTATTTGACAGCAGGACATGCAAATGGGAGCGAACGCATACTTCACTTGCTGTGATGCTCTGGGAAATATGTCTTTAATGTAGCCCTTGGTGGGGATGCTGGCAGCGATGAAGCCCTGTCTATGCGTGCTGAAGTAGTTGCCTATATTGATGCATTAGAATCCTTGCCTTTTTAAAGTGAACAGTGCAATACTGTCAAAAAACCGTAAAGGTGACTTATAAGAGCGAGCCCTGCTCTCCAGCGTTAGGGCATCCGCAGCCTGTTCAGGGAGTAGCTACCATCAGGGTAAATGCAGCAGCCACCGCTGCTAGCCACGTTTCATGGAGTGCTCTGCTCGTGAGCAGTGATCCCTTGTAGGACTGAACCACAGCCCAGTCCGTGCTGCCATTGCTCTCCTGGGTAGCAGGAGGGGTGCAGGCTGTGAAGAGGATCCTCCTTCAAAAATACTTGTAACAAGCCTACTCCTTTTTGATAAAAACACTTCAGTTTCATATTCTGGGTGTTATTTTTAGCAGCTCTGCTGTGAAATCTGTCTCACTTAAGCAGACCCTGCTCTCTGTTTTCAGTGGCGCTTCAGGCATAAAGTCAATAAACTTCTAATAAGAGAAATCCCTGGAGAATTTCACAGAACTTTGTTAGGTTGACTACAGGTGGAAAAAATACATTATAGGTTATATTTAAACTGCAGTGATTTGAGGCACACATTCATGTAGTAAACAAACTCATGGTTGTTCTCAGCTGAGTACTTAAACCTGCAAATGGGAAGTGCTCGAAGGGGCACGGAGTCCTCTGGTCCATCCAGGGGAGGTTTAGGTTGGATATTAGGAAAAATTTCTTCATAGAAAGGGTGGTCAAGCATTGGAACAGGCTGCCCAGAGAGGTGGTGGAGTCCCCATCCCTGGAAGCGTTCAAAAAACGGGCAGATGTGGCACTTTGGGACACGGTTTAATCTAGTCTACCCTTGATCGGTTTAGCGTGGACTTGGTAGTGTAGGTTAATGGTTGGAGTGGATGATCTTAAAGGTCTTTTTCAACCTAAATGATTCTATTCTATTCTATCCTCCTCTGCCATGGCATGGTCAGCTGGGTTCATATCACTCCCATGAGGTGCTGGGAGGTCGTTAAGAGCAGGTTTAGAGAATCATCATTTAGAGACTCCCTTCAGTACAGTGCTGGAATACAGTATGATAAAAATTAAACTAAACCTCCCGATGATCCCGATTCAGCCTCAATACCTACAAGAGAAAGACAAACACTAGGACTTGCAACTCATCCTTCAAAGATGACCTATAAAGCATTCTAATGGCAGCCAGAAAGGTAAAAATGTGTAGCTCTGAATATAAGAAGTCCTAAATTCAAGTGAGATATTGGCTTCAAGACACAATTTTTCCCCACTGCATGCTTTTTGCTACCCCTCACCTATGTTAACTTCTTGCCTTTCCTTCTGTAACACAAAAAGGGTGATCACCATTTCTGTGCTCTACAGGTGCATTTTTCCCTCAGATTGTGTAATTAGTTAGCATAATTAACTTAAACCTGGAGCAATTGTTCTTAATCTGTGCTTAGCTTGAGGTTTTCAGCTTGTGTGTCACACTTGAAAAGAAGCTCCTGTGCCTGCAAGTGTGCTCATTATACTTTCAGCTGCATCCAGTTGATTAAATCCAAGATACTGCTGCTTTCTGAAAACCTTGTCTGTCCAATAAATCTTTAGAGGTATAAAGCAGATATTCTGCACATCTCAACGCGTGTTTGGCGAGGAGTGGGGATTTTGAGGCTCTATAACACCGCTTGGGTTAGAAACTGGTGATGGGGCTTGATGGACCTATGATGACAACGTTCAGAACCTAATGGAAACAAATAGTGCTGGCAGTTTATGTTTTTTTCTCTTAGAGTGGGCTACGGTGATTTTCCTGATATTACTGTGCTGGCATACGAAGCAAAAATGTCTATTATCGCTCACGCTGCAAGTGCTGAGAGAAATTTTGGGGACTGTGATCATCTCTTATTCAGGAGTAGAGGTATTTCTTGCTATGGAAATTCTCATTGAAAAATCATTTTCTGAGATCTCTCAGCTTTTCTGCCGGAGGTGTTCCACTTTGTACTTGGAAAAATGAAAAAAAGCACTCTATGGTGTAGAGAGGGATAGGAAATAAAGCAAATTGAGTGATTCTCTGTATGGGGAGAAAGATTAAGGCTCTTGTTTCAGGCAATAGGTTGCTGCTGGCCTCCAGGTGGGGAGGGAGCTCCTTTGTCAACACGCTTTTACAAGCTTTCAGGGGCAGAGATGGGTTTGCTTTTGGGGGTGGTGTGAAGCAGATCCCCTTGTTCGCTGTGTGCAGCACCTCTGGTCCTCGTGTGTGATGTTCAGCATGGGAGGGTGCCTGTTGCTGGAAGGTTTGCCTCTGTTAGAGGCAAAACGTTGAGTTTTGCTCTATTCGTAGCACTCTGTGCCAGTACTTAGGCATTTAAGGGGCACCAGTGCAGTTTGCTGCAGGGTGAGGGCTGCTCAGTGTTTAGGATCCATAGGCACATGCAGGGGAATCTTCTGGTGACATAAATACTTCCAGCTTTGCTTGCAGCGTGGCTCTCCTGCATGCTGTGCAGCACACTGTCAGGGTCTTGACCCTGGTAAATAGGAGAAGCCAAGCTGGGATTCACAGATGTTGCACGCTAGTTTGTAGTTGGATTTTTGGTTTTTTTTTTTTGACACCTGCTGTTGAGGAGAGCTTTGGGTCCTTGTGATGGCCAGGAGTTGGCTGTGACCCCAGCCTTAAGCTGGGCAGCCCACATGGCTTAGGGCAGCCCAGGAGCCCCATGTGGGTGCTCGGAAGAGGAGTGTAGACACATTTTTAAGATTATCTAAATGTACCAAAAGAAAATAGGTTGTTTTTTAACCTTAATTCCCCTCCAAACAGAAAAATACTTTGAACATCCTTATTCTTCACCAAAACAGTCAGCAGATGTTTAACCTTTCCAAAATCTATTTTGGCACTTAGGGTAAATAATTTCAGCATATAACATCTTTGCTTTCAGAAGGAAACTTAGCTCCTGAGCAGGAAAGCCTAACTTGGAATTGTCTTTTGCATGTACACCGAGCATGAAGCCCAGTACTTTATAACACTCGTGATATTGGTAACCTGGCAACTTTTAAATCATGAAAGATGTACACAAGTGCTGCAGAGTTGGAAATGTCTTATGACATGTTCATTCACACTAAATCAGGCTCTGCCTTTTTAGAGTTTTCTTTCTAGACGGTTATGTAAATGCAAAAAGACAGGAATGGATTTAAAATGATTTTCAGCATTGGAAGATTAGCAGAAAGTGACAGACTGCCATGAAACACTCTGCCGCCTCTGCCCTGCAGACTTCCAGCCCTGGTAGGGATGGGATGGGCAGCAGTGAGAAGAGGAAGAAACAGATTAAGAGCTGAAAAGCTCAGCTCTCCCTGTGCTCTTTTAAAGACTGCATTGCCCATAGTATTTTCTACATGCTTTCAACTCGCATGCAACTGCAATTCTTAATGGATGATTAATTGGCTTAATGTAAAAGATAAATTCATGGAAATGACTTCCTGAGCTTGCTAAGGTAGGCTACTCATACAATCCCCTAGGATATCTGATATAATTCACAAAGAATAATCCCTTAAAAGGACTGGAGTTGATAGGGTCTGGTCTCTGTTACCAGCCTGGCTGGCCCTGACACAGGTGACATGCTGAGGACAGAGGTATTTTGTACTTGCAACCTGCACTTTGATTAATGAGTACTTTGTACAAGCATGCGTTCTCTGAAGGCTAAAGCCAAAGAAGCTGAAGAAATCCAGAAGATCTCCATTGATTAATTAGATTTTTGAATTAAATTCCTGGTCAAATTTTCATTTGAGAGCTACTCAGGCTGTCTGAGTTACTACTTTGCTTTGAGAACAATGAGATTTAAAAAAAAAAAAAATTAAAAAAAATCACCAAATAAGTGTCAGAGCCTTCCTGTTTTCTTTGGAATGCGCTTGGATTGCTTTTGCAGGGTGCTCTCAGCAATGGTCAGTCTGCCCGTTGGCCCAGCTCAACGGAGATCTTCTATACATTAGGTAATACCTGGATCTGGGACTCTGAGGAAAACCCTAAAAGCACAAGAACTGCCTCGGCTCTGACAGCCCTTGCAGCACCTAGCACCAAGAGATCCTGATCGACCACGAGGCATGGGGATTGTTGGTCTTGAAATGTTTTCCTTACTTTCAGGACACTTTCCTAGTTTCCTTTCCGCCTCTCAAATACCTCTGAGAGTCTACAAGATCTCATCTTTCTCCTTCTGGGTCTTCAGAGAGTTGTGTTGCTGATCTCCAATCATGACTTCATGAATTATGATTCTCCAGTGCATGTTAGATCTCTTAATGCTGATGTTTTGCCTACCTGTCTCTAGGCCAGGCTTGCGTCTGTTTCCATCAAGTCCTTGTCTCTCTGGTGTCTTCTGATGGACATCCATCCCTCAGCTCACGCTCACTAAGCATGACACCAGCTCTTCATCCACATCTCTAAGCCATCTCTGTCACCTCCCTCCTTAGTCCCTGGGCTGCCTTACCCTGTGCTGTGCTATGAGCACAACCACCCCAGAAAATACACCTCCGGTGAGGGAGGTTTTCTGGTGCAGAAAAGCAGTTTTAATAACCCAGGAGGTGTCACTTTGAATATGTTTTTATGGCCATTTTTGCAGCTCTTATGATACCTTAGATCTAGAACAGATTCTTACAATTGCTCATAATTGCCAGTCTTTGGCACTTTACAAATCCTCTTTTTTAAAATATGCAGCTGGGGAAAAATAACCCTGCCCAGTAAGTGACTCTAGCATGGGAAAAATAATGAGAAATGTGGAGTGCAGAGCAACAGGCTTTCTGGACAATTGTAAACAGCAATCGTGTTTAAAAGCATCATCATCTGATCGCAGAGCATTCAGCAACAGAAAGGGAAATGCTGTGTTTAATGAATTAAATTGTTCATTCAAAATAATGACCCATTTCTGACTTGTAGGTACTTGCTGGCTGCTTGTGATGCTGGTAGCCCTTCATCAGCATAGGGTGTGAGCAGCTCCTGCGTGTGCTTTCTCTAAGCCTCGCTGCTTTTGCTTTGCACCCGCTATGTCTGATTTGTCTGTCCCGCGCAGCTGTCTGGATGCTGACTCTATTGCAGAATAACTGCTCTGCATATGTTAACAACAAAACCATATGTGGAGTCGCAGAATCACTAGCTGGCTGAGGCTGGAAGGGACTGCTGGAGGTCATCTGGTCCAACCCTCCTGCTCAAGTAAGGTGACCTAGAGCCAGTTGCCCAGGATCATGTCTAGATGGGTTTTGAATATCTGCAAGGATGGAGACTCCACAACCTCCTCGGGCAACCTGTTCCATTTCTGTCACCCTCACTGTAAAAAAACTTTTCCTGAAGTTCAGAGGGAACCTCCCATGTTTCAGTTTGTGCCTGTTCCACCGGTCCTGCCATTGGGCACTGCTGAAAAGAGCCTGTCTCTACCTTCTCAGCACCTTCCCTTCACGTATTTATATACATTAATAAGATCCCCCTGAGCCTTCTCTTCTGCAGGGTAAACTGTCCCAGCTCTCTCAGCCTTTCCTCATAGGAGAGATCCTACAGACCCTTAATCATCCTTGTAGCCCTCCACTGGACTCTCCCCAGTAAGCCCATGTCTCCCTTGTACTGAGGAGCCCAGAACTGGACACAGCACTTCAGGTGTGGCCTCACCAGTGCTGAATAAAGGGGAAGGATCACCTACCTGGACCTGCGGGTAATACTTTGTCTAACGTAGCTGAGGGTGTCATTCTCCTTTGCAGTAAGGGTGCGTTGCTGGCTCACGTTCAGGCTGGTATCTACCAGCACCCCCAGGTCCTTTTCTGCCAAGATGCCAGCTGGGTGGCCCCCAGCATAAAGAATCATAGAATGGTTTAGGTTGGAAAAGACCTTTAAGATCATCCAGTCCAACCATTAACCTACATTACCAAGTCCACCACTGAACCAATTAAGGGGAGAGGAATAATTAATTTCAGGTTTCCTGGTTTGGTGGCTGGATTATTTTTCATGAAAGTAGAACTAGGAATCACTAAGGTTGGAAAGGGCCTCTAAGATCATCAGTCCAACCATCAACCCAACACCCCCATGCCCACTAAACCATGTCCCAAAGTGCCACGTCTGCCTGTTTTTTGAACCCCTCCAGGGCTGGGGACTCCCCCACCCCTCTGGGCAGCCTGGTCCAGTGCTAATATCAATGCACCATATCTTGGTGCATGGCATGGTTCTTTTCCCAGTGCAGGACTTTGCATTTGTCCTTCTGGAACTAGAAAGCAAATGTCTTTTAATATTTCTGCATTAAGGCTTCAATTCCCTCAGACAACTCATTGCCTCTCAAAAACATTAACAAGGTCTTTTTCTATGGTACGTGGCAGAGGCAGTGTGCTTGCAGCTCCCGCAGGGAGGTGGGTCGTGTACTGTAATGTGGTTCAGGTTTCTACACCAATGCATCAAGCAGGAATACCACGTTCCCTTATATTTTCTCTAGGGCAAACTCCTTATACCTGCATTTAACACAAATGAACTCTTCATAATGTCAAGGAAACTTTTCTTAAATGTGGAAACTGGTGGAGAAGATGTAATAAAAGATAAGGTTGTCCCAGATGAGAAGAAAAGATATGTGTAGGCTCTGACCCATTTAGGGATGTTGATGGAATGTTTCCATCCCCTGAACGACTCATGCTTGGAGCGATGGCAGGGTCAAGAACATGCTGATAAATATTCTGCTGTTGTTGGTGAGGCTCTCGCTTTCCCCATACATTTTACTGGAGAGGTGGAGGCACTTCTAATGGCAACAAGTAAATCTTCCTGCTGGTGTCTTTAACCTGTTATTTTTCCTCCTTCTGTTGAGTAGTTGCAGGTTGTGAGAGTGGTTATTCTCAAACTTCTTACGAACTCCTCAGTGTCAAGGATATTGTGCGTATGTAAATATATACATATAGAAATACAAAGATAGTGTATAGAGAACAGGGTCTTCATTCCACATTAAATCTCTCCTTCCGGCTCAGGCTGGCAAAGGAGGGAACAGAAGGTTTCAAACCTTTCCAATATTGCTATAACCTTTTCACATTTTCCATGTGCTAACATACGTTTAAGGTGTGAAAAGAGGCAGGAAAAGTCTCCTTTGAATGGCTTGTCCTCGGCACGTGCTGTCTCAGGGTGCAGTCTTTGCAGGGCTTCTCTGACTTCAGATGGAAGCACCTGAAACGCCAGGTTCAGAGGGGTTTTGTGCTGTGCAGGAAAGGTAGTGCCACAAGTTGCCGTGACTGATACCCCATGGTCCAGAAGAGGAGCCAGGGTCGGTCTGTGGTGGCAGATGTGGGTGGACTTTTATTTGGCCACTGCTGATCGATCTGCTGTGCCATATTTTCCACCCCAAAAGGCTGGCTTTGGTGCTACAGAGAGCAGCACGATTGCTTGGGCTGCGCCTATGGCACTTGAGAGTCCTTTCCACGTCAGCGGTGATTAAACCACCCTTCCCAGGAGCTGGTGAGGTGGCAAATGCTGTGATTACCAACCTGATATCCTGGGATTGCTATTGACAATCAAATTGGGTGATTCTCCTCTGGCTGATTAGACCAGATGTGCAGGACATTTTTAATAAACTGCAAAACAATTGAGATGATTTGATAGCAAACCTGAAGAGAATGTATTAATAATTTAAGACTCAAGCAAATACGGTCTTTGAAAGTCATGTGTTCTGGCAGGCAGGCTAACGCTCCTGCTCGGCAGCCGTGCTGCCCTTGTGCTCCAAAAGAAACGTGGCAGACCTGATCAGCCCCATGTCTTGTGCTCCAGTTAAGGTATTGTCGTGGCTCAGCCCCAGGCAGCAGCTCAGCACCACGCAGCCATCGCTCACTGCCCCTGCCCCGATGGGATGGGGGAGAGAATCGGAGGAGTGAGAGTGAGAAACACTCCTGGGCTGAGATCAGAACAGGTTAATAATTGAAATAAAGTAAAATAATAATAATAATAACAACAATATAATAATGATGATTATAATAACAATATCCAAAGCAAGTGATGCCCAATGCAATTGCTCACCACCCGCCGACCGATGCCCAGCCAGTTCCCAGCAGCGATCGCTGCTCCCCGGCCAACCCCCCCAGTTTCTATACTGCCCATGATGCCGGATGGTATGGAATGGCCCTTGGGGCAGTTGGGATCAACTGTTCTGGCTGTGCCCCCTCCCAGCTTCTTGTGCCCCTGGCAGAGCAGGGGAAGCTGAAAAGCCCTTGCCTGGTGTCAGCACTGCTCAGCACCAACTAAACCATCAGCGTGTGATCAGCATTGTTCCCATCCTAAATCCAAAGCACAGCACTGTGCCTGCTGCTGGGAAGAAAATTAACTCTCTCCCAGCCGAAACCAGGACAGGTATAAACCTAAATCTAGAGCTCAGACTCCTCATTCACCTCCTTGATTTGCCTAGTGAGTGAAAGCTGGTGCCGGTGGGATGAGGGGTGTGAAGGGAGAGGCTGATGCAGGGGTCAGTTGGGTGGTCGGGGCATTGTGGGAGGTGCAGTGGAGGTACTCAGTGTGGTGAGGCAGAGGGAGAAACCTGCTTAATTAATACACTATGTGCTAACTGATGCCATCATTGCATGTACTGCAAACTAAATCTGTCAGGTTAGATGGGGTAAGCTGTGGGAATGTATGGGAAAAGGAGCTTCTGCTGTGGTGGTGAAGGGCTTTGCTCTTTTGCTCCAAACTGGGCCCACTCTGATTTGTCACTCCCTTCTAGACTTGCTCCAAACCATTTCCATCGATGTGGTGTATGCATTTGAACATTACTACTACTTTTATTTCTAAAAGGGAAATGGCCAAACAGAGCCGGCATTCTAATAACTGCTGACACAAAGCCAAGTGTCAGACTGTCCAAATCAGTCAGATCAGAGAAATGCATTAAAGAAATTAAATTTCATGAAAGCTTATTACAAGGGACAACTAGTGGGGAGCCGGGATCCTTATCAAATGGCAACTACATCTTCAAAATACAAGGGAGTGCTGACATTGGGGTGATTAGACCAGAGGTTGTGGGTCAGGCACTGTGTAATTAATTTATTCCAGAACTTGCATTGAGAAATCAGACGGCAGCGTATTAGAAACCCTGTAATTATAAAAGTATAGCTTACAAGATTATTTGCAGGAAACCGCTACTTCTATGTGATATCCTGTCTCTGGTCATGCTGAGCCACCCAGTCTGGTGCAAGAGGCTTCCCTACATGACCTCCTTGAGGAAGATGTTCTCCTTCTACTTGGATATCTTCAGATCTTACCAGTATTGCGTGTTTAAAACACCGTCATGCAGTCCAATTAGAGGCACTTTGCCTTTGATGGGTTTGAATAGAGATATTTAACGGAAAGACTTGTTTAGCACCAGTGGACAGTCAGGCTTTTGCTCTCTGAATCCATTTAGAGGTCTGGGGAGCAGCAAGAGGCTGTTTCTGAGTTCAAGTAGCTTATTATTATCTGTACATGAGGGCTGTATTTGATTTCTGTGCTTAAGAAGAGACAAAGCACCACATATTTTGCTTCTGTTTCTGAATATAAAGATGGGAGACAGGCTGCAAGTTTCTCCAGGTATGTTGTGTTATTCATGTGAAAAGAGATGCGGGCAGTTCATGAGAGGAGGTGAAATGGGTTATGTGCTTTTCCAGAACAGTCGTTCCTAGGGCTTTTGGTTGCTTTGTTCAGAAAGTTTATGTTTTTTCAGTCTGAATGTCACTTTCAGCTCTTCCTTTTGAAGCAAGGGTTTTGCCAGTGATAGCTTTCTTGGACTATACAGCACAGGTGGCAAATGCATTGGCTGCCCATTTCTGTGTCTTACTGTTTGCAGACTGACTTTGTACTATATAACATAAAAGCAGTAGATCAGACACACCTGATTAGGAAAAAAAAAAAAAAATCTTTCCTAGTGTCATTTTTCTAGCAGTGATCAAAATCAGAGCCCCGGGAATAAGAACAATAGGAGGAATAAGGCAAGCAGGTGGAGATGCCTCCTCAAAATACTATCCCAGACTTCAGGAATTTGCTTCTTGGCCATTTCCTGACCCAAGATTGGTGTCTTGGTGTTTAATAGCTATCTAATTCATCTCTTTAGTGACTTTTTTTTTTTCATCTTGCTTGGAGGGAGCGGAGGGTTGGTATAGTTGTGGCTTTCCAAGGGACTGCTGGTGCCCCTGGGAATACGTGCAGCACCATGCACACAGCACCGTGTACAAAGCTCCCCTGCTCAGGAGGGGATGCCACTTCTGAAATTATCCCAAACCCATCTCCCAGGAAGGGAAAGGACCACACCACAACCCCCTGATCCATTTGTAGTGGTCTGAGCGTCCTACCTGGCTTCTTATGCAGGCCCAGCACGATGTTGCAGTGGTGCTCATTGAGACACTTACCAAAGATTACCTGGGTCTGAAAGACACTGTTAGAGCTTTATGGGTTGTTTTAACAATCAGTCTTTTTCTATGATATTTCTCGTGCAGTGGTTGCAGCTGGAGAAAATTAACCATAAAGACAACTTGATTTTATCTTATGATTATTTGACTTTTAGAAGTTATCTCTGTTCAATTGCCCTTCTGGGAATTTCTATGTTAAAACACAGATTGCTTCTTAAGAGTCTGAAGTTAAGAAGCTCTTCAGGTGTTTTTTGGTAGAAGTGCGCTCACATACACACATATGCTCTCACTCACTCACTAGATGATCCAGCAAATTCTGATCTTTCATATGGCAAGTTTTAACTGACACAAGACAGCTCGGGAAGGGACAACATGAATTAACTGAATTATAAGGTGAGATATCTCTAGGTGCTGCAGAAAAGTGTTGCTTTGGGGAGCATTCCGTCACATGTGAGAAGTGCAGGAGATGCCTCCCTGCAGGGCTCCCATGATGGAGCAGTGCTGTCCCGCGTCCTCTGTGGAAAGCCCGTCGGAGGCTGGTCCTGAGCACCCAAGAACCTGGCAGGTTGTATTCACGACCCAAAATGAGCGGGGATAAAAATCTTCCTACCCTACCAAGCCTGTACAGCACAAAAAAGTTATTTCAGAAGTGCTTTATAGTGGTTTTAAAGGACTGCCTTGGATCCTTACCTTGTACTTCACTGCCTGTTAAAGCCAGTTGCCTTAATTACCACCAGTCCAGCTCTGCAGGATTGAGAGGATATTAAAACTAATAAATGTAAAACATCTCTCTATATCTACCTTTATGTATCTACAGAGCTGGGCCTATGGGCAAGTCAGTTAACCTCTCTGCCTCATTTTCCTCATCCATAAAATGAGACTAATAATCACTTACCTCGCAAGAATATTCAGAGAATTAATGTGCTTTGAAGGTGAGAAGTGGGCTATGAATAGTGATCGTAGTGAAATAGAAGGAAAAAAAAAAAAAAAAAAAGGAAAACCTTCCTCAAACAAAAATTTGTTTATGATACCTCTTTTAATGGAAGTGCTGGCATGAGTTCCTGTTCACTGGGTTATGGAAATTTAGGACCAGAGAAAAAGTTTCTAAAGGACTCATTTAGTTAGTTTGCATTTGCCTTGATTTACTACCCACGTTTTATGCTTCCAGCACCTCTGTACGTCTTTGCAAGGAATTAGTTCCTGTGTTTTAAGTATTTTTTTGGAAGCATCTGAGCATCAGGACGTGCACAGAAGGGGGTTTCCGAGGGTGTCCGTTTGAGTGGCCACTGAGCTGACCCTTTATTCTGCAGTGGGCAGCATAATTATGCTGCGATGAAGTGCAGCAGGGCAGCTCTGTGCATCTGCTGTACACCTACCCCTCCCCATCCATGGTCTCCTACCTGAAAACCCTCCACTGTGGAAAATCCTAAGTTTTTAGGAGTCTTTACAACAGTCCTAAAAAAGCTTTGTTGGAGAGGTGGTGGAGTCACCATCCTTGGAAGTGTTCAAAAAACGGGCAGATGTGGCACTTTGGGACATGGTTTAGTCTGGTCTACCCTTGATTGGTTTAGTGTGGACTTGGTAGTGTAGGTTAGTGGTTGGACTGGATGATCTTAAAGGTCTTTTCCAACCTAAACCATTCTATGATTCTATTCTATGATTCCCATATAGTGATTCTTTGTTGTGTGACGGTGTCTAGAATAAATGTCACAGATTTTGAGTATCTTAAGTATATTTTGATTTTGAGTATTAAGCAATATAAGGTCATGAGATGTCCAGGGAACTGATGAAAGTACAAAATTTGAGGAGAAGCTCCTGTCCTGCCCGTAGGTTTCATGCTTGTGCCACTTCCAGTTCACCACAGGAGGAGTTACAGGCAGAGCATAAGTCTTCAGAGAACATAATTCTTCTGTCTGCCTTTCTGAATACTACTTGTAGAAATACAGGCACAATTAGGTTAAGAGCACTGAACAAATGTCCCTAAAAGAAAGAAAAAAGGATGACTCATGCTATTTATTCTCCTACAGCATAAGTTTATACCCCTCTATCTGATAGCGATGTCAAAAATATGAATCATTTCTGCCTTTGCAAAAGCCAAACTTGGGTGCTGCCGGCGGTACACTTACAATTGTGTCAAAATGAATCACTATCACAGTGTTGGCTTTGTCATCCCGTAAAAATTACACCCGTGAATTCTAGGCACTCCTCCATATTTGACATGAATATTCATTCACGATTAAAAAGCACTTGGCCAGCTTTGTGAGCAGGAAAAAAAAAAAAAAAGAGTTACCATTGGTGTTTTGTGATTGCGGCTACTGTGTTATGGCTTTGCGGCTGGCATTAGACAGCAGAGCTGAGGGTGAAAGCGTGTGAAAAAGCTGCCAAGGGGGTTATATAGTGTGCAAGCGTGACTGTGCTCTTAGCAGTGCTTTGCACTTTTATGCCACCTTTTTTTTAAAGACATGATCTTGGAGCTTTACAAGCCTTGAAAAGGCTCTCTGCATTCCTGCTGAGGCAGCACAATGCCCTTGTGCGGCTGGATTAACTGAGGCACAAAGCAAGGTTATGATTTTCAGAAGTGCTGAGCCTCCGCAAGTCTCTCGGACCCTGTGTGGGCTCTCAGACAATCAGGTCCAAATGACTTGTTTAGAGCATACTCTGAATTTCTGTAAGAGCTGGAAATAGAAATCCAGGAGTCCTGACCTCTATTCTTGATGTTAAATCCGTAGCCACATTTCTTCTCGCTACATGTAGTAAAATGACCTTCAGCTGAAGAAAAGTGAAGCATCAGCAAAGTCTGTTCATAACTGAGATGGTTTGCTGAAGATGGCCATTAAAAGAGAGTTTTGAAGAGCAAACGCAGCAGCGTTGATCTGCTGCGTGCTGCTGGTGCGGGCTGGAAGGTGTGCGGTAAACATCCTTGGGATGCGGCAAGCATGGTCCCAAGGGCTTCCTGGGGGATGCTCCACCTCTTTTGGTGAGAAAATAGAAAAGAAACCCCTCTTTGAGCAGCAAGTCAGCACGCAGCTGGTGTCTCAGACACCACGGTGCGCAGCACTGCTCCTCATGAAGATGTCAGCCCATCCACACTGTAAATTGGCACGTTATATGCCTCATTAGGATACAATGTTAGGATGGGGAACTGTACTGACAACAATATGGTCCGAGCAGCTGCGCCATAGCTAGAAAATGGCTGATGGTAGGCATGTACCACTTATGTCTGCGCCTAATTCTGGTCAAGGACTGGAAATAATTATTTAAACCGCACTAGCTTTATATTGGGAAAGGCATAGCTGTTTGTGGTGTGTATTACCCATGGACATTTGATTTCCCTATTGGGCGATGCTGTGTGGATGTTCCAGGTGGCAGCAGGAAATGTTGGATACGTGTGATCTGGGATGCATGGAAGGGAAAAGTTGGAGATGAGCTGCATCGGGGACGGTATTATCTCCAGCCTGAATTTCCTTGCACTGCTTGTGAACTGTTAGCAGGATTTTGCATATTGGGCACTGGAAAGACTTCCCTCCATGGTCCATAAAGTCCGGTGTGCTGCCTATGCCCACAGCAAAGCTGGACCTGAAGCTCCTGCAGATGTTCGTGAGCTAGCTCTGCTTGGCTTGGGCAGGTCCCAGGAGCAGTGAGTGGGGAGCTCAGTTTCTCCTACGGGTTTTGGGTCGACTATTAAGCTAGGTCAGGTCTTCTCAACTGACATATTGGCAGTGGTCAGGATATAACCGTGATCACACTGAGCAGCATTTGCTCACATGGGATTGCTGTCTTGGTGCAAATCAGTGAGGGTGTTGCAAGGCTTGCCACATGCTGGAAGAGAAAGCTGACTTTTTTGTTCAAAGCTGAATTATCATCCCATTTTCTGTTTTCCAAATGTTCCTTGCGAAGAAATAGGGGAAGGAAGAAACGCCCGTGCCATCAGCTGGTGCAAAACCCCAATAATCTTCTGATTGCAGTCCATGCTGAGATGATTGCTTGCGCGCCTGTTCCCTCATTTCAGCCCTCGGGTGTAAATGAATCTGAGCTACGCATTTGCAGGGTGGGTTACTTGGGATTTTGGGAGTGCTATGGCTAACATCAAGGGGATTGCCATTATGCAGCTT
Source organism: Pelecanus crispus (assembly GCF_030463565.1). Taxonomy (NCBI): domain Eukaryota; kingdom Metazoa; phylum Chordata; class Aves; order Pelecaniformes; family Pelecanidae; genus Pelecanus; species Pelecanus crispus. Next base: position 72,426,713 of record NC_134648.1, read on the forward strand.
GGAGGGGTTAATGTTATTGGCAAGGGGAGAACATCGATTTTGCACCTTCTCCAAGGGAAGGAGAACTAACAGCCTGTGATTTTTGAACTGCCGGAAGGAAGGGTGAGAACTGGTGAACTGCAGAGACCCTCACACAAATATCACAATGCCCAAGAATGGTTATCAGTTGCGGAAACTATTATTTAATATGGCTTTTGAATTGCAGGAAAACGTTGCAAAACCCTGGACCTTTTGTATCATTAAGTGATAAGCTATTTTCTTGGCAAAGCCACATGTTCAAAAAGGAATAAATCAGAGGTACAATTATTGTGATAACGGATAACACTCAGCATCTGAAATGGATTTAGTAAAGCATTACTAAAAGAAAAAGAAATGAAAGGTGTAAATTAAATCTCCATAATGATGAGGGATTTGCATGATATCAAACGCTAAGATACCCTATTAGCTGATAAATAACCCTTGTGCTGGTTACCTCCGGGAGCCATGTTTGCATTTTATGATAATTATTTCTTGTCTTGGGGCATTTACTAAGGAAAAAGCCCAGAAAGTTAACAATACATTTTTATAATTAAACTTCAAGATGAATTGAGACTTTGTAGACATAAATCTTTTCATTTGTGCCAAGCTGCAACATTTTGTTAGCATGATATCAAGTAATTTATGGAAATATTGCCAATTATGGACACTTTCATACAAATGAAACAAACAATACTGACAATAATGGAGCAAGTAGCATATTTTGATACTCCATGGATGTGACTATGTTATTAATGAAGACAATTTCAGTTAGTTTAAGAAAATGCCAAAGCCGTTTTTAATGATAGGAAAGCTCCCATGAAATAGAAATGAAAGCTGAGAAGTTAATATGATCATCATGATCCTGCTCTCCCTGAAAAATGTGCTTGATCTGGATCCTCTATCTTTAGGTGCTCTTAGATATGACAGTGGGAGAGCAAAAGCCCTAATCCCAGTTCTTACCGATTTGCTGCATGATCTCATGTGGGTTACGTGACCTATCGGGATTGATTTACCCCGTCTCTAGATCAAGTTTTGTAAAGGGACAATGGCAAACAAGACAACAATAATTGCAGGCCTCTACAGAAGTCATCGTCAGGTCATCGATGAAGAGGTGCGGGAGGACATTTCATGCCCCCTTCCTTCTATCCCCAAATTAGGATGTATTTACCCACTGCAGGAGGTGAGGATGGATGTATTGACGAAGACCCGTGCTACCACACTCCCCTTAAGTACCAAAGTCACCTTTCTACATTGTTTAGAAGCTGATTTGTAACCTCCATGTCACCACAGCCCCCTAATTCACTCAGCGATTGCGTTTCGTAATCTATAATTGCTCCTTGCATAGCACAGAAGTTGTTGATTGAGGACATCAGTGTCCTCCTAACCAGCAGACTGGAGAAAAACCAGTATACCTAATAGAAAAGGCTTTGGGTTTCTGACAACAAAAGGGAGGTTCAAACATTCACCAAAAAAATAACATATCTATTTATCTCCCAAACACCTCAACTGAAGTAATTTGTCAGACTTGCCCTGGCATAGGTCCATGCCCATGATATATTTGACAGGTTGGTTTCGTTTTGACAAAGCTGAGGAATTCAACTGGGATAACCAGGTTGAAGTTGTAAGACTCGGCCTTAATGATGAATGCGATGAAATGTTCAAAACAGAGAGGTAAGGACTGAGGGGATTTGTATCGATCAGGAAAGATCAGAACGAAAAGGATGTGTTGGAGAGTTCATTTTTTTCCCTACCCAAAAAGAAGCAGCCAGCTGTAAATAGATTCTGCAGTTTAAAGAAATAAAAGGGAGTAAAATCTTTTGATTAACTTTAAATCCTGACAAATGGAGAAGCGCTCACAACATTGACAAGCCAAGAAAGGCAAAATGTTTTTTCTCTCTGTTGCTCGGTGTTTGGCGGAAGCCAGATTCAGGAGGAAGGGAGGAAGGTCACTGCTGCAGCAGGGGAGCCAAAGCCAAGCTGCTGCTCCTCAGCCCAGCTCGCGGGGTCCCCGTTGGCTTGAGCCCCCTCTGAGCTTTAGAACCCAGGTGTTCTTGCTTTTCATGGGCTTTCCTTCCGCTCCTAGAGTCTGTTCTGTAACACCCAGCGTTCTGCCTCTGGCCCTGTGACACCTCCCTTGGATTATTCACTGAAGCGTATAATTATTTCAGCGTACCCAGGTAGCTGTTAGTAGAAAGGAGGAGCCGCGTGAACCATTTACATGCTATTTAGCTGTTTTTCTGGTTTTGTTACTGTTCCCTGGTGAACGTGTTGGCGTAGCAAAAGGAAAACGTCCTTTGGACTGGTACAGCGAAGGTGTGTGAGCATCCTGTAGTGGGTGGGTTCGGTGCATCCTCGTTGCTCCATGTGGACCTGGGGACCGGTCTCCTTTAGTGTTTTCTTTTAGCAGGAGGAATTTGTCCTAGAGCTTAGGATGTGTCTGGCTGAACCATGGGCTGCAGACTTCCCCGCCACACCGAGATGGCCCCAGCTGCTTTTGTGCCAGTGGCAGAGAATAGGTGGTGTTTGGGTTACGAGTCACCTGGTCTGCTTTGGATGTTTGCTTCAGGTGGAGACAAACTGTGCTGGAAGGGACTCGTTCCTCCCACGCTGCTGAAGTCTCGCTGCCTGGCTCAGCCTACACGGTAGCTGTCTCCATCTGGCTGAAGGGATCCCACAGAGACTCTCGCTCCTTCTGAAAACAAGCTACGTTGGGATTTTTAGATGTATTGGGATTTTTTAGCATTGTTTGCATGTGGTCTAGTGGGGAGGTGCTGCTTAACAACAGATTGCAACGTATGGTTTTATTAAAAAAAAAAAATCCTCTTCATGGCTTAAAGACAATAAATTCCTGGGTGTTAGGTAGAGTTTGTGTCAATACAAAGGAGACTTCATGTGATACAGTAAAAGTGGTACCGTAATTAAACATAACTCTAGGGAAGTCTCATTCCTACAGGGTTTAGGTAGGGTGTCGGTACTCTGGGAGTGATTAAATCCCAATATTCAATAGTGGCTTATGGAGCACGTGATTTTTGGGTGCCTGAAACACTTCAGGTTTCTCTTTTGGGACTGCTCAATTGGGATAAGGCATGTGCTTTTTGCCGCCAAAATTAAGGCTCAGGAGGGCCAAAAAAAGGAGACCCCCAAAGAGAAACATCTGAAAGTGATTGCCACACAGCCGTGCAGAGATGGTGCGATCCTTCCCTGGCACCCTGCGCTGGTCTGGCATGGTGAGACCATGATGGCCCCTTTGTTAGCAGAGAGCCCAGGGTGTCACAAGCTTTCTGCATAGCCTTTAACATTAAACAAACAAACAAAAAAACCCAAAAGAAAAAAAAAGTAGACCAAAATAAGACAAAAGCTTCTGTCAGTGCTGTGGCATCTTCCTATGATGGGGATGGGGATTGTGCAGCAGAGGAGCAAGCGACAGTTTTATAACAGATTGTCTGAGAGTTCGTGTGTCTGGAGGTAGAGAAGGAGGTCGGTTGGAGAAGAGAAATGCGGAGATGACAGCTGGTTAGGGCTTTTGAAAGAGGATCTCAAAATATGCCCAGTGTCCTTAGTAGGAGGCACGTAGCCATAAACATAAAGTGAGCGGCTGGCATAGTCCCCACAGTGATTCAGCTCAGCAAAACTCAGCCAAAAAAGGGGAAACAACAAAAGGCATTGCAAGGAATTCAGAGAAAGTCTAGTGAAATTCAGAATGGAAAGGCGATAGCAATGCAGCAAATTCTGTGGCAAACAGCACAATTAAATGTCACTTATGGAAATGCAAAAATAGTGTTTCATTTAGCAAAGACCAGCTGTAGAATATCCTGTATAGCTAAAGGTAGCTCTGCTGCTTGGGGTTGCTTTGCAGTCATCTTCCTCGTTCTCCTCTGAGTGTTTTAATTAACCTTTTGTGCCCTGATCCCACATCTACTCTTCATCTGTAGCTGTGCTCGTATGGAGCTTTGATCCTGATTAGCAGTGAAAAGCAGGACTGGAAGGGAGAGGTTTCCAATTAGTCTCTGTCTCCACACAAGTGAACGCCTTCGCTAGCTATCCGCTGTTTGCCATAACATTAAATTGTTTCTTTTTAATTTAAGGAATGAAGATAAGACCTCTCCCTGTGAATTCGTAAAGGCTCATTTACGGAAAGCTTTTGTAAAATAATACATGATCTATGGAATAAAAACAATTATTTAATTCCAATGAGCAGCGTGACAAGACAGTACAACGCGGATGCTTTGCTACCATGTATTTTAAATCACTCTCTTCCGACACCATAGTACTCTTATTCCTCAGTCTGTGGTTTTAAATTGCAGGTACTGAATGCTCAGCAATAAATCCTGGCTGCTGCCAGCGTACGCTGGGAGAGCGCGTGTGGCTGCAGACCCAGAGCATGGCCAAGGTGTGCTGGAGCATAAACCGCGAGGGAGGCCAGACCTTGGTCTGACTCTCGAGCGCCGCAGACTCTGAATTCGAAGGAAACAGAAACCTGGTTAAGCAGTTTGCAGTGCTAGATCTTACAAAGCAAAAGTGAAGGTATGAACAGAGTGATGAGGCTGGATGTGCTTAACAGTGACAAATAAGGGTTTTTTTTTTTTTGCTAATGTAGCTTGTTTCCTCTGCGTTCAAGGTGACATCATTATATAGCTCTCAGGAACAGCAGGTAAACAAATCCTCTGGGCTTTTAACAGCTTTTGAATGATTCATCATCTGGCCTTGTGGCTCAGGGCTTCTTTTACTTTTTGCCTTGTGCTTCCATTTAGTCAGATCCCTGATCCCTCAGAAATCTGTCCCCTGGACACTTGCATTGGCTTCATTATCTGGGAGGCAGCTCTGTGGTCTGCTATCCTTGGAAAATGAAATGCTCTTGGAATATGAAATTCCTACTCTCACCTGCTGTAACTGCATCCTCATTAAGATTACCCAGAAGAGCCTTGGCTTTGTAGCCACCTACCCAATTTATTTGGAGCAACGTTCAGTTTTGGTTGCAAATTGCTTCTCCTAATCACCAGGCAATCATAGCCCGCTTCCCGGTATTGTGAAGAATATAATTACTGCTTTACAGGCAACAGCCCACCAAGCTGAAGTTTTGTGAGTGACTCAAGGCATACAACAATATAAAAGTATTTTCCCAGTGAAACCTGCTTTCCTGTGCTGCAAGCACTGGGGCTGGGGCTCCAAAGAGCCAAAGAGCTGCTTGGGTGATTTCCCATCGTCCATGCAAGCGCCTGGTCTCCCTCTGCACCGACCTGGTTGTGAACGTGGGGTGCTCGCTTGCAGGCTAGAGGAGCCAGCTTGAGGGGGCCAGATGGATCAGGAGAGCTGAAAAGGGTAGGACCTATAAAAGGGGCTCTGTGGTGAGGAGCAAATCAGGAATTGATGTCTAAGACCAAGCAACGTAGGAGAGGGTCGCTGTGATTGCTCCCATATATTTGCCTGTATAGAGGGGAAAGAGCCCCCTCCCCTTCCCCTCATCCCCACCCCATAGTTATCTGAGTTATTTTCCGCTGAGGCTCAGGTGAGATTTAGTCAGAGCCTCGTATGAGCAGTCTTTCCACTCAGGCACTCTGCCATGCAGAAATGTCTGGCCATCTCTTATGCCTTCAGCATTTTTTTTGTTTGGTGTTTTTTTTTTTTTTTTTTTTAGTCCACTGTTTTCTGTTCCGCGCTGCTGAACACAGAGCATCCCTTTTGGGTCATTCCTTCTTGGTATTTGAGCTCTGGGACAAGAGCCAGGAGTCAAGAGAGTGGGCGGACCAAGAGCTCTTAATCATAACCATCCCAGTCCTGATGGGGAACTGTCGTAGCAAGAGCTCAGGGAAAGCGTGATAGCAAGAGCGCAGCCTTTCCCTTAACAAGAGCGACGTTTCTGGCTGCTGCTTTAGACCTGCTCTGTGGCCATTTCCACCACGTTCAGAAAAACCCTGCCTCTTGACCTGTTGATTTTTGCTTCTTTTTACAGACGAGGTCATCAATTTGCACTCTCAAATTCTGCATTGAGCCTGTATTTTCCTGCAGAGCTGCTGTGCGGTTTTTGGGAAGGTTGGCACTTCTGACTTCCAAGTTTCTGCGCTTGAGGAGTTACCGCCTCTTGTGAGTTGTCTACTGCCCCAAACACTGATTTCCACTGGTTTCTCCTTAATCTGCAGCTTTAGCGTCCATCTTTGGGTCTTGCTGTTCAGTCAAGGACCCGCAGTCAGGAGCTGCTTCCCCTTGTTGGTGCGAGCGGATCAAGAAGGAGTTGACTTTCATCTTCCCCTTGCACCAAAGCGTTCAGTGATCTCCAGGTACCCTGGTGTCGTGGTTCAGCCCCAGCCAGCAACTCAGCACCATGCAGCCATCGCTCACTGCCCCTGCCCCGATGGGATGGGGGAGAGAATCGGAGGAGTAAGAGTGAGAAACACTCCTGGGCTGAGATAAGAACAGGTTAATAATTGAAGTAAAGTAAAATAGTAATGATAATAATATAATAATAATAATAGTAATAATAATATCCAAAGCAAGTGATGCCCAATGCAATTGCTCCCCACCCGCCGACCGATGCCCAGCCAGTTCCCGAGCAGCGATCGCTGCTCCCTGGCCAACCCCCCCAGTTTCTATACTGCCCATGACGCCGTATGGTATGGAATGGCCCTTGGGGCAGTTGGGATCATCTGTTCTGGCTGTGCCCCCTCCCAGCTTCTTGTGCCCCTGGCAGAGCAGGGGAAGCTGAAAAGTCCTTGACTGGCATAAGCAGTACTCAGCAACAACTAAAAACATCAGCATGTTATCAACATTCTTCTCCCACTAAATCCAAACCACAGCACTGTGCCTGCTGCTGGGAAGAAAATTAACTCTATTCCAGCCAAAACCAGGACACCTGTGGATGGGACTACCTTCTGCACATCCCGCCCACAGCCCAGGGGAGGTGTGTGAAACTGAGCCAAGCTTGGTTTGGTCCATCCTGCATGCAGAGAAGCTCAGGGAAGGAGCATGGTGGGTAGAGGAGTAATCTTATTCCATCTGCATGGAGTGCCGGGAGCGTGGGGCTGCCTCCACCCCCCAAGTGACAGCAAGGCAGGGCCGCTGTCACTGGTGTCACTTGGGCACTGCTGACACCCAGCTCCCCGCCTCTGCATGGGGCAATTACCCAAGCTGTGCCCTGGGGCAGTGCAAGTCCCGTGGCGATAACCTCCCCATTTCCCACCCCTCACTGCCCACACCGATGCTCTGTGCATGGTGTTGGCACAGGCAGAGCATCCTCTGCATTCCCCCAGCGCTTCGGTGCACAGTGAAGGACCAACGGATGCTTTATAAAAACACTCTCCTCTCTCTGATCACATCCTACGTGTACAGTCAGTGCCTGTGAAATTGTGCTGCATCAGAAAGATTTTTTTTCCTACTGCAAACCCATTTGTTCCTCTTGCCTTTTGGCTCCCGGAGAGGTTTTGTGCAGCATTCCCAGCCTGCTTCCACTCGGGTGGCTGTGCCAGTCTGCAGCCTGCAGAGCCACTCCTAATTCTATTTATTCCTTTATTTTTGTAAAAAATGTATTTATTCTGATGGGGGATGTCATCATTTTTCTGTGTTCACCCTGGCATTTTGTGCATTACCTCTGGAGTTTGCCCATGGGAAAGAATTAAACAGCTGAGTCTCCTGCAAAAAAACCCACTAAACAAACTTTGAATCAGATAAATGGGGATGCTGCGCTGTGCATTGGTCCTGCTCTCATAATGCACTCTCCCAATTTATTCAGTTCTAGCTCCATCCTTAAAGGAGACCACCTACTTAATTCAAATCCTCTGGAGTAGTTCTCAGCCTGATGAATAGGGCAGCAGGATTAATGAAGAGTAATGGCTTGGAAGGCAAACCAGAAGCAGCGGCTGATGTGGCTAAGACTCACGATTAGGTTGCTTTTAGATATAACACCCGTGGCTGGTGTTTTCACATGTTTGCAGCATTTTCCATGGCAGTAAAGAGAAGGCTGAGGAGGGCTGAAGTGCCTTTCTGAACATAAAGGGGTCAGGACCCACAGGTGGGGTCAGCCCTCTCCCATGCGGAGATGCAGTTCTGCACTAAGCCTCCAGTTCTTGGCATGTTACAAGTGTCCCCTAAATGGTTTTTGATCAGAGATTTTATCTTGTTTGCACATCAAGCCTTTCTTAATCTGCAGAGTCCTCTCAGTTCTCCCAGCTATTCCAAAAAATAGCCTTGTCCTTATGCATCTCCTTCCTGTCAGCTCTGCTGGTGGCCCTGGTCACGACGTCATCTTCAGAGCTGCAGGGCATATGGCAGCCTGGAAAGGGGATGAGATGGCTCATCCAAGCGTTGGAACAGGCTGCCCAGAGAGGCGGGGGAGTCACTATCCCTGGAGGTGTTTGAAAAACAGGTAGACATGGCACTTAGGGACATGGTTTATTGGGCATGGTGGTGTTGGACTGATGATCTTTAGAAATGCTTTCCAACCTTAGTGATTCCTGGTTTTTACTTTCATTAAAAAATAATCCAGCCACCAAGCCAGGAAACATGAAATTGCTGCTCTGCCCTTAATTGTTTTAATGGTGGGCTTGGCAGTGTTAGGTTAATGGTTGGACTGGATGATCTTCAAGGTCTTTTCCAACCTAAACCATTCTATGATCCCCAACCCCTGGGCTGCAGCAGCTTCACCAAACCCTAACTGTCCCAAGACCCTGCGCTTTAACAGGGCTCCCAACCCTTCATGCTGTCACCACTGGTCCTGCTTGTTTCCAGATCTGTGTTTTACTCCACTCAGTTGGGTGATAGCAGCTTGGTTTTACGCTGCTAAGCACATGGAGACCAAGGACTTCCCCACTGCTGGATGCTGATTTTCCTGAAGAATCTTTTGCACTAAATACGTGGCCTGGATGGCAGGAAAATTCAGTGATCCTGATGGTCTCTTCCAGCCCTTTTCCCTATTTTCACCTAAAGAAAGAAGACCCTGTTCTGTTGGAGAGGCTTTTGGACTGTTTTGTACCATCTCTGGTGCCACCTCACTCAGGTCTGGCTTTAGGCAGCTGCAGAAAATCAGTTGATCTTAACTGGGCCATGTTGGCAGAAATGAGGTGGTCCGATATGATAAAACAAAGGCAAGAGGGTTGGCCTTCGTGTATTTTTGGCACCTGAGTGAGCCTCTGCGAGCATGGAAACAGAAATTCAGCTGTGTAGTGGGGTATTAAGGCATAAAATATGGCACCATAAAATATAGGCTAACTCCCCACATTTTCTCTAGGTCTTTGGCACTTGCTTCTTCAGCATTTTTCTCAAAAAATCATCTTGTGATGTGGCTGTAATGAAGTCTTGTAGGAACATGAATATTTTTAAGTTTTATTCTTTTTGTGAAATAAAAATTAAAAAGAAAGAGAGAGAAAGAGAGAGCAAGGACCCTGTAGTCACCTATAGACCTGCTATTTGAGCCTGCGTGGTTTTGTGGGCAACCTTCTTTTTCAGCTTCAGAGACCATTTGTGGTGGACAGGGTCCTGACTTAGGACTCAGTAAACCTTGATTCCCCCCCTGACTTCCAGCCTTCTGGCTATTTAATTCTGCCTGTAGTCTTTTCCAACCTAAACGATTCTATGATTCTATCTCAGTTTCCCATATGACAAATAGGGATAAGAGTGCTTAATTTCACCTGTAAAGAATGTAGAGCTCTACTGTTGGGGGGGATGCATGAGACAAGGATTTATAACTTTAAACAAATTGAATTGCAGCCAAGTTTTGCATTGCTGCTGTAATTGTCCTTAGTATATCATGTTTTTTATGTTTTTACACCATACTAAGCTTGTTAGTACTGCTTTGACATCTATGCTATTAAGTACAAGAGAAGTAATTGATTGCTTTTATTTAGGCCTGCTCCTCACACATGATTTTTGTTTGTTAGGCTCTGTTTCAGCGCAGTGCATTAAAAAAACTGGATTTCCAGAAACTCTTTCATTAGTGGGAGCAATTTTTCAAGAGAACGCCAGGCCCACAGCGGTAGATGAGTGAAGCTGAGCAAATATTACTGGGAGCTGCTGCTGGTGAGCAGGGCTGGGCTGGCAGTTTTCTGATGGAGGATTTCGGATGCTGTGTTTTTAAATTCTTATTCTGCGTGAGTGCCTAAGGGCGTCATCAGGATGTTTTACTTCAACTTTGTTATTTTAACTCTTCAGGGATGCTGCGTGTTATGTAAAAGTCAAAATGATAAAGCCAGGGCAAAAAGCAGAATGAAATGAAACTTTAAAAATTTTGACCTGCAAGAAATGTTCTGACCTCATCAAAAATGAAGGCATAAGGACAATACCAAACTGTTTTCAAAGTATTTTATTTCACTGTAAAGCTGAGATTCTGACTTCTTATTCCAATTTGAGTGGAAACAATGTTGAATTATTTGACTTTCCCATAGCAGGAGACATAATATCAGCTGTAGCTCTGCATGTTTTTGTAAACTGGACCTATAGCTCAATTTTTAGCAATCTATCCATGTTGGTGCCTACCCCCTCTCTGCAAATCACTTGTAAGACTGCAGATAGAGATTTAGAATAATCACAGAAATAATATCCTGGGTGCTTTGATCCCAGATAGACACAGACCTTGGCTGCTGAACTCCAGCAGCCTGCCTCTGATTTCAGTGTCGTTGTAAATGAAAGGATAGGGAGGTTAATTACACTTGAGGATAAAAATTCATTGATAATTGGGAACATTTCTTGCTATGGATATCAAAGCCTTGCAAAGACCCAGATGCATGTACAGAGGGGGATGGTGGTAAGAAGAGTCACATTGCTTATGAACTGTGTTTGACGGGGAGTTGAGATAACCTTTTGCTTCTCTGCAAAACACCGAGTTTAATCCTACTTTACGTATAGCTATTTTTCTTTCCTGCGTAGTGTTCATGTACGTGGCCATTTTTGGCTAGAAGCTGACCGCGTACTTTAATTAGTGAGCAAGACCAAGGGCTGAAGCAGAGGTTTATTGGGGTGAAATGCTCCTCTGACCCATCCCAGAGGAGATGATCTGGAAAACAACATAATTGCGAAGAACAGTTTCCTTCTCCCTCTCCTTGTCCATGTGGCACACAGGGAAGATGATCCATAATCTCGGTGGCAGGCCGTTTCGGTTAACAGGGTTTAGCATGAAGGTCTGCAGGTAAATCGGCCATGCTCAGGGGTGCTTGACTTTGATAAGACTTATCAGGGAGCACCTGATGTCCTGAGCGGATTCACCGTGTGCTGTGGGTTTGCAAAGACCCCGCTGTCCCCCGCGTGGGAAGGGCTGCGGTGCAGAGCCACGCTTGAGGCTTGCAGGGCATGAGGGTGGATGCTGCTGAGTCGTGAGTCTTTTATCTGCAGCTACTGGAGAAATAATTTTGGGTCAAGGCAGGGAGCAGCCTGGCTTGGCTTTTCTCTCCCAGAAGATCCCATGCACCCTGCCTTTGCTCTAGTCCTCGCCCAAAGCCATCCTGCCCATGGGTAAGATTTCTTCCACTGTTGTCCTTCATTTATTCTTATCCCAGACTCTTTTCTGTGGAATTAGTATTCTGCTTTTTCTGTCCAGACACTCTCCAACATCATGTCCAAACAACTAAACTAAAAAAAAAAAAAATAAAAAAAAAAAATCACCTTGTTAGGTACCCAAGTGGAGGAAAATTTGTGTTCTGACTTTTCTAACACAAGAAGGAAAGTATCACTGAATTTTTCTGGCATTTGGAGAATGAGGCTTGCCTGAATTGCATAGGTCTTGTGCTTAATCTTATTGTTTGGTCTTACAGAAAACAAACTCCACCAGCCCAAATATTAGCTTGCCAAAAAATTTCTAAAAATGCCCTCTTTTGTGCATGGGTTTCATGTGGACATGTTCATGCAAAGGCATTTATTTGCTGAGAAAGGAATGATTACAAGTTAGATTTGTCTTGCATTTTATTTTCATTTCTTGAATGACCTGTAATTCATTTCATTAGTTATGATTGATCATATGCATATTCTCAAACATACAAACACACGCCAATATATACATAAGAAGGTGTGCCTATGTGCCCATTTTGCTTTGTAACTAAGGGAGTTAAGAGCCAATGAAAGAAATTATGAATAGGAAGAAAAGAAAACTAAAGAATAGATATCTGAAATACTCTCCTTTTGTACCGAGGTCACTAACTTAATTTTCTCCTCCAATTGAATAGGTTTTAATTTCTAGGAAGTCTTACAGATATCTTGAATCTTTGTCAAATTATCATTATGTTGATTTATTAGCTTCACAAAAAAAGGTTAGCTCCACCACACAGAGAAACCAATCATTTCTAATGGAAACCTTTAAACAATTCTTTCTGTTCAAAGGGAGACTGTAATATACAGCACTGAGTCTAATTTTCATTAATTTGTGCCTGAGCAAAGAGAACTTTTTTATGGAGTAGGAGACTCACTTTATAATCTGCACAATACTGAAGTCATTTGGAGAGATGAGGAGCCAGTGCCAGAGCACTTTCACTTGAGGAGAGGTGAAATATCCTTGAACTCTCTTCTTTTTTTTTTTTCTTTCTATCAGTGCCTATCATGCCCCAGAGCCATAAGGTGATCCTGAAGTGGGTTTGGAGAACGATACGCTGGCATGGTTCCTCCAGAGTTGGGAGCATTAGTAGTTTGGAAATGGCATGGGGTGTGATGGGACCAAGGTCTGGCGATTTGGATTAAGGAAGAGTGAGAGACCGAAGGCTTGTCCCTAATCCATTTCTCAAAAGTACATTTTGGTTTTGTATAAGATAAAACCTTGACGGATGGGGAGGTATGAGCTGCTCTCTGGGTGTCTCTAGAGCCTGGCAAGGACCTGCCAGTCAAGTTGGTTAACAAATATGACTGCACGGTGGTGGTCCCCTGCCTGCGAAGGGCAGCCTGGTACCCCCCAGCGCATGATGCACAAGAGCAATTAAGCTCATGCAGTTATTGAAATTGCTGAGTGTTACCCCACCTGGGCAGTTATGGGCTTCCTGTTACTTAAATAAAATACCAGTGCTGCTATACCTGACCCCAGGTAGTTCAGCCTCATAAATGAAAGGTGTTGGCTCACAGAGATAAGATGGGTCCAGCAGTGCGGATCCCAAATGATGAGGGTGGGTGCTCCCTTCTCCCAAAGGCCATGTGCCTTTCACACATCCCCCATCTTGGGTACCAAACTGGGTACCGTCAGCCTGTGCACCCTGGTGCTGCCTTCTGCCTCCCAAATCCCCTGGCACTTTCTGTTGGTAAAAACTAGGGTAGCACAGACCCATTAATCCACACCCCAGTTTGCTTTTTCATTCCCTGCAGGGTAGGATCTGAAACTGCCTATCACTGATCTGTCATCCTTCAAGGAAAATATTTCTATTGTGGTTGAGCATCTGCTACAGCTACAGCTTTATAAATTGCACATCTTGTTTGGAGCGTAGCTTACCGTAATGACTTTATGTGGCGTGATGATATCAATATAAGAAGTGATATTTCTTGTGCTGCAGTACATTCATCGTTATGGAGCAGGCTTGCAGTGTGGAAGGTAGCAACTCTGACATATTCAAACTGTGCAAAAGTTACACTGGCAACTTCTGTTTTGTAAATAGCAAATATATATTTGCTATAAATACGCAGATTTGTTTCATACTTATAAAAAGTATCTGAAAATTTACAAAATATATAAGATTAAGAATAATTGAATTAACATGTACCTTTTCCTACCCTTCCTTCTTTCATTTCTTCATGGAAAGGTTTAAAACCCAAAACACCTTCTGGCTATTAGTTCCTGCTGTTTCAGGTTCGAATCGTCTGTGTAAATATTTCATGTTTTGTCTTTGCAATATGTATTTTTCAAAAAAAAATCCATTAAAATTTAAATTGCAGTCCTGAGTACAATTTACTTTGCATATTTGGCATACACTATACTCTATTTAGTATAGCTTGTGCAGGCTGTTTCTCTGCTTTTAGGACATTGGATGAGGATCTATATGGAAAGTGATTATTCCTCATTTGCCAACTGCAGAATTTTTATAAATTCTTTCTAAGCATCCAGCTTTTGACACAGATGCGGACAAGAACTTGGGCGTGATAGACAGGTTTTAACTCATTGTTGCATTTCAAATTGTTCCTGTGAATTTAGTAAACCTAGGAGCAGGGTTGGAGCTGTTGAGTTTCATGCCATACTTTCTCATACTTTCTTTTTTCTTTCTTTTTATTTCTTTTTTTAATTTGAATGTAAGTAATATCCCTTCTTTTACTAACTAAGTCTGCAAGTCAAGTCTAAGGTAATACCAGGTAGCATATTTTCTCTTATTCTCCCAGACAACATATAATAAATAAATAAACCCCCTTTCCAATTCTTTTACCTTAACCAAAAAAGCAATCTGCTATAAATGATACCTGTAGCCAGGTGTTGCACAGCTCCTGGCTTCATAGAGACCTTGATACTTAGCAAGGCAGGAGGAGAAAATAAAACAGCACTTTTGAATCTGAAATAATCCTATTTTGGAAGAACCCTTTTGTTTAATAACCCATATACTTTCATTAAGCATAATTCCATCACTCAGTTTCTGCTGCCAATGAGATTATCCTGTGCGGCTTGCGGAGTTCAAATGCAGCAAAATAGAGAGCAAAGAATATACGCTTTGCATTGGTATTACTGCAAAGAGGTAAACACAGCTGCGTTTCCCCCCCAGGACATCCTGAGTCACATCAATCTTCTTGTGAAGAGGCGAAGCTCTTCCCACTACAGGGGCCAGCAGCTGTCTGGATGTCTTGCTGGAGACCTGAAGGTTGTCAGAAGGTGATATGGAGCTGCAGGTCTTGGATTTTACTAATTGCTTTCAGCCTTTCATATGGAAAAGTGGTAGGACAAGTGATTGCTTAAGCTGTTGGTTTGAATTTATGGCATTCCTCCTCTGTGTTGCACCTCCTAGGGTGCAACCAGAAGCTTCTGGTGACCCAGAAGCACAAATTTGGGATGAAGGAGGCTGTTCCTGTGGCAACACCTACTCAGTTTGGTCCATGGCTTGCAGCTGTGAAATGTATGAGTTACTCATGTCATTAAGGGCCAAAGATTCAACTTGGGCACCTTATGCAGGTCTCAGAGAGCAGCAATCTCTTGCAGATGTATGCAAAGCTACAATTAAGCATGTCCCAGAGGTGCCCGTTTCACCCTGCTGATGGGAGGCGAATCTACAGGGCACCTCAGGTGGAGATGAATCCTTGGTGGGACCTCCAGCTGTAGCTCCTGGTCCTTGGGGCACATGCAGGTTAACAAAGGCACTAATTTGGCCTCGTGCCCTCTCTCTGCCCTTTTCGCTGGCTATTGCCCATGTACCATCACCTCTCACAAGCAGAGATCACAACTTCATTTGAAGGAGAGGGCTGGTCTGAGAAGCAAGGTCACCTCCCTGTAGGAGGAATGGGCTGGTGGGACTGAACCAAGCAGAAAGAGAAGAGGCCTGGAGGGGAGGTTGGTGTGAAATAATCTGAGTAGACACTTGGTGAAGGCTCATGTTGAGGGATAAAGCAGATTCCTCTGAAAGTTTCTTTTTGGATAGATGAAGTCAAAAGGCACAGGCAGAGAAGGGAATATGATGTCCCTCAAAGATGTTTTCTTGAGGGTATTGATTGAATATCATGGGAGGACATGGCCAGAAGCAGGGATGCTCCCTACCTGCCCTGTTTCATCCAGCCTCTGTTTCATTCACCTGTTTTTAGGGACAGGATTTTGGGTTAGATGGCTCCGATCTTGGGTCTGACCTAGAATGGCTGTTCATGGGGTAGGTAACCCCAGCCATGCTGATGGCAGAGGATGGGACTGTGTGAGCAGAGGGAGAGTGAACCGTTTAGAAAGCACTTATCCTTAACTGCTTGTGGTGCTTTAACCCCAGGCAGCAGCTCAGCACCACGCAGCCGCTCGCTCACTCCCCCTGCCCCGAGGGGATGGGGGAGAGAATCGGAGCAGTGAGAGTGAGAAACACTCCTGGGGTGAGATAAGAACAGGTTAATAGTTGAAATAAAGTAAAATAGTCATGATAATAATAACAATATGCAGAGCAAGTGATGCCCAATGCAATTGCTCACACCCACCGACCGATGCCCAGCCAGTTCCCAGCAGCGATCGCTGCTCCCCGGCCAACCCCCCCAGTTTCCATACTGCCCATGACGCCGTATGGTATGGAATGGCCCTTGGGGCAGTTGGGATCAACTGTTCTGGCTGTGCCCCCTCCCAGCTTCTTGTGCCCCTGGCAGAGCAGGGGAAGCTGAAAAGCCCTTGCCTGGTGTCAGCACTGCTCAGCACCAACTAAACCATCAGCGTGTGATCAGCATTGTTCCCATCCTAAATCCAAAGCACAGCACTGTGCCTGCTGCTAGGAAGAAAATTAACTCTGTTCAAGCTGAAACCAGGACATTGCTGCACTGGCGACACTGGTCAACATGCACCTGCAAGACATCTTGATTCAAAACCACCAGAAGTTTGCGTTTTGTATCAGTTTAGACCGAGAAACAAAGAGGAGAGGTAAGAGAGGGGAAAAAACCTACTTCAACCTTTGGTGCTAGCATATAACTCCCTTACTATGAAGAAAACTTGCAGACATGAAAGTCTTTACAGTAAACTTCCCCAGTGCTTTATTGCTCGAGCTCCTGGCTAGGACACAGTAAGGTTTCTGCTGCTGGTGCTCTTGCCTCGTTCTTTAAGACCTGGGAAGTTTGAGAGGGCTGTGATTTATTGCCTGCGTGCAGTCGTACACCTCTCCCGTGAATACAGCTTTGTTCTAATAAGCCTGAGAAGTTGGCTAAATCAGCAAGTCGGGGGGTCCCTGAGGATTTGGCTTCCCGCTGAAGCTGTCAGGCTTTTGCTTATTGCTTCTCCGCTAAGTTTTGTACACGCGCTGCCACCCGCTCTCCGTGGGCAGCGGAGGTGACGCTGCTTTGCTGCAGTGGGGGGAGCGAGCCTGTTTTACACCCAGCGTGTTCCCCCCATCTCTGCTACCCTGCTGTGGGGCACGGTGACCCGTGTGATTTTTTTTGTCATGGAAGAACCAGCGTCTCTGCAAGCCTTTGGGGCCATTGTTATGGTTTGGGTTTAACTGTGTGCATTACTGCTTAATAACAACTCCTTCCCTCAGGTACAGACCTTTAAATCTCATTTATTGTTCTTCAGTACTGCTGTTCAGGCTTCATGTCTTTTGGGTAGAGAGGAGGCACCGCTATCTCGGTGCAAAAGGAGAGGCACATATTGCCCTGTAATGGGAGGGTGAAAGCCCTCTTCTCTGCCTGTGTCCACCTTATTTTATCCTGCTCTTTGGAGAAGAAACAAACTTTTTGGTATGTTTTCTACAGCGCCTAGCTCATTCTCCTCCTACCCCAGTTCTTTGGGGGTGCAAAGCATTGCTACCATAAGCAGGAAGAGCAGTGGTGCCCTAAGAAAATAAAG
Organism: Pelecanus crispus; assembly: GCF_030463565.1. Taxonomy (NCBI): domain Eukaryota; kingdom Metazoa; phylum Chordata; class Aves; order Pelecaniformes; family Pelecanidae; genus Pelecanus; species Pelecanus crispus. The sequence goes on from NC_134648.1 coordinate 72,444,114, forward strand.
GAATATTTTTAAGCAGTCCTGAAAACATGGATCTGAATTTCACACACGTGAAAGCACCTGTGGTTCAGACTCCCTGGAGCTCTGAGGAGCACTCAAACACGGGGTGGTGCAGAGGAGCTCAAAATGTGCCAGAAAACAGCTGAGCACTCTGTTTCAGCCACATCTATTTGGAAAGGAGTTTTTCTTAATGAGGAATGAATGATGCAGGAGACTCAGTGGGAGAAAATAGTCACTAAATGTTGACATTTGTTTGTAAATCCTTAGGTAAGGGCTAGTTTATAAGCACATTAAGATGATGTGTGCTGTACGTTTGGGGAGAAAATGTTACTTTATTTATATTTTAATTTGTTTAGACTGAATTTCTTTACAGTTATTCACAAAACCAGACTCCGCTGTGTGGGCACAGGTGGGAAGTATTGATTTTAGTGCAGAGAGTGTAAACTTCTTTTGGTAACAAATAAACTGTAACATGGGCGAACGGGAGGGAACCTGGTTGTGTTTATCCCGGCGACTCAGCTGTGCAGTCAGAGGCAGCAGGATGGGCATGGGATGGGAACCCACCACGGCAGCACATGTTCAGTGCAGGGTTTGCTGCCCATTTCTGGGGTCTTCTGAGTTGGCAGACATAGATGCCCAAATGCCTATAGAGAAAAAAAAATATGCCCAAAGGCATTTATAGGGAAATCTTACTGCTGACTGGGGGTTTCTCAGCATCCCCATTGGGGATGTGGATGGCCAAGCCTTGGGCTTGTAGCTTCCCTGAAGTCCCACATGACTCCCATGCGAGCTGACATTCAGCTTTTACCTAAAAACCTCACCTCTCCGACCTTACATTTCAACTTAATAGGCTTGCTCGGTTTACTTCCTCTCCCTCTGGATGTATAATTGATATCTCTGATTGATATGTCACAGAATTAAATGCTCTGCATGGCCAGGAAACTGGAAATAGGCAGCGATCCTCCAGCTGCTGGTTCTGAATAATGAAACATTTTACTCTGAGAATAACTGGGTTAAACATTCAGTTTTTTAAAGCCTGGCACACAGTAATAGGGCACGTAGAGCCTTTATTTTAACCGTTTGAATTATTCTTCACTGCTCTGCGGTCACCCACCTTCAAGCAGAAGCTCCTCTCCTGCAGCCGGGAGGTAGTTTGGGCATTCCTATGGGGCTGGGGAGACGTGGGGAGATGCACCGTCCTGAGGTCAGCCCAGTTGCGTTGACACCACACTATTTTTTCACCGCTATTGTATTCTCTGCTACCTTGAGCACCTCTGCTGCCGGTCCAGCTGTGCAGGGCAGGTGCGCCTGTGGTTTCTGGGAGGAAAATGTTTGCATTTGTGGGGCCAGGAGAAGGCAGCAGTGGTGTGCGGGGCTCTGCAGTTGGTGTGCAGGAATGGCCCGAGCTACTCATTCTTCCACAACTCCGGGGAAAGTGCTCACTTCTTCCTTGCAGCCAGAACAGCAATGACCCACAATTAACCTCTTACTAGCTAACGATTTATTGGAGAGACTGCAGAGGAGAACACCGTTTTCAGGCTCCTGTAATGCTGATAGCCAAACGTTGCCTGAGCTGATACAAGGAGGGGAAGCAGGAGGATATTTTGAACCTTTACTTGAGGAATTCAACCTGTCTCGGCAGAGATATGAGGCAGGTGGTAGAGGTGCACCTCAGCTTTCCCTATGATAAGGAAAAAAACCTGATGAGGAATCAGCTGGAGGTGTGACACATTGCATAAATCACAGTGTTTGTAGGAGAGAGATGTGGTGCTAACAGAGGAGATGTGGCTGCGGAAAAGATGCCTGCAGCATAGGGACACATCCTGGGAAGTCCAGTCCATAAGCCAGGAGACGGTGCCGGGCACAGGCACACCTAGGGAGCAGCTCCAGCAAGGTCTGTGTGCCCAAGAAGAGGGAGCTTGGATTGGGGGTCCCAGTGAGGTGTCAGGGCCGTGAAGCCCTGTTGGTGCCCTCAGGATAATGGTAATGAAGATAATCTGAGTTAGGGGAGCAGATATGCTCCTCGGGATTGCAGAACTGGCTCTGCTGGTACACATTTGCCAAACCTTCACCGACGCTGTGCAATGGGACAAGACTTCCCAAAGGAGGGCGGATAAACGCAGATGTGAGATGAAACAAGAAATTTCCACTGTTGAGCAGGACGTGGGCTTTCCTCACCAAAGCCAGACCCCGAGATCACTGCGGGAGACTGATCAACCAGAGTTCCCTCCAGCCTCCTGCTTGTCTCAGCACGCGTGGCCTTGCAAGCTCGTTGGCTCTCGCTGTCTCGCTCTGCTGTTGACAGCCTGATTTCCCTCTCTCCAGCAGCTCGTGTTTTAGCTCCTGCCTGTGCTTTCTTTCAAGTCCTTGTGAACCAGCCAAAGCGCATTGTGCTGTTGTTCCGACTCTGAAGTCTTTCAGCCTGAGAATTTGCCACTTAAGCCTCCTTCGCCTCTTCAGCCCTCATGCTGCTTTAGGCACTGGTTCAATGCTATGGAGCAGTTTGCCTCGTGCTTGAACTTGCTGTGCAAAAAAAAAAAGGTTGTTGAGCTTCTGGACCACTGGAAATTGTGGCAATTACTGCTGAAAAATAACATAATTTGAGCTACTGCATAATTTTCTGCTGGCTGACTTTCAGGGTGGAAATCTTTCATGCCAGCAGCTGAAAGGAGAGATGTCATGAAGACGGAGCACAGCTTCCTCCATGCCTGGAGCGTGGGCTTCACAAGGGATAGCACAAACACCAGTACAGTAAATATTATGGAGGCTGTTCCTTTCCCCTTGTTGTTCCTTCGGAGCAGGTACTTCATCTGGTCTCAGGAGGGAAGCAGGACCCTAACTGAGAGCATAATGATAGCCAGCATGAAAAATCCTGAGTCATGCCCTGAATCCTTGGTTGTTGGAGTACAGGTGTAAATTTAGGGCTGTTCAGTTTGTTTAATCCCGTGCTGCTGCTGTCTGTCTAATTTGAAGGTGGACCCAAAATGAGAGCAATTACATACAAAGATATTTAATGATCCACATTGTAATGATGGAGCATCTCATGGCAAGGGCTTCTTCTGAAGGGTATGCACTAATCCCACAGCAGCAATGGACTTGCTGAAGGCCTAACACCCAGCCTACAGCCTGGGTCAGACTACATGGGGGAGGATTTTAGAGATATGCACATGTAGGAAAAATTTCTTCACGGAAAGAGTGGTCAAGCATTGGAACAGGCTGCCCAGAGAGGTGGGGGAGTCCCCATCCCTGGAGGCGTTCAAAAAATGGGCAGACGTGGCACTTTGGGACATGGTTCAGTCTAGTCTACCCTTGACTGGTTTAGTGTGGACTTGGTAGTGTTAGGTTAATGGTTGGACTGGATGATCTTAAAGGTCTTTTCCAACCTAAACGATTCTATGATTCTATGTGAGTTCAACTCCTGTTGATTTCAATCAGAATCAAACTTCTGCGGTTCTGAACAACCTATTAACAGAGATTTCATGTCACCTCTCTTGGCTGTTGAGTGGAAGAGGAACTGTTTTGATGGCTCTCTAAACCCACCCTGGTGCTGTGCTCTGCCTTGGATGTGTCTTTGGGTAGCAATTCTGAGTGCTGCCTGTTGCACTAGGCAGAGGCCAACCTCTTGGACATGTCTCCAGAAAGCGATGGGTGCCCTGAAACCTGGGGAGGTGACCTGCACACCGTGGGGGGTGCTGGTGCCCAGCTCTGAGATGGTTAAGTGAGGAGAATGGACTTGGCATCTGATTTCATAGAATCATAGAATTGTTTAGGTTGGAAAAGACCTTTAAGATCATCCAGTCCAACCATTAACCTAACACTACCAAGTCCACCACTAAACCAATTAAGGGGAGAGAAATAATTAATTTGAGGTTTCCTGGCTTGGTGGCTGGAGTGTTTTTAATGAAAGTAAAAACTAGGAATCATTAAGGTTGGAAAGGACCTCTAAGATCATCAGCCCAACCATCAACCCAACACTCCCATGCCCACTAAACCATGTCCCAAAGTGCCACCTCTGCCCGTTTTTTGAACCCCTCCGGGGATGGGGACCCCACCACCTCTCTGGGCAGCCTGTTCCAGTGCTTGACCACCCTTTCCATGAGGAAATTTCTCCTAATATCCAAATCTAAACCTCCCCTGACGCAGCTTGAGCCCATTTCCTCTCATCCTCTTGCTTGTTACTTGGGAGAAGAGGCCAGCCCCCACCTCACTGCCCCCTCCTGTCAGGCAGTTGTAGAGAGCGGAGAGGTCTCCCCTCAGCCTCCTCTTCTCCAGGCTGAACACCCCCAGCTCCCTCAGCCGCTCCCCACCAGCCCTGTGCTCCAGACCCTGCACCAGCTCTGTTGCCCTTCTCTGGACACGCCCCAGCACCTCAGTGTTTTTCTTGTACTGCAAAATGATGCCCCTCTCCAGCATAATCCGCGTGTCCTCACCTGAGATACTGAAATCTATGTTGATACTGCCATCTATATATAAACATATATGTTTACAGACATACATATATATTTTCCATGCTTACAGAGAAGCAAATGGAGTTGTTTTCCCTTGACTTCATCTGCATGGTTCCAGCAATCACCAGACGGTATGTGGCTCTCAGAAGTCTCTCTCTGTGTTTTAGAGTAATTAAAAGCACGAAATGCACTTACCTGCATTAGAGAGGGATCATTAGGGTAATCGCAGCCTGGGTACAGGTGCAGGGTTGCGTTAGTGTGATTTTGCTGGTACTGAAACTCATCTTTCTCTGCCCAAATCAGGACACGGGCGACCCAACAGGAAAATTAGAGAGACAGTGAAAAGAAAGTAGGTGCGGGAGCTTTCTGCTTTTGTGAGTTCTCACGCATACCGGTGGAGCTGCTGGATTAGCTGCACTAATCAAGATCCAGAGAATCTGGTTCTCCATTTGAAGGGAGCATCCCTTTTGTATTAGTCTCTGAAGTTATTTTAACTTGCATTGACACAAATTAAACAGGAATCTTGCTGTCTATTGATTTTGTCAGCAGTGTTTTTTTCCCCCTCCTGAAGTAATCTTTAAAGACTTTACTTTTATTAAACTAAATGCTGCCAGTTAACTAAAGTCTTTGTTTTTATAGACTCAAGAGAACAAGATCTAACATAAATTAATCATGACTTAATTGACTGAACTAATTCAAGTTCTCTCCAGTCCACTGCACAGCAATATTCCTGTCTTCCCAATGCTGTAACTGAAGGCTAAATGGTACATTGCTTTAACAGCATAAACTTTTTATATCTTTAACACAACATTTTTACTGTGGACAAAAGTTTTAATTTCCTTGGAATTAAGTCCACAAAACATTTTCACAGTGAGGAATGCTGAAGTGAACGCCCCTTTTTGTAATGCATATTAGAGCTGACTTCAATTTCTTCCTATTATCTTTTCTTTCCTCTGTGCATGAACTAAATTATTTATTTGGTATTACTATTTCAAAGGAAAACCAAGCATTAATTCAATTTACAACAGTATTCTCTCACCCCACAGAGCATACAATGAAACGCAATGAATTGCTAATGCTGCCGATGTCAAGAACACAATGCATTTAGTGAAGCTGGCGGAATCATTAACACGAGTAGCTCTTCTCAAAAAGGCACCGCTGCCAGCAACCAGCGAACCCGGTGCGTGGCTTTTGGGTTCAGTCCATGCGGCGAGTCTGGGGACAAAGCCATCAGGTGTGTCCCACGTGGTGGAGCAGGGAGGGAGTCTGGGGCTTCCCTGGGGGAGAGCTGGCAAAATTAGGGAGGGTGCGGGCTGTGACGCTGCTGCGATGGCCTGTCAAGGCCATTAGCCACCAGCTCTGAAGAAGGCAGCCTGGAAACTTCTTCACCGCTTCCTTGGGAAGGTACCAGAAATCTGGGCAGACACAGCATCGCCTCAGGATATTCACGACTGACCCGTGAGGCAGTGTGCTTGAAGGACTATTCATTGAATGCATTTGAATAATGAATCCGTGCAAGGAAACTGCAGGCTGCTCGTGTGCTTTCCACTGCTGAAAGAGGCAAAATTAATCAAACAGGCTGTTCCCTGCCTAGCTTCTTTCTTCAGCACTGCGCTTTTCAGCTCTGCATTTCCCAGTGCTACTTTTTTTTCCTGCAGCAGAGCTTTAAATATCCCAAGCAATGGTGGGTGCTGCTATTGCTTCCCTTAGGAGCCTGTTCCTTAATCTAATAAATCTCTGTCAGGAAAAGGGTTTTCCCCCCATCAGTCCAAACTTTTCATAGCTTTATTTCATAGTGTTTTGCTTAGTTTTGCCCCTTGGTGTCATCCACAATAACTTCTACCCCTAGGACAGTTCAGAGACTCACCATGTTATCCCATCCCAGCGTGACTCTTATCTCTCCATCGGAAGAACTGCGCATGTTTTTCTTGGTCGAATTATTTTTTCAACCGAAAGCAGCATTTGATGCTAGTCTCTGTGTGTTCTCTCATTTCACACCTTTTTGGTGGCTTCCCCACAGCCTGTAGTCAACGCAGTGTGAACGTCTGATGGTTTGCAAGAGACCGGTGATACCGTGAGCTTTTGAGGAGAGGTTTGGAGAAAGGAATGCCCAATTTTACCATTTCTTAGTGGTAACACTTCCTAAGAAGCTGCTGCAAGAGAAGATTTCTGTCCCCAGTGCTGGGTGATTTGGGGCAGATGAAGAAGGGGTTTTGCGCTGGGTTTTCAGCCACTGGCAGGGGAGCGTGCAGACCTGGGGACAGCAGCCAGGACTGACGTAGGGACCATCCTGCTTGTGTCCTCTCGGGGACTGCTGGCAACCTGCATGCTGCCTTGGCAATGGCCAAAAGAGGTTTTCTTTAAACAGGTGTGGGGAGATTTTTGCTAGGGGCAGTTTTTGTGTCAAGCCCAGAAAGCACATAATGGCTTAGACCCTGCGTGCCAGGAGCTTGTATCCGCTTATCCAGCATTTTGCTAACGTACTTGAAAAGAGGTCTGAAGAAGCATTGTCCTTCAATGACAGAGGTCTGTTTTGCCATGAGCATCCACTCTTCCAGCTGTTTTATACTGCTACGTCTCTCTCTCAGTCATTTCATTCTCTTCTCTTAAGATGTTTCAATCAATTTATGTGGTACTGAATAATTACGGGGGCAATAATGTCCCTCTGTGACTACCATGACTGTGGTCAAACCTTGTTGCTTTGAGGGTGGCTCCAGTCTTTGCTACCTACACCCAGCTACTGCCAATACTTCAGCCTTGCTCACAGACATCAACTGACATCTCTTCTGGCTAAAACCTATGCAAAATAATTTTGGTTTGGCTTTACCTCACTCTTTAATCCCTCTTTTCCTTTTTCAGCTGTGGTGTGAAACAACCTGCACACTGCTGGAAGGTTGGGAGAGAGACTTCCACCTATAAATAAATACAGGATTACAGCCTGAAGGCTTTTCCTTCCCAAAGCTCCTCTGCATCATTTCACACTGAGCTGACTTTATCAGCTTCGCTTTCAGAAGTCAGCGAAGCTGCTGTCGCTTATACCAGCGTAAAACTGACCCTTAGGAAGGGACGACTCTTCTGTATCTTCTTGGAGTAGAGGATGTGATTAAAGAAATGGAGAGACTCTACAAGGGGGACACTCATCCTGCTTAACCCAACGTAGAGCTGCGTGTGGCTCCCGTGTACCCTCGTCATCCGCCCCTGCGGCGGTCAGCAGAAATGAGGTGGCACTTCCAGGGGTGCTGCACTGTCCTCTTGTAGCACGGGATGAGTTGCCTTTTGAAGCTGCCTCTCTCCCTCTGTTGACCACCGCCTGTTTGTTGCATAACTTTGACCAGATGCTTAGTTTTCGGTGAAGAAAGTTGTCCTGGTTTCGGGTGGGATAGAGTTAATTTTCTTCCCAGCAGCAGGCACAGTGCTGTGCTTTGGATTTAGGATGAGAAGAATGTTGATAACACGCTGATGTTTTTAGTTGTTGCTGAGTACTGCTCATGCCAGTCAAGGGCTTTTCAGCTTCCCCTGCTCTGCCAGGGGCACAAGAAGCTGGGAGGGGGCACAGCCAGAACAGTTGATCCCAACTGCCCCAAGGGCCATTCCATACCATACGGCATCATGGGCAGTATAGAAACTGGGGGGGTTGGCCGGGGAGCAGCGATCGCTGCTGGGAACTGGCTGGGCATCGGTAGGCGGGTGGTGAGCAATTGCATTGGGCATCACTTGCTTTGGATATTATTATTATATTGTTATTATTATTATTTTACTTTATTTCAATTCTTAAACTGTTCTTATCTCAGCCCAGGAGTGTTTCTCACTCTCACTCCTCCGATTCTCTCCCCCATCCCATTGGGGCAGGGGGAGTGAGCGAGCAGCTGCATGGTGCTGAGCTGCTGGCTGGGGCTAAACCACGACAAAGTGAAAATGGATAAACCCCACCTTGTATTTTATATAGAAATGCATGCAAACTCTACTATTTTCATCAAAATTACGGCTATGTACCTGTGCTGAGAGTCTGAAGCAACAGATTTTGGCTTCTTGTAGCCCATCCTGGCTCTGAGCTCCTGGACGCGGTGGCGTCAAGGACGTTCCTTGGACTCAGGAACTCGGGAAGTGTTAAATTAATTAAATTAATGTCACCTTTCTAATCATTTGAGCAGGGTCTGTAGAGCAGTCCTTCATCGCTGGATGAAGTCCTTCCTCTCTCACTGTGAGAAGAGATTCCTCTCCACCTTCCTCACTGCGATAAAAAGAGTCTGCGGTACTTCTCACAGGTGTTTGATACATGCACACACAAAGCATTAATGCGTTTTAAGACAAAAAAAGTTAATGTACCATACAGCCCTGCGCACTATTTAAACTTAATTTGATGAAATACCAACTACCAACAAATGTAAAAGGTCTGCAGTAAATATATGTAGTGTTCTCTGTAATGAAAGTGTCATCATAAGGTATAATTCATTATAGGCTCATCACTTTGCTTTTATGTTTCAGGTCATTAATTGCTGATAGAGGTTACAATGCAGAATGGATTAGGTGATAAAATTACATTTCCAAGTCTACCCTTTTTCCTCTGAAGACTAAGGAATTTACATCTACAAAAGCAAAATAGCATCCAAATATCTCAGAGCAGATGTAAACTATCGGCATTGTACTTCAGTGCAGCTGCATGTAATGAAAACCTGAAATTGAATTTTAACTTAATAAAGTAGATTTTTTTTTAATTGAATGTTGTTTGTTTGTGGTTGTTTTTTTTTTTTTTCCTTGACTGGGAACATTTCCACTCTTTAATTATGTTTCATTTAAGGGAAGAACAAATAAAATCAATTTATTTTCTGTCAGTGAAAAGGGAACATGCAGTATTTCTCAGCAGTTTGAAAAGCAGCACTCCACACCTTGAGCAAATCTATTAAAATAATGTGCTTAAAGCAAGCAGTCATTTTTAATTAGAAGAGCTAGTCTCTGTAAACAGCTTATATATCAAGGCAGCGTATATATTCTCACTCCACGCTGCATTTTTTTGTGAGGGCAGTGGTATAATGTCAGATGAGGTATGGGGACAGGAAGCCGTTCACAAAGGAGCGAGAACGCTGCTGCTTTTTTTTGGAGAAAGCTGCTGCTGTATCGGACGCTGGGCAGCTGCCTGGCAGGGACCATCCCAGCACTGCCTGGCCCTGGGGTCTCTGGTGCGTGTCTGACCCCTCCATGCACCGAAATTCAGCCACCGGTCCCTGGCCCCAGTTCACATTTACAAAATGGGGGGGAAAAAAAGAAAAAAAAAAATTCCTTGAGTTTTGCCACGTTGACCCTGTTTTGCTGATAATGGAAATACGTTTCTGCGAATACCTTGTTCCTCTCAGTGGGGCTGCAACAGCCTTCCTTTCTCTGCTTTGATGCCTTGGTCTGGTTTTCAGGTTGGAAACAGCTGGGGCTGTACTTAGCTGGCTTTCCCAGGGACCAAAGTAGGTTTTAGAAGGAATAAAACTTACATTTAGTGATAAATTTTCATGACGGTGTATCTTAAATACCCATATCCTCCAAAGTTCTGTAAAATTTACTCTCTTCAGGATGTGTTGAGCAAAACATTCGTAGTCAGGGTTTTTGATCTCAGTTGTAAAGTTTGGAACAGAAACATCAAAGGTAAAACTGTGAATGATCTCACGTTGCATTTGCGTGCACAGCAGTGTTTCGCCTTTTGAGAATGACGACTTTTCCGTTTGTGTTTTAGGACAGTTGCTTTTCTGTCTCTCTTGCTTACCCTGTGCTGGTTTTGGCATTAAAACAAAAGGAGGGTCTTAAAAAATACCCTTACCCCAGACAGGGAGAGAGCAGGGGAAAAAAAAGCAATTGCAAAAGCAATGCCTCTGCTTCTCCATCATGTTTTATGTTTTTTCCTCGCTCTTTCTCCACTGGAAAGATTAAAAGAAGAAATAAGGAGAATAGGTTCCTGCTTCACTCTTTTTTTGTTGCTGATAGACTTTGCTGGAAATCTTGTATTCCCAGTTCATGGTAAATCTTAATTTGGGGGAAAAAAAAAATGATAGTAATAACATGTTTCTGTGGAATGGAGAAGGTAGAATGTCTGGAAATAGTGCTGTTTTCCTTTGAGCATTTCGGGATGCTCTGCACCTGCTGGGTGTGCTGCAGCCACCGCGCAGGAGGGCGATCAAAGGTGGGGGGACGCCCCAAAATCGTGAGGTCGGGTGCGTCCTTGCAAGCTGCTGGGGACGGATGTGAGGGGTGGATGGAGTGGCTTGGTGGCACCACCGTCCCCAGCGCTGCCCTCCTGAGGGTGTGGGTGCACCGGGTGCCCCTGCCCAAATGGGTGCTCCGGGAGGAGGTTGTGCGGGAGCTGCTCTCCTCCGGGGTCTCCTCGCAATGACTTTATAGTTTTGCACGGCAGCAGCTCGGTGGTAAAGACTGACAGGGTAGAAGAGGACAAAAGGTGCTCGTTTCGCGATGGTATGTGTCTGAAATCACTCACAGGCTGAAAGCCCGGGGCTCTGTAATGGGAAAATCTTCCCTGCTACAAACCAAAAATGGGAGCAGTGATGTGTGAGGCTTTGGGGTCTTACAGCTCTGTAGCCAAGTCCCCGCCAGGAGCTACTTTCCATCCCCCCAGCCTCTTTTCCTTTTTTCACACCCCTGGAAGAAAAATACCAAATGTAGATTTCATAGCTGTTTGATGGGGATAAAAGCAGAAAAAGCAAAAAACGCCTTTCTCCCCTCTCCCCCGCACGCAGCGCGTCGCTGTGCCGTGCTCAGCGTGGGCAGCAGACGCTATTCAGTCCATCCAGCCTCTGCTTTAATGAGCACGCACTTGAAAACTGAATTAACAGCTGATGAAATGGGATTTTGTTGCTTCAGTCCAAAGGTGATTAAACATTTACTGACACGTCTAAGCAAACACGGGATGAGGTGATGGGGTTTGAAGTGCTGCGGCTGCGTTGTCTGTGGAGCAACGCCTTTTGCAGAGCAGGTGGTATAAGGATTAAATCAAACATGTATTTGCACATGTGGGGGTAGCAAACTTTTATGAGGTTATTTTACAAAATGGTCTTTTTTTTTTTTTTTTTAAAGGTAGGGCTGATCCGAGTTGTGACTTGCTAGCTGGAAAGGATGATCACACTGCTTTCACCTCTGCATTCCAGTTAAGGATGCCTTGCTGTTTTGTTAGGGCTGCGTATTGAAGCTTACTCATTGTGGAAGGTGTAGTGAGAGTATTTTTGTTGAAAGTTTCTGTCTTTTTGTCAAAAAGGCAGAACCCTATTTTTTTTTTTTTTTTAGTTTCCATGAAAACCCAGAAATCTTTGACCAGAATGAGAAAATAGTACTTCTTAATAATAATAATAATAATAATAATAATAATAATAATAATAATAACAACAACAACAACAACAACAACAACAACAACAACAACAACAATTATAATAATAATAATGATAATAATAAAAATTGATGACCTGTACAAATGGAAAAATGTCAATGTACTGCAAAGGCCACATTAAGAGATTTCAGTTTACCAACAACAAGGTACTGTGACATCTTTGGTGGGTATCAAGGCAAAGATTAACTTTAATAGGGATTTGAAAGAGCGTAATGAACTGGCAGGAGGATAATGCATGGTGTTATATAGAGACCTTACAGATCGCCAGCACACCCGGATCAGATTCCCACAAATCTATGGGGACTCTATGACAAAAACCAAAGTTGTTTTTAAAAGCTCTACCAGCTGCAGGTCACCGGATTTGCGCATTTGCTCTACTCTGTGGCTGGTGTCAGTGGGGTCTTTTCATTGATTTTTAAGTGGTTTTGGGGATTTGGTGTCTCCAGCTGTGGAAATAACTAATTTTCCTCTTCCTTGGTGATTCCAGAGGAAAACTGGGTTAAATGGAACACTTAATTTAGCTAAGACCAAGCAGTTTCCTTTTAATTTCTACTGTTTTCCTTAAGACCTAAACCAATAAACAACAACTGAGGGGAATTTGTTTAAAATAAATAAGAAAAACCCCAAAGCTCAAACTTTGGGTTTCAAAATATAAAAAAAAAGCAAAGTTGTTTCATTCAAGAAAAGGGAAAATGAAAGATTTTCACTTTCCCAGATTATTGTTTTTTCTTCTGCCCTTCCTTCCCAGGCAGAAGTTTCAGAGAAGCCAATACGCGTTTGCAAAACATTTTGCTGTATCTGAACCTGCAGTTTTTAGTATGAAAAAAGTGGTGACCAAAATAATTTTTTGGGTTTCCTATGGCTACGGAGGAAACCATCCTTGCACCAGCTGGACAGCTACATCCAGGGGCACCAACTGCATCCTTCTTGGCTGCAACCTTCCTACGTAGCCTTTCTTAAAAATGAACGACATCAGTAATAAACCCCAAACCAGGAGATGTTTTCATTCGTGTGCTTTATGGGCTCCTTGTCCTTGCCCCTTGTGGTGCTACATCCTCGAAGGTCTCTCCCTGGGGGTGAAGCTGGGAGGGGGGACATCACTGCTGCCTTCTCCCGGATCCCATGTGGAATAGTTAATCCCTATTTCAGCTCTGTTTGCAAGAAGCGGTGCACAAAAAAAAAAAACCCAAAAAACTAATTACAGCTTTGGAACATCCCTGGGGGAATATCTTAGGCCTGATTTCTTAGAATATCAAAAGGTAGCAGCCCAAATCTGATTAAGCACGGAGCGCCTGATGAATATGCTATGTCTGCAGAAAAGGAACTCTCTGTCAGATGCCTCTCAGAGCAGCCACCATCACAAACAAATTTTAAACCGCTGCACTTCATCTTTTCCCTCATTTTCTCCATCAGATCTTATCAGCTAACCAGAGCTACCCGCACGGTGACCGGGGCCGTCGGCACCCGGGGAGAGCAGATCCTGCCTTAGACGTCCATCACAGGGTGGGGCGTCTCACCTGACCTCCTTTTTTCCTCTGTTTTCCTTGGAAAAAGTAGAGAACGAGTGCCTATGTTGCTTTTTAGGGGCTGGTGCTGTGCTTCTGTTGATAGAGACAAACAGCCCTTAGGTCTAGTTGTAACCCAGGATTTTCCATGCCATTGCCTGAATCAAACTAGTGACGTATGGGCTTTATTTATAGACAAAAATCCTGTGGGTACCAGATGCTTTGCGCTTTGGAACCTGGCAGAAGGAGAACTTTGTGCTGGGATGTTAGAAATGATCATGGCAAGGAAAGAGGCTGGGAGAGACTTCAGGATGTCCAGTCTGGTTCCATACATCTAACGTGCCTCCAGTGACGAATACTGCACAGCTTTTCTTGTCAAACTATTTTAGCGCTTTGTTACAATTACTGTTTAAAAGTATTTTTCCTAATGATAGTCTTATTTTCCCTTCTGGTACTTTACTTGAAGCCCATCCGCTTCTTCATGAATCTCAGCTGAAATATATTTCACCTAAAAAAAAAAAAAAAAAAAAAAAAAAAATTGTTTCGACATGAAGAATGTTTCCCTGGGTAATTTGCGGTCTGGACTATCAGATGAATTTGACCTGAGTTCAAAATAGCTTCAGTTTCACCAAAACTCAACTCCTTGGTTAATTTACTATTCACAAAAGAGAAACCCTAGATTCAAATTCATTGACTCATTTCAGTCGCAGGAATCTGCTGGCTTAAATTCTGAATAAATTCAGGAGGAGAAAACACCATCAATACTGCAGAGCCCAAAGTAAACACAGAAAGAAAATAAGGATTATCCTGCATTTATATAATATAATCGAGTTCAAATTTACCTAGGTGTAGACTAATATAATTGGGGATTTGGGTGAATCCCATAGCCAATGGCATCTTTTAGAGATAGCCGGTCTTTTTAGAAATGAGATTAAGTGGGGAGAAAGCCTAGTTATGCTAATTAAAGCTAATAATAATAAAAAAAGACTAAGGAATAATTGAATTTAAAAAATAGCCCACTCCTTAAAGAACATGAACTTGAATAGCTCTAAAATATGTCTGATCCTTGTTCCCTGCTTGCGGCTAATATCCTAGAGAGTGTGCGGCTGCGGCTGGAGCCACTGCCCCACAGCTGGGGCTGTGCTAGGCTTTGGGTCAGGATAAAATTCAAGGAACGGGGTGGGCAGACAAACGGAAAATTCTCCGCTTGCACTTACAGACAGGGATACTCGTGTGTATTGCTACCTTCTTCCTGGAAGCCCTTTGGAAAGCTTTTACTGGTGCGTGAGCTCAGGAAGAATCGTGGTGGTGGGGGTGATGGTTTTACTGGCAGAGCAGTTTGCATCAAGCGGAATAAATCTCTACGCTGAGACGGTGCTCTGTGCGGCGCCTGGCATGGGAAGAGATGGCACCGAAGCTGACCGGGGGTGAGAGCGAGCATGAGAAATGTGTCCTTCTGCCAACCAGAGCATTTCCAGCAGGTTCATGTTCAATACACTCTTTGAAATTAAAAACAAGGTAACTCTCCAGGAGCAGAAGGCTCTGCAGGGCTCTACCGCCCATCTCAGTGCTAAGCACGAATTCTGCTCCTTGCAAAAGCTTAAATTCTGCTCCTTGCAAAAGCATTTCATTCCGTGCAGACCGGCTGGGCTGCAGGACAGTTTCAGTGCCACATATTAAACTGTCCTGGTTTTGGCTGGGAGAGAGTTAATTTTCTTCCCAGTAGCAGGCACAGTGCTGTGCTTTGGATTTAGGATGGGAACAATGCTGATCACACGCTGATGGTTTAGTTGGTGCTGAGCAGTGCTGACACCAGGCAAGGGCTTTTCAGCTTCCCCTGCTCTGCCAGGGGCACAAGAAGCTGGGAGGGGGCACAGCCAGAACAGTTGATCCCAACTGCCCCAAGGGCCATTCCATACCATACGGCGTCATGGGCAGTATAGAAACTGGGGGGGTTGGCCGGGGAGCAGCAATCGCTGCTGGGAACTGGCTGGGCATGGGTCGGCGGGTGGGGAGCAATTGCATTGGGCAGCACTTGCTTTGGATATTGTTATTATCATTATTATATTGTCATTATTATAATTACTATTTTACTTTATTTCAATTCTTAAACTGTTCTTATCTCAGCCCAGGAGTGTTTCTCACTCTCACTCCTCCGATTCTCTCCCCCATCCCCTCGGGGCAGGGGCAGTGAGCGAGCAGCTGCATGGTGCTGAGCTGCTGGCTGGGGCTAAACCATGACATAAACCTAGGGAGTGTAGCAACAGCTTGGTTTTAAAATTCATTAATTTTTAACTCACAACTTTGAAAAACTCTTCCTTTTTTTTTTTTTTTTTTTTTTTTTCCCTAGAACATTTCTGCTTGATGTACTTGGTGGCCCAGCAGTCTCCTCCCTCCTTCTTGTAGGTTCCTCAGCTTTGGTGGCTCTGCTACAGTTACTTTTGATTTCTCCACCTTTGCCTGGACAGTGGACTCGGGCACCCTCTTGCCTTACTCGCTCCTTTGCTTCATGTCGAGTGCAGCCAGGTCCCTGGGCAGCTGCCAGGAGCTGCCTGGGAGCGTTCCCAGACGGCAGCTCAACAGGTACGTCATCCTTTCATCACCTTTTGCATCAGTGGTGCCCCTTCTTCTGCAGTTAGCATTTTCCGTAGCCAAATTTTTGAGTGTGATCTCTGTTTTGCAAAGTCCTATGTGGTCCTCCTGTTTTGGAGAGGAGATTTCTCTCTACAACTACCTGAAAGGAGGTTGTAGTGAGGCGGGTGTTGGTCTCTTCTCCCAAGCAACAAGCGATAGGATGAGAGGAAATGATCTCAAGTTCTGCCAGGGGAGGTTTAGATTGGATATTAGGAAAAATTTCTTCATGGAAAGGGTAGTCAAGCATTGGAACAGGCTGCCCAGAGAGGTGGTGGAGTCCCCATCCCTGGAGGGGTTTAAAAGACGTGTAGATGTGGTGCTTAGGGACATGGTTTAGTGGTGGGCTTGGCAGTGTTAGGTTAATGGTTGGACTGGATGATCTTAAAGGTCTTTTCCAACCTAAATGATTCTATGATTCTATGATTTTGGCCAGAAGATTGTTGCGGCTGAATACAGCAAGGCTCTGGGTGAGGAGCATCGTGGCTCAGGCCGCATCTGTCCCCTTAGCCACAAGAAACAGGGACCTGAAACAGGGATGGAGCAGCATAAAAGAGGCAACCTGCAGGGTTTATTAATAGTTTAACTGAACTAAGTGAGCAACAGTGAAATTTTTGCTGCTTTAGGATACTGTTTGACAGTTCACCAACCGCTAGCCAGAATGCAATGCAGACTTAGCCTTTCTTAGGGATATCTGCCCCTCTCCAAAGGTCATCCTGGCCATGTTGCCTATCAATTCTTGGCAGCAGCAGAGAGCCAACGTGCTCAGAGCACCGCCCGCCTTCCTGACTGATGGTGTCTCATCGTTTCCTTGCATTTCCTCACTTTGCATTCATCTGTTGTTGCTTGGACTGTAGTGCTTGCTGTATCCAAGTTGCTATACTTGGATAATAAAAACCCAGATTGATTAGGGTCCATCTGGTTGCACAGCACCGTGCAAAGAGGATCCAGCACCCACACAACACTGCAATACAAATGAGATGTTTATACATTTTTTTGGGACTGACAGAAGTTTGTTCATAAATGTGTATGCACACACAGACTCACACACAGTTTAATTTAGTTGTTGGCTGAAGCAACTGTACCTCTTCTGCCAATGATTTTATAAGGATTAGGTACAATTTAAGAGCAGGGCTTGGTTCTGTGCAAACAGTGCATGTATTATAATAGAGACATTTCTCTGCTTCTGTGTTTGGGGTAATGATTTTGAAACGCGTTGTGGTATGCTTGCCTCTGGTGCATTTATGAACTCTTGACTCTTTGAAGGAAGATAAAGGATCAATGGCTTTCCTAGCTTTAGAAACAGAGAGTTCTTCCTCCCAGGGGCATCTTTCTGGATGAGCAAAACATTTGGCTTGTTTGAGCAGAAATATTTATAAGTTGACTCCCAGAGAAAATTTTTGCTCGGACGGTGTAATGTGGTATTTCTCTCACTTGCACTGTCTCTAGCAAGAAGCATCTGCAGTCCCTGTAAGTGCAGAACAGCCTCAGAAATAACGGCGAGGTGCAGAATGAAGGGCATTCATTAGAGTTCTTATTTTGCTGCTTAAAATCGAAAGGCAAGCGTTTGCCTGT
This sequence comes from Pelecanus crispus, assembly GCF_030463565.1. Lineage (NCBI taxonomy): Eukaryota > Metazoa > Chordata > Aves > Pelecaniformes > Pelecanidae > Pelecanus > Pelecanus crispus. The sequence goes on from NC_134648.1 coordinate 72,461,648, forward strand.
GCACTTGTGCTGGCAATGACGTTACAGATAAAGCGGCTCCCTTTATTCCCGAGCAATCACCATGTATGCTGTACATTTAAGCGCGTTATTTCTTGGCTGTTTGCCAAAGATTCCCTGCTTAAAAGTTAGCCGGAAGGAAGTGCTTGATTTGGAAGGGGCACGATTCAGAGCGGTGTAAACATTTGCCTGTGAAATTCCTTTCCACCCTTGCATTTTATTTCAGCGGGATTGGCGGGGGGAGTCAATGTTGTTGCGATGCCGTAGATTTTTCTATTCAATAGGCGCTGACCATAATTATGATTTAGGAATTGGATTAACTCCCTCTTCTCTCTAAGCCACGGTATGGTGTGATGAGGAAGAGCTTCCTGAAATCGCACCTAACTGCAACACATCCTTTAACTCCTTCCTTACCTACAAAGTGCTGTGCGCATTGCTGGTGCTTGCGGTGGTGTGGACTTTGGTGTGAACGCCCAGCGGATCTGGCAAAGTCTGGGAAGACGGGGCCACGGGCAGGGTCACCCGTGGGATGCATCCCCGGAGCCTGCCTGGGCAGGGCGATCGCTGCTGGGCGTAAATCAGTGAGGGCTGGGGAAGAGGGTGTGAAATACCGCTGTTAGGCTACCCTGAACAGTATTTCTACTCTCAAAACCTCATTTATAGAGCAAAGAGGAAGCACACATTATACATAAAGACCAGGATTTATTTTTAAGATTTACTGAAATCTAACAGTTTAATCCAAGAATCATCCTTATTAGCCCAGATGTATTTATTATGGAAAGAGAAAGAAGATAGAATTGTTTAGGTTGGAAAAGACCTTTAAGATCATCCAGTCCAACCATTAACCTAACATTACCAAGTCAATATGTCTGTGCAGAAAACATTTTAATATTAATAATAATAAAAATACAGTTAAAATTGTTACTCACACATGCTGTAGTTTCTACCCTTTTTCCTGGCATTATGTTCCCCCTGCTTTTCTGGGTGCTACAGCTGGGGGTTTCACCATTCAGCATTTGCGGTCCTTTGCCAGGATAGGATGTCCATGCTGATGGTTTCTTCTTCCTCAGCACTTGGAGTCATTTTTATATGTTTGCTAACATGCTTTTGTACCTTTTCCTTTCTTCTTTGGTCTGCAGCCCTACGTCACATCCCAGTTTACTACGTGTGGTGTCCTTTACGCATGTTAAATAATATTTCAGGGTATCTGAAATGCAGAAAACAGAGATGTTGTTCTCTTGGTTACCCCAGAAGCCAGTTTTGTCCAGCTCTAGCTCTGCATTTCTTTACCTGTCCATGGGTGAGCTGTGTACAGGTGTGGGGTGCCCCATGCCAGCCTGTGCCCATCTCTTACCCTGTGGTGTCTGTACCCCTCTGTGCCACATCCCGGGTCCCCACTTCTCCAAGCCTCTGCTGTTGTAGCAGGTCTGGATTTCCCTACTCATCAGTGCACTAGTGATAAGTATCTTGCCCTACCTAGAATAACTTCTTGTTACTGCTGTCTGTATAAAACTATGGTGATACCATACAAAGATAAACAAAAGTAAAACAAATTAGCCACAGACAGCTGGTCAATTAAAAAACTGCTGTTCCAGCTAAACCAAGTAAGAGAAAGCTGCAGGCAGGTCAGGAAAAGTTCAGGCAGAGCAGAGCTGAGGCCGTGCAAACTTAGGGCAAAACTTATGGCCTGCAACTGGCGATGGCCATACCGTGTTACGGGGCTACGCGGCTGCAGGATGACTGCTCTTAACGATGTGCAGCAATGGTGCAAACTTGCTGCCCATGGGGTCAATGCTCAGGTAAACGGGCGATGTGAGTGCATATGATAAAGGAAAAAAGGAACATGAAATAGGTGAACTGGTTGGGTAAACAACCGCATTTAAGGGACAATGGGTTTTGCCAGCATGCTATCTTTGGTGCTTCTTTTGTTAACTCGCTAACATGAAAGTGGCACGGCCAGCTAGGCAGTTTTCTTGTTGCCTTCTTGCATTGACAGCAGCAGAGACTTCAAATCCATTTTCTTTGGTTTCATAGAATCATAGAAATGTTTAGGTTGGAAAAGACCTTTAAGATCATCCAGTCCAGCCATTAACCCAACATCACCAAGTCTACACTAAACCAATCAAGGGTAGACTAGACTAAACCATATCCCAAAGTGCCACGTCTGCCCGTTTTTTGAACGTTCCAGGGATGGTTTCCTCGAGACTAATGTGCAAACTGGGATGTGCAAACGTCCCAGTAACAGGTTATATACACATTGCAAAAGGACAAACATGTAGAGGGATGCGCCTCTACCTGCACCTGAGGGTTAGTCAGAAGTGACAATCCTGAGCTAGTAACGTGCTGTGGGTAAGAAAAGTGGGAGGTTCACGGATGCAATATTGTCCAAAAGTTACAGATTGAAGAATTCTCCTCTCAGGACTCACTTCTTAACTTCCACAATGGCTTCACTCCTAAGGCTATCATAGAATGCCAAAAAAAAAGGTGAAACACTTTTTTGTGCTTTACTTATGCATTGGGTAAGATGTGAGAAAAGCTGCTGAAATACCCCAAAACAAGTTTGTGCTGAGGAGCAGTGCCCTGGGGAAGCAACTGATGGCCTGAAGTGGCTGTGATGAATTTGTAGGGCTTATTGAGGATTTTGGAGCTGTCCCTGGCACACAAAGCCAGCGACACCCGTGAGCTCCACTCGCATGGCGTGGCACCGCACTTCTCCCGTTAGCTCCCTCAGTGCCTGGAGGGTGCTGCTGGGTGCAGGGCAGTCCGGTGTCACTCAGGGTCCCATGATGAGATTTAAATAAGCATCGTGCTATGGAAGTTACTCTGATTTGTCACAGAAAAATTTTCCCCAGCAATAACACTATCTGCACGCATTTATCTTCTGAGCTTGGCCAGCCCCGCTCCTGAGTACACCAGCTCAAGACGGAGGAGCAGCAAGCACGACGTGGCTGAGCAAGGGTGGGTGAAGCTGACCCTTTGGACCTTGTGTACTGAAGCGCTATTTTGCAAAAAAAAATGTGAAAAAGTTCCTTTTAGTTCAGACCCGTGTGTCGGGATGGAGTCACAGCTGGATTGGATTTGTCCTCCATCGGTCTCCCTTCCCTCAGCTATTCCCTGCTGCACGCCACCTTCATTTTCCTCTCCTGTTAAGAGAGGAGTCAGGAGCTGTGGCACAGCGTTTGACTGCTGTTGTTTGTTCCGTCATACCAAATCAATGTAACAGCGCTCATGTAAACGGGGCAAGGAGGATGGAAGGATCCCATGGGAGAGAAATGTGATGGCAGAACCAGGCTGTTGCTTTTAGGGTGAGGCACTCTTTGGTAGGTAGAGGATAGGATTTAATAGTACCGACGAGCAGAGTCTTTTCAGAGTCCTGTTACATTTCCCTTTAAACACTGAGAAGGACACTTAAAAAGCCAGTAAATCCTGAGAAAGGATTTCCTGATATTTGTTCAATACACTTAGCTTTAAAAGAAACTGGCGCGTCCCTGCTTTGCTTTGGAATGAAAAGATACATTTTAAAAACATTTTTCTGATGTTTGTAGAAGCAGCTTTCCCACCAGGCCTGGATTATCCCTTCCAAGGTCTATTATTTCCGTTGCCTAAAAAATGCAGCGCCATGTCCTTCCCCTGCCGGGCAGGGGAGTGCAGAAGGGGAGGCTGAATTTCCATTTCTACTCTATACTGCACCGAGTGAGAAGGAGCTGAGCAGTGCATTTTTTTTCCTGAGCTCTTCTTTCTAACGTGCCAAGATGTAAGGAGAAGTTTGCAGGTTGGTTCTGAAGTGCTTTAATTTGCTGTTTAATACCTGGGATCCCCGGAGATTTGGAAGTGATGACAGTCATGCCAGACTGGTAGGGGATGGAGTAAGCGGCTTCTGCAAAGACAGGACAGGAACCAGTCTGGGACCACACAAGTCCTTTTATTCAATGAAATAAAGGAGAATCATCCAGAGCACAACATTTAATAGACAGAAGGAGGCTGCAGTACAGCCACACGATTAATTTTTCAGGCTCTCCGCTGGGTGAGGACCCCATTTCTGCTTGCGTGAGGGGCTGCGTTGGAGCGGAAACCTCAGCGCTGCACTCGGAGTTTAGGAAGCTACTTTTGAAAATTGGACATCTGGCGTTGATGAGGCTGTTAGTGCTATTTGTGAGCTGAACACATTGCTTTTCCCAAGGGCGGTGATGCATTGTAATTCTTCGCTGTTCATTAAACAAAATATTTTCCCAGTTTAATATCAGAATAGTCATAATTGCTCTGCTCATAAGGACCAAGGTTTACTAAATTCAAACGATGCAATGGATGCAAAACCCACATAAGAGTATTTTATCACTCATGCTATAAAGACTTCCCTATAGCAAACATATTTTTATACTCTGCAAACAGCTTTAGAAGATTAACAGAAAACATCATAAAAATACTCCTTAAATTAAAGATTGCATTGACTTTAGTGGTTTACCCTTCCCCCATACTACCATTCCGGTAATAAAAACACAATGATGTTTACATGGTTTCCAAATCATAAACCACTCATTTTTCATTATTTCTCCAATCTCGTAGTGTAGAGTTGTGTTTATCTATAACTCAATACATTTTAATAAAAGGCTTGACATTTAAGTGAATGCTGATAGGGAACAAGCACAGAAAATGGTTTATAAACAAATTAATGAGATTACCGCAAGAAAATTAATTGGAAATAAAAGGGGGATCTATCAAAGAAATATACTGATAGGTAGTTTGTACCTGAGATGCATTTTTCCATGAGTTTTTAAAAACATTATCAATGTAGGGCTCCATCATTACTGAACACCAACATTATGCTGTCTGATACCAATGTAGCCACCGGACTTACCTCCCTCTCCCCTTACTTCTGCCCAAATTTTGCACCAGACAATTTTCCACCTACCTGGAACTGCCAGACTATTCAGAAAGGCAGGAGGTCTGGAAAAGAAAGTTTATCGTTATGTTATTTTTCTGCTGTGGCAGCAAAATGTACTGAAAGGGTTTAAACCATTCTGAATAGAGGTGGCCAGAAGCCACAGCAGCAAAATCAGTGCGTTTTTCTAAGGTAATTTCCAAAATCCAAAGTCTGGGGTGTGTGGCCACCTCTCTGCATCCCAGCCCCTTCCCTTGGAGTCCGGCTGGTCTGTGGGGGCAAAGCCACCATGCTCATGTTTTGTCTCAACATCTTCTTGATGGACCCGTCCCACTGGCATAAGAAAAGTAGGAACAAATAGTTACAGCGGGGAGTAATTACAGCTGTAGCACACTTGAATGAACCAGCAACTTATCACGTATTTCTGTTGGTGGTAGACAAGAACACAGTATAATGGATTATTTGTCACTACTCTGGAATTTTAATATATGTATGGGAAATAGTTTGCAGGACACTATTCCCCGTAGGAAGTGCCATGTGGTTTCCAAGACACAACTTGATTCTGCTCTTCATTTACTAGAATTAAAAATATTGATCTCCTTGGGAAGCACAAGCCCTCTAACAATGATTACTCTCAAACACAGTGGCAATACTGGATCCATTAATATAATCGCATTAACACAGAAACGATATTGTGTGTTATTAGGCTGAGGAAGGGCAGGGAGTGGGATTAAACACATCATCCAATCAACCCTGAAGGTGTAATTCAATATAAATCATTTTTTAATCAACAGGAGGATGTGTTAAAGTCATTTGTTTGTGGTGCCTGTTTGTATTGAGAAAATGCAGCCACATCAAAAAAGAGTTAGGTCTCTGGATGTATTTTTAATTTTTTTTTTTTTTCTTATTGGCCCATAGTACAATAGGCAAATGAGATATTCTCAGATAAATATTTGTCATCCGAGATGGTTACGTGTCTTTTGTAGGAGTTATAGCGCCTCAGATGGTAGGTTGAAGAGAATCCTGGGTCTCTAGTCTTTATGCTTAGGTATTGCCCCCTTTTTGCCTTTATGAGATAATTCCCCCCGCAGTTAATAGCAGAACAGGCAGCTGTGCTGCGACCGCGGTCTGCTGCCGAGCACCCTGCCCTGAGCACTGCAGCTGAAGACGTGCTCCAGCTTTATTTGCCATGCTCAGACCCCATCACATTAACGGATGGCAAAGAAACTATTTATTTGTCTCCGGCGCTCTGAGGTTTAGCGGTTTTAATGGCACTGCGGCAGTTTAATGCATTAAAAGTTATGATTTTAATGCAAAGGAAAGAATGGCGTCTTTAGGAGGGAAGGGTGGTGTCCTCTTGTACCTGCCTGGAGTCAGCACGGCTACTGCAGAGGGAAGAGCGCCGGAGAAGGAAAGAGGGAATTTGTGCTTTCCCACAGAACAAGTTTGGTTCAGCATGGTAGTGCGGCGGCTGTTCTCTCCCCTGCCCAGCCGGCCGGTGCATGGGACCACTGCTAGCTTATAAATGTCGTAGATTTTCCCCCGTCCTGATTCAAGACGTGACGCTGGCTGGTTGCATGGGCAGCCTGACCTTTTCCAGCAAGGATGTGCCGATACCGGTAGGATTTCAGCAGTGCCCTCTTCAGGTGTGGTTTGTGGGAGACCCGTGAGACGTAAGAGGGACCCCAGGGGCAGGGGCTGAGTCTTCCTAGCTCTGCTATGTCTTGGCTTCCCCATCTCTTGGGGGAAAAAAGTTCCCCCTTGACTTCCACGTGGCTTGATCTAAACAATTTTTCACCTGCTCTGAGATTTCCCAGCAAACCAGTTTGAGTCAGGGAGGGTAGCGGGGTCCAGAGGGCAAAAATCCCCCTCTTCTTCTAACGGGCGGTGGGAAACCCCTGCCCTAGCGCCAAAGCAGGCGGGGCGTGCGGAAATGGCACCGTCTGTTAATTAGCCCCCAAACCCTCTGGCCTTTCATGTTCTCTGCACTGCTGACGGCTGCTCGGGAGCTGGAGCCGGATCGAAGAACTGACCTCGCTTCTCTGCAGTTTTTGCACTCTCAAGTAATTTAAAGGGTAAAAAAAAGATTCCTAAGCTGTTACAGCTCTTAACAATTACTCATTGTATTAGCTGTACCTCCCCAAGACAGCTCGCCTAACAAATGAATCCGCTGCGCTGATATTGGATTCTTTGGAAAATTACTAAAGATTTTCAATTATGCATGCTTCTTTCCCTAAGTTTAAAATGATACGTGCATGCATTACGGACTTAAGTTAATATTTGAGCTATTAATTGGAGATTGCACGTGGCAGCAAGTTATTTTTTGTGGTGCAATGCTCGTGTACCCAGAGATAATATCATGGCTGCATTTTTAGCAGCTTATAAATAAATGAAAATAAATGAAAGTGTTCAAGAACTACTCATATTGAGCTATCAAAATGAATCCACCTGATTGCAGGGACATTTGCTGTCTGACCTTGCCCTTTGCCTAGCACGGCTCAGTGCCGTCCCTCTGGACCCTGGAGGGATATCTTCAGCGCTTGCGAGGTGTCCGACACATGAGCAGCACTAGAGATTTTTAGCGTCCCATTGATCTTTTGTGCTGTGAAGAAAGGTTTGTGAACCATTCGGTGAACTTAATTCCTTTCTCGTGTTTGTGCGTTATCTAGGAGCGACCTGCTATTTTTATGCCTTCACAAATACCTGCAAGGAGCAATTCTGTGCCTGTATTGAATGAAGAGCCGTTTTGCAAGAGGGCTATTACGTGTATTTACTATTAATCAGGTGAAGACTCTACTAATTGGCAAAGCATTGTTTTAAAGGTTTATCAGATAACCTGAGCTCTATAAGTGGCAAAAAAAAAAAAAAAAAAAAAAAAAAATCTTTTTTCACTTGTGAATTATTTGCGGGCATTTATAAGCATAAGGTAGGGTCATTGGGTGAATGGTGAATTCAGCCAGTGACACACATAGTGTCTAAATTGTTTATTCATAACAATGAATGCATGAATGATGATAAATGCTTTAATGTACACATTACTGTGTCTGGAAATGACCAAGAGAAGAAATAGGCTTAATTTGTCAAAACCTCATTAGTCTTTTTTTGGATCTACTCGTGGTTAAGAGGTTTATTTCTACGAGCTCCTTCTGTGCAGCGGTCCAGCCCTGATCCTTTAGACGTCTTGCCTGGCTGCGGGGCTGGTATTTGGTGTTCGAAGGGACAGCGCTGGAAGCAGCCTGGCAAAGCTATTTCCATGCCTGTCTAAATTAGTTATCAGTTATGCAACCAGGAGACGTACATGAGAGGGGGAAAATATCAACTCACGGGAGTAATTTCATTAGCAAGTTAAATCATTCCCATGTGTCAGCTGTGTTTTAGGAAGACAAAAACTCTCACTAAACTGTTTTCGGTGGCTGATTGTGTCACTCATAAAGGCTGCTGAAATCAAAGGAGGGTATTTGAATCTTTCACACGGCTGCCTTTCTGTCCTGGTTCCCATGAAGCGCTCTCAAACTCGTAGCATTTTTGATCCATCAGTCCAAATAGCTCTTGCAGTAGCTGATTTATAAGCTAACATAGATATCTCTGGGGCTGTCAGAAAATACAAGTGGCTGCTTTTCCTTTTTAAAAAAACCCTATTAACAGCAGCTATCTTCAGCATCTCCTCGAACAAAATCTGCTTCAGCCCCCTCATCCACTCATGGGAAGGAGCTCATTTCTTAAGTGGAAGTGTGGACGACTCTGTTTAAAGTAGTGCAGGTGGAGATACTATACCCTGCATGCTGACGGGTTTCACTGTAGAGAAGGGAGGTGTGCATATTTTGAACCTCCAAGTTTTTCCACTTCGCCTCATTTGTGTGTTAATTATTCAAGCCGTTATGAAATAGGATACACCTGGAGACATCAAAGCACCATGGCACAGAGCAAAATGAATCAATGTTCATTTCAGAGCAGAAGTAAAACACGGGAAAACCTGCAGGCGAGACCTGAGGAAGAGCTGAAGCACATAAACCAAACTCCTGCTCCTTCTCCCGGTTCATCTGGCCAGACGGACCTTGTGACTGTCCCGCGTCACACAAGCAACACGTGGCGGTTCGAGTGTTCCCATGTGCAATGTTCACGTGCATTCCCGGAGGAGGAATTGGAGATGGGTCTTTTATTGGCGGTGGGGACGTAGCGGTGTCACACATGGGACACCAGTCCCCAGTGGATGGGTAAATGTCCCCGTGCCTCGGTCCCTTCTCTGCAGAGGGGCAGCTCTTGCATGACCAAGACGCTGGGCTATACGCTGGGTTTGGAGAAGTCTTTGTACGCTGTGGTAGACTAATATCTTACTGCTACTTCTCTGTTCTCACTCGTATTGAAAATCCCAGTTAAGCTATTGAGATGCAAAACAGCAGCAAGCAGTTGTTTTGGGACCACCATCACTGGGTTGTCCTTGAACCCAGGTGTTTATCCATCCCATCGCAGAGCAATTAGCATCTTGTCTGTGAACCACCCTGCAAGTTCCCTTTCCCTCTCTTTTCTGCAACGTTTGTGTGTTTGAGGGTCCTTGTGCATATGAAGATTTTAGTATAGGGGCTGTAAGGGCAGGATGGTTGACTCTGCTAGGTCTAAACAAAAAGAACAGGTTATAAATTACTCTTTGCCATTTTTCACTTTCATCTCATATTTAAGTGGTTTGAGATTTAGAGTCCACTCAGTAGTTGAGATGTTGCCTAGTTACCATTTTTGATATCGCAGAGAAAGAATAAATAAGATGACATTTTAATATTAAATGCTGTGGCTTGAGAATTGCAGATATGCTCCCTGTGTGTCAGACAGCCAAGTCAGAAATCCTCTTTTGAAAAAGCTCTGATTCTTCCTGGAGACTTTGAAAACTGTCCTTTTTAATTTATTTTATTTTATTTTTTTTTACAACAGTCCCTGCATTGCATTTACTCTGCAGTAGGGGATCTGAGGCTGGGCATTTTGTTGGCCAGGCCCATTAACCCCAAGCATAAATCCTTGCTACTGGGGCATGCTGTTAGGGGCACAGAAAAGTCCAGCGCTGCAGTAGCCACCACCCCAGTCGTTGCTCACTGTTGTGGTGTCCTGGTCTGCAGTGCTATATGTTGAACTGCCACACATTCATCATACTCATTGCAATACACTACAGAGTTCCCACCAAGCTGCCTTAGGAGAGCTAGACGGCTACTGCTGTTCAATGATGACAATTTATGGCCAATGCCTGCTTTTGAGGCGGCTCTTGACTGCTGACCCTATTTCATCCTCAGTGCCTTGCAACATAAGATTTAAACATTATTCTTGCTTCCCGAACCTGACATTTGAGGAGAAGTGCACACAGTGCTGAGAAATCTTTCATTCTGCCGCAGCTGTCTAATCAGCAGAAAGGTGAACCTCTGTGCAGGCACTTCGAAAATTTCTTGGGATACCTCCTGATTGTGGAAAATCTTCATATCTTTAACAATGGGCATATTTAGTACTGTCATCTGGCATGCAGAAGACAACGGTCCCTATCCCTCAATCAGCCCATTATGAACTCTTCTGAAATTGCTGGAGAGGGCAGAACAGGAGACATAACCGTCCTCCCTTCTACGCGTCACGCGCTGCTTCATCTGCTAACCACGATTTGATGGGGTGGCCGAGACCTCCTCTCTGCTTGTGTGTTTTGTCCTGACTTTCCTCTCTCATTCCCTCCTCTATAAAGAACCCACTAATGCTGTTTTTTAATTACTTGCAAGTCATTAACGATGAACAAGAGGGGTCTGGAAATTTTTACTCTCAGAACTATTTATAGAATAGAATCATAGAATGCTTTAGGTTGGAAAAGACCTTTAAGATCATCCAGTCCAACCATTAACCTACACTGCCAAGTCCACACTAAACCAATCAAGGGTAGACCAGACTAAACCATATCCCAAAGTGCCACGTCTGCCCGTTTTTGAACACTTCCAGGGATGGTGACTCCACCACCTCTCTGGGCAGCCTGTTCCAATGCTTGACCACCCTTTCCATGAAGAAATTTTTCCTAATTTCCAACCTAAACCTCCCCTGACACAGCTTGAGCTCATTTCCTCTCGTCCTATCCCTTGTCACTTGGGAGAAGAGCCCGACCCCCCCTCCCTGTCCCCTCCTGCCAGGAGCTGCAGAGCGATGAGGTCTCCCCTCAGCCTCCTCTTCTCCAGGCTGAACACCCCCAGCTCCCTCAGCCGCTCCCCACCAGCCCTGTGCTCCAGACCCTGCCCCAGCTCCGCTGCCCTTCTCTGGACACGCTCCAGCACCTCAATGTCTTTCTTGTATTGAGGGGCCCAAAACTGGACACAGTTTAGTCTTATAATTCCCATTTTTTAAATCTCCTTCACTAAAGATGTTTGTTTGGGCTTTTTGGTGAGTTTGTTGGGGTAACGATGTGCGTTCAGGCTTTCCTGGGTAAAGCTTGAAATTTTTTGGTGTCCTTTCCTGTGTAAGAAAACAGCAAGAAACACAGAAAAAGAGATTAAATTATGGAGTTCAGTAAGTACTTCATAATCAAGAATTATAAACTCAGGAAAGTTTCAGCTGGCATTTATATTTAAGAGAAATCTATGAAATGGTAAGAAACACATAGCTCAGAAATCTGAAGTGCCTTTCAAATGATTAACATTTAGAGATATAGACGCTGAAATACTTTAACTGTACGGCTGTTGCATACTGTCATCGTGTCACTTAATAACTGGCAGGAGTAAGCACTCTATTAGGTGCTGAAGATAACGCTAATTCATGTAAAGGCTTTCAATTGATTTTAATTCCTGCAGCGACATAAATAAAGTTGATGAGAAAGTTCCATTGCAGCCAGCAGATATCAGTGAATCTTTCCGTAAACATTAACAGCAATATATAAATATATGTATATACAGAGCTAAATAGCTATAGACATAGATATTTTAAAAGCTTGCAGCGCATGTTTTCCAATGTCACAATGAAGGATTTTTCTGGGTTTCTTGTTAATGAATCAGAATATTGATTGCTTTCTGGTAGAAGGAAATTTTCAGGCAAAAGTCTATTTGGATCTGGAGTTGTGGCTGAAGACACGTATTCATAATTTAAAATGAAAATTCTTCTCAGGAATGACACCGCAGTATCTTTTGAAGCAAGCAACGCGCGGTATGAGCTACTCAAGGTACTAGTATTTGTTTAGAGTTAGGATGGACATGAAAACAAACAGTAATTTATCATGCTAGAGGAAATCAGCAGTTAAGCTACCCCCAGAAACTTTTTTTCTGCCTCATGGGGGCACCAAGGATCATTTCTAGTGCCTGGAAACGTCTCTCCCAACTTTGCCCATCCGCTGGTTGTCTACACCTGATTTTTCAGCAGTGGAGAGAGATGAGTGCCAATGGAGGGGAAAACCTCGCAACGGCTTTGGGAGGGAGGCGGGAGCTGTACCGTGAGCTGGGCTTCTCATCAGCTGAAGTGAACACGTGCCCTTCCAGACCAGAAGAATCCGAGTTCCCCATTGAAAAGCTGCCGCAACTAATTTTAAGATATTTGTGAAATAGATGTGAGTTTTGTCCTCTTTGTGGACAAGGTGGAATGAAGCAGAGTTAAAAGCCAGAAAGTGGCCTTAGTTTTTCACTGCGTTGTGAAGCTCAGCCCGTCTCCCCCTGAGAAGGTGTCTCCTGGCATTTCTCTTTGAGCACTCACTTTCTGTTTCTAGTTCTTTCTAGTTCAGAGATGAGCGCTTTCTTTTGATACTCCTGAGCTGAAGCGAGTAGGACAAATGTGTCCTTGTGGTGCAGGATTTCTGGCTAAATTGGCACCAGTAGCATGGGCAGAGGAACTCTATCACTGCAGGACAGTAGAGCTTGGCTTCCTCAGTTGTGAGCAGATAAATCAAAATAAAGTATGATTTCAAAATGGGAAAGATAATTTTGATTTAAGATGAAATGAAAAGGTAAAGTCATATTGCAGAAGGAAATTGATCATTTCTTGAAATGTAGATATTTGTTAAATGTTTAAGCCAAAGGAGTTGAACAAGTTACCCAAGAAGCCATCAAGTGCAGACATATTCTGAAGCCATTTTTTACTTTGATTGTTTTCTGTCTTTTTATGGAAGTACTACCCTCAAAATAGTTATATCTCATCAAAGGATGAACATTTGCCATATTTCAATTTTAGAAACCAGATGGCATTTTTTGAGCTGTTCATTAGGGAATCTTATTTTCTTGATTTACTTTGTTTTTGCTCAAATTACTTTAACAGGAGTGAACTCATCCTCCTCAGTTTTAAGGAACTAAACCCCAGTCATCTCTCTGAAGATGAGACCTTCAGTGTGTAGTTGTCCCAAACATATTTTGCCACAGAATTAGAAGCTATTAAAAAACAAGCCTTTACTCTGAACACTAAAAAAATTTCAGCTCAGGTGGCAAAAGCTCTCTTTCCTATGATAAAAGCCTTTTTTGAAGATCTGGCTAATGGAAACCACATCATTCAAGCTTAGCTGGCTAACAATATCTGCCAGTTTATCCGGCAGTTTGGGAAATTAATCCATGAAACTTAATTGGCTTTATATATTTACATTCATAATATTCAAAGGGAAACTCCAGTTTATCTGACAGGTCGCCCACGCTTCTCTTTGATGAGCCTCATCATGAATAAAGATGGCTTTAACTTGAGTTTTGAAAAGAACCTGTGAAACGTTGGGGATCTTGCAAGTCTCCAGGTAAGGCAACCTACACATCAAAGACTTTTCTCCTAAGCTGGAGAATATTATAATATTATGTTAAAAGAGCTGCTAGTTGATTTCTTTTTCCTTCCATCCCCTGTCCTTCCTCCATCCCTTGGCCATAAGAAAAAGCTATTCCTGTTCTGCCTGTTCACACCTTGCCTCCAAAGCACACAGCCTGCACTCAGAAAATCAACAAATAACCTGACTTGTTGATTCCTGTCCAAATGCCCATGCTGTCCAACTCTGAGAGTGATTACGTTTATCAGGCAAACAGCACCTGCTGTGACACCAGCCATTCACATCTTATAAGAAGATGCTCAGTGGTTTATGAGGAGAATTTAGTGCCTGCTGCAAGCCAAGAAATCAATTTCTGAAGCCTCAGCGGACACCCAGGCCACAGGTCCTTCCTGTAACCTAACTGAGATTGAATTATTGCTTCAATTCCACCTGGCAAAGATGATGTTAATGCAGAAGATGAGTTAGGAGAAAATAAATAGTAGCTGCAGTAAAAATGCGTGTGGATGAAAGAGAATGCGCTGAAATGAAATAACGTCTTCAAGACAGCATTACGTAAAATCAGGAGGCAGCTTTTAACTCAATGAGCAGGAAATTAGACATGTGATTTCCGTATTATGAAGGGCAGCTGCACACCTGATTCCCAGCAAGTTATGATGAAAGTCGCCCCGAAGCCTCTTCTGGAACTGCAGCTTTTCTATCAATTGTGCTCCATTTTTGTTATGAGGTTAAGCAGCCCACCACGCCGCTACTAAATGAGTTTGTTTCCTCTAAAAACCACTCCCTCAGTCCCTTGATTTCTGGGGATATCCTAGCAACAGTTTTCGTGTGAGATTATATTTTCAGAGGTGCCACATGCATTGATTGCCTTGTGTCTCAAAAGTAAGTTGCAGTGCGTAGTTTTGATTTAACGCCTGCAGAAGGTTCCCCAACATCTCAGACTGTGGTGTATGAGGTGATGGTCCCCAGCACACCACAGTCTCATGATGTTTTGGCAGTTCAAATGAGAAAGATATTTTTGGGTTTTATTTTGCTGCCTTTTTGTCTTTATACCCTCCCCAGCCATGGTAATATGGTTCAGCTGAAGCAACATCAGCAGCACCAGGAAGAGCTGGTGGGCTGGTGGCCCCTCTGTGGTGGGCTGGCTTGTCAGCTGTGGAGGGCTAATGGTGAGCAATTCAGCATTGTTTTTAATAGCGATGAGCACACTGAAGAATGACTGAGGAAAGCAGCTGATGATCCACCATGAGCTTATGCAGGGAAAACTGGTATAACTTGATTTTATGCAACGATCAGCAACTAGTGACCATAAAACAAGTGATATCACTTGCCTATGCCTTGCTAGGAGAGAAAGGGTGAACATCACCCAGCAAGAGCAGTCCATGCATGGCTGCTAGTGTCTAGCCAGGTGTGTACAGAGAGGAAATGGGTAGATATCTTCATCAGTCACTGAAACAATGACAAGTGGAGGCAATTTTTTTAGATTTCACTTTGGTTAAGGTAACACTGTAGAAGAGCTGACCAGAACAAATAACCTGGTGGACGTGAAGTGGTGAAATAAAGCCGGAGGAGAAGCAAATAGAGGTTTGTCTTTTCTTTTAAGGGCAGACTTTGAGAAATGAAGGGAAGCAGTGAAGTCATCTGGAGGGAAGAGTGAAGCAGAGCTGCAGCAGGTTCAGTTTGGAGAAGACATGGAGCTTTGGAAGCTAAAGGTACAAAAACTACTTAAAACTTATGTCACGAGGAAAAGGGGCTTTTGCAGTGACTCTGAATAGCCATCTTGGAAAGACTATTAGGAGTAAGTAAAGCGGTACATGGGCAGTAAAGGGGACTGATCAGCAATAAGAAACAGATATTGAGGGTCAGAAAGAGATCATGACTTGAAAGGAGACCTTGCTCAACTCAGGCTCAATTAGACTTGAGAGAGACTGGGTAGCCAAGTGAATCACCAAGTATAAGTCTTGTACCAAGGACTTCTATGAATTTTCTCAGATCAGGGATGGTACAGTATAACTGGAGAATAGCCAACACAGTACTTCTGTCCTTTTATTTAGAAAAGGGAAAAAGTGATGTGGGTGGTTGTAGCCTACTTGGTCTGACCGTGGTACTCTACAAGGTAGTGGCATCAAGGGAAATAAAAACCAGGGTAAAACCTACTGTGATGGATGGCAAAAGGTAGATTGTGTTAGACTAACCTATTTTCTTCCTGTAGTAAGATAACTGAAGTGATATCTCACTTGATGGGAAATGTGGGACAAATGACATTAGAGAGGAAAACATGTTCTTAGAAGAGCCAGTATGGTGGCTGGTGGTGACAAGTCACTCACTGCAAATGAGACGCAAAGAAAAGGACTGAGACAATTAACATTTTTTATTGTATTTAAATACAATTTTTTATTGTATTTAAATCCTACTTTAGGCAGGATAATCCCATTCTTCCAAATATTTAAGTTTCCAAAAGGAAAAAAAAAAAAAAAAAAAAAAGCTTTGTTTTGTATAGCCTCACATTTCCCCCAAGGAGAACTCCTCCTTACTCCTTCCATGAAATAGGCACTTGGGCTGCTCACACGTCTGTGGCTGGGAGCAGAGACCCGTATTGCGAACTGCTGCCATGGATCGAGAGCAGGGCATGAAGTGTAAGCAAGGATGGCGCTTGTTTGGCACAGAAAGGTAGAGGTGGCATTGGGAATACACAGGCTAGCTTGTAGGAAAGCACAAGAAAGGACAAAGTAGAGGACTGGAAAGTCAAAGAGACAGCAGGACCCCAAGCCTCCCTGGCCCTTTGCCTTCGGCTGCGAGTGGGATGGGGAACTGCAACAAGGAGCTGGGCAAGGATTCCCGCAACAAAACATTGCATGAACTGACAAAACTGGGACCTTTGGCCATCTGGAGAACTTCAAAGAGTTTTATTTGGACTCGCCACACTTTCCTTTTGCTGCCATGGTGCTAGTAATACTGTTCACCCATTCTTCTCCTTTCTCTTTGAGTATCTGCCAGATGCTTATTTAGAGGCTCACATGCCCACTCTTGCTGGATCGCTGCTGTAAAGAAATATCATTATTAGTAATAAGAAGGACAACAAGTTTACCGAGTTTAGAGTCAGCAACTAGGTTTTCAGCCAGGAGGATATGGGGAACAGGTCCATTAGTATTATTCTGGTGAAACTGAGGTGACTCTAGACTGATCAGCATGTTTCCTACATGTAGAGTAGCCCTATTCTGGGGCCCTGTCCCAAAAGAGTTTCTTCTGTCCTCAGCATATTTCAAACACATTAGGGACAGAGCTGGTTTTGTCTACATGACAATTCCTCCTGTTTTTTTCCTAATGATACTGGCAACATGGCCAGTAAATCTTGCCAACACTGCTCTGCTTCACAACAGTCCCATCTCCTTGATATGATGTTGAAATTTTATCCCTCCTGTTTGCTGTACTTCATTTTGGGAGATGATTTCTAAAGGGAAACCCATCCCAACCCATCCAACTAAAACTTAGCCAGTTCCCCTATGCTAGGCAGAATTACCTCTCAAAACACAGAGGGATAAATCAAACCCCAGATCAGAAAACTACTGAATTTCAGCATTCAAACTATTCCTAGGTGGCATTCCTCCTCCCTTTTGGGAACTGGAAACATAATACACCCCTGGCATCCTTTTAGTACAGCTTCCCCACTGGTTATAGAATCATAGAACCGTTTAGGTTGGAAAAGATCTTTAAGATCATCAAGTCCATCCATTAACCCAACACTGCCAAGTCCACCACTAAACCATGTCCCTAAGCACCACGTCTACACGTCTCTCAAATATCTCCAGGGATGGGGACTCAACCAATTCCCTGGGCAGCCTGGTCCAGTGCTTGATAAATCTTTCCGTGAAGAATTTTTTCCTAATGTCCTAAACCTCCCCTGGCACAACTTGAGCCCATTTCCTCTCATCCTCTCGCTTGTCACTTGGGAGAAGAGCCCGACCCCCCCTCCCTGCCCCCTCCTGCCAGGAGCTGCAGAGCGATGAGGTCTCCCCTCAGCCTCCTCTTCTCCAGGCTGAACACCCCCAGCTCCCTCAGCCGCTCCCCACCAGCCCTGTGCTCCAGACCCTGCCCCAGCTCCGCTGCCCTTCTCTGGACACGCTCCAGCACCCCAATGTCCTTCTTGTGCTGAGGGGCCCAAAACTGGACACAGTATTCCAGGTGCAGCCTCCCGAGTGCCGAGTGCAGGGGGACGATCCCTGCCCTGCTCCTGCTGGCCACACTATTCCTGACACAAGCCAGGATGCTGTTGGCCTTCTTGGCCACCTGGGCACATTGCTTATGTTTTAGACTGACCTCTTTTAAGGTTAATGAAGTAGTAAATTATGTTCTTTTGTAGCATTGGCCAATGTCTTGCTAAGTGCTGGCTGGGTGTATCGCGGCTGGCATCCCTGGGTTGCCCTGTCAGTGCTGCGGCTGTCGCTGCTGCTGACTCTTCAGAACAGGATGGCTGAGCTCTGTGGGAGTCCAATTCCTTATTCATGCCCTTCACCCAGTGCAACTGGGGGATTCGTAGCTATTTTGAGCCTAACAAATTAAAAGGACTTGCGCCAGATTTTGCAGTTACTGCTATCCCAGGGCTTGCTTGATCCCAGCAAAAACAATTTCCAGTTCCCAGCAGGCTTTAGTGAGAGGAAAGGAAGGGATTGGCCCACATGTACAGCAATAGCAAATGCTTACAGCAAGACTTGGTGCCATCGAAAAAGTAATCAGATTATTACCAAAGGTTGCCACATTTTATTTCTCATCTTCCAGCAGTCTCCTTTAGGAAGTGGCGTTGGTGGTACAGGTGGTGAAGAGCAAAGTCATACTCAGGGTTCGCAGGAGAGAGCTTGTGTTTGTGCACCGTCCAACACCTTGGAGGGGTGGACATTTCCTCACAGAACTGCCCTCTGGGGGAACCTCTGCTCTTGCTCCCCCTCCCATAGAAATGACTTGTGTTAGCCCTCCTGAATGGCTTCAGGCAAAATGAATCAGGTTAACGAAGACCTGCTGCTTAAAGGCTGGCTGCTAACCCCACTTAATTTGGCTAAAGTGGGCTTGGAAGGGCTTTGGTGAGATGCTCCTGGGGAAGCTCTGGTAGGACTATCATCTGCAGGCCAGTGACAGAGCTGCATGCTGGCAGAGGAAGGCACAGGGTCTGGAGGAAGGTAAGCTCCCTGCATTATGGATTAGATTTTTGTCTTGTTTGTTTGCTTTCTATATGCTGGGGTCTGTCACTCGCTTGCTGGATGTTTTCTGCTGTGTTGAGGAGTCCAGTGGGAAACTGCACAACAGTGATTAATTGCTTCTCCATAGGTGACTTACACAAATGCATTTTGAGGCAGAATTACAGAGCTGGGTACAGACAGCATCCCAAAAGAGGTAGTTGGCATCTTACTGAGACAATTTCTGTGCTGAATCCACAAAGGACAAACAGGCCAATCTACTGATGTTGTCATGTTTCTGACTGAACTCCTCTCCATTTTTGGCCTTGGTAGCTTATGTAGATATGAATGGCCACCCTATTCCTTGCAAGCTCCTCTTTTTACCAGCCACCTGACCATTTACTTATTTAAGTCCTAGATTGCAAAGATTGTTTTCAGAAGAGAGATAATCTTGAGGTATCTCATTTGCTCAACACTGGCTCGAACAGTGCTGTGGTCCCTCATTAGAGTCTTTAAATGTGACTTCAGTTAAAAATTGGCAATAGCTTTTTGCCAAATTATCTTTGCTTTCAGGCCTGCTGTGTTGTAGCTCTCTGAAATGACCCGGCCACCTGATTATTCCTTTACCCAGGAAATCCTTTGCGAAATAAGTAGCTTCAGGCCATATGTAGCAGAGAGAAATATAGCTTCACCAGGATGGGTACAAGATCCAGCAGGACTGGAGCATAATTTCCTAGTAGCAAGCTGAAAACCAATTAAAGGAACTGTTTTTTCACTCAATACATAAAATCACAAGCTCCTGGGTACACCAGTTAAAGGATCCCTAGATATGCCCTATTTTCCCTTAAGCCTCTAGTTCTTGCCACCATGGGACAGGATTCACTGGGTGCTGGGGCAGCTATTTTTTCTGAATTTGGTAGTTTATTTGATTCAGCTGTTGCTTCCTTGGAGCCCACCCAAATCTCACGAGCAGTGGAAACAGCTGCTGATGTGCAGCCAACACCGAGTGTGCAGTGCTTCAAACCCTGCTCAGCTGCTGATCCCAGTTTCCTGGATTTGTCAAGCCGGTGCAATCAGTCTGAAGGATTTTAGTCCTGCAAATGCCAACAGTGATGGATGCTGGCCTGACTGACCCGCTCTCCTTAAAGACTTACTTGTGCAGCAGGTTGTTTGAGGCTGGGGATGCTGTCTGAAGAGTTCCCTAGAGGAAACAGGATCTGCAAATTCTTTCCTTGTACTGCTGTAGCCTTTCTGTGCATGAGGGTTTGCTGAAATGATAGATAAATGGTATACCTGGATTTTTGCTTTAACCGTGTGTACAATGAATGATGTAGTCTATATAATTTATCTGGGTGTTGGTATTTTTTTTTTTGGGCTAACACAATGAGTTGTCTCAGAAACCTGGGCAATAAGCACAGGGAACTAAAGTCCTAGCAAATTTTGAATTCTGTGTGCCATGAAATAAGTTAATATTTTGGCTAGGATGGGGAACTTTGGGCTGGAGTGCAGTGCTGTCTAATCGATGGTGAACTGGGTGTGGTAAGTAATGCTCAGGAGGCAAAGTTTTTCTTAGTATTAGAGCTTCAGATAAATTCAGCTGGCTCTAGAAACAAGAGCTCTTCTCATATTTTTCTCATTTTCTTTCCTAGAAATCATTTCCCAGTGAAATCTATACCCCTTAGATACAGATTTGATGAAAAAAGTAATGAATGCATTTACCACTGTACTTCTTTACCAGAAAGGAAAGCAAAAAGAAAATACAATCAGAATTTTTGCCTTCTATTTTCTTTTATAACTTTTTTTTTTTGTTTAAGGCACTAAATGACTGGCATCACACTAAGGAAATAGATTTGTATTTGATTTTGATTCTTCTGACGGAAAGAGTCAGTTTTGGTTGAAATGACTTTGCTAGCTGGCCATTGATCAGCTCCCACCCAAGAAGGGAGAGACCTTGCACCAGGTAGCACTGAAGCCTGTCTCTCCTCTTCCTCCATTCTGGGTTAATGAACTTCAGGGATGATCAGAAATGGCAAATAACTAGCAATTGTTTTTCCTGAAGGGTGGAGACTGCAGTGTTCAAGGGAGATAACCTCAACCAGAGATGTAATGGGACTTGAACGTCTAATTCCTCTGAAAAGTCTGTGCTTGTGAACATAGGTCCAGTGTCAGTGGAAAGTCACAGGCTCTGTGATGAGTCCTTAGTGAGGAACCCATTAAAGTCCATGTGAAGATGATGCCTGCCGCTTTAGCAGCCACTTGCCTTCAATGCTCTTCAGTTTTCCATGTTAATGTTCTCCTGACTGATGCTCTTCCATGTTCTGCTGTTCATGCTTCACTGCCCACTCTGAACCTCTCCACTTGCTCATACCCACCTTCTTCTCATCCCTGGGCTTTTGCCCAAGCCCTGTTCTCTGCTCCTCTCCTCTCCCTGCTTCTTGGCCCTTTCCTTGACTCCTCATGATCTGATACATCTCATGAATAATTATTTCAAGGTTCTATCCGTCACCAGTTTTTCCTAGACACTTTCTGCAGATGGGGGAGGCAGTGATGGTGTAGGTCTTGTTACGTTGCTTGTATTTTACTAAAGCTGTTACTGACCCCTGCTGCGACCAGTTGCTTTGTGATGGTGCAGGTCACTCAGATTAAGAGGCCCCAACTTTGCGGTTTCGCTACTCGCACTGCATGCTGAATGTAGAGCCAGGGTGAATTGCCAACACATGTTTCTGGATGTCACTGCATAGTATCTGGGCTCGTGGTCATTAAAACTCTGTTTGCGGCAGGAAGCTAAATGGAAAATGCTGCCCGTGCTGCCAATGTGGTCTTGGGGAGGAACTGAAAAAGTTCTTGCTTCCTTTGGCTGTATTTGTTGCTGTCCCATCTCACAGTACACCCAGAGGTGCATGAAAATGATTAAAATTCTGATTACTCATATGAACAATGTGGAAAAGAACATCTTTGGAATTAAAATTCAGAGAGAAATTGAATCCCATAACAGAGTCTGCATCTATATTCAAGCTATGCTAATATGCTGTTCCATGAGATCTTTGAATTCAATCAGGAAATCACCTAACAATAAAAGCCTAAAAATATATACAGAAGAGAAGACAAGTGAGAAAGCCTGTTGATGGCATTGATAAAGTCTCAGCACAGCTCTAGACAAACCTGATTGATAGCTTATTTTTAAAAGATTTCTAGACATTAATCCAGTGTGAACGCTTATGCCTGGTTTCTTTTTGTCAGCTCTTGCTTGGTGTTGGCACAGCGAATGAACAATCTCTCTCTGTTTTGTGTTTTGTTTTTTCTTCTCTCCCCCCACCTCTCCACGATCTTGAAGTCCTGAAGAAATGAGCTGGTCTAGACAAAGCAGTAGGCTTCTAATTTAGTTTTGTTTATGTAACTGAATGTAATGGCTAATAGAAAAACAAGTTATTACCAGCTGATGTGCCTAGTTAACAAGAGCAAAGACCAAGTCGAATAAAACCCCAGTTCTCATGTTTAGTAACATCACTTGGCTTTTTTTTATAGGCATGACAGGAGCTTGTTAGTTATTTCTTACTGCAGAGTCATGCGGTATTTGGCACGGTTACAGGAGGAAACGTTCGGAGCACAATAGGTAGTGGCAGTGCCTGACTGCACAGAAGTCGCTGGGGCTCGGTGCCTTGTGCAACTGCCTGAGTCCAGATGTTCAAATATGTGTGGGCAATTAAGCCTGCTGATTATCGTGCATATTAAGAGCTTGTGCACATTTAAGTGTCAGGGTGTTTGTCGTTAGTGAGGTCTCTGTCATTGAATGACAGCCTCTTGTATAATTTTGCTGGCAGTCTTGCTGAAGAAATGAAGTGTTAGCAGCAGCGGAAAGATGTGCATTGCAGGATACAAAGATCGCTAATTGGCTGGCCCTATGGGAGGTATCGAAGGGTTTTTTGCAGAGCTAAAGTATCTCTAGAAGGTTTTTTTTCTAAAGTGAGGAATGTCAAGTAATTGCCTTATGCAATATGCAAAGCACCTGATTGCAAAGAGTCCAACTGTTGTTCAGAGACCAGAGGGATCTTGGGGGTGCTGCAGGCTGTCTGCAGGAAGGGGAGTGAGGGGAGGGACTGCTGGGTCACTGTTAAGCTGCCAGACATTTAGCTATGGTCCATCAGATTTACGAGCTATTCTTAATATGGGGGTTGAATAACTGAATTATGCAGAGGGGCTGCCCTCTGCTATAGCGTGGTGAGGGATTGCAGCTCACACTGCAGTGCTGCAGGTAGATGCAGTGAAAGTGCATCATCTCCCAGCACGTGACAGTGTGCCATGTTTTAGGTACCTGGAAATTTTTGTAGGAAAATTGTTGTTTCTACTTTGGAAGCACAGGATCTTGTATGCTGAACAGGTGCTTTCGTGCTGCCCACGGGTACTCTGATCACAACGCAAATCTCCCTTGGGTTTGAATGCTCCTGGGTTACGCTGAGCAAAAGAAGTTTGCAAGCTGTACTTACAAAACTATAATAATTTCATCGTATCTATTAATTCTCGTACCTGCTCTTTAAACACTCTTGTTCACCTTTGGCAGCTATGTGACATGGCCTGGCATTTTCTAGAGTCACTTAGTTTTCGTGTGAAATCATGGTTTGCATAAGAACTACCACATTTTTTTGGCATGTTTTTCTGGCAAATCTGGAACTATGCATTCATCTGTCTCGGAACCCAGGTAGGAGAAGTCTAATTTTCAACCCTCGCCCATAATTAAAAATCATCCGAGTTCAATCTTCCTTAATGACTGTAATCCATTGTGCTGCATCTTCACACTGACAAATGATTCAATAATGAGGTTTTGTGTTCATGGTTGCACTTGTGTTGCTTGTTCTTCCTGGTGCTGTCCAGCAACCAGAAGTGTGAACATGGACAGAAAAAGTGAAAAGCTTCAGACCTTTATTTATTGCTTGCTCTAACACCTCAAAAGCATGGGAAACCTTACAATGAAAATCTGTTTCTCTGCAGTTTCTGTCCTGCTGGCTAGATCCCTCTCCCACATATGTATGTGTCTCAAACTGCAGGAAACTTTCTTGCCTCTAGAAATTTGTGTGGCCTGATATCGGTTGGCTTATGTTGGTCACCATGAAGATTAGGAGAACCTGTACTGCATAATACAGGGGTCTATAGTTGCAATTGGTGGTATCTAAATCCTGACGGGCCACTTACTTCTGATGACTGCTGTGTCTGTGTAAAAGGAAAAAAGAAATTGAAGACATTCATTTGGATGCTCCTAAATCCTATGCTCTGTCCTATTTATAAAAGTCATTCTGAGCTTATATGGCACAGAAGGACAGCAATGCTTCAGTATCAAAAAATAAACCCTACCCTGACTAGTCTGCTTGAGACCTGGGGAGTTCTTGGCTGTCTAAAGTGTTTGCATTGTGGAGGAGTGCACAGTGCGTGCGTGGTCAGCAGCCCTGGAGGCTGCTTTTGTGAATTAAATTATGAATAAAACACCTTTAGTACTTGAAAGCTTAAAATATGTTGCTGCCAGTGCTCATTTAGGGCATGGATGTAGAATATGTCACCTCTGTGTGCTGCAGGGGTAGAGGCAGAGAGAAAATAATTTATTTTCATGCTTTCAGGTCAAGGAAAGACCTTGCTGCTGGTAGCATCTACCCAACTGTGAGAGTCTACCTTGTCCCCATGCCCCAAACACATGAGGTCTGGAAGTCTGTTTCATTTTGAAGTACTAATATCTCAAATTGCATATAAATAACCCACACTCTGCAAATATTCATGGATGACTTGTCTAAGAGTATGAAACAATCCTACTGACATGTTTCATTTGCCTTTCTTCTTTTTTTTAAATTTTTTGATACTTAGTTTCTGGGAAGGTATTAAACAGCTTTTGTATATTCTGTAATAAATAAATCCAGTCTGGCACTCTTAATTCTTTGAGTAATTGCAAAGAGATTTGAAGTTCTTTATGTAATGAGCGTTTCCCCAAGACTACATAGAAATTACCTAAATTTTAAGCCAATCTAATGTCTTTATCCGGGTTTAACAATTCTCTTAATTCATGTACCAGACTGAGGTTTCTTCATAAAAAATATGAATCAGATTATGTATTTGAGAAACTATATGAGGTCTTGCACATGAGTTTTGCACATGCTTTTTCCTCTTTTTCTAAGAAAACAAAGCTCAGGAAGTTTGGTACCTTTCTTCTCCTTCCCCTACACCCAAAGCAGTATGTCATACGTGGGCTCATTTCACTTAACCTGTAGGAAAAGGGAAACTCCACTGCTCACAAAGCTACCTATTCTCATTATCTCTCCAGCTCGTGGAAATGGGAGAATGATTGATACTAGCATGACCTTAAACACAGGACTTGTAGTGTTAGTACATGGAGGACTTGGACGCTAGTAACTGGAGGAGTGTGAAGAGTTGCTTTTGGTCAGTCTCAGTGTGACCATTCAGACCCAGATTTAATTCCATGTGTGTCTGAATTCTCTGGTGTTTGAAACTTATGATTCGGGTTATTAAAATAGAAAGGGCAAGTGGGAAGGAGAGAGGTGGATCTGCTGTCTCAGTGGTGTTGGAGGACGTGTGTGTGTTGGTTCATGGAGTGGCTCATTGGGCTGCCTCAAGGCTACAGCTCCCTGGATCAGTGGGGCCAAGAGTCTGGAAGCAGCTTTTGGATGCCTGGATCTCACCTAGATTCTAGGTTTAGTCACCAAGGCTGTGTGCACGAATAAACAAAACGGGGTCAGGATGCTCCTTTGGGCCCTGATGTGAGCAGCCATGGCTAGAAAGGGAAAATTACTGAACAGAAGACATCTTCTGCTGAAAAAATACTGACAAAGAAATTGCCTGGGAGCTGTAAGGCTGGGAACTAGGTCCTGGAACAGAAGTATCATCATCGGATGTTACAGGTGAAAAATAGAAACTAACACCACCTATTCGCTTCTTGAAGTGGTGGTGTCCTATGCCCTCTTATATCTCTATGATCTAAAAAAGACTTTTTCTTTTAATCTGAAATGGAGCCTCTCTCTTTGAGAACTCCCTGTGCCGCACATACTTTTCCTCTCCTAAAGAGGCTGAATTCTGCACAAACTGTCTATGAGATCTTGGACCCTCACTGGGAATGCCCAGCAGACTCCAAACGCTGTGATGCAGATCGTCTTTTACCTTATTGGTCCACTTTTGGGATTGGTTTGTCTTGTCCTCCCACCTCTGGGATCAGTTTGTCTTCCCCTTTGGGATGGTTTGGCTCCTTCTGAGATCTGAGTGACTTATATGGATAGATAATAGCGATATTAAGTAATCCATCATAGCTATACAAGCTGTTATATTGTTAAATTTGTAGTAACCTGTAATAGTATGTACCTACTTGGTTGTTGCTTGTGATTGGTTGCTACTATGTTTAACTGCTGCCATAGTATTGATTGATACTGTATTATTGATTGCTGACAGTAATTTGTAATAGTTTGAGATTATATATACATATGTTTGCTTTGTTAATCACAGGTATACTTGCTAGTGTGGTGATTATTGTGGTATTTGTGGTAGCCTGTAACGAAGTAGAGAAATTTAGAGGACAGAAGTCTCTGTCCTTGTGTATGAAGGAATCCTGTGAGCCTACAGCTGATGATCTCTCTACATCTGCAGATGGGGTAACCCTTCATGTCATGGCAGGCCCTTCTCTGCAGTTGAGCATGTTGTGTAGGTGCTGGTATGTCCCTTGAACAGCTTTGGGCCAGGCGGGCAGGGCTGGATGCCTCAGGGCAGGATGTGCAAAAGACTGGTTTCTGGGCAGCTTGGAGCTGGCCACTCTGTTTTTTGTTGTTTGGTGTGGATTTTTTTTTTTTTGAGATGAGAAAGTGTAAGTATGTAGACATGAGTTGTGCTTTCCCATGTAGCTGCAGGCCAGGGAGCAGCACTTAGCCAGCTTTATTTACTACTACAGACATAACTTGAAGCTTTAGCTGGAAAATCCTCCCACAAATGCTAGGCGAGATTCATGGGTAGATTTTATTCATGTTCAGCTGCTCTGTCATAACTAAGTCTTTCTGCCGGTGTTTTCTGTCTAGATTAGCTAGAGCCAATGTGTTGAGCTGTACATATGGAGTCTTGCATGAAATGTAGGCTCTGTGAATTGTAGCTGTGAGTCTCAATCGAATGAGTATGGCTTGTTGCCCTGCTACCTTCCAGTGGTTTGGTTATTCACCCAGGATGCGCAAGATCCTGTTTCAGATCTGTGTTTGAGGCAGGCTTTGAACCACAGTATGTCCCTTTCTGTAGAAGTAAACTCTACATGTTAGCCATGGAAAGATGGTCTCTTTCGCTTAGTTATGTGAAGCGGAACAACTACTTACTGAAGCTGCAAAGGAGGATGAGTAGTTTCTAAGCTGGGTAAAGGCAATCACCTGGGATAGGGTAATGCAGGTCATGGCTGCAGACAGTGTTAAACAAAAGTCATCGGGAGAGGGATTAAGAAATAGTTGAGAAAGCTTTTAGAGTTGTCTTTTGAGGACAATTTTAGAGGAAAGTGGGAAGACTCTTTGCCTCAAATGTTTTCTGAACTGATCAAGTAGAAAAGGGTTTTGAACTGAGGTGGCACTATTAGCTCAGGCAATTCCTCCTGCTGAATTTCTTCTGCTTTTATTGACTATCAAAACAAAATGTTTTATTTAACCTGGAGTAAGTTTCTCTCTGCCCCTCAGTGAGTGTCATTGGTTTGACTAACAAACCAAAGAAATCAATTATTCTTGCAGCGCTGTGCAACATTCTTCACCCTCCTACCAAAACCACTTAAGAGTGTTTAAACTGTGTGTGAAAATAGCATGAGGTTGTTTGCACTAAAATGTAACATATGGTAGACAAGTCAGATGAATATTAGGAAAAACTATTATTGCTCATGTCTAACAGCTGGAGAATTGCATTATCATTATATGGTTGGTTACTCCCTAAGGGATTCAAAAACTTCTCGTGGCAGAGATCTCCAAAGCAAACAGCTCTCCCTTGTCAGCCCAGGACCATGATGTTTAAAGGCCTATGCGATATTAGCAGCCTTGGAGTAGATTGTGTCAATCATTGTATAGTCTTCTCGCATAAATTCCGAGGGGCTGCCCTCTGCTATAGTGTGGTGAGGGATTCATTGCAATGGTTGCTTTGAGAGGTGTTCACATAACTAAGTGTACTGTTGGGAGGAGACCTGATAGAGATGGAACCCTGGGTATGAGGTAAGATTAAAAAAACCCCACAACCCAACCCCATAACTTCAGGTAGAAGTCCAAAAGGAAGGAGAAGGCTTCCTCACCCAGTGTGGCTTCATGTATGATTACCTGCCCTATAGGTGACTGGTATTTGTTCACTCATGAATGCAGGAAGATGCTGGCTTTGACACAATCCTGCCTCTTAGCCCCATGGTATTCAAGATGCAGGAGCTCAAGTATGTTAATCTGTGGTGGAAAATATTAGTCAAGCTCCATCTCCAGGTTAGCCACACCTTGCTGAAAAGGGGAAACATCTTGGTGCAGAAGGTAGATGATGGCCATGTTACCCCTTGGCATACAGGTCCCTGCTTTGGGGATCCCAAATCAATAACAGGCAGCAATGCAGTGTTAGGAGAACTTGCTATCAAGCATTGGATTTAGAAAAACAGTGGCTTTTCAGCTTCGTGCAGAAGACCTTTGGGGAAGTAGTTCTGGTTCAGTGATGAAAATTATGAACATTTGTGGTCCAAGTGCATGCCAAAAATGCTAGGGAGATTGGAAACTAGACTTGAAGGTAAAGTATAAACTGTTAAATCAGACTGTAGAGATCTGGATTGCAACATTAACATCTTTTGAGGTGTTCCCATTGTATCCAGGGTTGTGCATTGGACCTGGTTCAAGACGTATCAAAGATACCTTTTGTCATAATGACCAGAATGCTTTCAAATTCAGTGCCTTGTGGTTATTGTGTGTACAGAAAGGGCACTCTTTTTCAAAAAGAAGCAGCTAAAAGGGTAAAACACTTGTCAGTGGAATAGATATATTTTTAAAGATGCCATGTTAGAGATACA
This sequence comes from Pelecanus crispus, assembly GCF_030463565.1. Classification (NCBI taxonomy): domain Eukaryota; kingdom Metazoa; phylum Chordata; class Aves; order Pelecaniformes; family Pelecanidae; genus Pelecanus; species Pelecanus crispus. The sequence continues at coordinate 72,490,447 of NC_134648.1, forward strand.
CAGCAAATATATACCATGTACTGAAAAGGGCTTTAGGAGTCTAAAAAGTTTGCTTTCTAGGCTTTCTTTATAGTGAATAGGAGAGACACAAAAGGGGAAACTTGTCCAGCTTCACAGAGAAAGAAATTACTGTCTTCAAGAAACACAAGTACCAACACTTTACAAAAACCACAAAGCATTTTCAGAAATGGTAAACCTGCTTAAAGTCAAGCCACTGCTTATGATGGAAAATGAACTTGGGGAGGATGGTGACGATGAGAGGGGGAAGGATAATGCTGTAACAGAAAATCCAGCATAATTTTGCTGTATTGCTTTCACATGACAGAGCTTTGACAATTTCTTGTTCTTGTATTGGAGCCTTTCTCTATGAAGGGAAAATGGTATTAAAATCTAGTGTAGATCAAAATGTTTAGAGGGAAATGATAAAATGAATTGCTAGGCCCAGGTACCTACCGTCTACCCAAACCCCACAAACCCTCAAATATTAAATAACCCAGTCATTAAAGTAGTAGATAAGTCTTCATTTAGATTAGTATTGGAAGAATTAATTTAAAGAGTTCAGGGGACTGAGATGTTGCAGACCACTAAGTCTTGCTTCCAAGAGTTGTAAACCAGTTGGAAGTAGGACAGTATTTACTGATAAATATGTGACAAAGGAGAAAGTAATACCTCCTGAGGGAAGCAAATAGTAAATAATAATAAAAAAATCTTGTGTAAAGGCAATCCAAGCATCCCTTACCAGAAGGGAAGCGGAGTGACTAAACTGAGATCTTGAGTCCTTCCCACCAATGACTCTGCAGGGAGCCTTAAGTTAGGGAACCATGTGTGCCTCCTGTTCTCCTCCTTTCATGTGCTGGTATCCAGAGAGAGGTACAAGGCTGTTGGTATCAGTCACACATTCAACCGTATTTGCACTGGTTGAATTTCAAGGCAGATCTGGTATCTCCTTTGAAACTGTTCCACTAGAAGCATTCACCTTGGAAAACCATTAGGTAATGCATTAGAAAACAATAAGATCTGGATTTAAGTAGAGTATGTTGTCAGTCTGCAATTTTAATCAATTAGTCACTTCTAAATTTGATTTTGTTGTGGGAACTGAATTGTTCCCCAATCAACAGCATGGTGCTCCAGGATTACTTTAACATGTTTTTCCTGGAATGAGGATGCACCAGCAATTCATAGTCTGCAGGTATGGCTGCAACACCTCATGAGGTGCTAACTGCAATCAGGTGAGAACACTGAGGAATAGCTGCCTAACAAACTGCCTAATCAAAACCCCATTATACTCTCAGAATTAATGAGATACTGAGTGCTTCAATTAATACTGGGCATTTTGTAGAAATCTTAGGTGTTTTATTAATTTAGCAACAGTTCCTGGCAGATGACTGTCAGTAGGAGTTGCAACAAAAGTGCTGGGTCCTTAGAACTTGTTCAGAGGTGGATTTAGGCATAGCTAGAGTCTGGATGTTTTATTAAACATCTATTGTGCATTATTCCTCCACAACTACAACTAGTTATATTTTAAAAGATGAAAGCGTTGGTATTCTTGACTTGTGTAAATTTGATCTTTCAGATGAATACTTGCATGCACACTGAGAATATATATTAATCTGAGCACTGAGTTTACTTAAGCAGAAAGTATATATGTAAACACCTTTGTATGTGCAAGACACGCAGACTCAAATGCCTATTTGCATAGCTAAATGGAGGAGTTGGAGCTTAGAGATACTGCAAATGTTTTTGTATCTGCGTTTAACAGATGCATTAGTTTCCATTTCTTAAAAAAAAGTGGTCTATCTCAAGCAGTGTAAACAAATCTGCTGTATATTTTTCTTTTTACAGAAACAATCAAGACTTAGTTTGAAAAACTCTTACTACATTTGAGCCAGTACCAGAGCTGATATTCAAAGATATTTCCATTTCAAATAGATATTTTTGGTTGCTAGTAGTTTTATGATCTTAACTTTCACGCTGCAATCTGGCATATGTGGATATATGTATATCTGTCTCAGTGTAGGAACATGTGCTCAGAATACAGTTTGGCATTTTGGGGAAGAAATCCTGATATCTCACTCTGTGGTGTGCCAGCATCAAGATTTGCTCATTACCCAAAACCTGGTACTTGGGTTTTCAGAGGACTTCAGATGCTTCTTGTGTACCCTCAAACTTCTGTTAGAGAAATCAATTGCTAATTGTCCAGCTGCCTTTGTGGATCTTCAGTTGGTGTTCCAAGACTGTCATGTTTTGCTAGTTAAGGACAATTTTCAAATTGGGACTTCTCGGTAGCTAAAAAAAAGAAAATCAAAGTCCATTGACACCAACTCCATGTAATCTGAAGAAACACTGAATTTATAGAATCATAGAATAGTTTGGGTTGGAAGGGACTTTTAAAGGCCATCTAGTCCAACCTCCCTGCCATGAGCAGGGGCATCTTCAACTAGACCAGGCTGCTCAGAGTCCTGTTCAACCTGACCTGCAAAGTTTCCAAGGATGGGGCATCGACCACCTCCCTCTGGGCAACCTGTGCTTCACCACCCTCAGCACAAAAAATGTCTTCCTTATATCTAGTCTCAATCTACCCTCTTTTAGTTTAAAACAATTACCCCTTGTCCTGTTGCAACAGGCCCTGCTAATTTCCGAAGCCTTTGACAGATGTAATCTGAGGCTTATCCATTGAAGCCAGAAAGCCCCTTTATTTGAAAAGAAACTTCATTTTTCCCTTCTCCTAATACTCTTTCACTCGAAGTTGCTGTTTCCAGCAACAGAGCTGGAAACAAAACCAAGCCATTTGCCTGCACCTAAATACGATGGTTTAGATGCCTAAGTGCGAAGGATTTTTGTGCTGAATCTTTATTTGGAAGAGATGTCTAAATGTAATCCAATGTGCTAGTTTTGCCTGGGATAGAATTCATTTTCTTCACAGTAGCTCATGTGGGGCTATGTTTTGGATTTGTGCTGAAAACAGTGTTGGTAACACAGGGATGTTCCAGTTCCTGCTGAGCAGTGCTGACACACAGTCAAGGCCTTTTCTGCTCCTCACCCCACCCCAGCAGCGAGCAGGCTGGGGTGCACAAGGAATCGGGAGGGGACATGGCTGGGACAGCTGACCCCAACTGACCCAAGGGATATTTCATATCATATGGCATCATGCTCAACATATAGAGCTGGGGGAAGAAGAAAGGGGGGGATGTTCAGAGTGATGGCATTTGTCTTCCCAAGTCACCGTTACGCGTGATGGAGCCCTGCTTTCCTGGAGATGGCTGGGCACCTGCCTGCCCATGGGAAGCACTGAATGAATTCCTTCTTTTGCTTTGCTTGTGCACAGCTTTTGCTTTACCTATTAAACTGTCTTTCTCTCAGCCCACGAGTTTCCTCACTTTTACCCTTCTGATTCTCTTCCCTCATCCCACTGGGACGGAGCGAGCGGCTGTGTGGGGCTTAGCTGCCGACTGTGGCTAAACCATGACATCCAGTATCAGCAATCTAAGGCTGACTGAAAGACAGTTTCTTCTAGGTTTTTTTTTTCTTGATGGACATAAGCCTCTCCCTACTGAAAATCCCCTGCCAGTTTGAGCTGTGCATCTGTTATTTAGGCACCTGGCCCTCCCCAGTTAGCATAAAGGGAATTTGGGGGTTTGACTTGGCATCTGATTTCCATACCAGTAACCACTTGCTTTTAAGTTGGATGTTGATGACACTTAGACTTTCTTGAAGTATATGAGCTTAATATTTTATCTGAAGTTAATCTTTCCATCCAAATAATAAACTGCACACTTGCTCCATCTTCACTCTTTTAGAAAAATATATGTTGGGTGACAAATGTGATTGCATATAGGCATAATTGATGAACTGTTGAACGTATGCAGTTTTTTCAGTTGATTTAAAAACACAAATAGTCCCATCTTAAATGTTGTCCAGGCAGGAGTAGGCCCAAAAGGAAATCAGATATAATCACTATAATACTTATGGGGCATGAAAATAAAAGCTGTCCCAACACTGGCAGTATCACTTGTCAAAATTGTAAGTCTAGTTTGTTAGATGTCAACTTTGAAAGCTATGTCTTATTTTTTACAAAGTCATGATGCTGATTCATTCTTATAAAGCCTGCTTTTTTTAGTAGCACTATACAAAACTTTTGGTTTGTAGATGGCTTTTGTCAAGGCTTGTAATTTCTTTTGAGGGACAGTCTAATTTTGGTGTATTGCTGGCAAAACACTTGCCACTCTAGAATTTTGTAGGTTTTGAAAATCAGAATTGTGTATTGGGCAATTCCTTATTGGGAAGATCAGACTGGATTTTTTTTTTTACACTATTTGGCCTGAGTTTGGGTGATTCTGCAGGAATTAAAGCTCACACAAGCACCGTTCTGTAAAACCAGGCTTGTCCTCCTGCCCAAGCAGTCCCCTCACACTGAAATTGATCTTTCAAAAGAGGCATTGGTGTGACTGATGTTATGATACAGTGCTTAGTTGCAATGACTCAATTTTTTTGAAGGATCATTGAAAAATTGGTAGAAAAGGGTGAAAAGATCCACAGAATGGCCTTGGGGCTGTGGAAAATGCATTATAGTAAGAGACCTCGGGAACACAATCCGCGTAGTCCATCAAAAAAGGAGATTAAGGTGACGATCTAAGTGACTTCCTGGTAAGGATATATTGGCTCCTAAAATCATCTTAATAAAGGAAAAAGGGAGAGAAAGAACCAGTAGTTGGGAGCTGAAGCAATAAAAATTCAAACATGAATTAGGCCCAATTTTATAGACTAATGTGGTTAACGGCTAGAGTAAGTATTGGCTTCTATTGATGTCTTCAGAGTGCTACTGAAAAATCTGTTTTTAAAGTATACTTTATCCAGAAGGTAATTATTCTTCCGTCATGTATAATCTGTTAGGCTCTATGTAACAGCAGCTGGGTAAAATACAATATACAGGATTTTGTTAGAGGTCTTGGTGGTCATTTGTGCCAGTAAAAGTATGCAATTGATTAAAGGAATTACACTTAAGTTGGGTCAGACCCAAGATCTAAATCTCCCTTCACCAGACAGGCTGAGGGACACACAAAAGCCATTAGAAGTGTGGAAATAAAATAATTTCTCCATTAGTGTGAGTGTATGGGGTTATTTTGAACTGACTTGTTGAACCAGTACTGGGTGGCAAAAGTACGAAGTTGAGCCATAATGTAATTTCTAGGTGAGAGACACACTGGAAACAGATTTGATCCATGAAATGTTGAAATACAAAAACTGACAGGTTGTTCCCTCTCTGTGTTCTGGCCTTAGGAAATAAACCCACTTCGAAAGAGGGCTTTAAATTCTCTTGAATCGCTTTCAAGGAGACAGAGGCATAATGCAAGCTAACATCTTTGCTTTTACCAGCATGCTACAGTTTTTGGAGCCTGTCCTGTAGCTTCCAAGTCCTAGAAGCTGACTGACTGCCTTTGCACTTGTGCATTTCATTGAATATGTTCTTAGCACACAGCAAAAAACATGACAAGATATTATTAAGAATCTGATGTGCTCTTTGTTAGAACCATTTTCTTGGAAAGAGTTGTTTCCTCAGATTCAAAGCTTTCAGAGAAACCTTCAAATGAAATTTTACTAAAATTGAAAAGAAATAGAGGGGACTTTTTGCTTCCTTACACTTGATGTCAAGTTATATAAAACAGCTTAGAAAAATTAGTATGGAGGTGTTGTGGTTTAACCCCAGCTGGCAACTAAGCCCCACACAGCTGCTCCATCACTCCCCCCAGGGTGGGATGGGGGAGAGAATCAGAAGGGTAAAAGTGAGGAAACTCATGGGTTGAGAGAAAGACGGTTTAATAGGTAAGCAAAAGCTGTGCACAAGCAAAGCAAAAGAAGGAATTCATTCAGTGCTTCCCATGGGCAGGCAGGTGCCCAGCCATCTCCAGGAAAGCAGGGCTCCATCACGTGTAACGGTGACTTGGGAAGACAAACGCCATCACTCTGAACATCCCCCCCTTTCTTTTTCCCCCAGCTCTATGTGCTGAGCATGACGCCATATGGTCTGGGACATCCCTTGGGTCAGCTGGGGTTAGCTGTCCCAGCCATGTCCCCTCCCAACTCCCTGTGCACCCCAGCCTGCTCGCTGCTGGGGTGGGGTGAGGAGCAGAAAAGGCCTTGACTGTGTGTCAGCACTGCTCAGCAGGAACTGGAACATCCCTGTGTTACCAACACTGTTTTCAGCACAAATCCAAAGCACAGCCCCATACGAGCTACTGTGAAGAAAATTTACTCTACCTCAGCCCAACCCAGCACAGAAGGGAAAGCTGAAGTTTTCTAGTCTGTCACATTACCCCACATTGTTCAATAAGCTTATTTTGTGGGAATGTTGAGTATGCCGGATGCTCTTGCCTGTGGTGATCGTCATGAAGCAGAGGATGACGTACAGCCAATGGCAGCATGCTTGTGTTGCCCCAGGTAGAACCACAGGTCTCTGGTGGAGGTTGGGAGATTTTTACTCTCAGGTTAAGCCAATTGCCTATAACAAAAATATTTCACAGGTGGAAAGAAGTTTAGAGAAAGCAATTAATTTTCTATAATTCTGACAGAGTATCACCCCTCTTGGATTCACAGAATGTAGACCCAGATATCATCTAATCTGAACTCTGTAGATGGCAGGTTTAATAACCTCTCTCTGTATTAACTGCAATAAAATCAACCCTGTCTTCATCACATCTCATGTCCTCAATCTTCCCTTGTTTAATAGGCTGTTGGCTCCTTTCTCAAAAGCAAGTCTTTCTAATTTTCATAACCCTGTAGTCACCCTTGTGACTCTCCTTTAACCTCTCTGCTTTTTCAGTATTTCTCCTGGTGTTCCAGCCGTAAGAGTTGCAGCTGTGCCTGCTGCAGGGAGTAGTTGGTCTCTCTGTTCCTGCACTCCATGTCTTTCTCCAGCATTCTCCTCCTAGGCCCAGTGTCATCCTAGGAGGTCACGACTAGTGGGCTGACAAAACTTGAGTCTTTAGGTTGATACTGGTTGTCTTTTTACAATGCCATCCTGGCTTCTGGTGGCAGGAGCCATGTTCTTTGTTCATATTTGCATGACTGTGCTGAAGAGCTGTGATGTCACCTCCATCCATCATTACCAGGCTGGCATGAAGGTGTACATCTGCCCAGTGAGGTAGCCGTACGGGAAACTGCCTAAGCTCCCCATGGAAGTCCTGACTGCTTCTGAGCATCAGTGCAGTGGCAGCTTGTCTCTGGCCATCTCATGCTTCCCATTGCTCTGGGACCTGTTGAGAACCAACATGAGCACATCCAGAGACCTCCTGTGATAGCAAAGTATGTGCCCAACAAAAGAGCACTTAGCAGGGGACTTCAATTGTCTTCCTGCTTTCTGTGTTTAGGGTGCTTCGGGGGTGATGTTACCACCTTGGGGTTACTCCTGCTCCACACCTCTGTTGCTAGAAGGACTTCACGAAGGCTTGCCTGGTGCTCTGAGCCTGCGTTGGCAGAGGTTGATGTCCACCTCCTGCAGCAAAGAAACCTGCAGAGCTGCATGAAAAAAATGTGAATCCATATGACTTTAGGAATAATACAGTTGTAGGATTAGAGGTCAGAGCCTGCACTGCTGGGGAATAGGTGATAGCTGAAGGCTCATTACCCTGCCATCTTAGGAAGGCAATCTTGAGTCTTTGGTACAGTGAGGAATGTTATTCCCAGACACCTACTTTTTTCCCCTCTATCTTTTGTTATTTTCTCTTGAGTCCTGGTGTGCTGTGTTTCAGTGTTGTTTGGTTTTGAAATTTAGACACCAGCAATTTTATTTGTCTGTATCAAGCTACGTTTTGCCTTTGTGGAAAACACAGGGGCAGATATGTCTGTGTGTTTATCAGGTGCAACCAAACAGATTTTGTAAAGGATCTGGAACTTGTGTCCCTTTAGTGTCTCCATTAATCTGCTCACCAACAATAAACATGTGTCATGGAGCTGGTCAGGTGTAAAATAATAGTAGAAATTCAAGTAACTTTGGCAGGGTAGCTCCACAGAGACTGGTACAGTACAGCAGAAGGCATTAAAATGCTAGTTTATACCAGATGAAGATATGTGCTGTTAGCTATGGCCTCTGCTTATGGCAGGCATCATTACATAGTGTTCTTTGCATTTATTTCTGAGTGGGCCATATACTTTGCTTTTGGGAATGAAAGCATGGAGTCAAAGATATTAAAGCAGAGCATGAGAAGATATGGGAGAAGAAAAGCTCTTGATGGATGGGGGAAAAAAATGACATCTGCAGATGAACCTTTCATTGAAATGAAACAATCTGTGCAACCCATTTTTTTTTTTTTCTAGACCTTTTCCAGCATGGCTTAACTTGCATTTCTCATAAAACTGGAGATGGGCAATTTGGTTTATTGGTGATTCAAATACTAGCAGAATAGGGCTGTGTTTGCCAGTCCACAAACTTCATGGACATCAGGCTGTTCTGGCAATACCGGTCTGCTGTACTATTTCTGCTGGAGAGTCACTTTATGAAAAAGCAGCAGCTGCTCACTGAAAATAAATATCTTCTCCTGATATTGTAAGCAAAAAGTTGCCTTTTAATCATTAAATGCTTTATACTGTTAACAAAGCAATATGTGTTATTGACGAAAGTGCTATATTTTCACTGTCACTCTATTGCCTCCAGTGTTGAAGTCTTTTCCCTTGTACTGGTTTTCCATGCATGTGAGACCTTTGACTTTAATAATGATATGTTTTAAGTAATTAAAATAGAATTAGAGCCTACTAATACTATATCTTAATGCACCACAGCATCAATACCTCATCGTGGAGCATGCCCTCAATTCACTTTCCTATAAATCCTCTTGTTGGCAAAAAAAAAAAAAATCTTTGCATTGAGACCTCTGAATGATTAAGTCACTATTTAAGAAGGAATGTGCAAACTGTACGGGTTCTACGTAGAGGAGTTTATTAATACAGGTAGCAACTTCCTGGTGAAATCCATGGAGAATATACTGCATGAGGGATGGGGTTTTTGTGGTTTGTTTTTTTTTTTTCACTGTCAGTACCCCACCAAGGGATGATGAGAATGCATCTTTGAGTTAAGGACCTTGCATGCAGCTAAGCTAATGATGTGAAAACCCAAGAGTATGCCTCACTTATACAAATGGTGGTAGCTTGTGGGGCTGATGCTGGGGACTGTGTCTCTGCACAGGGCTGAGGGTGGGGCATGAAACCAGGTTTGGTTGGCTGGTTTCATCCACTGAAAAACTTGTAGCTCTACTCTCAGGCAGCGATGCTGCATATACCTTTACCTACCTAATCTGGTCTTAGAATCCCTATGCTTTGATCATCCTGTGGGCATGCATGCTCCTTTATTGTTGGGGCATATTTTTTTTGAGGTGTGATTCAACCCAGGCGTTATCCTGGGCACTGGGAACACCAAGGCAGCATGATAACCCAGCTCCACCTTGTCCTCCAGTCCTCTGACACTTCCTCAGCACATTTGGTCTATTGTAGGGCTCCCCATGTTTGCATCATGCAACCTTGTCTTATGTTTTTAAAACCCCATTGTGCTGACCCACAGTACAGTCCTCACTTTGACACTAGGAATTACAATGAAATAATTGCAACAATAAATGCAAAAATAGTTGCGTTCACCATGGGGGTGCTACGTGGGATCCAGGTAAGAGCTGTGCGTTGTCCCAGAGAGGGCCAGCTCTGAGCTGCGCTGGTGTAAATCACTTCAACATTTAGCATGGCACCAGGGAGTGCTTCCAAGGGCAGATGCCTTTAGCAATGTAGATACAGCCATTGTTAGACTGCCCGGGATTATAAACCTTTATTTTTGCTATTGCAACTGGAAACTGTGTGAAGCATTGTGTTAGGTTATATCATCTTCTGCTCTGTAAAAGGCAATTATGGATACAGGCTCTTGTCTTTGCAGCTGGATAAGCCAGGGTTTCTAACAGTTCTGGGCAAATGAAAGAAATGGCCTATTTAGCGGAAAATGTCTCAAGAAATATGTGCCTTGCATGTGCGCAGAGCTGCGGTAACATACTTGTTAGCCTAAAGCTTTCCGCAGGGTTTTAAGCAGATAACAAACTGCTCACTGTTACAGCTGTATCACACTGTCAGAAAAAAATGATTTGCTGAAACTGAGACATCATGAAGAGACACCTTTTTTTGTTCTTGGGGGGCTGGGGAGGAAGTTAGTGGGAAAAACTTCCATGCTCGGAGGTGGAGTTCTTCAGCAAACTAATAGCTTTAATGAGGCGGTTGTGTAAAATGTGGTTCAAGCTTGGTATTGTTGGATACCACAGCCAGAACTTCATCTGCTCCTGTTGCACTGTCATGCAAGTCCTGCTGCGCTTTCTCAGCGCGCACTTAATTATCCTCAGGTTGTGATGTATTAATGGAAATCAATTTCTACTTGTTTATTTGTTGGCTCTCATGACAACTTTTCCATTATTTTCTTTAAGGTTGGCAGCAGACATCTTACCCTTCAGCTTCCTAGACCCCTGCTTGCCACTGCTGTGTGTAGACGTGTGAGCGCTCCTCCAGTCCCTTGAACCACACTGATGTATCGAGACGTGTTAAAAGTGTTAAAAGTTACAATAAAGTCTTGTGAGTGGCTTGTAATTCTGCCAAGTGGCTGAAACATCAGGAAGGTTTCATCAGGAGCAAATATGGGTGGTTTATCCTGCTCGGCATTAAGATGTGATATTGGCAGCTTGGTTTGCTACTCCAATTTTGGATCTTGGCTTGTCCCAAGCCCTCATACTTTGGTTGGGGTTTGCTGCTTAGAGAAGGACTTTCATGTGATGCTTCCTGGGGCAAGCTCCTTTGCTTTGTTCTCATCCCTCTGAGATTTCCAATCCCTTTTAATAACCATCTATGATGGATGGTGCAACAAAAGAAGCCTTGTTAAATCCTTAAAAAAATTAATGTGTAAGCAGTTTTCCAGAGGAGGGCAAAAAGAAATGAAAGAAATATATGATAGGCAAGACATTAAAACAAATGGCTAGCAATTACTGATTCACTTGTTATTCTGTGCAATCATGAATCCAGAGGGTATGAACATTCTTTTAAATAGAATGTCTGGTCCAGGAAATCTCTTCCAAATCCCTCCTGATTACAGGTTGTGATGGTGACTGATGATTCTGAATGGAAATACCAATTTTTGCAAGTCTGCGACTGGTTGTTCGGGTTCCCTGCTATAACTGAGAGACGTGTGAGAGATTTACTGCCGCCTCTTTTCTCCCCCCCCCCCCCCTTTTTTTTTTTTTTTAAGATTTGATTATTGTGAGGTTACCAAGGGTTTCAGAGAGAAAATGTGAACTGTTGTTTCCAAAGTAAATACTGCCAGCTACCCATGTGCATGCAGTGCATACTTACATGCAGGTAGCTGTTTATTCAGTTCACATATTTGCTTATTTCTTATTTTCACAAAACCTGAGGGGTTTTTGACCCAAGGTTAAAAACTTCCAATTTACCAGTGTCTCAACAAGCGTAAAATGCACAGGGGAAAAAAAATGGAAAGAGCAGGGTTTTTTTGGGCTAATTAAGTGTGTCTTTCTCTTGCTGTTCTTGGTTATGGATTTGCATGTTGACTGTGCCTTGAGCTCAAAACTGATCCATGTGCTACCCTGGGCTGGGTGCAGAATAAATAATTCCTATCCTAAACCACAGTAATCCAGGGGAGGTGGTGTGCTGGGCAATGCTGTCTGTCCTGGAAGGATTTTAGTGGCTTCCTAGCATAATTGTACTTCCCCCCGCTACTCCTCTTTGCTTGTGGGATTTGTGAGAGCAGCCTGACTCGGTGTAGTGGGGATGGATGAGCCTTAAGCAGGCAACAAGGGTGAGAGCCAACGGAGATCGCTGAGCAGGGAAGGGACATCAGCTTCCACAGTGCCTGATTAAGAACTGTGCTATTAATTTACTAGGTACCTTTTCTGGTCTTCTATTGGGGAGATATTTATGGCTTCTTTAGTGTTCCTATGGATATCTAGTTGATAGGGATTTTTTGTTTTAATTTCGGCAGGACTTGTCTTTGCAAGTCAAAGCCAGTCCATTCCATCCTTCGTCACAGAAGCTTTGTGGTAAAAACATTGACTTTGTCCCATGGTTCACTGTGATACCCTTAAGCAGTTTCTTCCATGGGTTGGTCTGGTTTCCTGCACTGATGACAGTAAGAATGTTGGTGCCACGTCCATGCAGATAGGGAGGCAGCCAACTTCTGATGACACCATTTGGGGCTTAGTCCGGATACTTCTGTAGAAGTAGGCCATAAGGCCTCGCAGATCCCAAAAGTAGTCTTCAAAAGAGGCAGGAGAAGACTTTCCGAGACTCCAGGAGTAAAAGGGTTTTGGGGAGCAAGTGTTGATAGTCACTGAGGATTAGAGGGAAGGCCAAGAACAGTGCCTCAAGATAGCCTGGTGCTGTGTCAGCACCGCTTGGTCAATCAGTGTTGTTGGAAAGTCTGTGAAAGGAGAGAAGAAGGTAGCGGGGGTTCAAAATCCTCCTTGCTTACTAATGTAGTGCAGATAGGCAGCATTTTGATGTGCTTTTGTGCCATGTTTATGATGCTTGTGGAAGTCGGCCACCTCACCATCAAGGAAGAGCAAACAATTGGTGGGAATGTAGGTAGGGTCTGCACAAGGGTTTGAATTTAAAATTGTATATAAATTTAGCTGCAGTTCTCTAAAGCGGTCTGAGCTCTCTATTTGCTCAGCCCTTGTCATCTCGCATTTAGCAATACTGCTAAAATGCAGTGCTGTAGGGATGTGGTGCCCATGCTAGCACTTGGTGCATTATCAATCTAAGCGTGCCAAAATGACATGTCTTTATTTGAGGCTGGCTCTGCAGTCTTTCCCAATGAAGTAATCACAGTACTTCTAATACAGTCATTTGATGCTGCGATATCATTTCTACAAGTGCAGGAAGGCAATACTTCAAGAAAAAAAATATAAAAAGTGTGGTTCCCTGGTGTTCAGACTACATGAAGGTATATCTGCTATTTAATTTATTGAGTACTCAAGGGCACCTGGCAGGATAGATGTTCCAGTCCCAGCCCATCTGAAATAACAAGCCAGGAGAAGTCTCTGCTACTGATATGAAGTGTCAGGAAAGAAAAAAAAGCCTGCAGGAAAGAGAGCGTTACTGAATTTAGGCAACATGCCAGCGTTTAACCCTACAGAGAGTCTTCATTTGATTTTTAATCAACGATTCTTGCAGCAAGTTAGGAAAGAGGATTTCAGAGGAGACTGAACCCCATAGCCTGTGCTGGACAGGAGGGCAGGGCTGCTATCAAACAAAATCTGTGCATACACCTGGAGGGTGAAAGCAAAATATATGATCAGCACCTTCCTCTTTAACATGGGGAGGACAAGAAATTAAAGCAGGAGGAGGGTGTTTAGCATCGATCTGGAGCTCAAAGCCCACTGTTTTGCATGAATGTAAAAATAATCTGTACAAGAGATGAATATGGGCTGATAGCTTATTCTTACTGGCAGAAAATCAGGAAGGTGTGATTTCTAAATCAGGTTGAACTTCTTTAAGATGAACTCCTCAGCAGAAGCAGTCTGGAAAGGAGTGTGAGGCAAAGAGAGAGGGATGGAGCCAACAGGCTGCAGCTTCAGCAAGAGCACATCTCCTTCTGAAGGTGCCAAAATGCTGAGTTGCAGAGAAAGCTTTGAGTGAAACGCAAGATGAAATTATGGCTTGCAGAGGGCAGAGAAGGATGCACAATACCCAGAGTCTGATCTAGTTGCTACACTGTAAATGGCCAAAGGAGAAGACAAAGACTTGCAAGCAGTGCAGGAAAAGAGGAGGAGGATGTATGAGAGAGCATTTTCAAACTGTTAGCTACCCCTAAACACTTTTATCAGCTATGTATTAAGGCTAACCACTGGTGGCAAATGGCAGTAAGCCACTCGTTCAGCGATGGTTTGTAGGTGCTGATTTAGAGACATTTTAGGAGGGAGAGCAGAATTGTAACTGAGCCCACAGCCCTGGGGTGCTCTCGCTTTGAGTGGTGCAAACCAGCTGAAACCAAAGCAGAGAAGCGTCTGGCTCCTTTATCTCCTGCAAGGTGATGGTGGGGAGGAGGCTTTGTACCACCCCGTCGTGTCAGGAACTAAGGCACCTTTTTCTTTTTTTTCCCTGTCCTCTCAAGGCTTTTGAAATGTTTTTTGGTTTTATACCTGGCAATAATAGCAGCTGCTATTCAGCTGAGCTACGTTTGCAATGTGGTTTAAGGGAACCATCAGGAGGCTGTTTTGGGAGTGGGGGTAACTCGGGCTCGGGTAAGGTGTATGTCTAAATTTGGCATCCTCAGGTGTTTGTCAGCTCCAGCTCTTGTCCTTTGGCCTTATTCCACTAATGTATGTTCCAAAATTGCCCCTGGACTTGTCTTTTGGTCTTCTACGTCTTTCAGTCCCACATTGCTCCTTTCCTTTAACCTCACCTCCAGGCCCCCCAACTCTAATACTAAACACAAACTCTTTTAGTAACATATGTCCTTTTCAGTATAAGTGCTTATGAATTGGAAGATGTGAACTTGAATCATGATGGATTTGATGGCTTGTTGTAATATTTTCTTATTCTTTTTAATTTCTTCTCTCTCTTTCTTTTTTTTTTTTCCCTACACCAGCGATTTTTTGCTTTCTCTCATGTAATCTTTCATGCTGATGGGGGGGAAAAGGTGGCAAGTGATTTGGACCATGAATATGTCCAAGTATTATCGGTTGCACCACACTGAATCTAAAATTTAATGTGCAAACTTAGATTCTCCCTTGGCAAGCTGAAATTAGGCACTGAGGAGAAAGTCAAGGAATTTTCTAAGTAAAATACAAACCCAAGTAAATGCCTAGTTGTTCAAGGATATCATTAGGACTCAGCATCTGACCCATTTTTGTGACCTTCAAGATGATGGCTGCCTGAACTTCAGGCTGAAGGGTTGAGAAGGAAACTTCATAAAACCACAAGAGGATTCTTGTTTGCACGTCTCAGTTCACTTCTGTAACCAAAAGGCCACTGCATTCTTAGAAAAGGCTCTGATGAAGGTCGCTTGTTCTGCTATGATGAGTATGTGTGGAAGTGCACACCGTGGGACAGATCTAGCTAAGCTCTCCGGGGGCTCATTTAGGATGTCAGAACAACTAAATTCACAGCTGGAATTTGCGTTGAGCAGGAAAGTCCTATGTTGGTGTAGAAATATTCTGTCCTGTTTTTCCCTCAAAGACAAGCACAAGCCAGATCTGCTGTGTTCTTCACCCTTTACTCCTCCAGCCTTTTCCTCCCTGGTACTGCTGGTTTCAAATGAGTACTTTGATTTCCTTTTTATCCTTTCACTGCCTGTGTAAGATATTGGGTCTCCTTGGGTTGTCAGTGGTCTACAAAATGAGGATATCAGTGACGAATGATTAACGGGGAATCAGAAAGTGATCTGATGTGCAAAGTACAATCGCAGAAGGATGTTTTTGTAAGTCCTAGCAGGCAACCATTGGGGTAGGCAGTAAATAGTTGGTGGTCCAAGCTGATGGTCCACTGGGGACGAAGCAGTTTGGCTTCCCAAGTGGGATTGCAAAGGGACACTGGAAGGAGAGCAGGAGCAGGAGCTGGCTTTGCTGCTGCGAGGCAGCGCTACATGGGTCTTGCTGCGGGCACCCAAGGAGTTGCTAATGGGCAATTGGCAGCATTGGGAGCTTTTCTTTCCTTGCTTGAAAAGGGGAGCGGGGAGACTGAAAATGGGAGGAAAAGTGAATCAATTTGACTGCAGCAGAGCTCTGGAATAATTAAAGCATAATGTGCATTGACCTGGTTAGAGCGTTGTTTACTGCATGGATGCATGGATTTAACTTAATAGGGAGCTGTAGGGGGAAACCCCTGAACAATCAGGAAGGGAAAATGACTGAGAAAATTCCTGTCTTCATTAAAACTTGAAGCTTGTTAAAAGAGAATGTCAGGACAAGAAAATTTGCAGGCACAGTGAATTTGGCAGAAGAGGAGGAGGATATTGCACAGAAGAGAGGGAGCAGTAAACTCTGGCATCCCTTTTTGCACCGTGGGACCTTCTGATGGAGCCACTGGCATGAACAGTACCCTGTGCAAGGGCTGACTCACAGACTGGGACCTTGCAGTGTGTTTTCAGGAGTCTTTTACGTTCATCTTGATTTACAAATATCTGACATGTTTGGATGAGGTTTCCTCAGGAAACTGGCTGGGGCCGCTCCTCTGGGATGGCTGGATTTGCGAAACTAACAGGATTTGGGAAAATGGGGATGCATGAAAGACTTAAGAGAAGTTTCAGCTCAGAAGGGGTAAAGACTTGAGGCCTGCCACCTCCTGGGGAGGATGTGTAAAAAGGATGGGAGAGGGTCAGAAATGTGGCTGAGTCTGGGAAGGAACTTTCTTTAACTCTTTCTCCCTGGGGTAAAAAAATTAGAGAATGAACAAGAGATTCAGACATGAAAATTCAGATGCTTTTAGAGTAGACTATGCGGGAGTAAACTATAGGGACATAATTATCTCAGATACCTAATTAATGAGACAGGAGGGTCTGTGCAGGCCTGCAGCTGTCTTGGTAGAGGAAGGAAAGGCTTGGGTGGAGGGAAGGGGAAACTTTGCTCCTTGGAGGAAAGGGGAATTTCTGTGCAGCAGTCGTATTGCTTTGCTGTAGGTAGGGCCGGTGGATATTTTGAGTAGTGGGTGGGAATTAGCAGACCTGGGAAAGGAAAGTTTTGTGGGTAAATCTCACATGTTAGTATGAGAAGGGGTTGGTGGGCTGAGGCAGGGCTGGTGGCTAGGTGTGCTGGGAGAGCCGTGGAGGGATGGGAGGGCACTGCCGGGGAGGTAAGTGGTGGTGGCTTAAGCACAGATAATTTCTGACTCTTGTGGGTCAGCTCAAACATGTCCAGCCCATGACAGAGACAGGCTGGAGTATTGCAATGGCTCCTGCTGCTCTCAAAAATCTACATGACTTGTTTTTCTGTAGCTATACCCTGCTTCCATCATTGGACTCCAACAAGTGCCTTTCCTTCTCTTCAGATCTGGCTCCCTCTTTTTTGGGGGGCTGTTAATAAAAAATTTGCTGTAACATGAAGAGATGTAGGTTGTGAAAGTAAGTGTATGCTTTGTGGGGTTTTTTTTTATGACTGTCTAATGGTGTTGTGCCTTTCAAAGCAAAGCTGGAGTCTTCATTTGTGTTAGATTAGTTGTGATGATTAAGGCTTTTTGCTTGAGTACCTTTCTGGTGATCCTTTGCGATTAAAGTGAAAAACATTAACTGGGGCTTTGAAAGGTTTTTCTAAGATTTCAGAAGCCTTGACTGTATTGGGGAGGGGAAAAAGAAAGAAAATGCCCTAGCTTGTCTTTCCTGCTGCATGAACAAGCATCTACAAACACAAATATGTAAAACAGGCAGCGCACAGCTATTGCAGCTCTGAGTAAAGGTAGGCAGATGTGCAATTAAATTAGTTTAACAAGTCATCGTATGTCACCAGAGCCTCCGTCGCTGCCTGTGCGTGTATGTTAAGCTCGCAGCGGAGAGAGGCAATTTCCCATGGCGTAAGCTGCAACGAGCAAGAATTCCGCTATGTGAGATTACTGGGCTTTCTCCTGATCCGAGGGAATGCATGCAGATGGCTTTAACGGCTCCGGTGCTGGGTGGCAGCTTGAGCTGACAGTAATCTGACAGTGTTTCATCCCCCTGAAATAGGAGGAGCTTTGGAGTCTGGGGGGTTTCCGATGCACATGCAGGTCGCCACGTATAAAACCTTGTTTGGGCTTGCACGGCTGTGAAGCAAAGCAACGTATTTGAGTTTGCTGGATATAATGCAACTTCGGGGCCGTCGGTGATTATTCACGTGCTCTTGCTGGGTGTCGTGGCTGCTGCCCCACATGATTTGCATGGGCAGCTGGGACATGGGCTCAGGTGGCAGTGCCATGCAGGGTGTGTGTGCATCTGGTAATGGGGTCTGGGCCCTCGAATGGTTGGGGTGAATCCAGACCCCCTGCACTGGGTGCTGCTGCTTGCACTGACATGCAGGTGTTTGGGAACGAGCGGCTCTCCATCCCTCTGCAGAAGGAGGTGGCCTCTCTCCTGGTGTCCCCGCTGGGCTCCATGCCCATGGGCTGGCACCCCCAGCCTAGCTGGCCCCTCTTTGCCTTCTCCCTTGCAAGCAGTGAAATGATATGGTAATAGTCGCTATGTTTGAAAGGCTGAAGCACAGATGTTGTTGTTGCTATGAAATCAGTTTGTTGATGGAAAAAGGAGTGTGTGGCTGCATGTTGTGACTAGGGCTGGTAATAGCGTGTGATTATTTCTTGCAACATCAACAGAAGTGCTTAATGAAAGAGCCTGCAAAATGACTGCGAAAACCTTTGGCGCAAGAAGGCGGCAGCAGCGGTGGTATGTATTAACTTTGAAAGGGAGGTTGAGGCAGAGACATTGTTATAATGGAAAGAATTGCACTTGGCAATATGGATGCTGCCATCCTGGACATGAGGGAAAATTCATTTCTCTGAGGTTGTGCGAAGGGAATGGTATTGCGTTTCCATTTCTCTTGCCAGCAGACTTTAGGGCTGCAGGGAAATCTCTGCTCTGGCGCCTGAAGCACCTCCTCCCCCTCCTTCCTCACTGACCTCTGTGTCTGCAGGGTCGTTCCTCTCACTTATTATAGAATCAGAGAATCGTTTAGGTTGGAAAAGACCTTTAAGATCATCCAGTCCAACCATTAACCTAACATTACCAAGTCCGCTGTGCCAGGGGAGGTTTAGATTGGATATTAAGAAAAATTTCTTCATGGAAAGAGTGGTCAAGCATTGGAACAGGCTGCCCAGAGAGGTGGTGGAGCCCCCATCCCTGGAGGGGTTCAAGAAACGGGCAGAGGTGGCACTTTGGGACATGGTTTAGTGGGCATGGGGGTGTTGGGTTGATGGTTGGACTGATGATCTTTAGAAATGCTTTCCGACCTTAGTGATTCCTAGTTTTACTTCTCTCTCCAGCTGCATTTGCACAGGTTTGGTTCCTCCCGCCCCCCCCTTCTTAAATATGCTATCCCAGAGGTGCTACCACCATCGCTGATGGGCTCTGCCTTGGCCAGTGGTGGGTCTGTCTTGGAGCCAGCTGGCATTGGCTCTATGGGACATAGGGGAAGCTTCCAGCAGCTTCTTGCAGAAGCCCCCCCAGCTACCAAAACCTTGTTAGGCAGACTCAGTACAGTGGTATACAGGATCCTGTACGTTATGCTGAAGGTGGGCTTAAAGCCAGCAGAGTCTATGTTGTGAACTCTGTAACCATGAATTTGGTTTCACTTTTAAGTTTCCTGATACTGAGAATACACTACTGCATCTGGACTTCACTTCCTTGGGT
Organism: Pelecanus crispus; assembly: GCF_030463565.1. NCBI lineage: Eukaryota > Metazoa > Chordata > Aves > Pelecaniformes > Pelecanidae > Pelecanus > Pelecanus crispus. The sequence goes on from NC_134648.1 coordinate 72,509,783, forward strand.
GTGGGCTCGTGATTTTCCCTCATGCCCAGAACACAAACTGCTCTTTAATTGTAAAAGACTTGGACTACGGATTTTTTTTCCCTTTCTTTCCTCTTTTTTTTTTTTCTCCTTTTCTTTTCTTTCCTGCATGTTTTGTTTCTACAGTTTTAAAATGCATTCACCAGCTAGACTTAATCACTGGTGAAACTTTCATTCAGATGGAAAAAAAGACTGCAGAAGTATTTTTTCTCATTTGTCTTGAGCCGGAGAAGAGGTGCATGCTGGCTGCAGCAGAGGAAGGTAATGAGGGATGGGTAATTCCTCGCTGCTGCTATGATTACTCAGCTGCTGAGTTTAAACCAGCCCTCACCCAGCCCAGCGCAGGAAGCTTCTTGGTGGTGGCTGGGGATGGAGATGTTGACAAGTGGCTTGTGGAAATGTCTCTGCTTGTCGAGTCTCTCATGTCTTTGCGCTGCCTGCTTTGATGGGAGCACCTTTAAAGCTCCATGGCTGGCCCTGCTCCAAGATGCACCTTGTAGATGATTGAGCCAACCACAACAGCCCGTCTCTCATCATAGAATGATGGAATGCTTTGGGCTGGAAGGGCCCGTTAGAGGCCATCCAGCCCCACCCCTGCAGTGACAGGGACAGCTTTAACCAGACCAGGGTGCTCAGAGCCCCGTCCAACCTGGCCTGGGATGTTTCCAGGGATGGGACCTGTGCAATGGCAGCTTGCCTTCATGCTTGCAACTCTTAACAGCACCCAAAAAAGCCAGCGTGGGAGCTGTCACGCAGTGCTGCGCACCAGTCCGTGCAAGTTGCGTTACTGCTGGTGGGCCGATTCTGGTTCTGCTGATGTCATTCCTCCCGGCTGACATCATCGACGAAAGGCGAGTGCTCGGTCTGCGCGAGGCTCCCTGTGGGGGCGCAGCCAGGCAGTTAACTCATCCCCGCTTATATATCTGGTCCTTGCCAAGTGCCTGCAGGGAGTGACTCGTTTCACCTCTCCATCGGCTGTCAAGAGAGCTGGCATGACAGGCTCAACCCAGGCGTCAAACTTTCCCCATGGCCCGAGGGAGAGGGGGTGGGTTTTGCTCTCCATAATGCCAGGAAAGCCACGGATGCTAGCTGTGTGTTAGTGAAGGTGAAAGCTTTATAGCCTACTAGCTGGTTTTCCCTTTTTTTGTTTTTGGAGGCAAAATGCTGGACCTCCTGGGCAGGAGGCAGAGCCCGATGTGTCAGCTCTGAGCAGCTCAACGGGGGCATCTGAGGCATGTGTTGCGTTAACACAATGAGGTTTACACTGTCTTGTTTCTTCCCTTTTCTGTCCCTACACACTCCTGCCCTGTCCCAGGTGGATTTGACCTTGTTATGACTTGGCCCAGCTCATCTGGTGATTTTGCAATGTAAAATAATTAGATAATAAGAGGCTAGATGGTTCAGGAGATCCTGGATGCTGTCCCTCAGACACAAGTCAGGCTGGTGGTAGGGAAAAGGCAGAATTTTGCTCATAGTGTATTTTAGCTGTAATCAGCATTGCCATGCTGTGAAGAAAACTAATCTTTAAGAAAAAAGCAAATTCATTGAATTTAATGCAAAGGAGGTTATTGTTTTGGGGGAGAGGAATTTGCACTGAGGAAAGCAAATGGCAGAACTTGTAACTTTTGGGCTCTCTTAAAGGTAGAAAATTTTCTGTGTTCCCTGCTAACTCCTTAAAACCCAGAGAGTAACTTTATCTTCCCCTGGCTGTCTTGCTGTGCTTGGGCTGCAAGTTGGACTGCTGTTGCGGTTCTTCCTATGGAAACACCAGGGGAAAGCTTTCCTTTGCTGACGTGTTGCGATTTGTGTGTAATAATTCGCCTTATTAATTTTGCTCAGACAAGCTGCAAGTTCAGCTTTTTGCTTGGTTTAGACGGCTCTTGGACTTGGGACTCAAGTTGAATTTGGCCTGGACTCTTAATAGGATGTAAAACTAGGGATTAATTCCCACTGACTTTAGCACAAACTGCATGGTGCAGGAAACACCTTTGTCTACGAAAGAATTTTGAGAGACTTGTGAGATGCTGAAGAAATGTGACCTCTTTGCTAAAAAATGCAACTGCTTTAAATAAGACTTCTACTCCTATGTTTCCCCAAAGGGCACAGATTTACATGCCTACACTCCTATGTGCAAAAAAGCAATTGTCTGCCCAAAACATAATAAAGTATCTAAATTGCCTGACCATCCTGCCAGTGCCTTCATCAAGCCATATTTAGATTAGCAGGAAATCTAGATGTAAATATATTTATATTTTTTTCCGCCTTACGAAAACTCCATGCAAATCCAGTCCTACAGCCCTGTGCTGTGAGCAGGCAAGGAGAAGGTACAAAGCAAAGTCCAGTTCAGTCACAAATTATATGCTTTTCATAAAGTTACAGGTGCTTTCCCCTTCCCTTTTAATAGGAATTATGTTTCCTGGCACTGGTGCACGATGCATGCTCCATTTGTCAAGCTGCAGAAGAAATCCAGAACTTCATGTAATGAATTGCCCACTCAGCTTGCCAGCTGGCAGCGTGCATTCAAGGCAGTAGCTGTGCTGAAAGCAGTGATTCTCTGAATTTTCAGGGATAAATGAAATCGGAGCCCTGTCACCCACTTTCAGCTGTTCCTTCCAGTTACTATTGTTTTCTTCAGATACACCAGGATTCAGCTTTCTGCTTTGTCTCTGCCCAGACTCACAGTGCTTGTCATAGGACACAAATATTTCTCTTCCCACCCCTAAGAATAATTAAACCACCATCAAATTGATTTATAAATAAAAGACAGGGCTTATGGCAGAGGCCTGAGGAGCTTTTGTTTGTGTCTGAGATGTACATAAATGCTGGACAAGGGTGTTTCAGCTTGAAGAGGACATGCAAGGGCAGAGGAGCAGAACCACTACCTGCAGCAGTTTGGGAGTGCATGGAGCCATGGCAGAGCCAAAACAATTGGTGGATGTGGGCAAGAAACAGGGATGGTCAATGATGCTAAGAAAAATTACATTTTTCTCCTGTCCATCTGCCTGTCTCATCCCTTCAGTGCTGGTTTTTTTACATAGCTCTGTGTTCCCCCCATTTTTTTCTGTATTACTGAAGGAATCGTCCAACAAAAAGAGGAGCCCCCACTTGAGTGCTCAAGCAAACAGCCTCAAAGGACCAGCATTTGAATTCTGGGCACAAAGAAGTCATTACTTGGCTGCTCTGTCCATTTGTCATTATATGAAATGCGGCCTGACTCATCTGTAAAAGCTACAAAAACCTATCTGGTCATATTAGTCTTTCGCCTTCCTATATCAGTCTCTGGTTGTATGTCTTTATTATGTTCTTTTAAGAGAATTATCGTGTAAATGCTTGAGGCAGGTGAAGAAGAACCTATGGGTGTATCTTCCTTTGTAATTTTTCCATGGGGGATTTAATTCATCAAGGAGGTGGAAAAATAATGTGTCCTGGTTTCGGCTGGGATAGAGTTAATTTTCTTCCTAACAGCAGGCATAGTGCTGTGTTTTGGATTTAGTAGGAGAAGAATGTTGATAACACACCGATGTTTTAATTGTTGCTGAGTACTGCTTATGCTAGTCAAGGACTTTTTCAGCTTCCCATGCTCTGCCAGGCGCACAAGAAACTGGGAGGGGGCACAGCCAGAATAGTTGATCCAAACTGACCAAAGGGCTATTCCATACTATATGACGTCATGCTCAGTATATAAACTGGGGGGGGTTGACCGGGGAGCAGCGATCGCTGCTCGGGAACTGTCTGGGTATCGGTCGGCGGGTGGTGAGCAATTGCATTGTGCATCACTTGCTTCGTGTATCATTATTATTATTATCATTATTATACTGTTACTATTAGCATTACTATTTTACTTTATTTCAATTATTAAACTGTTCTTATCTCAGCCCAGGAGTGTTTCTCACTCTTACTCCTCCAATTCTCTCCCCCATCCCATCGGGGTAGGGGGAGTGAGCGAGCGGCTGCGTGGTGCTTAGTTGCTGGCTGGGGCTAAACCACGACATAATGATAAAATAACTCTGTTCTGTTGGTCGTCTCATGCAAAAGTTGAACCTCCCTGAGTCTTGAAACCCATGAGATGACATCCTGGCACGGTGTACATGCAGCGTGAGGGAAAGGAGGAATTTCAGACTTGCAGAGACTGTTCAAACTTTTTCTTCTTGACAAGCATGCATTAAGCTATGTTGAATATGCCTTCTCCAGCACAACGTAGCCGTAAGGGACTGACCCCATGGAGGGACAGTAGTTGAGAGCCTGTGCATTGAGAGCACCGAGGCTTTGCTCGTTATAAGCAGTCAGAAGGTGGTTGGGTTTTGCTATCTTTTCTGTGGTACCTCAGTATTCATGCATTTGCTGTCACACATGGTGTTTTACAACTTAGAAGTGAGCTGCTGAATTAAACAAGATCCATATTGCCCATGTTAACAGCTACCAAGCAGAACTCATTATGAATTTCTATGAAAAATTTATTGCTGCTTTTCTTTTTTTTCAAAACGTCTTACTGTCTTTTGCCAGCACTCAAAGAACACAAAAGATTTCATTGTACAGAACTTGTGAAAATGCTGTTGCATTTATGTTAAACAGGTGCATCTGCTGACAGTCTTGGGGGTGGAGAGGAAGCATCCGCATATGGCTGCATAAACACATTAAATAGGAAGATTACAGTTATCTTGGGTGTTGATTTGTGAGAGAATCCTTCGATAATGTGTACGGAAGGATTAGAAGATGGAATTTTGGTCCATAGATGGACACTGGGTGAGAAGTAGATGGCTGAGGAATGCAGTTAGCACAGGAGACAGATAATTTATTGTTTGAAATGCTGATTGCAGAGTTGAGGGGGCTGAGAAATGTCAGAGAGCATCGTTTCTCAGCTTTCTTATCTCTGTGGTCAGCAAGGAGGTGCAGCTGGGAAGATACAAGGTACAGCTCACAATTTTGCTTGCTTTGTAATCATCTTGTTATTGGCTTGAGCAAGGTTGATAGGTGATTGCTGAACTATGGTAATATGTAGTGTGAACAAAGCCCATGAACCAATGGATGGGATGATTATGTTGGGTGCAGCGCGCCTGACCAGCGGGTGCACACGCCATAGGCTCCCTTTGTTGCAACCGAGGCGTGTTTTCGGCACCCGCTGGTCATGTGTGTTGAAACCCGTTTTCCTCTGCCATATAAATACCGGGATTTCCCGAAGAGGGGTGGGCCGGTGTACAGCGAGGTCACCGTTGCCTCCGTGGGGACGCCCACGTAAAGCTGGCACCTACTGACCTCTGGGCTCAACTCGCAGCGCAAGACAGCACAAGAATGTACGATGGACCATCTTCCTCACTGTCCTCAGGTTGCTAAGACTATTGCTTTGCTAAACTCTTGTAGTGTAGTTAATATATTATATTATAGATAGTCTGTGCGTGCGTGCCATTCTTTCCTTGGGAATCCTCAAAACCACTCTAAAACAGATAGGATACGAACGACTCTGTAAAAAGAGTTTGCAAGTCACAATAACTCTGTAATGTGTCACTTAGCACTCCGGCAACATTTGGTAATTTACTTTATCCCTTTTTTTTCCCCTAGATACACTACAGATTGCGGTAAAATGGGAATAAAACCTTTAAAGGTCCCATTTATTCATTACTGTTCTGTAAACTGTGCTGCACAGTTACTTCTACTTTTTGCATATTTTTGGTGAACAATTCTCAGCCTGTAAGAATACTTTGTTGGCAGAAATTGGGTGCTGAAGGGGTTGGCTAAAACTTTCAACCTGTTGTCCAGGGAACCTAAGGCCATTTTTATACTAGTAGTAAAATATGCTTGTGACCGTTCTTTGGCATTGAAGTTGATTGAGCCAGGTTGGCCATATTACTAAGCATTTTTATGCCCCAAAATAGCATGGATGCATATAGGTAACCCTTTAAAAATGGTCTTGGGAACAATGTCTGGAAATTGTTTGAAAGACTGATAAATGGTCTGGGCAAAACCATGCAAGTCATGTTTGGGTGGGTAATTGCACGGTGTTGTTCCCGCTCCTGTTGCAAGGGTCTGTCCTCCTTGAAAGAGCTCTTGAGTGCTCTCCTGACCTGTCTGCCCTTGCTCTCTTGGCACAGGATCTGCGTCATTCGCCTTTTTGATGCATTTACCACACGCTGAACAGGAGCAGAGTCACATCTGGTGTACATCTTTACTGGGAGAAAGCTGCCCCTCGTGTTCCCAGTAATGGGCAGAAGTGGTTCCCCACTGTCGAGGAGGAGAATGGGCTGTTGTAACCTACATGCTCACAGCACAATAGTTGCTATTTTTTTTTTTTTGCTTTTTAAAGATGAGCAAAAAGAAGGGAAAATGAGTCTATGTTCCAAGCTCATAGATGATAAGGTAAGGATCCCAGAAAGGACCTGATGCAGGTAGAGGAAGGGGCATGGCAATGGCTGCAGTGGCTCGTAGGTGTTGCTGAAGCTTGGCGGAGTGTTAAGGGCAAGTGCTGACACCTTTCCCGTGTCTGCCGCGTGGGAGATGGTTGTAGCTCGGAGGGAAATGCTGTACAGAGGGAGTGTGGCCTTAGAAGACTGACATCTTTGCCTACGTGCTTCACATGCTGATTGGTGAGGGTCTTGTGTATTATTTAACATGTTTTTAATGCACATTTATACAGGCACAAATATATACATCTGTATAATTCTTTTTTCTGTAATAAGGAGATTCACAGTGGTTTAAATCCCCATGATATTTAACCTCTGTGAAGAATTGACTTATTTTCTGCTCTTTCCTGCTTATTTCCGGTTCCTGCTCAAGGAACAATGTGATTGTGACTGTGAAATAACATCATTATAACACAATAATCAACCAAGTGTCTCCCAGTGGATGACACTTGTGGATGTCATAAAGCTGCTACCTGGATCACTATTTTTTCCTCCTCTTTCCTACTCATGCCTGATTCTGGGGATTTCAGCTTTGAAGACTTCTGTAGGGAACTGAGCTTTCCACTATGCTCTATGTAGAACCAGTCTTCTCCCTCTGGCAAATAATAGTTCAAGATAATACTTTTCCCTGAGCCACCCATTGTTGGATCTTAGGGCACAGACCTGAATGAATTTAAGCTACCAGCATTTGTGTGAGTTTCTTTTATAGCATCTCATGTACAGATGAAGGTTAATGCAGTTAGGGAATCTGCTTCCTAAAACTGTGTTTCCTCAAAAAAGTACATGCCAAAACTGAGAAGAAAACCCAAGTCTCTTGATTCATAGATCTTTTCTTACTCTTCAAAACAAGTTTATTAAAATGAATGACTATAAACTACTACTTCTCTAAGGCAGTGATTTTTTTTTTTTTCTTTAATTTTCCATATTATTTACCTCTTTCCTTCCTCTTCTTTTTTCTCACTATCACCTCTGGAGAATTTTCCACATCAAACAAACTTTCTTAGTTTAAACAAAGCACTCAGGCTTTCCAGCCTCCCCCTAGAGCACGCATTTCACTAAGCGGCATATCTGAGACGGACACTATTGAGCGTCTCTGGGTGCCAAATCTTGCAGCATCCCATTGCACTAAGGAGCACTAGCATGGCAGCAAACATGCTATGCATAAATGACAGAAAACTTCTCTGGTCTTGGTGCAGCCTTGTGGGTGATGAGCCCCATGGGATCACCAACTCTCTCTATGGAGCACTGCTCTGACTTCATTTCTCCAGCTCTTTGTGTAATCTTGAGGGGCCTGACAGAAAAAAAAAAATCAGATTTAGAGAATGTTAAAAATTATATAGTTTTAATTTTAAATAGTATTAATATTCTTTTTTACAAGCAGTCAGTATCTTGTAATGTTTTTGTTATCCATCAAGCCTAAAGCACTGTTGTGCACCCAGCTAAACACCCTGATTGAGTCTAGCAAAGCATTGAGCTTGTAAGTGATCTTTTTTTTTTTTTCTTCTTTTGCAGTCTCACCAAAGTTTCTAGAGCAAGTTGTTGAAGCAGCATCTTGCATTGGGTGTCTGGGCGCAAGGGGAGCGCGGCGGTGTTGGCGAGGAGGCGCTTACTCTGTTGGAAGGTGGCATCTCCTTGCAGGAGGTGCTCTGGGGGTGGAGGGAAACCTGGTAGCTCCCAGAGGGACTTGTCCCTGTGTTGGCAGTGCTTGGCTGTCCCATATAGAATCATCGTAGAATGCTTTGGGTTGGAAGGGACCTTTAGAGGTCATCCAGCCCAACCCCTGCAGTGAGCAGGGACATCTCCAACCAGCCCAGGGTGCTCACAGCCCCGTCCAACCTGGCCGGGAACGTTTCCAGGGATGGGGCATCGACCACCTCTCTGGGCAACCTGTGCCAGTGCCTCACCACCCTCACTGTAAAGAATTTCTTCCTTATATCCATTCTAAATCTATTCTTCTTCAGTTTAAATCCATCACTCCTTGTCCTGTCCCAACAGGCATTGCTAAAGCTTGCCCCCCCCTTCCTGCAGCCCCTCTCAGCACTGCCAGGCCGCACTCAGGCCTCCCCGCAGCCCCCTCCTCTCCAGGCTGAGCACCCCCAGCCCCCCCCAGCCTGGCCCCGCAGCAGAGGGGCTCCGGCCCTCGGGGCATTTTTGTGGCCTCCTCTGGACCCGTTCCAGCAGCTCCGTGTCCTGTGCTGAGGGCTCAAGCCCTTGTACATAGGTAGCCATTGCTCTTCTCCTTAGTGCTGGGCCCCTGACTCCCTCCAAGAGCTCTCCTCCATGGGGTTAGGAGAACCTGCCCCCAAGGATGGGTCAGTGTTATTCTTTGAGGAAAGACTCAAATACCCAAATCCTACATGGGATCCCAGCACAACAGCGAGCTGTTGTCTGGCAGTGCTGGCCAAAAACCCTTGAAGTATGACAATAGCTGCCTGGGCTTTGAATTTGACAACAAAAGTGTTTTTAATATCTGCAGGCTATGCTGATGCACTTCTCCCACGGTCTGAAATCAATATGTGAAGCTGCTCTGCATATTTATTACTCTAGCTGAAATGTAACCACTTGGGCATCTGCTTGCAAGAGTGGTTCACATCCCTACAAAATATATCTGCTTTCAATGATTGAAGCTTAAGGAAAAAATACCCAGCAAAGCTATGGAAGTATCTTTATGAAGAAAGCTGAGCCCACAGAGTCCCTTTAAAGCTATTAGATATCTGTGGTGTTCATTTTTTCCTGGGAAAAGCAGAGAAGCATTTTTGAACTGCAGGAATTTTCCCAAATAACACACTTTATGCACAGTTTGGCATAGTTGAGGCATTTACCCCATACAAGCTATTTGGGAGATTTTGATGTGGGGTGGTGGTTTTTCTTTTCTTTTCTTTTTTTTTTTTTTTTTTTTTTTTTTTTTTTTTTTGAAAAGATGGTGATGTATGGGTAAGTTAGTGAGCTGAATCAGAAAATCCAGTGACAAGAAACAAATATTACAGTCCTGTAAGCAGGTGTGCTTATTGATGTGCAGGGTCACAGAGACTGGCAGCTGACTGAGGAGAATCTGCAGTCCCTGGGAGTGTCAGGCTGTGGTTTACCGAACCAAGGTGTTGAAAAATATGACAGGGTGAGATTATAAAAGAATAATGTTGCTAGAGTGGAGTTTTTATTGTTTAAGGAACACATATGCTATTTTTTGAAGTAAAATTGGATATTGCTGGTTGGCTTTGCATTAATCTGCTTTTATGGCGGTGTTTATACACAGCAGACAGCATCACTCTGTTATTTAACTGGTTGTAAGTGAAATGGAGCAATTCCGCTTCATTCAGGAGCGTTGAAGCAGATGTGCTCTGGCAGGTAGTCTTTGGAGATACGGCTGCGTTTCGCTTTTTGACCTGCGCTTGCTGTTCCCCTGTGCCAGGTCCTCCTCCGCTTCCCTCCCTGCATCCTTCGCTCGACTCAGACTTGTCGACAGCATTTCCATCACTCCCACCACAAAGCTTCTGCTGGTGGAGAACAGGCAAGATGCCCCTCAAGCATTTTAAACAGAAGCAAAAATCCTCCCTTGAATTTCTCACTTGGCTCTGCCCTGCCTTTTCTGTTAGCGGTCTGCAGCCCTGGGAAGTGATCTCTCAAGGTCTATTCCAGCTTTCCAGATTAATGCCTTAGTCTATGGGCAAGAAAGCGAGCGATACTGTCCGAGTTCATTAAGGCTCAACTACTATTTAATTCTGTGCTGTAAAATCTAAAGGCTCTGACTGCAGTTATGGCGGGGAAAGGTACAAAAAAGTTTTCTCTGGGCTCTGTTGGACCAAAGACCAGAGACCTCAGAGCAGGTTGCTTAAAAGTCTGTTCTTTTGCTGGAAGCAAATGCTGGCTCAGTTTGCTTCTTGTCTGTCTGCAATTCCTTTCGTACCTTGCCTTGCTCAAAAGCTTCCCGTTCCCTAAACTTACTGCATAATAAAAGAAAACATTTTGCAAAATGCTTTCTGAATTTACAAACCTTTTATCTTGCACTCAGGCGAGCTGTTAAACTCATTCAGATGAGTGGAAACTATGAAATCAGGTATTATGCGTGCCAATAAAAAATAGGACGCACTTCAAAGAGGAAGGGAATTTACCTTCAGACTCCAGGGGAATTCCACTGGAAGTTGGAATATTATTAGATACTTCAAGTTTCCTTCACCAGAAAGCATCTACCCAAATGCTCAGCAAACTGAATCACTTACTGGTGTAGTGGGCAATAAGATCCCAGAGGAATTCTCAAAGGATGATTAATGACTTCAGCTCTTGGGTCCCATAGGGGTGCCAGGGTTGTTCATGGCTGCAGCAGCACCCACTTTCACCCCGTCTCCAGGTGCCATCAGACAAGAGCAACCACCTCGGGGCTGCCGAGTTTGTCACTGTCTGATGGAAGTATTGTTCCTTCCAAGGGATCCAGAAGGAGAGCGAGTCCTGTGGCAATTTTCCTGCCTCCATGCTCCTAAATTTCCAAATCAGCAGGCAGGACCCCATTATCTTCTCAACAAGTGGAAAAGACAGGCAGGAGTGAATCAACTTTTCAAACATCAGAAGAATAGATCTGATTTCTTGAGCTAGCTAAAGCATTTAAGAGCTTACAGTATTTATTTATTTATTTTTTTAATAGATCCTTTCCCTCAACTTGATATTTGGGTTGGAGATAACCCCTGATTGCAGAGGAACTACTCATGTTTCACAGTTAAACAATGGATTAAATAACCTGTTGAATAGGTGAAAGGGAGCAAGTGATGGTTTTTTCACTATCAGTCCATTTGGAAATGTCTACGCAAAAAAATACCTTTGCAGTTCATTTTAGTGATATTCTTGACCAATGGTAGTGGCTACCTGTGGCCAAATATATGGCATGTTCTTCTTTTCTTGGGGCTGGGCTATGACTAGTCCGGTACCCATAAAATCACTGGAAAGATGCTTTTATAGGAATCATATTTGTGTGTTCTTTTGCTCACGGTAACTTGGTATTGTTAATTTGCAGAAAACATAGCGAAGGTGAAAGGGATGCTTTTGGTTGCGGAGGGAGAAGTTCTCTGATCTCCCACTGCTGAAAGCTTATAATGTGAGGAAACGAAAGCCAGCAAGTGTCCCAGCTGCAAACAGCAATAATCTGGAGGAGGTTCGGGGCTGTGACCTGCTGTTACAGTCAGACGAGGTGCTAAGGGATGCATGGATGAAAATCCCACTCAAAGATTGCTGAATTCTGTTTCCTCGATAGAGAGTGTAGTTTCTTTTCTAAGCCTTCCTTTAGAGAGCTTTAAGAGAGATTACACTTTTAAGCGGAGGTCTGTCTTTGGGGCATCTTTTTCCCCAAGTTCTTAGTCAATCCTGTCTTAGTGAAGCATTGCTAAAGATAAAACACTTTACAGAGGAGCAAAGATTTCCATTTAAGAGCTGGTGAATCCTGTTTGGTACGTAGGTAATCTTCACTAAAGCTTTCTGAAACCAACAGGAGCATTTAAGCCAGTTACAAGAAGCCACATAAGGAGTTGTCTTGAAGCAGACAAATCAATAGCTATCAAGAGTCCTAAAGCTGAAGGAAATCCCACTGCTCATCTCCATTTACCAAAGCTGGCTCCTCTCCTCCTAGTAGGATGTTCTCCAGCAGCAGAAGTTCAACACACTGTGGTGTAGACTGGGAGATTTGGAGAGCAGAGGAGGTTTGGGAGCCATTAGTTGGTCCTTGGGTGGCCATAAATCCAGCAAGAACTGCAGCTGCTCCTCTGCCTCCAAGAGCCAAGCCATGGCCAGCAAGCAGAGCATTTTCTGATGCGTTGCAGCCTTTGAGCTTCTAAATCCTTTGATTCCCTGGGGTCTGCAGGGCAGTTTGTGAAATACTCGGCAGGCAGAAGCGTTACCCACTTGGATTTCAGTGCCCTGTTAAAACGCTCCCAGGGCCGTGTACGTGTGTGCTATCTGAGTGAGGCTTGACAGCTTCATCTCACTGCAGCTGTGAGGACAGAGGAACCTGAAAGGTTTAATCCCCTGCGTGCTGTACCGTCGCTTCCTTTGCTTTCTGCTGGCCTAATTGCCGCTCGCTTGTGTAAGCGATCTGGGTGAGCTGTGATAAAAACTAAAATTTGAGAACTGAGGGAGAAGCGTGTTTGCTCAGATCAGGTGCATTATATTGTCTGTTCTCTCTGTAACTCCCTGAAAGGATGAAACCCACAGGGCTGCCATGCTTGGATAGGTTTGAAATTAGCTGCTGTCATCCTTTTCTCCTGCTCAAATTCACTGTGAATTTATCTCACCAGCCTCTCCACTCCCTGAACAAGAAGTCCATTTAATCCATACGCAGCACATTTCTAATCACTCCTCTTTCTTTTTTTTTTTTTTTTTTTTTTTTGGCAGGGAATTCTTGGAACTTCCTTAAAGTTAGCATTCAAGCTATTTATTTCATTTTCTGGGGCACTGAGTTAATTTCATCAGAATTTCTCAGGAGTCAAAATCTTGCTTTAAATAAATCCAAAGAACCCTATGACTTTTATGTCTTACAGCTCTCTTTTCAAAAGTAATTAATTCTTAAAGAGTTCATAACTTAAGAGCCAATAAAGAAGTCTTTGTCCTTTCTTTTTAATTACTGCTGGAGAAGTATCTCTTGTCTGTCTGAGATTGGTAAGGAAGTAGCTACAGCTCTGCCAGATAACTGATTTCCCAGTTTAATAATTTTTTCACTTAAATCACTTAAACGACTTCTCACATTAATAGTGAGAACTGACATCCAATGACCTTGCTGTATTGTACAAAACCATCTTTTCTGTTTAGATAAGAAGGTATCAGGCAGTTGCTACATGAGTCACAGCTGTGTCTCCTGTGATTTGTCATCAAATGGTCAGGTTTATACTACGGTAAAAGAACAAGGACTGGAGGGAGCCAGCCTTCTTTGTGGGGCATGTTCCAACTCTCAGTATTGCTGAAATTGCACAGACGTAGAGTACTTCTGCAAAGCTTGTGTGGTTTCTTTTTGTTTGGTTTGTTTGGGCTTTTGTTCAAAATGCGCAACTCCTTTGGATAGTTTTGAATCTTGTATTTGGAGAGCGATGGAGAAGGCTTGCTTCATAGCTTTCCTAATGGCTTGGATAACTCTTCCTTCTGTTTCTGCTTCTACATGCTTCCAAAATTCTGCCGAGGTAGAAACTTTTTAGAAGAAGCATATTTATCTGAAGAGGTTTCTTTGGCTTGGGTTTTCTGTTGGTTTTGGCTCTTTTTTTTTGGTGGTTGTTTTTTCAGCTGAGCTAAAGCTCATGCTTAGTTTAAACTGCTGTCTTGCAAAAGAAACTGATGTGAGGAAGATGCTCATCCTTATGGAATGACTGTTAAACAAATTCTCTTGTTTTCCAGTTTACTATTGCTAGTGCATTTACCTTTTGGCATGAAAGATTTTTATTAACTATTATATAAAAAATACTTATTTGAACAACCAATAGTTGTGTGTGCAGACTTTTGAACATACAGAGCTTAAAAAATAGAGAATATTGAAGCAACTCAGAAGTTACAAAAACTGTGTTTCAGAAGCTGTATAGGCACATTTAGAGTTTTATGGGCAGCAATGTCATCTTTTTGGACACTTGAGACTTGTCCTATGGTCAAGCAGAAAAGTCCTGTGGGCTTTCGCTAGCATGAGATAAATCTAACAAAATATTGTAAATGAAGGCAAACATCTCTCCTCCTAAGTCACGTGCATCTCATCCTCTGCAAGTTTCATGGATATAGAGTAATTGTCAACATCTTTTAAAATTCTCTAAAATGCAGGCAAATTTGTGCTCTATTGTGGTAAAAATAAAATGTGATAATGTGTCGATCCACTTTTCTCCCTCTTAAACGCTTTTGTCTGCACAGGCTGAGCGTAAGCCTTTTTGTGCACCATTACCTTTCATGTGGAAAAATGGGAGATATTTGAAGGCTTGGGCCATGGTAAGCCAACTAAAAGATGACAATTTGTGGACAACTTTCTAAATTTCTATGTATTTTTAAGATGCTTAGCTGGGTATCAGAAACAGGAAACCTCTTGCTGGATGGATCTCTTACTCTCTGAATAGGTCTCTTACTGTGTTTGTAAAGAGAAGGAAATGCATCTCATTATGTGCAATTCATACCTGGTGGGACAGCATGAGGGGACTACTTCTTCTATCTTCTATATTATATTTGCTATTTTCTTCTAGCTTCTAACTTATTCTAATATAAGGTGGATTCAAGCCCATGCAATCCTGCCAGTATAGGGAACTAACAACTAGATTTATGATATTAATTTAATCTGAAGGTCATAGTGATTATGGCTATTTTTTGTGGGTTTCTAGCCAAGAAAAAGTGACCAGTTGGCAAAATCCCACCTCAAATTATTTTCTAGATTCATTGGACTATGTGTTGTGTCTGTTCTCATTGAGAACATCAAGTAGATTGGATAGAGTAATGTTTGCAAGTAGATTGGATAATGTTTGCAGCCTTCTTGGGAACTCAGAAAGCTCAATGGTGTTAGATGCTGCAGTATCACTGAAATTTGTATTTAATGCAGTGCAAGTCCTTACGTGGTCCTTACAAAAGCAGCTCGGTGCAGGTGGGTTACTGAATAGATGGGAGCGCAGTCGCAAGTGGAGAGGAACGACTGAACTTCTGGGGTAATTCAGATAACTTTCTGCCTCCTGAAGGTATCCTTAGCTGAGGATAAATTAATAAATACCAAGATGAAATCTACCTAGAGGAGCTGGTGATGGGCAGAAGTTCCTCTTTCCAAGCAGCCGCGGGAGCGAGGGTGTGCCGGTGTTGGTGTTACCCTGATTGCTGCCCTTGCTGCAGAACAAATTTCCGGAGTTAATCTGGGCAAAAGGCTGGATAGAAATAACAAAGGAGTTTTTCCTTCTATTCCCAGCTTCTGAGTTACACTGCCTGCTGCCATCACCACTGATTTGGCCAGATTATAGGATAATTCATTAGTGAAATGACTGACTGTAATTGGCGTGCTCTGAACTGCAGTACGTGGCCTGTCCTCGTTACGGCAGCTCCATCAATGGCCTCGCCGACCCACGGCCACGCTTCCCTGCAGCAGTAAACACAGCCTTATTTTGTCAGCCTCTGTCCTGGTTTCGGCTGGGATAGAGTTAATTTTTTTCCTAGTAGCAGGCACAGTGCTGTGGTTTGGATTTAATAGGAGAAGAATGTTGATAACACGCTGATGTTTTTAGTTGTTGCTGAGTACTGCTTATGCCAGTCAAGGGCTTTTCAGCTTCCCCTGCTCTGCCAGGGGCACAAGAAGCTGGGAGGGGGCACAGCCAGAACAGTTGATCCCAACTGCCCCAAGGGCCATTCCATACCATACGGCGTCATGGGCAGTATAGAAACTGGGGGGGTTGGCCGGGGAGCAGCGATCGCTGCTGGGAACTGGCTGGGCATCGGTCGGCGGGTGGGGAGCAATTGCATTAGGAACCACTTGCTTTGTATATTATTATTACTATTATTATTATATTGTTATTATTATTATTTTACTTTATTTTATTTCAATTATTAAACTGTTCTTATCTCAGCCCAGGAGTGTTTCTCACTCTTACTCCTCTGATTCTCTCCCCCATCCCATCGGGGCAGGGGCAGTGAGCGATGGCTGCGTGGTGCTGAGCTGCTGGCTGGGGCTGAACCACGACAGCCTTGCAGGGCAGAATAAATGAGATCAGATGGGGCTGATCTGGGGAGTGACGCAGATTTGCGGGGGGAAGAAATGGCGTGGTAGTGCCAAGTCTTAACTTGCAGCGCCTGGCATTGCTTCCTTGCCAAGCGTGGAGTCATGCTGCCATACTCCCGGCTCGGCTTGATGGGAGACCGGTCTGCAGGAGGCATCACCAGAACAGGGTCTTTTCAGCCTCTGGCTCTGTAATGAGGAACAGCACATGAAAGAGTGGGGGTGGTTGCTCCCTCTCTCTCCTCCTCCCTCTTTTTAATGAGACTGGAATCACATGTGTGAAATAAATAGTCTGTATTTAATTGCTATTTTGCTGAGATCTAGACCAAACAGCAGTCATCAAGAAAATCTGTGCAAAGTCAGCTCTCATCTTCCACTGCTAAGAACAAAGTATCTGGAGTGAGATAGAGAGTGATGTCATCTGCCCTCTTCCAAAATTAATTATAAAGAATGTGTTTTGTTTCCAGTAGACTAAGGCTTTAATTGTACTGTGTGGAGGCCTGACATTTCCTCTTTTCCCGGGATTTTGCAGAAGTGAAATTTAATTTAATTTAGTCTAGTCTACCCTTGATTGGCTTAGAGTAGACTTGGTAGTGTAGGTTAATGGTTGGACTGGATGATCTTAAAGGTCTTTTCCAACCTAAACGATTCTATGATTCTGTAAGTGATTTCTGCAGGAAGAAACCAGGCTTGGAGCGCAGAGCAGGAGATTCAGACAACGTGGTGTCACACGTGTCCCCTGCCTGGAAGAGAGGATGAGGATATTGACATAGTGATAGTGCCACTATGTCCCCAAAAATAGGGACTACCCAATACAGAGAAGGGGAAAATGCCTGCAGTGCTTGGCTGATGTGGAGGGAGAGGAGAGCACCCACTGCAGAGGTGCTTGGTGGTGCAGATTTCTGGCTAGTGTGGCAGAGAGTTTGGCAGCCTTGTCTGTGCTGGGTTTGCCCATCCTGTGGGAATACGTGGCTTGCAGCTCTGGAAGCCCAAAGCGCCGTTTGGTTCTCAGGGCAGCTGAGGGGTGTTCTCAGCTCCAGGTCCTCCTGTTGCTAGTTGCAGGAGAACAGTTTTCCAGTAACTACCTGCAGAAGATGTGTTTGTGCACGGGTGAGCACCCCTTGCTGCTTCTTCTGAGTGGGTGCTAGCGGGCCTCTTGAATCATAGAATCACAGAATGGTTTGGGTGGGAAGGGACCTTTAGAGGTCATCCAGCCCAACCCCTGCAGCGAGCAGGGACATCTCCAACCAGAGCACGGTGCTCACAGCCCCATCCAACCTGACCGGGAATGTTTCCAGGGATGGGGCATCGACCACCTCTCTGGGCAACCTGTGCCAGTGCCTCACCACCCTCACTGTAAAAAATTTCTTCCTTATATCCAGTCTAAATCTATTTTTCTTTAGTTTAAATCCATTACTCCTTGTCCTGTCACAGCAGGCCTTGCTAAAGCTTGCCCCCCCCCCCTTCCTGCAGCCCCTCTCAGCACTGCCAGGCCGCACTCAGGCCTCCCCGCAGCCCCCTCCTCTCCAGGCTGAGCACCCCCAGCCCCCCCAGCCTGGCCATTACCCTACCCAGTTTTGGTAATAAATTAAACTGATTTTCCCCAAGTCGAGCCTGTTTTGCCCATGATGGTAATTGGTAAATGATCTCTCCCTGTCCTTATCTTCACCCCCTCAAGCTTTTCGTTGTATTTTTCCTCCCCTGTCCGGCTGAGGAGGGGAGTGATAGAGGGGCTTTGGTGGGCACCTGGCATCCGGCCAGGGTCAACTCACCACAGCCCCTTATTTAAATTTTTTTTAAACAACTACTGGTTCTTTTTCTTTGCAGTGGGGACTGAAGGTCTGGGATTCAGTAGTCTTGGAAATACACCTCTCGCTCCTTCACCTTGCCGTTAAGAGTTGCAGTAGGACAACAAGAACGAGCAGACTGACAACCTGTTGACAACTGGTAAGGTTGAAATCATCTAAGCTACCAGTGACAATTATCTAGTATTTTTCTAGTTATAAGCATGTGGGAAACCCCAATGTTTGACTCTAATCTCTTCACCAATCCTTAAAAGTCAGAGTTCATAGAAAGATAGTCTGACTTCTATTTTATTATTTAAAATGAAAACATACCTCTGTGTTTTTATTGTATTTCATGCTTTGGAATAAAACAATGTTAATTACTACTTCAATTTTACAATGCAATATTAAAAAAAAAAATTTCCCCTGTCTTGGCACCTAACAAAACCAGGCTTTTACATTAGTAATAAGAAAAAATGAGTTAGCACTATTAAAAGCTTTTAAAAGTAAAATTATTTCAAGGTCCTTTCTTTTTCTTTCAAAGCGGGAACTTTGAAAATACAAGTGCAGATGATTGGGTATCCCAATGAGTGGCACAAATTTATGTCACTTTAAAAATCCTCCTACCACCTCCCACGTTTGTAGATTTTATTTTAAAGTAAATGCCCACAAAACCTAAAACCAAATGAACATTATTCATAAGTCAGCTGATTTAATGCTCCTAGGAACCAGAACTCGAGTTCTATACAATGATAAATTACAATTATTGCAATACTTGCATTGTTTTAAACTCAATAACCTGCACTCAGTTATCCAATAACACTGCAGGCAGGCTGAATAATTCAGTCCCATCTTTCTTCTAATGTTGGAAGTCTTTTGAAACGGACTGATTCTTATCTTCTGCTATAGTCATTAAGGTGTCATTTAAAACCCACACAGCCTTTATGACAGCTTTATGCCTCCCGAAGGATTAAACTATGAAGAGATAAATGCGTTCTTTAAGTTTTTAGCAATGAATTCCATATCAAAGGAAAGCAGCAGATTGGTGTCTTTTGGACTAACCTTCATTAGCTTATATTTGGGCGAAGCTCATTATAGGTCAGAGAACACCTAGTATTATTCACATCACAAGGATCTGTCTGTGTTGCTGCTAGAGACTTGACCCTACTTCTTGTTGGGGTTGGGTTTTTTTTTTCACTTTCTTACGTGGCTCATGCTGACAGTGTCTGCATAAAATTAAAATTGGCTCATGGAAACCTGTTGTTTTTCCCCCAGTATTCTGTGTGAATTTTCAATTTGAGAGTTCTCTATTCTTTTTTTTCTCTCTCCATGTGCGCTCTCGTCAACTGGAATTGAGCAATCTCTTGGTTATTGGTAAAATGGAAAGCATCTGTCAGAGTCAGAAGTCCAATCAACGTTTATCACCCATCAGGGAACAGAGATTTCTCTTAGTAATAAATGTTAGGTCCAGTAGTAAACATCTCAATACCGAGCCTTCATTTGTGATCCTACAGATAACTCAAAAGCACTTCTGTGTTAATAGGAAGGCTTAGTTATTGATGTTATAATGGGGCTCAAAGACCTGAGCTGGTTTGCTTTGCCATTTGCTCTTGTGCAGAAGTGATCCTGAGCGTATCTACCATTTTATCCAGGGCTGATTTCAACTGCAGCCCATTGCGTAAATGATTCCACAACAAATTTCCTTCTGCGTTACAGGAGCGAGGATAATAACCTGCCATTAGAATTGCCTGAAAAATGCCACTTGTTGCCTCAGTTCTGTTCTTCCACGGGAAATGTTGAAAGCTTTTGTTTTCTTGTAAATTTTCCCGTGAGTAGGGTAAGGTTTTGTGATGAGAAACTCAAACAAAAGAGCGCAGTAAAATTCTCACCATTCACTGCCTGGCTGGGTTTAAACAAAACAAGACCCTTCAGCTTTTCTGCTGTGTTCTCTGCAGGACTGTGTTCTGCATGCATCACTATAGGAGATGAAAGCCCAATTATTATTATTATTTTCTTTTAGCTAAACTGAGAAGTTTTTACTGATAGAGAAACCAAAACCTGGTTTGTTTCTTGCCTTGAAAATGAAATTTAAAAGAAAGGCAGATCCAAACCTGAAAAACTTCTCTGTGGTGAGGTGTTTGGCTTGTTTCCTGTATTGGGAATATAATGCAGGATTTTTCCCAGAATGTTTTTCTTGACTTCAGAAGCCATATTGTCATTGAAAATACAGTTGGATGGCAAACCCCGGTGTCCTTAAATCCCTTGCCTCTGTACAGAGTTCCCTTCCCCTGCTGCCCGAAAAGGGTGTTTCGCCAGGACCCTGCAGCACGGCAGGGTCAGCTCCCACGTGGCCGTCTGTCCCCTCCGCGTGGTGCCCCACCGACCCATGGGGTCTCCTCTTCACCCATGTTGGCTCCTCCAGCCATGTACAGCAGCAGCTCAGCCTGGTCCTGGGCTATGGAGTGCACACGGCCCTGGTTAAAGAGCTTCAGCGGGGTATGGGTGAGTGTTGCAGGCACATCAAAGTGTTTCCAGATGAACCCATCAACACAATAATTAGTTAGGGCTAATATACTCTGGTTTAATACACTACTAGCATGAGAGTTGCAGAAGCAGGTTTCTAGTTTTGATCTCTCAGTTCTCTTGCCGAAAAGGCCTATTTGACTAAAAGGTATGTGAGGCTGGGGGGGAAGAAAGTGGTATTTTCTTTGGGGGTGGACCAAAAGTGGTATTTGTCTTTCATTGACTTAGAATTTTTTAAGAGGAAAATGCACAATGTAGAGAAATGCTTGAATTCCTTCCCGTTTTAGGAAATCCTGTGGGAATGGGTAGACCAGGATATACCTGACCATTCAAAATATACATGGTTTCCAGCAAGATGCCTTAAAAGAAATACGGCAGCTGGGTTTTCATTTCACAGATGCTGAGTGCCCTGTGAGTCCCACTGGGAGTATGGAGTTACCAGTTGGTCATATCCAGTATAAACCCAGCATGCCCTTTAGCAATAACGTTACTCAAGGCATAAATAAAGGGAAATAGGGACTTGTGTGAATGAGGGTCACCAAATGTGGTCCTGAGCTCTACCTCACAGCCATTCAGGATGCTCAGAGGGGTACAGGGGTGAACACATCTCCAGCCCCCAACTTTGGGAACAAGTGCAGCTCTGCGTGCCTCTGTCTTGCACCTCTGGGGACCAAGGAGCCGGCGGTTGTGTCCTGGTTTCAGCTGGGATAGAGTTAATTTTCTTCCCAGTAGCAGGCACAGTGCTGTGGTTTGGATTTAATAGGAGAAGAATGTTGATAACACGCTGATGTTTTTAGTTGTTGCTGAGTACTGCTTATGCCAGTCAAGGACTTTTCAGCTTCCCCTGCTCTGCCAGGGGCACAAGAAGCTGGGAGGGGGCACAGCCAGAACAGTTGATCCCAACTGTCCCAAGGGCCATTCCATACCATCCGGTGTCATGGGCAGTATAGAAACTGGGGGGGTTGGCCGGGGAGCAGCGATCGCTGCTGGGAACTGGCTGGGCATCGGTCGGCAGGTGGTGAGCAATTGCATTGGGCATCACTTGCTTTGGATGTTATTATTACTATTATTATTATATTGTTCTTATTATTATTTTACTTTATTTCAGTTATTAAACTGTTCTTATCTCACCCCAGGAGTGTTTCTCACTCTTACTCCTCCGATTCTCTCCCCCGTCCCATCGGGGCAGGGGCAGTGAGCGATGGCTGCGTGGTGCTGAGCTGCTGGCTGGGGCTGAACCACAACAGGTTGCTTTCGTACGACGCCTTGCTTAAGGGTCATTGTGGGAAGGAGGCAATTGGTGGAGGGAGGTGGGCTCGGAACAGCCCCAGGGGATGCAGCGCCAGCTGCTGAGCACAGCCTCATCTTCTTGAGGGACAGAGGGAGAGAGGTGGAGGTTCCTCTGTGATTTGGGAGAAGCCTCCTTTTCTTTTGAAGGCCAAGAGAAAGGGAGGTGTGCCTGAGCGAGCTGAGCTACAATTGCTTACCTTCATGAACAATAAAAATAGAGAGCTATTTTTGTAAGCTTAGCAGCTATTCACTCCTGATCACTCTCAAATTATAAATGAATAAGATAATGAGGGCTATTAAAATAATTTTTCATCGAGGTTAATAGATGAATAAGACAATTTAATGTTGACACATACATCTCCAGGATTAATTCTGCAGGGTGCTAAGCAAGCTGTCATCTTCCCAAGGATGGCTTTGAGGATGCTCAGGATCCATAGATGCCCTTGGAAAACCCAGCATTAGCCTGTCTCGGTTTGATTCTTCATGAAAGCATCATGTTCCTGAAATATTTAAGTTATTTAAATAAGTGCAGGGACACACTCCTACTCTGTGTCCTACTTAATGCAGCATTAGTGGATTGGTCACGTCATGCTGCATGAATAATGAAAATACAGATTCAGCAATGTTTACAAGAATAAAAGCAGAGCATTAAGTTCTGCTATTTGTCCCCTTTGTTATTTGTCAGTGCTCCCACAGCCACTGGCTGTTCTTGGTGATGCTTTTGAGCCCTGCATGACCTGCATGTTGAAAACATATTTTCCAGAGTGGAAATATGTATTTACCTGTTTTATGGGGAGTCATTATTTCTTCTGGTTAAAAATATTTTCAGTGATGCAGTCAGGGAGCTGATCTAATTCCACATACTTTGGCAGCTGGCTGTGCTTCAGAAACAGTGAAAGAAGTTGTCTAGAAACATAACATAGCCTGGAAGTCCTTTGTCCGAACTGTTTGGCAAACATCTCAGGCTTCATTCTGCGTCTATGGGGAGCAGGCTGATTTAGAAGCAGCCAGAAGAGAGGTGATGCACGTGGGGAGGACCTGTCTGTAATGCTCTCATTCAAATTGATCTGTCGAGTTCCCAGCATTGCTCTGTTTTGGACCAAGTGAAGTTCAGCACAGGTAAAGTGGCACAATCTGTTGCATAGTACTTGAGTGAAACTTTGAGTATACTTACAAAAACCCCAACAATTCTTTGCAAATCCTTTCCACCGGGGTTTTCTTCTTAGCTCTTGATCAGCTTAACAGAACTGGGCTTTTGGCTACAAACTAGAAAACTTAAGCCCTTTTTGATCATAATTTTTGCATATGTTTCTGGGAAAAGCTTGAAAAGGTGCAAGCAAAAACACTGGAAACCACAGGACTTTTAAGAAATAAAGGGTATATTTTTGAAGCAATGCAGAACTCCTTGTTAGCAGCTCCCCAAATACCTGTGGGGGTCTGAACGGCTCCGCTGCGGTGCCGCTTCCATGACCAACGCTCGTGGCCTTTCTCCAGCCAGGGCAACAAGCAACTCTGCTGCTCAGCGTAAGGGCACAGTGGTTTGTGACACTTGATCAGATGTATTAGGCGTCAGACACCCCGGAGACAAAAAACGCACTTGATTTCTAAGCATGGAAGATAAGGAGACTTCAGCTCCCAGAACAAGTTTACCAGTCGTCTATTACACCTGGCTATATGCCTTGAACTTCCACTAACGTGTCGGCTAGACAGATTAATCCCTGTGCTTTTGGGAGCAAGAGGGCAGGCAAGTCCAAGTATAAAAGCTGAATGAAGCTACCAAAATAGTTCAGAAGGCACAAGCATCAGTCACAAACCCTATTTCCACTCTGGAAGTGCCCAGGAACTGCCCTGCATGGGCAGAGGGAGCACTGAATACAAGCAGGGAGGGAGCTACTGAGCCTCCATGACTCCAGGGTTATTTTCCCACTGAGTAAATGATTTCTAGATCGCATTAACATATAGGTACCTAAAGCCAGCCTAAATCCTCCTGTAGGCTCCCAGGCCCAGCTCAAATCTAGTTTGGAGTGTGATTTGTAATAAATAATTAAGCACTTCAGAGAGGTGTCTTCCCTATGTGGCTTGAAAACTGGCTGAATTTAATGCTCTTCCTCAATGGATTTGCTTTGGAATGGAGAAATCTTTTACTCGTTGCTTAAAATGTGAAAATATCCACAAATGCTGTGCTTTGCTAACAGGTTGAAGACTACCACCTCCCTGGAAGTGAAAAGCTGAATCATTCAAGAAACTGCTGCGTTGAAGCCCACTCCAAAGCCTCATTGATTAAAAACAAGACCTGGAAATAGCTCTAGCCCCTGAGGATTTTTTTTTTTTTTTTCCACTTACAAAAACCTATGTTCAGTTCCTAATTCCCCTGAACACAGCTACTTATAACAAGAAACTTTGGTTTGATCGTCTGCTGCCCTCAGCGCATCCAGCTGTGTTTCTTGCTATGGTGGTAAATGGAGTAAAAGTGAAGAAATGGGGGTTAAGAAGAGGAGCTGTTGTCGTGGTTGGGTGTTAGAAGGTTTCTTAACTCCCCAATACGTTTCTGTTTTTAATGTTGTATAGTGTTTGCTTACAACAGAACCTGCTTTCATGTACGCATCCGGCACCACCGGGGTGTGAAATGGCAGCACATTTAAAGCAAGTGAAGCAGCGCTTTGATTTAACTCCAGCTGTGCAAGTGGAGACTTAAGTGAAGTGCTGCTGTTCAGCTCCTGGCTGAGAGGAAGGCTGCTGTAAGAAATAACTACAGATTTCTAAATTCTTGCCTGTTGGCTGACAGAAGTAGCAAAGCAGAATTAGCTGCACTGGATCACAGGACTAACAAGTACTAATTTCTGCACGGTTAAGCGTGCAATGAACTAGAATGAAGCAGGATCATAGAAAGGAGTTTGGTGTCTCTTTGTGGCTTCATGCATGACAACAACTTAAGCTACTCAAACAATTACAGAAATAAGATTAGATAAGCTACTGGTGAGCTTTTCCCAGCCCTGTTTCTGGCAGCCATAATTATTTTTACTTTTTTTCAGATTAAAACATTTTAGAATTAAAATGCACGAGCACCTTGGGAAAGAACAACAACTATGTTTTATTATTGTAAAGCAAATGCGTTTCACGTGAGGGAAGACCAGAGCCATGCACAGCCAGAGCTGGTGAGGCCAACAGGAGACTGAAGCCACCATTGTCCTGCAGCTCCTGGGTACCAGCTGGTGTGAAGGAGAATTCAGCATCCGATGAGTAAGTGAAAAGACATTACTGCTGGTCTGGATAGTCCATAATAAACCCAATGGTGATTCTTGTATTTGCCACAGGAATAATCAACTCTTCTTCTCCTGTTTCAATGTTAATTTATTCCTGATGGGACTGGCTATGGTTCTGTGAGCTGTCTTAAAATGTGATGAATGAGATTGTCAAGTGCCATGTCCGTTCCATGACTTCTGAGAAGGTTTCCTTCTAAGCCGTGCTCTTTGCTTCTGGCTCAAGCTTTTGTGGCTTACAAACTTGTTTCTTTGTGTTGGTGCTAGTGGTGGGCCTGGACATTAATGCTAATGAAGGGGAACGGGTTTTAGTCACTTCTTGCTTGATAGTCTGCCCGGTTTGGATGTACCAGCAGCAGTGAGCTGTGCAGGCTGTGCTGGGGCCCCTCTGCAGTGGCTGTGGAGCAAAGCAGGGATAAGAGCAGTGGCAGGCAGGGAACAGCCACCATTGGTGTAGATGGCTGAGGGAGCTTTGAGCAAGCCATACAGGGCAGGCCGTGGGCAATATCCACTTACCCTGAATTAGGGTAGTTGGTCTGACCGTGTCCTAACATGAGAATTTGGATCGACTCTGCTCTGGCCAACGCGTGACCATGCAACATCAACTACTCCAGCATCGCTATGCCAGAAAACAGCCTTGGTGGCAGCACTTGGTCTCCTTGAACACGTTTTTTGTGATAATTAATCATGCTTATAAAACATAATTGCCCTTTGGACTATGCCTCTGTCATGCTTCCTTTTTTTTTCTTTTTAAATAATTAATTTTGTGCGGGACATTCCTGGCTCTAATTTGACAAGCACAATAACCTGCGTAGGTAAGAGTCGTTCTCCTTAGGTGATTTAGCAGTGTTACGGTCAGCAACAAATTACGTTTTCTCCTCTGATCAATGTCTGCCTGCAGCTCTTGTCTAGATTTTTAAGAGGGCAATGATTCGAATTTTAAAATCTATAGCGGAAACCAGACCCAGCTACTACAACATGGGGAAGGCTTAAGCCAGCAGAGACACAACCTCCTTAGTGCAGGACAGGGGGTCCAGGTACTGATTCTCCTTCCTCTTCACCATTAATGCTCCCTGGCAAATGTACATCTTCTGCTCTTGCAATGCAATTGCAGTCCCACCTGTGTGCTCAGAGCTCAGCTGAACATGGCCCGCTGTAAATTGTGGTTGAAAACTAAACTGTGCAATAAAACTGTAAGGGAATATAAATAGCTTAAATGGTGAGGCATGGAGGATGGGTAGTAATGGGGACCCCAGAAGTACTGGAGGGAGCTTGGCAGGCAGAGGAGGCAATGAGAAGAGCGATAGACTATTGAACCCACTGGAGACAAAAATAATCAGGGCAGAGCTTAGAAGATGAAGAAACTCAGAGGGTCAGGCAAGGAGAAGAAACCCGCTTGACACAGCCAAGAGGATTCAGAAATGAATTTTTGCCCATGGGGATCACACCACCTCATCTCACTCCTGATGCTGTCCCTCTGCCCAAGAGGCTGCAGGCTCCTGGGGGCACGCTGGGGACCCGTGGGGTGGCACAGATGTCCCCATGTCCCACCCACAGCCCCAAGAGGCTGTTGAGGAGTTTGTGGGGAGGCCCTTTTCTTGCTACTGGGTACCTCTGTCCAATTTTCTTTTTTCCCCAAACGTGCTCAAGGGTCTTCCTTGCTTGGACTCACCCATCTTTTCATGCTTACTACAATTGTTGCCTTAAATCTGGAGACCCTACAATAAGCAAAGCGAGGCGTGTTATCACCCGATGGTGTATGTGGAGAAGGCTTTTTCTTTTAAAAATCTCCAATGTGATGCTATGTGATTACAAGAGAGCATGCAGAGCTCCTGTAACATGACTTGCTGACAAAATGGCTCCTAGTTAGGTATTTAAGGGGGTTTGCTGCTGAAATAATACACAGTCCCAGCATATGGTAATTAGAGATAAGCAAACAGTTGAAATAAAATCTCTTAAATTATACCATACTGTGCACAAGGAAATGTGAGGCACATAAACAAGCTTTCTTCCCTAGCTGCAGACAGGGTGTTAGCAGGTGATTCACTAGTGATGCGTCTCTCCCCTTGTCTAGTTCATTAGATCATCATTAATTTACACCTGTGTTTGGTGAATTACAGCAAAATGAGGGCTTAGAAAACAGCCTGGTTTTTTTCAACGCTTACAAGGAAGAAATGTTACCAAACAAAGTGAGCTCCCTTGGAAAATTAGGAAGGTGTTGGCTTCTTCCCCCAAAAGCAATTTGTTAACCCAGATATTTCTTAAGTCTTATTTTTAAGTCCACCACTGGGCTTGAAAGCAATTTTGAGACCCCTTGTCCTACACACGGCATCATTTCTTTGTGCCTATGAGTAGCTTATCAATTCAGCATTTACAAAATCTGTTATCTTGTCTAGAAAGCATGAGGAAAGGGCTTTTCCTATTGATACTACAGTAACAGCTTAGTGTGGAAAAAAACCAACCAACAGCACTTTTGGTTGTAGCTGGGGGCGGCTTTTGACAAGAACTGTATTTTCTCCCCATTTCTGTGCCTGCATTTACATTGCTTCATGCCATTTCCAGGTATTTTGGAGGGGTCTTTGAAAACGCGCACGTTGACGGGGTTGAAAGAAGGACCATCCCTTGGTAGCGTGTGCGGTGAGCCCTGTCACAGTGGCCATCAGAGATGCTGCAAATGGAAACTGATGGGAAACAATGTCACTTCTGTGAGGGGCTTAGGGCAGTTCATCTTTTCTCTAGGAGAAACCTTGTAGAGATTTCTCACTTTTGAAAGTTGTGCGTACTGGGTGCTGTGTATATACATGCTAACTTCTGGTTAAAATAGATGAATAGAAGTGTTTCAAAAAGTCTAACTTAGGACAGTTCAGATCTCGACCTAATGCAGGATCCATGCTGGAAAAAAGAACAGATCAGCCTCCTGGCTGCTGAAATAATATTATTCTTGCTTCAGTGTTTATTTGGGGAGTTTTCACCAAATGGTGCAGGAGCGTGTCTGTAAGCACTGTCCCAGCAGGCAGCAATTCCCTGGTGATCCATGGCAGAGGGGGTGGACCAGGCTGGCATCCACGGAGCTTGGATGTCAGGCAAGGATTTCAGCTTTTAGAGATGTGCTAGAGCAGATCTGCAAGAAAAGTAGTCAGCCTAGATATAAAACGGTCTTTGTAAGTGTTTGATGAACCTCACTGCTAACAGTGCATATCTTATTTGTAGTTAGAATTTATTGGTGCTCAGTCACCCGTCGCTAGATTTCAGGATGTCTTTTAAAGCAAGGCTAACCATTTTTCTATTTTTTTTTTTTTTTTTTTAATTTGAGGTTCTTGTAGGCCATAATCAAGTCAATGCATATGCATCCTAAACAACACACTATTAATCTGCTTAAATTTTCCTCTGGAAGAAGAATTTTTGAGACCAGGAGCCACTCTTTTTTGAAACTAAACCCACTCCCATGGGTGGTATTTCTTTCTTAAAGTGCCAAGATACGAGTCTTAACAAGGGAAAAATAGGGGATTTTGATTAAGTCGGCATCCTAAAGATGCATCTTAAACAATACAAATACTCCCAGACTGGAATAGGAAGCATGATAGTGTTTCATCATGTGAACATCTAACCCTGACATCCTCTATTCACTGGCCATCTACTGTTAGCAATGCTACCTGCATGAAGCCCAATAACTTGTGATTAAAATAGAGCTGCTATTTTTGAAAAGCAGTCTATCACCAAGACTGAGAGAGCTGGAGAGTTTAGCACTCTCCTTCATAAGCTGTTTCAATGGTTAGATACTCTCGCATCAAAAGTGCGAATGCCTCTTCCTATTTCACCTATTCTGTGATTTTTCCAGCTCAAAATTTCCTAGCTAGGAGACAAATTACTGCTTTGCCTGCTAGATGTCTACAACATGAGATATAGATGACTGAAGGAGGGCAAAAATGTTGAACACTTTGTCATTGGAAGTGAGAGGGGGAGGGAATTTTTGCTGAAATATCCTGTTTTTCATGTGCTGCTCGCCCAGGAACGGGCACAAAGGGAGGCATGAATCTCAGCTCACAGTAGACATGCAGAAATTGGGTGTCTAGTCTAAGCTGCCTGTCTCAACCCCTCTCTAGTCAGCAGAGGGGAACAGCCCAGCCCTTCCTAAAGGGTGTTTCGTTAGGTAGGTATCAAATATAGACTGAATAAAGCGTGGCTCACTGGAGATCTTCTCTTTGCTCCCCTGACTGCAGAGACAGCTTAGGCGACAGGTTTGGTTCAGACGCTCAGTTTTCAGACACGATAAGAAGCTGAGCAGGATGGTCTTCCTCTCCCCCCAAAGCTATAAGCTTGTACCCCCACTCCTGTGCTCCTGGAGTGTATAGAAAAGTTGGTCCATGCTATTTGGGACATCAACCCAGTTCTTCAGTTACTTATACTTGTCTGCATCTTTAACTATGAAGGATTGAGGAAGATGAAGGGGAAACCAGCAGTTCTTCCTGCAAAGACTAATAGCTGTAGCAGCAGAGATCTGTCATATCTTCACGACTGCCTTGGTTTACAGTGCAGTCCCCATCTGCTGCATGTAAAAAAGGCAACGTCAGCCATAAAATATTGGAAGTCTGACTCCAGCACAAAGATCCCTGACAATTTAATAAGAATTCCTTGTGATGCTTCACAAGCTCTTTTATAGTTTTGACACAATGCGTCAGGCAGGATGGATTACATGGGCTCCCAGGCACTTTCCAAGAGGGAATTGCACTGGCCAATACATATGAGTCAGCTAACCATCTCCCTTTATCATTGTAGACTGATGCCTTGCATCCTGTAATCTGAGGCTAACCTTATACTCCCCGACCCTTTCTTTTGCCATGAGACGAGATAGAGGATGTTAGTGCTACCTCCTCAAATGGCTGACACATAATCCTTAATGGGACATGGGATTTAATAAATGCATGGCTGTATTGCTTGTATGGGAAAGCTTTGTATCCTTCACGTAATCACACAGAGTCAACAGGGAAGAACATAACCTTTTACATACTTATTTTCCTGAGATCTGTGAGTATATCCCAAATAAATCTTAGAAGGTGGTTTCATTTTTCTTTTGCGTGGTTGATACTCAGCTTGCAGGGAGCTGATACATCTGCTTATATTCTTCATCATCTTGCAGAATATATGTAGTGCACAGCACCATGAACAAGAACTGGCTGGAAAAGGGATGCTGTTATTTCCTCTTATCTCAGCCTATGATTTTTGAAATGAGCTGACATAAGATTTAATAAAAGGGAAGTAAAATGCTTTCTGCCAAGCTTCAGCTTTTGATTGGAGGAAAGAAGAAAAAAAAAAAAAAGAGAGGAATCTGAGATATTTCTGATTTCTAGGGTAGCTTTGTTAAAAGAAAAGATGTTATGGCTGTACCTGGATTAAAATACCAGACTAATATCCTTGATCACTACTGCAAGACAGTCTCTAAGTCACATGTGGCAGCAAATTCCCTATCAGAACTCCACCCCAGCTCTTTGACAATGTTTGAATGGGAAATAAATATGTGACTGGATGATAAACTGATGTGTAGCACAGAGACCAAAGGGGAACATGGAATGTGTCAGGGCAGGAAAAACACAGCTATACCACAGAAATGGGATATTAAGGCCTATAGGGAAACAGAACTAAAAAGTTTCCTAGTATGTATTAAACAGGTCTTCTTGCTGCTGTCATCTAGTTACAGCTCTCAGCGAAAAGGTGCAAGGCAGCTTCCACTGCTGTCTGAAAAAAGCAAAAGGTAGCTCAATAGTGAAAGCATCCTGAGTTTCTGAGTTGCTCCTAAGTCTGTGAGGAACAAGAGAAGAGAATCTTTCACCCTATTAAAAATCCAAAATTTAGGGAGATACTGACTAAAAGGACACTTGAAAAACGAGTAGGTTGAGTGATGAGAAATGCAGACACGTGGTTATTCAAATCCCACACCCTTTCCTGTTCTTGCTGTCCTGAGTGGTGACTTCTGGGCTCACAAGAGTATAAGGAGAGAGCAGGTCAGAGCCCTTGCTAACCAAAGACATTGGTTTCTACCAGCTGAAGACTTGGCTCCCAAATCACGTACTCTAAAGCACCATGCAAAGCATGCAATGATGAAGGTACTCAAGAAAGACTAGGTCAATATTACACATTTCTGCATGATGAGCATCAGTATGTGATGTGAATAGATGATGTGTGGCTGCTGCAGAAGGAGCCTGGGCATGGACAGAGCTACACTAGTAAGAGATAACTTTTGTAGATGAGGGGAGGACATGATGTTATTTCAGCAGGAAAAACTCCTTGTGGAAATTCAAATCGGCCCTAAGGGATGGTGCCAGAGGAGCAGAGCTGTGGTTACAGATACTCCACCATCATCTTAATTGTTTTTGAGTCCCTTCTTGTGCAAATAAGCAAAGGCAGTGGCAGGTTTATTGCCTTTGGGATTAGGGTGGCTGGCTGCTTAGTTACCAGCAAAACCTGGGATGAGTCTCTCAATATAAAGAGTGTTGTGGTTCCTCCCCTCTTGTACTCCATGGCTCCTTGCTGCAAGTTTTGGTAGAGCAATCAATGCCTATTCATGGGGTTTGGCACCTACTTCAGCAATAGTTTGTCCTGTCCATCTAGATAGATTTTAAGCTTATCAAGTTTAGCTCAGAGAGTCATCTGCTTTCCGAGTCATCTGCTGCCTCCAGTGAGGATACTATAGAGTCATGATATAAACTCAACCACTTGGAAGCAGTGATCTTTAGCCACTAATGCCATTTTAATAATGACAAAGCTCCTGGTTAAATATAACCCTTTGATCTTTGAAAGGTTTGAAAATGAGCAGAACACAGCTGAAGTTCAGTTCAGATTACCTGCAAATGTTTGCACACAGCACTGTGCCCTTTGGGGCTGAGGGACCACATTTGTTAAAAAAGACAACACAAAACCCCAAAAACTTAATTAAATTAAAATAAGTATCAAGAGTGATTTGAAACGAGCATGGTTAAAAATTAGAAATGCTTTGACTTCTGGCTGAAAAGTGCTCCGAGAGACATCTCAGCGAAGAAGGTAATGAACAGCCAGAAATATTATTCATGAATGTTCAGTTGGCTTTTAAATAGGACTTTGCTTTGATTGCTGGCTCATAGACCTGAGTGGCAATGATCTGTCAAAAAACAGTATTTCATCTCTGGTCCAGGGAACTTTCCTCAGGAACTGTTCACTGTCTTGTTAGAAGGTTATTGACTGTTGTATTATACCTGAAAAACAGCCTGTGAAAAGGTACTACGAGTGCTCAGAAACTCTGCAGAGATGCAGGTGGTTGAGCTGGGTGAGAAGAAGGATGGTTGTTATCAAGCAGAAATGTTTTGGAGGAGAATGAGCTTTACCCCATCTGGGGGCTGACAGGCCAGATGTTGGCCACGGGGAAGCAAAGAGCATCCGAAGAGCTGAACCAGGCAATGCCGCACCTCTGACACTACCTGGGAGGAAGGGGGGGGAGATGCAACCATGCAGCTGGTGCTGCTGGGGTCAGTGCTGTAGCTCATAGACAGCAGGGTCCCCCCACCGTAGGACCTGGCTTTGTGGAGGGGCACCACTGGATACAGCCCTGCGGCAGTGTGGATAGGGGCTTGGTGATGGCCCACCCATCATCCAGCCCATTTCTCTCTGGGGCTTGGCTACCTTGTCCTTCAAGAAATGCTACTGCTCTTCAAACCATTCAGCTTCAGTGCTCCAGGGCTAAGATCCGTGGCTCCCAGCTGATGCCCTAGGCTCAGGCATGAGCTCTGGTCAGGCTGAACCGTGCTTCAAAGCAAAGGGTGGATCCCCTGCATGCTAGCTACAGACTCAAGCACTGTTTTGCTCTCTCCTTTGCACTGCTGAGGAGTTCTGGGGGGTTGGTTCATAACTAAAAAATCTCTTTTGAGCAGTGAAAGAAAACTTACTTTATATAACGTTCTCAGGGTCAAGATCTGTGAACAGTCCTATCTTCCACTCCCAAACTTGTGTATTCTAATGCACACACCGTCAAGCTTTCTCCTTCCCACTGCTGTTTGCAAATGTGTTCAACTTGTCTTTGCTGTGCTGTCTGCAAAAAAGACCTCCCTAGCAGCTAACAGCAACGTGTTCAGACCTCTGGCTGTCTTGCGATAAGTATCTCTGTTTTCTTGCAGCTTCCATCTGATGTTAATGTTTGCAGCTTTAGATTGAGGTGATACGCACCCAGCAGCAGTGACTGTCCTCTGACGGGTTTTCTGTCCCTGCAATGCTGAGCACGAGGGGGTTCTTATTATCCCAACTGTTAATTATGTTTCAGATACATGGATGTGACAACCAACTATCCAATATGTCTGTCTGTAGTTTTGCTGTTATAATCAGAGAATTCAACGTTTTCTCTTGCGTGCTCAGGAAGCAAACTTTGGTATGACCTGGGAGAGGCAGCTTGCTGTCCTCTAGCTGGGTGGCAAACCACCTTTTCTGCTTTTTCCACCTTCAGTCAGTCCTCAGATTTCCCATTTCCCTGAGCAGCAGGATGCTGGTGGTGGCTTTGGCTGGTGCACAAACAGCTCAGCCTGTGTCCATGATCTGTAGCAGCTGTTGGCCTGGACGTTTAACGATGGAGAAGGACAGGAGGGAAGGACAAGGACCCTTGATGCCATGTATAGTCATACACTGGCAGCCAGCACTGACTTATTTTGTTCTGGAGGTGATATCATCTTGATGGATGGGGCCCTGGTGACACCTGGCAGGGAAGGAGCAGCAGAATAAGTGGTAACATGATCATTAAATTTGGTTGATGAACCAGAAGAATTGGTGGAGTGTGACTTTGGCCAAAATGAGTGATTTTTGCCAATGTTTGTTTCAAGGATTTTTGTTTGTTTGTTTTGGGATGTGTGTGTGCATACACATGCATTTCTTTGTAATGCCGATTATGTTAATAGAAAATACAACTTCTGGACTGAAAAGACATAGCTAGTTTATAAGATTTAGAAAGACAACAAACTTTTAAAATGAAATCTCCTAGGTACTGCAGATCGTTGCTCGAACAGCAAACTAAGGTATCTCTAATTGCCTTGATTATTTTAGGGAAACTGGTCTAACTGGGGAAAAAAAAAAATCTCTAAGTAATGTATGAAATGCGAAACTCATTACCCACAGCACAGAAAGAAGCTACAGTAATTAGTAATCACACCTGTGTTATCTAGATCAGCCTCAGCCAGGAAAAACCCTCAGTAAAGTTTGGTGCACAAAAGGAGAGCAGATATCATAACTTTCCATGTTGTGGTTGTTCATCCTGTTTCAGGCTTTATTTCTTTTCATCATTCCAGAGATTTTGGGGGTGCATTTCCAGCTCATCAGCAGGCAGGCTTTTTGCTTTAGAGCTTCTCTGAAGAACAAAGAGAGATGCAGCATCTCCTCCCTGCGCTCTGAGAAACTGGAAAACACCAGCATGGTGCTGGAAACTCGTACGGACGCGCCTCTTGCTGCAGCTCCGCAAAAGGACCCGTGAGTCGGGGCATTGCTTATCTTGCAACAAACCCCACTCACTGCATCCAGCCTCTGGGAACGAAGAGCCTACATGTGGGCATGTTTCTGTACGGCTCCGCACACGAGTGCGTCGTGAGACAGAAGCGTGCCCTTTGAAGGAGCTGCCCATCAGGCTTGCCTTTGATGCGGGGTGGCCGAGCAGTCCTCAGCAGATCCCGAGGTGCAGGCGTCTGACAATTACACTTGTCCATTGGCTGTGAGTTGGGTTGCCAAGGTGATGGATTTCAAAAGGCCAAATCTGTGCTCAATTTTCAAAGGCTGGGTTGTTTCTTTTGATCTGCAAACCAGGGGGAAAGACAGATACAGGACTGCTGCCTTTTTTGTTCTGTTTTGTTTTCTTTCTGTAGTACAACCTGAATGATCCTGGCAACTGAATTTGTTGGGTTAAAAACTTGGGGTAAGTCTTGACAGTGAGTCATCTTGTTAAAGTCACTATTGAACCGCTAAGTATTTTTGCAAAAAGACATCTAAATACTGAGCCTGTGAATTCTTTAATATTCTCTAATTCACGGGCAGAGTGATGTAATTGGGTTGACTTTTAAAAACTTCACTCTACTACGGTGGTATCCGTGGGCATCCAGGATGCTGTTCGCAAAGGCTTTTGGATGCAAACAATAGTTCTTGCTAAGTACAGCTCATCGGAGGCATTCAGTTTGCCAAGGGAGACTGGGACCAGTGTGAGAACACACGTGAAATTACTACATCGCAAACCTGAATAAGGACCTGGCACAAGAAATTACTTGTAGATTTCTGGTTTTTAATTGCGCTGGGGTTGGGTTAGGCTCACAGCTTTTTCCTTGGCCTTTTTGTTGCCTCCTTATGTTAATGCTTTTTATCCTCAGCTCAGAAGGAAGATATTCTGACTCAGCTATTTAGATCCCAAAGACCAGTGAAGAA
This sequence comes from Pelecanus crispus, assembly GCF_030463565.1. Classification (NCBI taxonomy): domain Eukaryota; kingdom Metazoa; phylum Chordata; class Aves; order Pelecaniformes; family Pelecanidae; genus Pelecanus; species Pelecanus crispus. The sequence continues at coordinate 72,545,154 of NC_134648.1, forward strand.
CCTTGCACAGCGTAGTGCGGTGATTTTAAGCCTATCTTCCCGATATGCTGCTTTCGTAGTTGAGGGAATACAATAACTAAAACGCGTGGTGCTCAGCTTTTGCAGATATCTATGTCAAACACATTTCACCCACAAACAGTGTAAGTGATGTTCGGAACTAGGCAAAATAGTTCTGCATTTGTACATTGTTTTTTAACTGACTCCTTGAGCCTGGGCATTCTTGATCACTCCTATTTTACCATGCCCTCAGTGTATATTAGATGAATGCTCTACCATTTCAGGGTGCTGGAAGAAGACAGGAAATTTGCATAAGGTTTCTCTTCCTCTGCAGAAATTTGGTTTGCAAAGACTTCAGGTGGGTATCTGGCTCATGTTAGAGAGCTTTTCTGACCAAAACAAAAAAAAAACCAGTTGCTTATTTTCAGCAGAGAGTAATTAGGTACCTATAGGTCTTACCACTAACTGGTATCTCTGGTCTGGATTAAGTTTTTGCAGATTAACTAACTATTACACATATACCTCCCATCTGTGCCCCCAAGCTGTGGTAAACACCAGGAATTCATCTTTTCCTGGTCTGCAATAATAGAATCATAGAATGGTTTAGGTTGGAAAAGACGTTTAAGATCATCCAGTCCAATCATTAACCTAACACTACCAAGTCCACCACTAAACCAGTTAAGGGCAGAGGAATAATTTAATGTTTCTTGGCTTGGTGAAAAATGAAGAAAAGAGTAAAGTGCCTGTAGTTTACATAGTTGTGGACTAAGCTCGTGTACCTGGACAGCACCTGCAGTGAGGCTGATGGATGATACTTGAGACATAACGCTCCAGTCTCTTATTGAAGCCCTCAAACAAATGTGTCCTTGTCTTCCAGCCTGAGGCATGAGCAGGTTTTTATAGAAGTGCCAGCAACGTACTGACTAATCTCCATCTGCTCGGGTCAGAGGTTGCTAACATATAACCTGCTGGAAAGCATACCTTTCCCATCGTCTTGGCTGACCTCTGCATGCTGTGCCTACGTGGAATTGCATGGGGCTCGGTTCTGTGCCGGCACCTGATGTCATCCTGCGCATCCGCTCTCTGCTGCCCGGGATGCTGCCTGCGTGTCAGAAGATGTCAGTGTTGATTCTGACTGCTGGTTTGCTGGCACAGGTAGTGTCTGCTGCTCGTGCACTTCTTCTGCAGACATCTGCTGTGTACTGCCACTGTGCAGGCAGGATAAAAGCGCTTGTTTTTATACCTGTGCTTTCCTCTTGTCTGTGGTTTTGTGTGATCTGCCTTGTGTTGGTGGCCCAGTGCACTGCCGACCTTCCGCTGTTTCCATGTCTGCTGAATCCTGGTGGCTGAACACACTCTGACTGAGCTGTTGGTTACTATCTGTAGTTCCTACCCTTTGGCGTCTGCATTTCACTTCTCTTTGCAGCTTTGCTAATGCCGACACTTTCACACAGATATAGAAGTGTGAGTCTTATTTTTCTCAGGGCTTTAACTTAAGCTGCCGTGGGTACTGCAACTCTCCATATGCTGACTCTTGTTGTTTTTCGATGTAACACTCTTTTTATGGTTCAACTTTGTAGTTCAAGTATTCGCTGTCTTTCAGAAACAGCAAGACATCCTTTCTTCTACCTAAACTGTGGCTACTTTTAATGGTTTCTGAAATGTTCTGCTGCTGAGAGTATTTTCTTTGTCTGCATGCACCACTTTTGATATCCCAAGAGCCTAGGGTGTGGGCAAATATAAAAGGCAAAATCCTACTTTTAGATAATACACACTGACTATGCTGCAGGTCTTCTTGCCTTGCAGAACGTGTTCCAGAATTGGAACAAATCCTGCCCTGCTGGTAGGTTTTGGCATTTGTTGGTGCCCAATTCAGGGAGAGAGTGGTGTGTTATGACTGAATATGAGCCAACAGCGTGCCCTGGCAGCTAAAGAGGCCAACCGTGTCCTGGGGTGCATCAAGCAGAGCAGAGCTAGCTGGTCGAGGGAGGTGACTGTCCCACTCCACGCTGCACTGGTCTGGCCCCACCTCGAGTACTGTGTGTGGTTTTGGGTGCCTCAATATAAGAAGGACGTCAAACTATTGGAGTGTGTCCAGAGGAGGGTGACCAAGATGGTGAAAGGCCTCGAGGGCAAAACTTACAAGGAGTGGCTGAGGTCACTTGGTTTGCTCAGCTTGGAGAAAAGAAGGCTGAGGGGCGATCTCATCTCAGTCTACACCTTCCTCAAGCGGGGCAGTAGAGGGGGAGGTGCTGATCTCCGCTCTCTGGTGACCAATGATAGGACACGAGGAAATGAAATGAAGCTGCGTCAGGGGAAGTTCAGACTGGACATTAGGAAAAGGTTCTTCACTGAGAGGGTGGTTGGTCACTGGAACAGGCTCCCCAGGGAAGTTGTCACAGCATCAATCCTGTCAGAGTTCAAGGAGCATCTGGATGATGCTCTTAGTCATCTGGTTTAGTTTTAGGTAGTCCTGCAAGGAGCAGGGAGTTGGACTTGATGATCCTAATGGGTCCCTTCCAATTTGAGATATTCTATGGTTCTATGGTTACACTATGCTTGAATATTGCCTTGAGAGGTTTTAGGTCCTATTTCTGAGGGAGCACTCCTCCATCTACTCTTTCTGGTGGTTCTGATCCATTCAGAGCCGGCTCACCTGTTCATAGCATCTGCTCATCTCTGGTGTGTCCTCAAAGCCTACCCTCACCTGAGCAGCTCTGCTACAATGTGATCTCCTTGGTAATGCCTGCCCACATGCAATTCAGATGCAGCAACCTTGCCTTGCCTTGGTTGCAGCCAACCTACTCTTCTGCTATGGCCGGGATTGGTCAGTTGATGACCTTTAATGACTGTTCTTTGGAAAGGAAAACTCAAAGAAGCTTTTCCCTCCTCTTGCACTACAGGAATACTGTACAAATTAATAAACATAAGGCTGGGCATGTAGGGAGTTCATGGCAACCAGGTTTCATTGCAGGTATACAGACAGGTTGACTAAATCATGAAAGCAGATAGTAAATACAGGGCCAAGTGACAGAGTAACAGATTATTAGTGGACAGAGAAGTGCTCCTAACCCCTGCTGAGCCTGCAAGCAAGATAGCTGCTAGAGGGAGAGGGAAGCTGTTTCTCTGATGGTATCCAATGGTCCCAGCAATCTTCCCAAATGGCTAGAGACAAAACTCATCCTGAAAACTCCACAATCTACTTTCATGTCCAAACCCGTGCAAAGGGGGAATCCTCAAAGAGTGTTTAAGCTCATTGTGATGTGGAGCAGCTGGAGCAGAGCTGAGGACATGGCCACACACTGGGCAAGGTCTGTAATGTCATGTTCGTGGTGTTTCTCTTCTGAATGAACCCAAAGAAGAGTTTATCTACTTCCCAAAAAAGCAAGAGTGGCCAGAATTCCCATACCTCTTCTCTGTTCTGGAGATCTGAGCTTTGAGATGGGCATGGGTCACCTACAGAGGAATGGCCAGAGGGATCTGTTTCCTGTGTTACTCCTGGAATTGGGTGTTCGGATTTGATGATGTAAACTTCCTGCAGCTTCTTGGGAAGGTTTGCAGAGCAGAGGCAAGGTTGGGGCTGATCTTCTCAGGCACAGTGTTGGTACCTGCTGGTACGCCTTTGGAGTCATCCCATGAAGAGCATTTGTACAATGCAGAGCTGAGTAGCCAGACCTGAGCTCATTCTGAATCAGCTGGTGCTTGGGGAATTTCCACCTCGTTGAGGTGACATTTTGTTTGTGTCATGTAGCCTTGCTGAGAAACAGTGAATATTAGCCTGGGAGGAATTGCATGGTAACCTGGCAGTGTTGCTTCCAACATCTGAGCTAACTTAACAGAGACAGCTTGAATATCCCTCCACAACTCTACCTAGCATCTTACAGACATATACTTTGTGGTCTTGTGCAGTGAAAGAAGAGGCTGAGGCTCCCAGCAAAAGCATCTTTCTCTCTCCTTCTTTGCCAGACTTTATGCTTAAAATTTTTCCTCTTCAGCTTCTTGTTCTCATGGGACTGTATTAGCAAAAAAGCTGGAATTTGTACCAGGCTCTGCAGGCAGCTATTTGATCTTCACTGCCTCTTTTTGTTTCATCTTCAGATACACAGAGTGCTGGCCCGGGCACTGGGATTCTGTGTAATTCTGGAAGCTTTCCGCATTTAGTTTTCCAGAGTCCTTTGTGACATGGCTAATGCTCTTTCCATGTGGAAAAAGTGGAGCAGGCAATATCCTTCTGTTTAAATATCACAAGGTAGTCCTAGTTGCTTAGGAAAATCCGTAATGTTTTACAGTCTATCTGTTCCTATGAATTTTCTACGTATTGGAAAGGTAGTGGTATCCAGAGAAACTTCATTGGTTTCTGCTGTTCTCGGTGGTTCCTCATTGTTAGTTGCATCTCTTAACATCTACTTTGTGAAGGTTTTTTCTTCTAGTGGGGCATGGAGGAGATAGAAAAGGTGGGCGTGCTCTTCTCCGCCAGGTAATTAACTGTTTCTTTTCTGGAGACGGTTATCTGAGATTCTGATCAAAATAATTGAAAACCTGTTGTGTCTCAGAAAAAGGAATGATTGGTTAGCCAGCTAAGAATAAGGTAGGCCAGGCTGTATGCAAGACCCTGGTAGCCAGGGAAGAGGAAGAAAGTACTGTATCTGGTTAGTACCAGAACCACAAGTGAACCTGCAACCTGAGTTTGCGATGGCAGATGAGGTGAACTTGAGTGCCAGTCAATAACTGCTATCCTCAGCTGCCTAGAGGTTTATTGTGGTCAACTAAATTAGGGCAGTCCGTATGCATCCTTGCTTTGTAATTTGGAAAGCTGTAGTTGACAATAAGAGATTTCCTTGCTGGAATATTGTGGTCACTAACCATTTCCTATGTGTCCTTTCAATCCCAGGACATTTTTCCTCTTAAGTGTTATTGTACAACAGATTCACCTGCTGGTTCATTCCCCTGTATTGACAGATTTTCTAACAGCCCATGACATAACTGACTGTTGAACCCTTTGTTGCCTTATTTGTTGTGAAAGGTTACTAACTTGAGTGAAATGTATTTAGAAAGTAAGGCATTTGGCCTGGGGTTTAACATTTAGAGTGCTGGGAGCAGGGAAATTTTACTTTAGACATTGAACACACCCGCAAAGCTGCCAAAGAGAGAGATCTGTGTACGCCTGGGTCGGAGGTGGAGGCTCCGTGCTGTCGGTGGGGGTTGAGGCAAAGGGCAGGATTTGCTACAAGTGGTTCAAATGTCTTTGCAATTGCAGATGCGGTGGAAGTGCTGCATATTTGCTCAGGGCTTTTTACACCTTGTATTTGCATGTGTAGTTTATCTGGAGACTTGGGCTTCAATCCCCTTTGAATGATCGCCTCTGTCAGCAGCTTGTGTTTTGTGGCTTAGATGAGATTGAAGGTTTGCTTTTCAATATTTCCCCCCTCTCCTATTTTGGCCGTTCCCTGTTTGAAAGATGCACACTGTTAGGAACAGAATGAGAGAAGTGCCAGCAGAACAATTTACAGGCAGTCAAAGTCAGGGTTTTTGAAACAAATGTGCCATTGAACTGAAACGTTGCATAGCCAATGCAAAAGAGCTATTTCCGATGAGGTCTGCCATGGGGGAACTGCTGAAGATGGCAGAAAATCCCCTACGGGACAGCACGCATGAGCAGCTTAGCTGTGTGCGTTCGTTGTAGGGTGGATTGGACTTGGGGTACTGGTAGTCTTGGGGGAGAGCTTTTGTCCTCAGAAGAAACTATATTTCCTAATGTCTGGTTGCAGATTGCGGCAGTCTCTTGTTTTAGCCTGGGACAGCGGCCAGAAGGGAATGAGCAGAACCTCCCTTTTGGCAGAGTTACTGCCTTGGGGATGTGACAATGGTAGTGACATGCTGGGACGCTGGTTACCTGGGAGCCCCTGGGTGCCTCATCAGCAAGGACTGAGCTTGGGAAGAAGTGGAAATCCCTGTGCACACCCATCACCAACCTCTTCTACACCCTCTCAGTTCCCTTCCAATTTAAAAATCCCAACACTTCATTCAAAGGTACAGAAAACCCAATCTGCAAATATATTCCACGTCTCCCGCAACCCGGTGATTCTCAGGGTGTTTGAATGACTCTCCAGATGGAGCACATATGGAAAATATGGAAAGGGCAGGGTAGCCAGGCCCTCCCCTTCCCACCCTCCCAGTCTGCAAACCTGCAATAAAATGTTTAAGTAATCCCTCATTTTCCTGCATTTTCCTCCTCTGTGTGTGAGGAGGAGCGACCTTCTTCTCTAGAGAGTGATGTTAAACCTAGCATACAGAGAGATGCACCTTAGATGCTAGGAAACCCCAAATCTAGTGGGAAGAGAGGTTGAAACCTCTGACTGGACCATGTATGGAGACGTGCAGTCTCCATTTCTGGAAGTCTTGAGGAAGAAGTTGGACAAATAGCTTGCAGGACTGCCATGGATTACAGGGAAGGGGGTTCTCCAGGTGACTTCCAGCACTGATTCCCTATGGTGCCGTACTGTGCCGTGCTGATTAATGTCTGGGAGGGGTGAGCAGAGGGCTGAAGGCAGCACCTCTAACCTGCACTGACTCCTTTAGGGAGAAATGGAGAGGAGAAAGAACTCTGCAGGGAGCTACAAGACATCCTATAACCTCCAGGTCCCAGAGAACAACAGGTTTTCCCTCTGCTCTTCCACAAAAGAGGAGCAGCCTTGCTGGGTTGTCCCAGGTGCTATCAGAGTGAAGCAATGTGTATTTTCTTGTTATGGACACTGATAAGAGTGCTGGCCCTGGACTAAGACTGCTTTTAACTTTCCTATGTATTTTGTGTAGTTTTGTTGCATTGTCTGAGGACAATGTAGAGGTTATAACATCTTAAAAACATTTGCTGCTTTTTGTTACTTTCCACCTTTTAATTTCTCTCTTGAGTAATAATATTTAATGGGAAGAGCTTTCTTTCCTTGGAGGACACTATGTATTTTGAACAATCCACAATATTCTTTTTTTGCACCTGTCTTTAAATACATTCAGGCCAAGTGATCTTTGCTGCAAGAACATGCTGACTCCACAGCAGAGTCTTACTCTAAGCGTGAAAGTAAGTAAATTCAATTGTGCTTGCTTTTCTTGCATCTTGTTGAGTGGAACTAGGAGATTTTCATGGTAGCATCACTACAAAAACAAAGGGAAAAAAAAGCCTTTGAAAAGAATCAGCTTGATCAGCTTGTTCTTTCTTCCCCCTATGATGAAAGAGAAATTGTTATTTTGGAGACACAGAACGTGTCATTTTTACAAAGGAAGCCTGCTTCGGGGAGGCGGGTCTTTGCTGAGAGTTAGAATGTGTCTAGAAATGCTATGGGTATGGATTAAAATATGAGCTAATGGCCCTTCTAAGGGTCCTGTTCCCATCATCTGAGGGGGCTGTGCAGAAACATCCAGAATGACCAAAACCTGTGTATAAGGTGGCACACCAGGATGGAGAGGGGACCAAAGGAGAGACGTGGGGTGTTATAAGGGGACAGAAAATGACCTTGGTCTAGAACTGCTCCTAAAAGCTGCTGCTCACCATCTAGCTAGGCATTGAGGAGCTACAAAACATGTTATGGAAAAGAAGTGTGGAGGAAGCAGAGTTAATTCATGGCTTTGTTGTGGCAGAAGTAGGGGAGTTGTCCATCACCCAGTTGAACCAGTTTGTTCCCAGCTGAAAAGGATGCGCACTAGAGAAAGAGGCTGCGTGTTAGTCCTGTGCTGACCTTGGCTGAAGCCTCCTGAAAAGGAGAATAGGGGAAAAACACATCTTCCCCAAGCGTCCCTAAGCATCCTGAGCTTTGGGGACACTCCTGGTGTGTCTGGGGAGCATCTGCGAGGATAGTCAGGGAGACGGATGGATGCATGCAATGGAGGAAACACCTGAAAGGAAAGCTTCCTGTCCTGGGAGCAAATCCCAAGGCAAGGAGGCTTCCTGCAGGCTGGGAGAAGACTGTAGTCCACTTCAACCTGAGAAAGCACAGACGACTGCTGGAATTGAAAGAAAGGAACGGACGATCACAGCAGCAGGGTTAAACTGGAAACTGGTGTTCAGGCTTGGTTCTTCACACTCAGGTTGTTTTTCCTAATTTTCAGAGTTTTCTTCTAGTTTGGTTTTTTTTTTTTTTTTTTTTTTCCTGTGGTCTTAAAAAAACACCCCGCCTTTCTTCAGTGACTGCAAATGTCTTCTAGCTTTTAGGAAAACACTGGAAAGACAAGAAGGAGCTGCCAGTGTCAGTGTCATGGTCCGTGGCCATTTCTGGCCCCATTGCATGCACATTAAAGACAGTGTGGGCAAAGCAGGGGAGAAAGGGTCATTTAAGTAAACTTTGTGAAAGTTGCAGCTGCTATCGTATGTTATACACCGAGACCAATTTTTGATCTTGTGAGCTCCCAGATGTCTTCTGCAGCTCTTCAGGTTGTCCTGAGGGACAAGAAGCAATATCTTCGTCAGATATCTGATATGTGAGAAATGCATTGCAGCTCCATTTATGAGCATACTTGAAATGACTTTTGGATAAGCAATAGGACTGTCGGAACGGTAGGGAAAAATTCTCAGTATAATTTGGGTTGATTCAATTTCTCATTAAATTATCATAGGCATTCCAGTGATAAGAAGCAGGAGATGAGGTGGGAGTTGCATGCTTAGGCATGGGAGAGTCTCTGTATGCTAAGTAGGGATGAGAACAGCATACAGGCGCTGCAACGTTTAAAAGCAAAAAACCAAAGGCTCAAGTCAAATGGGTGACTTTTTTTTTTTTTTTTTTCCTTTAGGAAGTCACTGTTGCATTTCTCCCTCTTGAGCTGGACACTAACTTGGGTTACAGAAAAATATAGGTTGTTCCCCAGGTATCTATGAGGTCTCAGGCTGTGTCATACATTTACCTGTGATGATTCCTGATAGCTTATTGAAAAAATATTATTTGGTCTCTTTACATACACGCCCAGGAGTAAGAAGGTAGCATTCATTTTTGGAAGCTTATAGTCATGTCTGTTTTTCCTGAGCCAGTCCTGGATTTCATGATTTCTCATGTCTTTTATTTTCTCCCTCCTGAGTGACTGTAATTTTGGCATTCTCTTTTTGTACACTGATTGTAAAGAAAAGCTCCCTGAAAGGTGCAGGAAAACTATATATGTTTCCAGAGACAGAACTGTAATTTAGGAAAGTATCTCGCATTCTTGGGCATCAGGAGAAATGCAGATAGTCTTTCTTATGGTTCCTGTGAATAAGGAGGAAACCTGTGTATGATTACACTGTAAATACTTCTCCCTTGCAGTGGGGAGATAATCCAGATTTCATTTAAAAACAAAACAAAAAAACCCCAAACCCTGAAACCTCCTGTGACTACAGAAGTATTTGGTCTGTTTGTATGTTGGCTCTTTCTCTTCTTAACCCCTCATAGTACATACCTATTCGTTTTCTACCCTGAGTCATGTAGCCATGTGCTTTGACTACCTGGACATAAATCTGAATTGTGTTTAGACCTCTTCGCTTTTCTCTAATGACCTAAGAGCTTGATAATTGAGGAACGCACCTCAGAAAGCCCTGCAAGGTAGGGTGGTAATCCTCCCTTTGGGAGGGTGGCTTCTGCAGCCAGGTGTCTGCTCCATCCTCTCCTTGGGCTGGTCCATCTCGGGCAGGAGGAGAGGAGAAATTACTATCACCTTAATTAATTTTGTTCCATACTTTGGGGTTGCTAGGGAAGACTGGGACTTCAGAAATGGGATATTTCCTCCAGAAATCCTTTACTGAAGAAGGTCTGCATGTCACTGTAAGCGTGATGCAGAAATTACAATACTAATGCCAATCTGCAGCAGTAAATCAGTGCAGTTCAGTGCGGGCTCACCAGTTCAGGGTATACATGGGGCAGGCTGGGAGCCGTGTCTCCATTCCCTACACCCGAACTCTACAAAATCCCTAACTTGGGCTGATTTGTTGTGATCACTTGATCTCCCATTACTTTCCTTTGTGGATCCAGATGTCTCTGTATATTTGTGGTGATGTGTCCCTGTTGTCTCCTTTATACTATTGTCTGGGCTATAGTCCCATTGTAGGACTGGTATGGATTTATCTCTGCTACAGCTGATGATGTGAACCTTGGCTGCTCTGCGTCTTGCAAGGTCAAGTGGCGAGTGCATGAAGATAGGAAAAATAATTCAGCATCACCAGCAGAACTCCCTGAGGTGGTTGTGTGTCTCAGGCTCCCCATGTCCTGCCAGCTCCATCTCAGGGGTGGTGAGATTGTGGTAGAGTCAGCTCCTCCCTGGGCATGCTCGCTTGCTTCGTGTGCACATGTGCATGGCCTCTTGTCTGCAGCAAGATTCTCCTATGGTGGCAGCTGGTGAAAATGTACCTGGGTTTGGCCCTGCAGCCAGAGCTGGCAGAGAGGTATTATTCAGTCCTGGAGGAGCTGAGATTCCCTAAAACATTCTGAAATAATAAAGCAACCTTAAATAGGAATTAAGAGCCTAAACCCTAAAAATCATCAACTGGAAATACAAAAGGAAAAAAAGATTACCAGAAAAAAAAATAAAAAATTAATTCTTCATGCATCTTTGATTTAAATTGCTTTGACTTTAGGGGGAGGGGTAAAGCCCCAAAGCCACCAATAATCTTTTAAATTTGATCTCAGAATGGAATATTTCTACAGGTTTTTTATATAGGTCCAAAATATTTTTTGGTAAGAGGATTAGTTAGAACCAGCTCAGGGTCATGGATATTTGGTTTTCTCTGTCTTTTTTTCTTGGGTGGGGAAAAAAAAAAGTTGGAAATGGTCAACCTGTCATGTTCCAAATGGTGGTGGCTGAACTGTCATCCCATGCCATGAGGAGTGGAACTGTAGGAGGTGCTGTAAATAGTAATGTACATGGAAGAAGCAGAAATCTGTGTGGAATTTAGGAAGCCTGGGGAAAATATAGCTGCTGTGCCCCTGCTGTGGGAAAAATGCACCCAATTCCTCTGCATTTGTCCAGCTTCCTTCCTTCCCCTCTGCCGTGGTGGGGAGCCTGCCCTGCAGGCTGCAGTCCTCAGCACAGGTTTTGTGCTTGCTTCCTAGATATTTCTGCTGTATCAGCACTGACTTGATCAATACTGCGCTGAACCTATGATTCCCTGCAATGTGCCATCATCTAGAGACTAAAGGCAATGACAGCTCAGAAAAAAATGCCAGGCAAGGCAGGCTTTTCAAACAAAGCTTGTGTGCTCATGTAGCTAGTATTAGACATTGCTTCCTAGAAGTACTCAAAGGGCAAAATTCTGAGGACTTCCTTTCATAAAATTCTGGCAATCTTTTATTTGCGTATGCAATTCAGGTATTACAGAGCTATTTGTTCTAGTCCCTTTATTTCAGTTCTTTCATGGTATTAGGGAATTTATTTGGTACTATACTGGTGTAGGTATAATACGGCGTAAAGGGCATTTATTTTCCTATCTCCTGATCTAGAGCTGAGGATGATTTGTTTAACAGTGAATCTCAAAGTAAGCACGGAGGGGATGGAAGAAAGTAATTTTCTCCCTGTCTATGGCTTCCTAGGATTACTACCCAAAACTGAAGGTGGAGTTGAGCTAAGCATCTGCAGAATGATGCTTTCTTTCTGAAGTTCTTCTTCTGTCATGATGGTCTGGACATAGCTGGCTCAGCAGAGGGTATCAAGAGGAGCAGAACAGGACCCATTTGACTAACCACCCAGGATGGAGTGCGGGCTGGAGATGAAATGACTGGCCTCAGCAGACAAAGAGGTGTTACAGAGGAGGGCAGAAAGATGCTGCCCGTGCCTCTTCACGGTGTAAGCTCTGTGAATTTGGGGGCAGTGGTCAATGGGGAATAAGTGGCTGTGGCAAGTGGTGATGGATTCGGCGTTGGGCAAGACTGGAGGAGGTTGCCTGGGGGAAAGCTGCCTGTGACTCTGGGCTGCTGGTGCTCATTTAGTTTGTGGTGAAGAAGTGGATGGATATCAAGGAAAAACTCTGAGCTAAGAGGAGCAGCTCAAGCTGAGGTTTGCTTATGCACAGGGAAAGTTACATCGGTTTGGCAAAACCATCGCTTACCTTTTTGTAGGCAAATTTATTCCATTTTAAGAATGGCCAATTGTATTTTACTTAAACCTCTTCCCAATAAACAGAAGCCAAGTAAAATGTTTGGGTTAAGCTAATATGAGACTACCCCTAAGGAGTCTTGCACTGGCTTAGCAAAACTGGTTGAAAAAATATCACTTAAATTAAGGACAAGAGGAAATGGGCTCAAGCTGTGCCAGGGGAGGTTTAGATTGGATATTTGGAAAAATTTCTTCATGGAAAGGGTAGTCAAGCATTGGAACAGGCTGCCCAGAGAGGTGGGGGAGTCCCCATCCCTGGAAGCATTCAAAAAACGGGCAGATGTGGCACTTTGGGACATGGTTTAGTCTAGTCTACCCTTGATTGGTTTAGTGTGGACTTGGTAACATTAGGTTAATGGTTGGACTGGATGATCTTAAAGGTCTTTTCCAACCTAAACGATTCTATGATTCTGTGATTCTATAAAGCACCAGCACTTAATAAATTGAGAAGCTCTGGATGACAGAATGCGGCAGCATTAGGCACTTGGATTCACGGTGATGGACTTGTGGGACCCTGGACAGAATGTGGTAGGGATAGATGATATCGTGAAAGACATCTCTCTTTTGTCTAAATGTGTACCTAATAAAGCGTGACTACATACAGTGAATTTCAGCAGTTAGTAGTGATGCTTTGAGTCTGATTTCCATCTCTTTCACCTTGAAAGATTCAAACCACCAAATAAAATCTATGCTTTTGATTAATGGTATTTTCAGATGCATTTTTTTGGTGATTGAAATGGTTCTTAAGAAACAATTTGAGAAAGTAAACCCAGTTTTGAGAGCTTATTATTCTCAACTTCAAGTGATGTTTCCACTTAATGGTTATGTCCAATAAATTCTAGGCAATGTTTCCAATTAATAATGATGTCCAAATTCCCATATTACCCTGCCACAGAGGGTGTAGTAATATATGGGCAAATTACTTGAATTCTTCCAGTTCCCATTAGCATATTAAACTACAATTATAATATTCTCATATTTCAAACATTCTGAAGTTTTTACCATATAGCATTGGAATTCCTTTCCATGATGTCTGCAAAAAAAGGGAACTCATCTGCATAACACTATATTGGGTTTGAGGAGAGCTGAATCTGCTATTAAGAGATGAATATTTTACAGTCTGCATTAGGAAAAGACAGCTTTAACTGAGAAGGATATAGTTCATTTAAAAAAAAAAAAGGCTTCTCTTCCAAATCTGGCTGATCTGATCTATGTTTCTTTGTTAATAAGGAAAAAAATAGATTTCTTGATGCTAATAGGCAGAAATGATTAAAATGATTAGTTTCAAGACAGTATTGTGGGAAAAAGGAGACTGTAGTGGTGTTCCTCAAAAATTCCCAATGTTACATTGTCTTGCTAAGAGATGTTGAAAACATGTTCTGGACATGTCTGTTCAGAATTTATCATGTAAGGAAGCAGAACACAGTCTAATAAAAAATGGGTCCAGTGGCCGAGACCAAAGGTTCATCTGCCTCAATAACCTCATCTCCAACAGTGACCATGAATGAGTGCCCAGGGAAGGACGGAAATAATTAACCTGAATGAGTTCCCAGGGGAGGGCACAAAAATGAAACCTGAATATCTAAATTAATGTTTTCCCCCCAAAGCTCTTCCTGTCTCCATCTCTTTTGAGTTCAGAGATTTTTCTATCCCAGATGTGGCTTCTGTATATGCAACAATTCTTGGTGGACCTCTCTTTGTGAACTTTGTGCAAGACTAAAGAAGACTCTGTACGGAGGTGACTCTTCTCCTTTCGTTCAGGAATGGAAAAATGCAGGGAAATAACTGTGACTCTCTGGTAGTTCCTACTGTGGAAGTGAGATGAGGGCTGCCTTTTTCCCCAGATATGGATATAAGGGAAATGTAAGATGCAGAAATGCATAGGAGCTCTGCGCATTGTAATCTGGAGCCTACACAGTGTTTTGCCTCGAGAGAAAAGGGGGTAGGAACAGAGTAAGGGCAAAATGGGGCAGTGGCTCTGTAGCTATGCAAGTCTGCTGGCCACTTCTCCTGAGAGAAATATCACAGGCAAGGACCTAAAAAAAGGGGTAAGAATAGCAAGCTCATTCTCATCATGGCAAAAGGATTACAGAGGGATTTGCTTTTTAATCCATTTCTTAGTAATCCTCCCAAAAAATAAGAAAAGTATTAATAAATAATAATAATAATTGGAAAGGTAAGCTCTGAGCTAGCAAAATGTCCAAATGAGCAAAGTATTTTTTCTTCTTTTCCAGGATAGCCACACTGACCAAAGACTGGTGGGACATCAAAGAGATCTAAACGCTCTGGGACACCTGGGGGCATGTGAGACTGAAGAGCAGCTGAAGCAAAACTTTAACGATTTGTAGGATTTAAGGATTTTACCATTTCAGTAACAGGACCAAACTTAGTGTAGATGCTGCGGTGAAAGTCTCTGCTCAGTGTGGTTGCAAAAAAAAAAAAAAAAAAGCAAGATAGAAGGGTAAGAAAGGGCTGTGAGAGAGACCTTCAGGGCCAATCTCACAAAACATTTGAAATCAATGATGTAGCTTGGATGGGAGCCCTATGTGGTATTTGTTAAAAAGATATTGCAGAACTAGAAAGGGTTGAGAAGAGCAAGACAAATGATAAAGGCTGAGGTAAGCAAACCTCTTCTCTGAAGAGCAGCCGAAATCACCTTTGTTCTCGGAGGGGACATAAGGCGTGAGTGTATCTGCAAAGGGTAGTCTAAGGGGCACGGTCTGAAAACACAGGTATCCATCCCTGGTGTCTGAGCACAAGAAGGGGAGGAAATTCAATGAAACTGAAAGGCAAGAAATGCCGAGAGGAAAAAAAAGACTCTTTTATGCAGTTTATACTGAGCCTGTGGAACCACCAAATGATGCGACTAAAGCCAGAATCAGCATTACTGAATGCATGCTTTGCTGGATAATTAAAATAGCTAGAGTTCTTATAGTCAAAGGGTGAGAGGGAATCCCCTTTCATGGCATTTAAACCAATCTTCCTCCTCTAGGATTAGCACGAAACTTATTGTCAGTAGCAGATTTTTTCACCTGTCTATTAGTGGTGTTTCTAACTCCCTATGAAAGTCTCGTCTGCTAGCAACTGCTAGAAGTCAGTCATTTGGCTCTGTTCCAGTCTGGGAATTTCTGTGCTCCTGACTGCAAATTATTCTTGGTCAGGATAATTGAACCGGATCCTCAGTGGATGTAAATTATCCCTGGTCTGTTGAAATTGCCGTTGTGTGGTTTGTGCAGATCCAGCATTTATGGTATTGTGCATGGTGGTGTTGAACATGCCACGAGCACGTTGGGTATCTGCGCCTCTGGATATTTCACAGGATTATTAAGTTAAATAGGTTAGCAGGAGGATTTGTAAAATGTTAATTTAATTGTACTTTAACTACGTTGATTAATTGTGCCTAGCTTCAGGAGCAAAGCACGCTCATCTGGTTGGTGCAGCAGAAATGAAGGCTGAGGGAGATACATGACAATGTAATCATATAGTTTGATGTCTACTTCTTGCTTACTAATTTTATTAAACGCCATAGATTCTCTTCATTGGTAGGTTTTATCCCTTCTTTCCCCAACTAGAGAAGTCAAAAAACCCTGAAAATGTATTACTGATAAACAGAATTTACTGTTTAAAAAAGAAAGAATTTTTATATATCAAGAATTATTTTTAGAGTAATTTCTCTTAATCCTGTTGTGGTGCTAACAAGTGGCATATTGAAACATCTTTGTGTGAGCCAGACACGAAGACAAGTTATTACTGCACGGTGCAAAGACAAATAGATGAACAAATTAAGTATTATAAAAAAAATGCATATGAAAAAGTGTAGTATATTCTTATGAGCTCACTTTGATGAAATGCATGACTTCCAGTATTTTTCTAAAATGTTGACAGCTGATACCTTGGACACAGATTTTAATTCAAAAGAAATCATTCGTCTGAGCCACAGACCTGCTGAAAAGTGGTGCTTGTACAAACAACAGTTGTAGAAAGAAAGGCTGGATTTTGGGGTATTTGACTGGACTCAAGGGACTGCGGTTCAGTTCAGCCCTCCATAGATCTCGGATGTTGGCCGGCTGTTCCTTCTGTGTGTAGCTGTGCTAGTGGTGTAGTGTGGGCCAGGAATGCACTTGTAAAGTAAATCTCTGATCATCCTCACCTTACTGCACTTGTGTGTCGTGGAGTGGTTTTGGCATGTGCAGATGGGTTTCCTTTGGGAAGTAGCTCAGCTGCGCCCAACACATGCCCATCACCCACCGGTGTTCAGTGCACAGTACCAGACCAGAGCCAGGCCAAAGTAAAAACATGTAAAACAGTGAGGATGCTGGGTCTTCAGAGCCCACTGCTGCATTTTACAGACCCACTCCTATCATGGCCCTACAGGACCCTTGATAAAGTTAAGGCAGCCGCTGTGCCTCTATTTTCTCTCCATCCAGTGGAGACTGCCATCTTGCCTTTGTTTCTCTTGCATAGGATGGGAAAGAAAGAACAAGCTTCATATAATGGCATCGCTGGGGTGGGACTACATCTGTACGTACTACTGGACAGATTTCTTTGTGGGAGAGGGCTGGAATATCCTCCTTCCCAGGACCCAGTGCAGTGCAAGCTCTGTGGCATACGATGGGAAGGCCAGCTCTGTTGCTGGATTCCTTCCCATGTTGCTATCATAGCTGCACCTTACCTCAAAAACCACCATGACAAAAATGGTTGTTCATATTTAAATGTTTATTTCTTTCATATGGTCACTTATAAGATGCTGTAGAAACTCAAGTTGTATTATTCCTTCTATAGCAAACCATTTAGATTACCCTGGAGCTTTACTTAAGACTGATTTTAGACATGAAGAAGCCTCAAGACTGGAACTATTGTCTTTAGAAATCATCCAGGGACTGAACTGCGGTGATCAGTACTCAGCTTCAGTATCTTTGCTTGTTTGTATGCTGTTCATTCAAAGCTTTGCCATTCCTTCTGCGCTGTGTCTTTGATTTTAAAATTGCTTTGCTGCATAATGATTGCATGCAGCATTCAGAATGCAGAGGGCTATGCCACTGTGTATCCAACTGACATTCCCCAAAGTCCATGCTAAAAGGGGGATGCATCACAGATGGAATGAATTTTTGCAGCTCTGACCATAGTCAAGAAGAAGCTTGGCGAATGGCATACTCAGGATCCCCAAATACACCAGTAGGAACAAAAATAAGAAATGCAATTAAGTAACTAAAGTTATATCCTGGTGTTCTACCAACGTGTATCTCTCTTCAGGACTTGGTCTTAGCTGGGGTCACATAGATAGTTAATCTTTGCAGATTTCCTGGAAAACTGCTTAATCTGAAGCTTTATGTTTAAGCAGAAGATTTTTCAGTGTAGGTCATGACAAATAGAAAGATATTCACCTCCATTCTAACTTTAGTTTTTTGTTTTTTTTTTAATTATTGTAAGTTTTTCCGGACATGTGGATCAATAAAGCTGATTTGCAGCTAATGTAAGACCTCTTTACACACAGTTTCTGAAGAACTAACTAACTTTCTCTTAGTGAGAAAATCTTAGGTGACAAAGGATGAGAGTGAGACATCACTAAGCTGAACCAGCTACAACATGAAAGATCTGTAATTGATTTACAAAACGTATGTCTTCCCCTACCTGAATGACCTTTCTCTCTTTTTTTTTTTTTCTTTTTAAATCCCCAGGCTTTCTTGCTTTTAGCAAATACACAGGGAATGGTGACCGCTGTTGCAAATGGCTTACAGTAAAAAGGGATGAAATATGGCACAGAAAGGTTGGGTGACACTGTTAAGCACGGTCATCATGAGAGTGGTATATGCAACGACAACTCAGTTTTAAGCAGGTTAAGTAGTAGTGAATATTTTCAAGGTCATGTCTCACTGTCTGGAGCACATTTGTGGCTCTTGGCTAGTGAGTGAAGCAGGAGGAAGATCAGAGGAGGGACAACAAAGAGGACAAAACTGGCCTCTTCTTCCAGGTCCCCCCCAGGCCAATCCCTCCATCATTGAACTGTGATCTCATGGCAGGGGAAGGAGTGCAGTCAAAGATGGGGTCTGGGAAAGACATGGTTTATAAAGAGCCCAGGTTGATAAGAGTCCTAAATTGTTTGTTTCGTATGCCCCATATGGAGCTGTAGCCATGGGATGATTTTCCTTTTCCCTTTCCATTTATTTGTGGAAGACAGTAAGTGGGTAGGCTGCAGACCGTAGGACCATACTTGTGGTAGGTAAGTGGGACTGAAGGGGACACTCACCGTCACCGAATCGTGTCTCCTGTACTTGCAGACGTGCTGGTAATGGGTATCGCATCCAGAAGGCTCCACAGAGCATCCCTTCCAAAGCTGCCAAACCCCGAAGGCTGCAAAATGCTTTCCAGCACCCTGGAATGAACATGGCTTTCCAAACTCCTTTTCCACTTTACTGCTCTACAGACTCTGCAAAATAAGGAGGAGGAGCCATGGACACATTTAAATAAGCTTTTCTTGAAGGAAATATCACTCCCCCATCATCCATCCATGTATCCAACATTAGGCTATAAGCCAAGCTGACCAACCCCATTTGGCACTCCAAAGCTAATATTTTGGCCAAATGAATCAGAGTTACTGCAAGGCCCTTGTATGATAAACACATCTGGCTTTTCTTTAAATCTGTATTTAACCCCCTTTTCTTCTCCCCCCCCCATCCCATTTGTTTAATCCTTGCTATTTAGAGAGTATCTGTACATATTTATATTATTAATGTTAGTCATATTAATGAATACCCATCACTGGTATTACAGATAAAGAGTTTAATTCCTAATTCATTCTTATAGGAGCATAAAAGCTGTTTGGCACAAACTATCATGATTCCTGACAGTACATATAATTTCTACTCTAATTGTGTGTATTCTGCCTGATATTCCCTGATGGGATTGTAATTGCTGTATAGTTTACCTTAAAAAAAATCTCCAGCCTCATCCATGATCTAGTACATCAAATCTTACTGAAAAGACAACTGTCATGAGCAGTGGCCAAAAGTTTCCACCTGTGGCCATTAGCAAGTCATTAGATACCATCAATAATGCTGTATTGCTCTAGTCTTGTGTGCTTGCCCAGTGTTTTTCAGCCAGATCAAAATATGACTGTCAGGCAAGTAATTGCAGTATCTTCCAAAAATTTGACTTAAAAGAAATGGAATAAAGCAATTTGGAACTCGGAACGAAATATGAAAGGTTATTAATGCTCTTTTAGGTATTGAGGGTTTTGTGCAGATAATATATTTGTGGAAGCTCAGAGCCTCCTGGTGTGTAAGGATGCAGCAAGTATGAATTTATACTTGCAGTTGCATTTCAGGTACCTTTATAAAAAAATCTTGGGTTTTCATGACCTGTAGCCTGCTAGTGACTGCAATTAGCAGGTTTTCATCTGCAAAGAGGAACCGTGTCAGAGGTGATGGGTCTATTCTCATATTTGAGTACAGCCTACTACTTTCTCATATTCTCATGAGAGTCACTCTTCTTTCTGTAACAGCGACAGTGGGTTTGTTCCCTTAAGCCGCTCAAGCACAGACCGAAAGTTGATGCCCCTGCTTGCTTAACGCACCAGCCCCCTTCCCCAAGGGGAACGTGCGTTTCATTGCATTTGTAATCCAGCAAAGCAGCAGGATGTACAGCAGAGCCCTCGAGGAAGGAGTTCTTTTAGGAAATTTCTGTTTCCCCCATTGCCATCACAAAGAAGCTCTGCTGTTTGGACGCTTACCCAAACTGAACTATCCCACCTTTAAACATTCACTGCTCAGTAGCAAGGGTACAGCAAATGAGTGAGTTTTCACAACTTGATCTCACTTGACTTTTTTTGTATTGCCAAGATTAATGCAAAGTGTGTCCACCTTCATAAAAGCGAGCTAGACACTTAATTGTTTTCTTGATGTAAAGTAGATTTACTGGCATTCTCACTGATCTTTGCCAGTATTAGGAGATAATTCTTGACTAATCTGCAGTAACATTTTTTTTTTGCTCCTCTCAAGAACATGCTTCCCCCAGTTACAATTTATTCTGCACCTCATAGATGACCACAGGATGGTCCCTGGCAGCTCAGGCTTGTTCAATGTGTGTGCAGAGAGATTGCATTCTCTCTAATGTTTTGAATCAGATCAGGCTATGTATTTAATCTCCAAACCAATTTCCCAATGAGTTTTGAGAGCTTTTGTTAGCTCAATTCTGTATCTGAAAAACTTAGAGCTGTGTGCTTGCAACAGCTTGAGTCCTTTCTGGGAAAGGCACATTTTTCTCTATAGGAGTCTTGTAACAAAACCAGACTAAGGATTTCTATGTGCCCAATCTGGCTCTGTCATTTACTGAATGTGAAAGGTTCAGGGTATTAGTACCAGTGGATTTAAGGAGAGGCTGGATACTTTAAGGCCTCTGGATTTAATAGAGGAAGAGACCTGAACAAAAACTTCCAGCAATTCAGCAGAACCCCCTGAAAGGGAGCTCAGGGGCTGCAGATTTCACTTTTCTTGCAGAATTGTCACAGGAACTTGCATGACGCTTGGCTGGACAACCCGGCCATGGCCAGAGCAACAACCTCAGGCTTCAGTCCTCTGATAGCTGATGCACCTATAGGAGGCATTTGCACCCTTGCTTTTCTCTTTTGACCAGCTCTTGAAATCCATGAGACATGAAACCAAATTTGTGTGCAATTTCCTTACTGGGGCAGAATGTTTTATTTCTGGTAGGTAGGCTGCTCTTACAAACACAGGCAGAAATTGAAATGTTACTGGTTATTTCCTCCAGAAATATGTGAAAGAACTTCTGTAGCTACAGTGGAGTCAAAAAGATTTTAACTTCATACATTTCACCAGCTTTAGAGCTAATAATTTCTTCTCTTGATATCAATTGGTAACATTACTTGTCTGAAAAGAAATTATTTCATGCATGGCCACGTCAATTAAATCTAATCCTTTTGCTGATCTGGCCAGAAACCTAGAAAATACTCATCTGTGTAAACAAACAAACAAAAACCAAAAAAAATCCTTGAAACAGAACATCTCTCAAAACACAGAGGGCTTGGCAAGGAATGAGGCAAAAGAGCAAACTCTGAAGGAAAGTTAAAGTTTGCCTTTTATCTGCTTTCCATGGGAACCCCATCTATTTTCCAGCGAGATCAATAGGAGTCTTTTCTTGCTTCACTCCAGTTTTGAAGAGCAACTAGAACAGTGGCAGATTTAAATAAAACAGCGCAATTCTTTGCTCTGCTCTCCATTTCCATCCAGTATTACAGTGTTTGTATTAAAGTATTGGGGGGAAAAAAAACCCCCATCATTAATAGTGTTTCTGAGAATACTTTGACATGCATTGCAAAGGAAGGAACAATTCCACTAGAAATAAGGAGACCTTGTAAGAGCAAGATTTTTTTTCTTTTTTCCTCTAATGTTCTCCTTATCGGTCTTTCAACAGCCCTTTAAGATGGGATAAACAAAGTAAATCGCAGAGAAATGATAGCTGTATTGTTACAGTAGAGAAACTGAAGAGGTTCTGCAATAAAGTGGTTGAAGCTCCAATGCCGTTAAGCTGGGATAATGACCGACTGACTTACTGTACCCTTCACTTAAAATTACCCTATACAGACAGTTTGCTTCACCCACACTTAAAACCACTACAGCTTCTAAGACGCAACAAGGCAGCAGCTTAGCTTTAACAGCAAAGTAAAAATTTTTTACATGACCAAAGTACAGGCTAGTTATATGTTGCTATTAAGACGTGAAGCATTTAGATGAGCTGAATTCATGACGTGCATTTTTGGTACCTGGGTGCTGCACGAGGCTAATTATAATCTGCCCTTTCAATTCTTCTTATTGCCTCAATTGGGTGCATTATTAATGGATAACCATTATATTGCATCTGAGGAATACCGACCCAGAAGAAAACCATCTGCTGCACTGTCAACAGCAGCCTGGACAGCACCTGCATCCTTTCCAGTCCTGAAAAAACCTCATCTTTTCTTATTTATGGAATTGCTACTCTCCCCTTAATTGTTTTAGTGGTGGAGTTGGCAGTGTTAGGTTAATGGTTGGACTGGATGATCTTAAAGGTCTTTTCCAACCTAAACGATTCTGTGATTCTATTCTATGCACTCAGCTCCAGGTTGGCTTGACATAGCGGGGTGGTCTATTAGAAACAAAGTTGAAAGAAACTAGGTAGAATGGTGGTGTATTGGAAATGAAAACGCCTGGTTTCAAATGTAAGCCTAAGGGTATTTTGTATTGGTATTATGGCAAGATTCCTCAAACCCAGTTTTGAGGTGCAGGCTTGCAAGGGTACAGCCAGAGCCATCGACACCTCATTTTCTTTCCCAGTATGTAACAAGCCTGTCTACTGTGGCTCTGAACCCAGATCCAATCGGTTTTCAACGATATCACCGTAGGTATCTTGTTTTCATTTTCCTAGATAATTTCCTGTCAAGAAGATTAGAGAGCAGCCTACAGGGAGAAGACAGCAGCTTTGATGACATCCCTCCCATTTAATGGTGGTTATATCTGGTATGGGTGCTGCCCTGGAACAGGGGCTGTGGGAAAACAGAGGGTGGGAGTTGTCAGATTGGAACATCCTTGTTGGAGAGACTCACAGAAAGGCTCAAAGTTTCCAGAGTCCCTCCTGGAATCACAGTTGTCATTCTTCGTGAGTGGTCTTTAGTAAACATTCTGCCTTTGAGATATCACGGAAAGATCACTTTTGGTGCAATACTGGGATGCACCAAGGAAAAAATTGGCGTTGCGATGGCAGTGTACCAGGCTTTCTTAGGCCAACCAGCTATGCCCTCTTCATGATAAGCAGCATCTCAGCCCACCAGATGATTGATGAACATGTTATGGGGTCAGGTGTTGCTCGGCATGAAGGAGAGCTGCAAAAGTCTGCTTCCATGCAAAACCTCAAAATAGAATCATAGAATCATAGAATGGTTTAGGTTGGAAAAGACCTTTAAGATCATCCAGTCCAACCATTAACCTACACTACCAAGTCCACACTAAACCAATCAAGGGTAGACCAGACTGAACCATGTCCCCAAGTGCCACCTCTGCCCGTTTTTTGAACACTTCCAGGGATGGGGACTCCCCCACCTCTCTGGGCAGCCTGTTCCATGCTCTCTTTGGACAAAAAAGAGCAACCAAGCATTTTCTCTGCTTTTTCAAAATATTTTGTTCGCAATAACAGCATGAAATCCACCTGTAAAAATCCAGCCACTTAATTCGCACCTAGATAAATTTTCCTAACTGGCATGAACATTACTTGTTTTAACAGCAGAAGGTTGATGAAGCTGCTGTTAGATGAGAAGCGCAGCCCTGTGCAAAGGCAGACACCGGGAGTAAGCGCACGTGCCGGAAGCACACTGGAATTTTCCTCTGCTTCTGGCTTCTTCTTGGGGTGTGTGAATTGCAGGCAGCCTATCCCATCTGGTGGTAGTTTAGTATCCGTGCCCGTAGCTCATTAAGGTAGTCTTAATCAATAAAAGTTGTGCTGAGCATCAATACTTGTGGTTCTCAGTTTTAGGGCTCTGAGCGTGGCGGATGGGTCTGTGCATCTCCAGCTCGGCTATCACAGCCGAATGCGAAGGCATGATAGCTGGTACCCAATTAAAAAAGATTGGCAGTTGTAATAAGACTGAAGAAGAGGTTTTTTTTTTTCTCCACAAATTTGTTGAACATAGGAATTAAGATTTGTGACTCAGGCCCCCAGGTTAATCAATTTGCCTTAAGAAACGTGAGAGAGGTGGGTTTTAAAGAATACTTGTTAGTTCTTAACACTTCTCTGGTTCTTTGGTTTCATATTTTCCAACTTCCCCCCCTTAAATAGAAACTGTAAACTTTGATGTTTAAAGCAAATTTGAAATTAAATTCTAGGCTTGTAGACCTGTAAGAAAATAATATCTCTATTGTAGTTTTGAAGATGCAACGGAGAGAGCTAGTAACAGTGACGGAAGTATATAATTCACTTACAGTTCTGGTTTAGCTGTGCTCAGTGTGGTACAATTTTTTTTTTTCCTGATGCCCTCTTTCTCCGAGTGCAGCAAACACATTTTTTTTTTCATTTAGACAAAGCTTGTTTTTACTTAATACTTTTATTGAATAATAAAAATCATAGGAATAACAAAAATAAAGATTCTTATATATAGCTTGGGGAGGGCTGTGCTAGAGCTTTCAGGATGATCATTTCAATGGAAGTCATTAGGGAGGTTTAATGCTTTTCAGGCTGCCACCCAACTGCATTCTTACAAACACAGCTACTGCAAAGAAAAGTGCCTTTTAAATTCAGTAAAAGAGAGGTTCTCTTTATTTTCATGCTGTCTGGATTATCATCTGGGGTTTTAGTTGTCATTTTTAACAAAAACAACAAAAAAATTGCAGGGCTTTAAAGGCAGACCAAGGGGTTGCTCCTTTCCTGGGACAGGTTTAATCTTTTTCAAAATACAGGAAGCAAAGAGTGAAGAAAAACTGAGATCTGTTTCAAAGCTTTTTGCTGAAATCATTTGCATTGGCATCAAACCTAATACATTGTAGCTGATCTTAAAAACTTCTAAAATCAACTCCTCTTTTGTCTGCAGTGTCTTAATTAATAACGCTGGAACTCTCTGCCTATTGAAAGGAATCCATTTACTTGAAGAAAGAGAATTACAGTCTTGGCATATTTTCCCCGCAAATCAATTTGCATTCACTTCCTATGCTGCTATGGACTTGGATAAAACAATTGTACTTTTAAGGCTCTGGCAGAAGACAACTTTCAATGGAAATTTCTTTTGCAAACATTTTATTCTGACAACTTTATTAAGCTATGAATAGGAACTCGAGGCTGAATTTAGCGTATTGATAGGTTTTAAGATACTGCACGAGCAGAGCCTGCTGAAAGCAATTTCACAAGTCAGTCACAATATCCGTTAGTTTACAGATATACTGAAAGTAACTTTTGCCTTCTCTCCACTTTAGCCCAGTTCTTTCCCACCTGTATAAAACACTACAAGTCGAGTATTCAGGACTTAAAAGCTAGCAAGTGCAACATGATGGTGGAAAGCTGCAACCCCAGCTTTCGAAGGCGCCTTATTCATACGCATTTGCAATACGGCCTCTGTGCCAATCATCGTCAAGTCACTCGCCAAAAAGCGATGTAGAACGTGCTTCTGATTCGTGTACTGGTCTGGTGCTAGTAGCTGAAACACCACGGGCTCCTGCAGCAGTTTTAAGTGAAAACCCCACAGACTGGGAGCACCATGGCTGTTTCCAGTACTTAAATGCCCATAAAATCCCCAGCGTGGAGAGTCATACTTCTGTGTTTTTTCCATTTATGCTTTTCTCCCTGCTACGGTGGATTTCTTTCCCCTCTGAAGCCCCTCCTGGTGAACCTGCCTCTCTCTTCCCTTCAACATATCTGTGTTTGGCCATTCTGAGGGCTTGCTTTTTCTGACACTTTTATTATTCTTAAGCCCTTTACTTTCCAGTTGTTTCCTATCTTGGTTGTCAAAAATAATCACGTTATTATTGGTTTTTTTGGAAGCTCTTGCAATTTTTTTGACATTGAAAATGAAAGTGGATGGCAGAGAGGTAGTAAACTTCATCCTCTCTGGGTTTTCAGTATGCTTCAGTGGTCTGTCTAGTGGTGGGCTAGTAGCTAATTTAAAGCACACAGATTTGTTCTTGATGCAGCTTTTCCTACCTGGTACACCAAGTTGCTGGAAAATGTCGCCCTATACAAATATCCCTTTAGTTTCCACTTTCCGGAGCTGATTATAAGACACAGAGACATTTTAAGGGAAAGAATGAGAAGTTATTTTTAGGTCAAGCCAATGTGGAGTGGGAATAAAGGAGAGGAAAGGTAAGAAAGAGAAAGAGCAAACAAATGAGAAAAAGATGGAATCCAGTAGCTCAGTGGCTCTTGATTTTGGGTTCATTAGTCACCTCCTCCTTTTGGCAAACACATGAAAATCACCTTGATTCTACTACACATAAAAAAAAGGATTTACTTTCTGTCCAGCCCAGTTCTTTAGGCAGAACTCTATGTCTTAAATTTCATGGTGGAAAGGTCTTTGCAACCTGGGAGCTAAAAAAGATGAGCAGTCTATTCCTGTTTTCATGCTCAAATTATAGCTGTAGTGGCATGGTCAGCTGTGGCACCACAGCTTTCCATAGTAACATTAAAAAAAAAGTCATTTTCATAAAAATTTGCATCAGCACCCTTTGTATTTGCTGCCGAGCATGACCATTTCCTTTGATATACTAATAATTTCCTCCCAGGTGACACTGTAAATATGCCTGTTTTGTGAGGTGTTCTGGTTTTTCCATGCATATTTATTATAAATTAAGTGCTAAATTTCCTTGCATTGGCTCAGGGATGGATTTAAAGAGCAGAAAAATGCAAGTAAGCTTTTGTTTTATGGGTTACAGTTTTTACAATATACTTTCTTCAAGGAAGAATGAACATGCTTTCCTCATTGACATAACTCTTTGAAAGCTAATATTTTTACTAGCATTCACAGAGTGCAGTAAATTAATTTAAAATACCTTTAAAGGATGTAATAACACAATGAGTAAGAGAAGTGGAGAGGAAAAAGTGTAGTGAGAAAATGAAATGAAAATAATCAAAGCTGATCATGCCAGTGAGTTTTCAAACTTTATATAATGATGAACTTTAAGGAGGCAAAAAGAATAATAATAATAATAAAAAAATCTCATTTACTTCAGCCCAGAGACCTACTTCCCTTTTTATCCTTAATTATCCTTGGTGGCATTCATTATATCCTAGCTTTGCCATCTTAAAAATTGCCACTTGTCCTAAATCTGTAATCTTGGCTTGCTCTACAGTCAGTGAAGAGACCTTGACATCTGTGAAGAACAGCTCGTCTGGTGTGAGATGTGTGTCTCATACAGGTGAGGTGCTGGTAGGATGGAGGGAGGAGGTCTGAGAACTGGCACAAAATAGATCAATAATTTTGGAAAGTGAACCCTGAGTGAAAGATATTTGAATAGGATCTGGGCTCACATTCCAGCTCTGTCACAGACTTTCTGGATTATCTCAGTGCCAAAAGAAAACTCTGTTACAGGGACATCCCAGTCTCAACAGGCAAGGGAAAGACTCTCTCCTCTATCATAGAGGCGTGACAATGAGACACGTGTAGATGAGTAACGTCTCTCTCTGTGCCAAAGGCACTCACGTGCTGGTTTCACTGTCTCACAGCCCCTGTAATGCCAATATTCTATTTATGTTCTTCATTTTGTCTTTCTTTTGCATCTGTCCTTGACTAAGTTTGTCTTTGCTCTCCAAGGTCTGGGATATGATTCACTGAGCACCTTCCAAAGGTGCAGATTGGCAATTACCGTTCATTGTCCAGGCTCAGGAGTCTTCAAGCCCTGGATCAGATTTTGAAGGTGTGCAAGTTTTTCCTAACACATCTTTTCCAAATGACCACATTTGGCCCTGTACCCTGCGAGAAACCTACCTTCAAAGCACTTGTGATGTGGTTTTGCCTTTGACTTGGGGAATAGCTCCAGTTGAGAGCCTAGTAACTGCACTTGATCCAAAAGGACCAAAGTCTGATGCTTGTTGAACTTCCCTTACTGTCCCTTCCAAGCCTAGGGTGTGTAACTCTCAGGACACACTGTTTAATCCCAAATCTGTAACCCCTCCCAGTGCTGTGGGAGAAATGAGGAGAAAAAAACAAGAATTGCAATGTAGCTCATGCTCTGGGCTACTGATCATCTGTTGGTATTGCTGACCCTGGTCTCTGGCTTCCCATCTCTCACTCCCAGTTTTGGAATCTAGAAGCCAACGAATAATAAGAAGTCAGTCCATCCACCAGTCAGTCAATTCAGGTGAGTTATCTTCAGCTCTCCTGCTTCAATATAGTCTAAGCCAATCCTCTATCTTTCTATCTCTATCTTACTGTAGAACTATGTCCTTCTGCTAAGGGCCAAATTCAACTTAATTTATCTTTTAAGGAAGCGTATCATGTCTGGCAGCCAGAAAGTGGAAGGAGAGCTCAATATCCATCCTTACAGGGATGTCTGCAGAAAAATAAGTGGTAAGATAAAGCAGAAGGTGTCAGAGAACCTGCAAATCTTCCCACAAAAGTCGTGAATATTCAGACAACACATTGCCAGCTCAGTCCCACAAACATGATGGCTAAATACATGAGCATCAACTAGTAATGAAGAGCATTTGAAAGTTCACAAGTCTGATTATAGAAATTGCTTGTATGTCAGTATGTGGGTGCCAAACTGTAAAACAATTCTTGCCAGGACCCCCCCCCCCCCCTTTTTTTTAAATTTTCTTTTCTGCAGATACCCTTTTCAGTTAAGGGAATGTCCTGGTTTCGGCTGGGATAGAGTTAATTTTCTTCCTAGCAGCAGGCATAGTGCTGTGTTTTGGATTTAGTAGGAGAAGAATGTTGATAACATGCTGATGTTTTTAGTTGTTGCTGAGTACTGCTTATGCCAGTCAAGGACTTTTTCAGCTTCCCATGCTCTGCCAGGGGCACAAGAAACTGGGAGGGGGCACAGCCAGAATAGTTGATCCAAACTGACCAAAGGGCTATTCCATACCATATGACGTCATGCTCAGTATATAAACTGGGGGGGGGGCCAGGGAGCAGCGATCACTGCTCGGGAACTGGCTGGGTATTGGTCGGCGGGTGGTGAGCAATTGCATTGTGCATCACTTGCTTCGTGTATCATTATTATTATTATCATTATTATACTGTTACTATTAGCATTACTATTTTACTTTATTTCAATTATTAAACTGTTCTTATCTCAACCCAGGAGTGTTTCTCACTCTTACTCCTCCGATTCTCTCCCCCATCCCATCGGGGTAGGGGGAGTGAGCGAGCGGCTGCGTGGTGCTTAGTTGCTGGCTGGGGCTAAACCACGACAGGGAATAATTGTTTTTCACACATTTATAAGTTTTAAGGTGAGAAGAATCCATAACGATTATCTAGTCTTGACCTTGCATGTAAGACATTGCAGAATTTCACCTCTTGTTTTCTTCCCTGCTGTTTGTTCCAGGGATATATGAAAGTCCCTAATTCATCCAAGGCAGCAAATCTCTTTTGAGCCTCATCTGTTGTAGAGATCTCCAGATCCATCAAGGAACCAAACAGTATCTTAGCAAGCGTGGTGTTTGGATTGGTCTTAACATACTACTTTGGGATATAGAGATCTAGCTTATGGTTAGCCTTCCTATGTGCTATAATGATGCAAATCCTAAATTATATTATTGACAGACTCATGCAGGTTAAGGCTGGTGAGATGATTCGATGCCTGTGGCCCCCAGTCCACCGTGGGCCACCGCATTTTGCTCTGTTTGCTCTTGGCAAGACTCGTGTCTGGCCCGCAGGATGCTGTTTGGTTCCCAGCTGCCTTCACTCCTCCCTGTTCCTGCAGCTAATCACCCTCGTTGTTCAAACGTGTGGGTGACTTCTCCCTGGTACTTGTCCTGTTCCAGTCTCCAGCCTTTCATTCCAGTTCCCACTTCCTCCGCTGGGTTAGAGCAACATTGAACAATTCAGTACTTCTTTGCCTCCCAGTCTGTCCTTTTTGCTAATGTGAGCCGGACAAGCTCCCTGCAAGGTGTTTTATCCCTGGCCCATGGAAGGTTTTTCAGACCTTTTGTGCACCTTTTAATATTTTCCAACTGTCTTTTATAAACCTGAATGCCAGAACTGTGCTCAGTATGACTGTGCAGTCTCCCCAGTGCTATATGCAGAAATAAAATTACCTGTTCTCGTTTTCTGCTATCGTACCCGTGCACCCAAAGATTGCTGCCTGGGTCTCAGTAGCACATAACAAAGTTATGCTGAATTGCTATTTTCTGCTATAAACTCATCACAGTTTCGAGTCATTGCTTTCCATAGCATGGGTCCTATTTCACAGGTATGACCAGATGTATGACTCGGAACAAGACTGTAATTAAATGTCACTGCTTAAGTGGTCCTGCCTTATTCAAGTCCATTGCTCTCTGTACATACCTGGTCCTCAGCATTATTTGCCATTCTGCTGATCTTGGTATAATCTGCGAATTTCATCATCACATTACTGATGGTACTGAGTCCCAGTTCTACATGCGCACACCGTGGACTTTACAGGTGTAGGAAGAGGTTCACATTTTAGGAACAGCAGACAGGATGGGTCAGCAGGTCCCCTCCCAGGCCGTCACCATCATCATCAAATTATACACACTTGATGCAATGTTGCCTTTTGCTTATGTATTTTCTTTTTCTTTCTTGGTGCTACCACTGTTTTTGCAAGGTAAGTCTACTGCATGTGAACTGCTCAGTTGTCCTTGGGCTTGCCTAACTATCACCAAGTTTTCTAATTTCCTATGCTTAAATGGTTTCTCCCCCCTCTCTACCACACAATCGCTTCTTTGAACCTTTCTCATTTTCCCTGGGCACAGGTAACCAAAGCTCTTCATAATATTTTAGAAATAATCTCCTTATCACCTTTCATGATGTCCGCTGCAAATAGTATAGCAGAATATCAATCCTTGCTAAGTAACGGCGAATTTTTTAATGTCTGTTACAAAACTCTAGCTATATTGCTTCCATGCAAATACCTTTATTCACCAAATTTGTAAGCTCATAAAAGAATGCAATCAGATTTGTCTGACATGACTTATTTTTCATGAAATGCTGTTGACTGGAATTAATTATATCCCTAACTTTTAATCCTTGTTGATTTCCATATCAGCTTCCTCATTATTTTGCCTGGGAATGAGGGCAGATTAATCAGACTGTAAGTTACTTGTTTCATCACAACTGTTTTTTTGAGTGTTAACACCACATTCAGACTTCTCCAGTCTTCTGGAACTTATGTTTTATCATACTTATTAAGACTTAATAGCAGTGGGGAAGAGATTTTTCTCAAGTAAATTTTTTTTAGGATTCTTGACTGAAATTTATCTGGGTTTGCCTATTTTTCCCCTGCTGTCTTTGTCTTTTAAAAAAATGAGGCTTATGAATGGCCTGGAAGATGCTTCACCAACACTTATGGATATGAATACTTCCTGCTGTTTTCCAGCGGTGATGCTCAGGACTTGCTCACACCACAGATAAGGTTTCTGAGGTCGTAGGGGGGTGTAAACTCCTATCCCACTGCCTGGACCAGAGGCCTGACTTCCCCCTCCATATCGCCGACTGTGGAACTGAGAAAGGTGACAAAGGAGGAGCATGGGGAGGTAGCAGCGAGGTGAGGAGCAGCGTGAGCTCGCGGACTGTGCACAAGCCAAGCTGTCAGGAAAGCGTGATCCTCTTCCCACGTTGTGGCTGAACCCCTCAGGCGCCGCTGGCAATTCCCTCCATCGCTTTCTCTTCCTTTCCCTTTTGTATAATAGGGCTGTCCCGTCTGTAATAAAGGGGATTGTGCAAGTGGGTGGGGGAATCTTAATCAGATGATTTAATAAATAGTCATTATTGATAATAATACATTATTGGTTTTTAATTTTAGTGCTTTGTCTCCTTGCATTTGTAGGGTTCCAACACTGACAACTTTCTGCTGCATGTAAGTAGGTCATTCCTTTTCTAATTCCTACTGTGTAATTATAGGAGGAACATTAAAATAGATATAAATTTAGCAAAGGCGACATTTTACTTTTATTCTTTGGAATTTGTGCTTTGATAAATTTGCAACTTGTACTGTTTACATGTCATTGAATACAATGGCAGTGACCTACTATTGTAGTTGAAAGTTCATTAGTTCTGGTAGATTAGACAGTATTAATTAACTCAGATTAAACATTCTTTTAAACCATCATAAACTGCCATCTCAGTGTGGCAGCTTATTAAAGAACATTTTCTGGCTGTTTGTTAAACCAGACTGAAGTGACAATGTAATTATATTTATTCCATCAAACAGAAAGGTCAGTTGACAAGGCTGATGTTTTCTGGTTAATTACAAGTGGATGATTTCATTGATTAAAAATACGAGCTTGTTAAACCTGTGCAAAGAGCTAAGAGATATATAGGAACCCAGGGGAGGCAGGAAAGAGGATGGGAGGAAGATGATTTTAAATGTTATTTCCACTCCCTCGTGTTCAGAGCCTAGGCAGGAGCAGAAACCAGTTCAAGCACTGATAATTCACCAATCTATGGGGTTCCTGCTTTTGGGGGTACAGCTTTGTGTTAGGTCAGGAGGGCTGATCTCCAGTACCCCACCCCAAGCACTGGTGCATCATTTCCATAGTGACACGTGTGTCTAAGCAAAAGGCAGGGCTGTGCAGTAAAAGGCTCGGTTGTGCCTGGAGGTGCAGGGCTCTGCACTGATGTGCAGTGGGACGTGGGAGCGGGGTCAGGGTGCTGAATGAGGTCTGTATGAATCAAAGAATCATAGAATCATAGAATGGTTTAAGTTGGAAAAGACCTTTAAGATCATAAAGTCCAACTGTAAACCTAGCACTGCCAAGTCCACCACTAAACCATGTCCCTAAGCGCCACGTCTACACATCTGATAAATACTGGCAGTGTGCCCAGGTGGCCAAGGTGACCAATGGCTTCCTGGCTTGTATCAGGAATAGGGTGGCCAGCAGGAGCAAGGCAGGGATCGTCCCCCTGTACTCAGCACTGGTGAGGCCGCACCTGGAATGCTGTGTCCAGTTTTGGGCCCCTCAGCACAAGAAGGACATTGGGGTGCTGGGGCGTGTCCAGAGAAGGGCAGCGGAGCTGGGGCAGGGTCTGGAGCACAGGGCTGGTGGGGAGCGGCTGAGGGAGCTGGGGGTGTTCAGCCTGGAGAAGAGGAGGCTGAGGGGAGACCTCATCGCTCTCTGCAGCTCCTGACAGGAGGGGGCAGGGAGGTGGCTGTTGGTCTCTTCTCCCAAGTGACAAGTGATAGGACGAGAGGAAATGGGCTCAAGTTGTGCCAGGGGAGGTTTAGATTGGATATTAGGAAAAAATTCTTCACGGAAAGATTTATCAAGCACTGGACCAGGCTGCCCAGGGAATTGGTTGAGTCCCCATCCCTGGAGATATTTGAGAGACGTGTAGACGTGGTGCTTAGGGACATGGTTTAGTGGTGGACTTGGCAGTGCTGGGTTAATGGTTGGACTGGATGATCTTAAAGGTCTTTTCCAACATAAATGATTCTGTGATTCTGTGATTAATCTGTTTTATTTCTGCTCATTGAAGGAAGCTGTAAAGACAATCCCCACATTTGCAGCCAGGTGCAGGAACATAATTTTTTTGCATTTCTTAAACTTGTTTTGGGCCAGATTCTTTAGTACCAGGATTTCTGTTGAGTTCGGCTGCTGTTGTCACTCCTAGCTGAGAGCACAGATCAAGGATCTAAGGAAAGGGTACAAAATGTTTATTTTTCTTCCCTCTCCTCTAAAGCTTGCTGAAAATAGACTTACAGAAACAACCTCACAGATCCTTGTTTGACCTGGGGGAGGTCCATGTGATGTGCTCCTGGCTCTCGCGCCATCCGTCTGGAGACACCAGGTTGGAAGGGACAGAGGGTTACTTTGGCAGATGGCAAGAAGGAATTTTGTCCCATTTGTTCCCTATCCTGCACACAGTATTTTGCAGGATAAAGGACTTTGCTAGTTGAGGGGCAAAGCAGGCAGGATGAATAAATGCAGGTAATGAGAATTGAGCAGAGGGATTCCAATACTTTTTGGCAACAAGAGAAATAAAGATGTTCCTTCTCCCTTCGTAAACCCCAGTTCCTCTCAGGATAAATATGCTGCTTAGAGCAAGCACAGTGACTATTACAAATTCTGTTTGAAAAGTCAAAAGAAACCATGTGGTGACAATGTCAAAATGAGCATGCCTTGTGCAGGGCAAGCCAACCATGAAAACATGAGGCATGTTCCAGGGGGAGAAGGCATGGGGCCACAGAAATGATAGGAAGGGTGCCAAGGCATCAGGAACCAAAAGGACCTGCTAGAAACAGGCTCCAACACTCCATGAAGAAGCAACATCGCAGGCACCTTAATATCTTCCGGCCTCGGCAGCCAGCACCCCAGTTAGAAAGACCATTCTGCCTCTGACTTTGAGGCTGAGACATGAAAGTCAAAACTGGAAGATTGTCCTGCCAAAGGCTGGTCTTCAAATTGTGCTGGGTGCCTGCTGAATTAGACATTTCCTTGTAAGAGGTCAAATGAAAAAAACATCGCATTGACTTCCAGCATTGATCAGCTTTCAAAGGATAGGCCATTTAAAGAGCCATTTTTTTACAGGGAGATCCCATATTAAATCATTAAGAAAGAAAATCAACGCTGGAATGGATGGAGGGGTATTGGGTACTGACTCTTAAGAATTTCTACCTTCAATGTGACACTGCTAGGCTCCGCCATTTCTCAGTTTGCAGGCTGATAGCAAGGCTCCAATCTTTCTCCCTTCTTTTAATGGTTCTTATTTTGTTGTCTACCACCTAAGACGAATCCGAGGATACAAGTGACACAACCATGACTGCATGATTGGACTGTGCAATCCCTGAGCTGCATGTTTCTTTATCCCCCTACAGTAGCCTTCCCTCTATAGAGACGTTTCCTAATCTATTACTGCCCTCCCAGTTAGGCAGTTCCCTTTTATCTAGAGTGCCTCACCTCAAATTAATTTCCTATGAAAGCCGTTCAGATGAGTGGTGTGTTGTAATAATATCCCCATAACAAATAGTAAAAGAGGGTACAGGGCTTACAACGGATGTTCATGTCAAGCTCACACTGCCTACAGGACACGTTTTGCTGTTAATGTAGAGGTTTATGGTTCCATTAACTCTAAAGGGAGTCACACAATTAAATGCTCCACAGCTTCTTGGAAATTCACTCCTGGAAGCGCCTCACACTCCTTCATCTGGCTGATGACATAAATGCATGGCACCAACGTAGCAGGAACTTTTTCTGTAGCAGCTTGTGAACTGTTCCAGGCAGAAGTAACACAACCCAGTATAAGGGTGCGTAAGGACCAGTATATAGGCACAGCACGTAGGCTGGATGAAGGTCTCAGTTCTTTCCCCAGCATGGCAAGGATATGGACTGAAACACAACATAAGTCAGAAGCAGCTGATAACTATTGCCACTGGAGGGGTACTTGGGGACTCATGTGGTATTAGCAGATTATCTGCATTCATTTCCTCATGTGAGGGCTTTTTTTTTTTTTTCCCTTTTGGTGCTGTCATTGAACCACAGTAAGAAAAAAGAGGCAGAGGAGAGAGATTGAAGAGAAAGAGCGAACCTATCCTGGTAACTTCTCAGGGGCTGAGGAACTGATGCTCTTGCAGCTCTGCATAAAGGACTTCAGTTTCTGGCCACTGCTCTGGCATCTTCCCCAAACCCTCTCTTGAAATAGGGAACTAAAAACTAAAAACATGGGAGAAAAAACATTGTTTTTCCCGGGAGACCTTAGCCAAGCGCATGGTAAGAATATGTGAGGCAATGTCAGGAGAAAGCACACAGCAGAACGCAGAGCTATTTCTGTTTTCTAAATCATATTGCAATGGCATGAGACCCTTTGAGAGAGGTTGCCAGAGGCCATTATGCAGCTTATGTGGCATTGTACTTCATGCATGTGACCTGCTTGCAGCTTTTGTTAATCCCACTTGCTGGTGCCGAGGGTCTTCTCATATAATGCACGAACACGTTAAAAAATACCTTGATGTGGAACAGTGGAGGCTTAAACTTTTTATGAGAAATGCTTGTTGCCTCTGAAGTTTCAGGCAGACTTCTCCATTGTCATGTCACTGCCATAAAATAAAGTGGCAAAGAAGAAATTCTATTATACATTAAACGCCCTGGTGAAAGCAATATTTATTGACCTGTGTTTTGGGACACTAAAATGCATGAAAAAGAGAAGATTTACAGAGTTTGCTACGCCGGCCTTTCCTTACAGATGGTCATCAAAGATCTTTCCCTCCCAGGGCATGATTCTCCTGCCATCTCTCAAATCTTTTATTCCTTCTTCCTTTCTAAATCCCAGAATATATATCTCCAACCCCCTACGAACCCTAAAATCCTCCAGCTTTCAGGGCTTTTATTCCCAGAGATTTGTGGACTTTGACATCAAAGAGCTGCAGTCCAGATCAAGGAGACGTGATCCTGCAGTGCCGGACCTCCCCCTTCCCTTTAGTCACTGGTCCAGCGCCACCTCCCAGGGTGAGGTACTTCGGCACAGATGACAATTCACAGTGCTGTTACTTGATCTTTTGGCAAGTCTGTGCCTCAGTAACCCGGCTCTAACCCAACTCTAACCCAATGGGCCTGTCACCATTTTATTGTCCAACAGTTCTGCTCTGTATGAGATTCAGAGAAAATGTTGCAGGTGACAGCTGGCCTTGAGATTTGAAATTAAAATAACATACAGTGAGGTCAGAAGGCAGGCTGCAATGTAAATGGGATTCTCATCTTGCTGTTCCTCCCATAAATTTAGATATGTTTGACCCAGCCTTAGGACATGTAGACAGAACAGACAACCTCCCCAAATCATCCCATCCAGTCCTATTTTTCTATTATTCCTTTAACATATCCAGAATAAAATGCCTCATGCCTGTAGCCATCCCATATTGGGGCTTGATTAGCATTTGCACGTACCTAATATACAGCTTTACCTCTGCTCTTACAGATTCATAGGGGATCTGTCTTGTCTTACTTGGTGTTTCTGTACTTCATGCCTGGCTGA
This sequence comes from Pelecanus crispus, assembly GCF_030463565.1. Taxonomy (NCBI): domain Eukaryota; kingdom Metazoa; phylum Chordata; class Aves; order Pelecaniformes; family Pelecanidae; genus Pelecanus; species Pelecanus crispus. The sequence continues at coordinate 72,581,869 of NC_134648.1, forward strand.
CAAAATTTCTTTTTTTTTTTCAACTAAGTGTTGAATAAAGGATTACATTTGATTAGTCCATGACACCTTCTGAACAGCATTTCCCCTCACTCCCTTTGTTCCTTCTGATACCTTCACTTTGATTTACATAGCAAATGAAAAAGTAATAAATCCCAGCTGCTGTTTGCCTGCGATTGGGCATTTGAGCAGCATGACAATTACATCACTGGAAATTCTGGTCTCCCCAACTCCCCATTTCAACTTAGGGACATTCCCAAGGTATGTCCTACTTTCGTATGGTCAGATCATATTTTCAAAGATGTATAAAGATCAAGGTTTGCCTTTTAGTCTTTGTTCAACTAATTAGTCTGGCATTATCGAACTACACTCCCCAGGTGTTTGCAAAACCACCGGGATAATGCAGGTGACTAATGGGGTGACGTGACAAAGGCAGATGCTGGATTTCACCTGCCAGCATGAGAACAAACAGTTTTGTAGTACAAGAGGTGCCCTGGCAAAGAGGTGTGGAGTGGGAAAGAGAAAACACCTCCTTCGGAAATCAGTGCAGAGGCTTGTGGGCTTAGCTCATGTGGTTGCACCAGCCTTGTAATATTTGTGCCTGTTTTTCTTCAAGTTCCGGCTCCTGGTATCAAGGGAGTATGGAAAAATTTCAGTCTTTTTTTTTTTTTTCTTTTTACATTTTTTTCTTTTTACTTTTTTTCTTTTTGCATTTTTTCTTTTTACTTTTTTCTTTTTACATTTTGTCTTTTTACTTTTTTTTTCTTTTTTTTTTTTTTTTTTTTAAATAAACTGATATAGATTTTAAGGATATTTGAGGCTTCTGTATAATAATGAGGACAGTCTAATGTTATCTGGTCCTGTAAGGGTGAGTGCTTTCTGCTGCTAGATGCAGTGGGCTGCTGGCTTGTGTAAAAAATACAGCAGGACAGAGGGGTTGGTCAGAGAAGCTGGTAGCCAGAGGGACAAAGTAAATTAAATACAATGAAAAGTTGGGGGGGGGGGGAGTTTATAAACTTACATATTGGAGAAAAATAATAAAATCAATCTCAATGGACTTCCAAAATTCAGAGATGCAACAGAGAGATAACCAAGTCATTTATTTAAAGAAAGATGTCCTCTGGGATTTAGAATCATAGAATCATAGAATGGTTTAGGTTGGAAAAGCCCTTTAAGATCATCCAGTCCAACCATTAACCTAACACTGCCAAGTCCACACTAAACCAGTTAAGGGTAGAGTAGACTAAACCATGTCCCAAAGTGCCATTTGGAAGCTGATGTAAGAATTCAGGATATTTGGGGCTGCAATCCCTTAATGAAATAAGGGTAACCGTTTTGGTACAAGAGGGGATGCCAAAACAATCTCGCGTGAAAGCCATGTAAATACACCTGTCCTGGCTGCCCAAACGCCCACGCCAGAGAGATTAAGTGCGAGACTTGCAGCTAGTGGAAATCAAAGCAGCTACGTCTAAACCAGACAGCTCAGCGGAGCTGAGGGTCTTGCCCCGAACGTTTTGCAGTGGGCAGAGAGCAGGAGAAGCCTTTCTGCCAAGGAGGAGAGATGGCAAAGCAGCGTTGACGTGCACCCGCCAATGCTGCCAATGGGCAACACCACTGAGACGGCACAGAAGTGACAAGTGAAAGGGTTGTTTCCTCACCAGGCCTGAGAGGCTGTCAGTAAATTTAATACCGAAGAGAAAAGAAAGAGAAAGAGTCTGGGGTTCTGTTTGGGTTTTTTCCTCTTGTGGTTTTCCTTCGTGTCTGGAACAGAGGTTGTCATACTTCCCAGTAATAGCCACTGATTTGTATTCAGTCAGAAAGTTTGGCAGAGATATTAATTTGGAAGTTTCTTGCAAAGATGATCCAGTATTTACTCTGGTATGACTGAAAAGGCTCCAAATGGAACTATAAACCATAAAATAGGTCTTGAATTACATTATTATAAATTCAAATGCCCTGAAATGCCAGGCTACAAATGAAGACTTAAAGCAAGGTGAAACCTAGGGCTGGAGTTAGCATGCAGCACAGCGGTTTTGTTTGTGACAGAGTAATCGCTGGGATTTTCATGAAATAACCGAAGAAAGCCATTTCTAAAGGGAATCTACTTGCCATGGAGGTACCCTGACCTGCGTAACAGCAGTGCGCTGACCTGCTGCCCACAGAGAAAATGAGTAAGCGAAGCTAATGAATCTTGCTATTAAATACCTTCCTATCTCTCATATTTACACACCTCTGGGATATATCTCGTACGTGTGTGATGAACTCTGGCAGACAGCCTTGTGTCTGGCAGCATCACTGGACAGGAGGGCGTCTGGATCCAGGAACGCAGCTGTACAAGCCTGTGGACTGGGGAGATGGGGAGGACTGAGCAGGGACACGGTCTACCCCCCAAAGCAAGTCCCTGCTCCCAAACACCTCTGCCGGGGACCCTCGCGTGGGACTGCAGGCAGGACTTAGCCAAGGAAGCAGATCTGGGCGAAACCTTCCTTCTCACTCATGACTCTCCAGCTTTTTGCAGGCAATTTAATTCATGCATTAGGCATGATGGACTGGGAGGACCCGTGTTCAGAGAATTACTCATGAATGTCTCGATAATATTTGTGTGCCACATTCAAGCCAGTATGATCTGGTAAATGAAAAGTCTCGCCTAGATAATACAGACCACTAAGGGTCTCCAAACAGGATTCAGACAACTAAGCGAGTTCCCCCTGCACAATCTCTATGGAATTTATACTCCAGCCAAAACTCTGGGAGCAGTTCAGTACCAAGGCGGTCACAGATAAATGCCTTTGTATCTCCTGAATTTCCCCACCTTATGTCTAAGCCCAATGGAGGATCAGAAACTGCCTCTCTCTTTTTTTTTTTTTTTTGTCCCAGGCACCCACAGCAGCTGCTCAGAGCGCATGCAACACACAGAAAATTAATTGTGCTCTTGCCCAAATGAGCCTGTGGCTGCCACTGCATGTGAAAACTGTGAGGTGGACTATACCTCCAAAAACTGTTTCTGTGTTTCATGCAGGGACGATTTAATGAAAACAGTTCTGGATGAAGGGGTTAGATGTTAGTGTCCCCTCTGCCTCCCAAAATACCTCCTTGGCACCACCGGAATCATGCTCCCAGTCTTGTTCCCGCTCTTGTGCCCCTGAACTGTGCCCTGCCACTGCTTCACAGCCCCTTAGCCTTGCCTGGAGGCCATCTCCTCCTCACCAGCAAGACCTAGCAAGGGTTGGAAGAAACAATCTGGTCCATCACAGTGATCCAAAGGGGAATGACACACACACCCCACCTTCTCACTCTGTTCTTGCTCCCAACCAGGGTTTCTAAAAGAATAAAACACCCAACATGTTTTATATACACAACTTTTGTTCTTTTTTTCAGCTTTGGGGATGAAATAATTCTTTTAACTTGCAGAAGGGACCCAGACTAGGAAATCTAACAGGCTGTCAAAAGTGTAGCTGAGGTTTCACAGTGGAAAATGGCCAGCTAACTACGGGCCGGAGTATGAATAGCAGGGCTGCGATTGCTGTGAAAAAGATGAGATACAGGGATATTATTAATGTTGTGTACCCCAGTGATGGAACTACTCATTGCCTTCCAATTACTATTCCAAATTAAGAGCTCAAGTTTACCTTCGACAGCAGGTGTTTCTCATGTTTTCTTAAGACACATGTGAGGAAATATTGCACACTGTTTGAGTAATCTCTTTTCATGTTAAGATTAAGGTCTTCACAGGGTCACTTTCCCTTCCCCAGCTCACCCCCACAGTCTTCCTTACCAGGAGTGTTTTGACCAAGGAACTACTGGCAGGTTGCCTTTTGCAGGACTGTGCCCTAGGATGAGTGTTGTTGCTCAGGATCAACGCCTGTGGGTCGCAGGCTCTTCCTTTCCTTTGCAAACCTGACAATCCTCCGCCTGCCTGATGAAAGCACACGGGAATGTGCTGCTTCCTCAGGCAAGCCTGGCACTGCTCAGGCTTGAGCATCTCTCCAGAGGGGACCAGTGCAAACCCGCAGTGGCTGGGCAGCCGGAGCAGTGCCCTTTGCTTCAGCCAGATCCTTCACTCCAGCCAGGTTCGCGTTGCTCCCAGGCACTGCAGAAAGCAGGGCAGATGTGGGGTATTGCAGCCTTGTCCCCTTCTTATCACATCTTGTTCTTAGGGCTGAGGACAGTAGTCCTTCCCTTCGTGCAGCACCGTCTCCTCTCTCTCAGCTGCTACCAGCCCATCTCCATACGTCCTGCCCGTCTCCGTGGCCCCACAGTACATCCCCACATGGTCACCGGTGCCAAAGAGTGCATTGGCAATGGCGTAGCTCAGTGCTATCTGGACAACTTACTGAAGGCCAAATTCTCCGCTGGTGGCCGACACTAATGTGCCAGTGATTAGGTTTAGGATGGACTTGGCGATGGAGAGAGGAGAAAAGTACAAAGTCAGAGGAAGCTGAGGACTGTAGAAGTCAATGGATGCAAGAGCTAAAACGGCAGACTTGAAGAATATGCAGAGGCCAGAAAGACCAGAAGATAGGTTGATGTTTCATTCAAGAAATAATGACCAGTGTGCAAGTCCCCAAACTAAGAGGTCAGTTACTTTACTAATCTTTCGCATGGCTGATGCATGGAGTACCTACCACGCTCTGTACCTCTCAGAAGAGAGTTGCCTACTACTATGCCCCGTCGCCTTTCCTTAGTTGTGCTTGTTGTTATACGGGGAGAAAAACGGGCTGCCTTGCTCGGCTCCAGCATCTCTCCTGGTGTGACGGGTCTTTCCTCTTCAATCTGCAGATTGAAGTGGTTCTGCAAGGGCACCTCAGGTTCAGGGGAAGTCTCTTCCTCTTGCTGGTCCTTGCCATTGTAACTGTCCATTCTTCTGCGTTAGTGGCCCCTCTCCCTTCTGTGTGTGCCAGCGGGGGAGTTTTTGGCTGTTTGGCCGTAGGCTGTGGGGGCCACTGCAGACTGCGCTTGGAACCAGCTATCTAGCTCCTTCTACTTAAGCTCGTCCAAGCATCATTTGCTGTGGAGATGGGCCGCTGCTAGCAGCAGGGCTGAGCACATCGCCTGGGGCTGCCGGAACTCAGCCTGCCAGCTGGGCAGAGGTGGCTGCTCCCTGACGGCAGGTCGCTATGCATCGCTTATTTGTAGAAAGCCTCCCTCAGCTAACGCGTTGCCTTTCTCTCCGCTGTTCTGCATGCATAACTAAAAAGGCAGTCAAATTATATTTCAGCTAGGAAAGAAACAGAACCTCTGGGTGCTCGTTTGTTGTCACTCAAGTCCCCCATGTACAGCCTGCTGGCACCGTACCACCGGCAACTCATGGCATTTGGCTTAATAGTAATTTGTGATGAATGTAACCACTAAAAGCACACAGTTGGTTTACAGGCAAGTACACTTGCATAAATTTAGTCAGCTACCCTGTGATTGTGTGGGCAAATGCACACACAAATAACCTGAAAAAATAATGTTTAAAAATTCCAGACACCCACCAACAAATCCAAAGTGCAGGAGAAGGTAAGGTGAAGCCTGCATTCAATGTGTTGCAGTGAAGCATCTGCAGATCGTCATTAACCAAGAACTGTAAATTCGCTGAGTTTAGCTTTGTTTGTGAATTCCTTTGGGTTTCTGAGTTAATGCTGGAGTGTTATTTTAGCAAAATACAATTGATGGATTTGTGGGCTTTAGTTAGAGAGGGATTTATAAGGGAAAGACACACAACAGCTAACTGGTGTTATGTGAGCTTGCAGAAACCTTGTTAATCCTGCATTAAGCTAATGAAGGCAGTTCTTTGGCTTTTGACAAGAGGCATCAAAGTGAAGCCACCATATAGATTTTTGCAGTGCTCATTCTTCTTTGGCATTGCCATGACCGAGACTGTAATTCTATCGTGTCAGGCACTGCACAAATTCATAACAATAAAAGTTCCTGTGATCTGAACAAGGCAAGATGGATTTCTCTTGCCTTGTATTGTCACCTACCCTCTAATACATGCTAATAACCCCTATTAGTAGCTAATACATGCCACTGAAATGTCAGCGAGAGAGGAGGGTCCTTTGGAAGTTCTCTGGGGTAAGAAGGATCAGAACCAAGGTGCTGGGGATTTGGGCAGAAAGGTCCAGGAAAGGGTAAACCTGTAGGAGGAATTAATAGTAATAGAGCTGTGGGGGTAAGGGAGAACAGGGAGAAAAGGGAGTTGAGAAGAGGATGAGGAAGATGAGAGTTAAATTAGAGAGTGGCCTCTTTGGCTGTAAAGGGGAATTCACTTCTCTCAACAGCTGCCAGAATAAAGGATGCTTCTTCCTTCCCCAGGCAGCGCCAAGTTGTCGTGGCATTTGGGAGGTTTCTGTCCATTTTTCCACATAGACATATACGATTAACCAGCCCCTAAACAATTCTGTGAGCTGCATGATGAAATCTGGATTGAGCCAGACAATTTGCTCTCTGCATGTTCCCCAAATACAATTGCTGCAGTTAATAGAAAGGTGAGAATACACCAAAGAGCAGCTTTGTCCCCTAATTAAACCAAATTAGAATATCTTTGTTACTGGAAAGCCACCTGCTAGTTCCTATTTCCTTAATGATTTCATAAAATGCTAAATGCCATCCCTTATTTTCCTGTTTCTGGAAAACATTCGACGCTGTGCATGGAGCAAGGGGATACTTGGAGCAGAGTCCCAGCCAGCAGACCAAGCGTGACTGTCGCTGAAGCAGAAAGTGTCCCCTCGCCTCTGATGGAGGCACTTTGGGGCTGTAGAGCTGCAAACAGCCACCTGTGCCAGCACGTAACCTGGCTACGTAGGTAGGGTCAGCAAAGAGTAAACCTCTGTCCACGGTGGGACCAGTTTCAGATGTGGCGCACTTCTAATTCCCCACATGCCAGACTTAGCTCTGCAGCTGAGAAGTTAGAATTCAGCTATTTTTGGTCTGCAAATCCCTCAGGACAGAGCTCTTACTAGATTACTCTTTTAGAGCTCTGCTCAAACATCTTCTTTTATTAGTAATAATATAAACTAAAACAGCCGTAAACCTGCAGCCTTTGTGTATTTATAGTGCGTTAACTTGATTTATTTGGCTCTTTATAAGACCACAGCAGTCTCCTTTTTGAGGTGTGGATCATTGAATTTTGGAGGCTTTGCAGAGCAGTTCTCAGGCTGGTTTTGTTCAAATGCAGATCAATGTATTTCTGGAAGAGGCACAGTTCAAGGGGCTGCAATTCCACCAGCCAAACGCTGTACTGAGGACTGGTTTGCTCCAGGAATTTAGCAGGAGATATTGTTTTCAATGCAAGATTTGGAGAATCAGTCTCTCTTACCATTGATCACAGAGATAAACAGGCACAAGGTTTGTCTCTTCTCTTTTTGGCTCTGTTTTCCATGAGGACTTTAGGGTGATTGTTCTGCTGTGCCCTGTGGGCTACCAACATGACTGCACTGCAAGGCTTGCACTGGCCAGCCCGTCTGGAGACCTCCTTAAATGACAATTTAGCTGAGAATGGGTAAACTCATCCATTCTCCCCTCATATTTAGTGTGCTTCAAAAATCCAGGTCCCCATATTTTTACAAGATCACTCAAATTACCAAAGTGACATTAGCATAAAAGTGGCATAAGAAAATAGAAAATCAGAGCAAGACGGCAGTTGATTCAAAGGCAAGCCATGTTCATTTTCTCTCCTTTAAAAATTTTGCAGGAAAAGTTTGATTCCATTGCAATTAATGTTTTCCACGAGAAGACATAAGCAATCACAAGAAATATCGAAAATGAAAATGCCTGTTACAATTATAATTTGGAAATGAAATTATGCTTCATTCTGACTTTAATGTTGGAATTGAGGGGATTTGAGAAACTGTACAATTTTGGTTTCCTATTTTACGGTTCCCTTATCTCCTCTTTAAAGCAAACCAAAATGAAACATCTCATTTGGTTCTTCCATTGAAGAAGAGAAAAAATAGATAAAAGAACCTGAAAGTGAGGTGTACTCATGAACATGAAATGTTGCACCTGGAATTGTGCCAAAGGCCTTTTATTTCCTACCTAACACAGAAAAGAGACACTTCTAGCACTACCTATGGCATGGTCTTTGAAATCCTGAAGGCCAAGCTGGGCAGGGTGAGGAGCTCAGTGCTGCTGGGCAGCTCTCCAAGTCATGGTGCTCAGTGAAGCTGGTCTGGGTGATGTCCTAATCTGCCCTTGCTGGGCAAGGGACACAGCTGGACATTTGCCATTTGCGTTTTCCCGTTTTATTTCAGAGTTTGCCTTGACTCCTTTGCCAGCGTGACCTCCAAGGGGAGGCTCATCAAGGATTTCTCATGACTTTCTATTCCCAGGGCACAGCAGGGAGCAGGGCAGGGAGCTCAGCGCAGATTCTTTGTTTGTAGCCAAATACAGTTATTAAAAAACACGGTGAGACCATCAGTGATATGTTTGCTTGATTCGTAAGTATTTATATGACAAAGTAACATCAGTCCAAGAGTCCTGCATACATTTACCCTGGTGACCCAGCAGGTTCACCCTTTTTGCGATGACTTTTCTCCTTCCCCAGGGTAGGGAGATGCTGTAATCTCACAAGTAGCAGCACCTCGCTACAGATAAGAGGGAGGAAAAGAGTTAATGTGAGTTTTGACTGCTTATTTTGTGTTTATCCTTGTAATGATTGATATGTTGTGCTTTGAAGAACATTAAGCTGTAACACTTCTGTTGAAAGAAGGTTTTAAGCAGTGCAACTTTATTCCCTTGTTGACTTAATGAAAGGGGTGGAAGACTGCAACGTATTAAGAAGAATCATCTTCGTAATTGCAGTGTGCTTTATGGTGCCATCATGCCACTCTAGGCACCTGCAGTCAAAGGAAGTGATTGATACAGGTTCCCCTCCCGTCACCGTGCTGTTGTTAGTGCTGTGATATGAAAAGCAAAGGGAGATCAAAGGATGTCTTAATGTGCTGGTTGTGTCCCATCTCACGTCGCCTCAGGGTTACTCAGGGACTAGATATCTTTGGAATGAAGTTACACTTAACCTAAACACAAATTATTAGGGTTAAAAGAAGGTGAAATTCAGTGGTTTCTGTTATATGGGACAGCCACACAAGCGATTCAGTGATCTCTTCTCAGCTCAAACACTGTAATTCTGTGTGTCTGCTTCTACAACCTGCCTGTGACTCAGCTCACACTGTATTTATAATCAGGGACAGAGGCCTCTTTCCTTCCATCAGTGACTTCCTTTTCCTTGATTCCTGGACTTTATTTTCTTTAACCATTTCTGAGCTTGAACCTGAGGATTCTGAGCTGAGGATTTTCTGCTTTCATGTCAGCGAACCCTGGTGATATAAATCAAGACACATTGTCCTTTTTATTTCTTCCCAGCTCTGTACTGTTCGCTTGGGGTGTTTGACTGTATCAAATAGTGGCATCACCAGAGGAAATGGCAAAGCAGAAAGATCAAAAAGACAGTGTGAGCAGCAGAAGGGGCAGTGATGCCTTCATCAGATGAGAAGGAAAGATGCCAGCAACAGATGATGACAGCTTGTGTGTTTCTTCAGCAACATGACACGAGTGAAGTTTTGCTGTTCTCGCTATGTTTTTAGTAAGGAAACAGCTTTGGTTGAAACAGGCAAAACAAAATAAAAAAAAAATAGGAAGAGAGAAAGAGGAAAAAACACTGGAGCTGTCAGTCAGAATTCATCTTGCACGTAAATACAACATTTTCTGGGCTTTCATTTGCAGATCAGGTTCTTTCCTGAGCCATCTCGCTTCCCTTCCGCTGTTTCTATCACCATCCAAATTGAACACTGAACTATTTCCAGCACAAGATAAGTGGCATATAGCTTTTCTGTTTTACATGCAACAATTTCCCCCTTCAAGGCCATTTTACAATCATAAGAGGCTCCTTAGAGTCCTTTTTTGATATATCGTGTTGTGTCCCCAGTAAATCCTAACAAGAGTAGCTCTCCAGAAGCATCTCACTTTTTTGCTCAAGGCTTCAGTGCATCATATTCAAATGCATTTGCCTGCATTTGGCCAGAACTGAGGATTTTGATACATATTTTTGTGACATGATATCAACAATTGATTTAGGAACTTTTCATGTTGGAAGACATCAATGGCTTAACATGAGTACAGCTGTACTGCTAGAACTGCTCATGAGCTATGTTAATGTGAACTGGTCTTTTGAGCAGTCTTTTGAGCAGCTCTGTCTCCCAGCTACTTTGCTGTATGGGTTTGAGTAGCTATAAAAATAAACAAACAACACCCCTGAAAACATCTTAAAACATTACAGAAGTCCAAAAATCCCTACTTACATGGCTGAATTGGAGTGGTAAATACTCCCCGCTCCCCTATGGTGGGCACCTGTAAACAAGAAAGAGGACGGTCATGGTTTAACTTAGTTGGCAACTGAGCACCACGCAGCTGCTCACTCACCTTCCCCGCCCCAGTGGGATGGGGGAGAGAATCAGAAATAAAAGTAAAACCCATGGGTTGACAAAATAGCAGTTTAATAGGACAGCAGCAGAAGAAAAAGTAATAATAATAATAATAATAATGATAAAAGAATATACGAAGCAAGTTATGCCCAATGCAATTGCTCCCCACCCGCCGACCGATGCCCAGCCAGTTCCCGAGCAGCGATCGCTGCTCCCCGGCCAACCCCCCCAGTTTCTATACTGCCCATGACGCCACATGGTATGGAATGGCCCTTGGGGCAGTTGGGATCAACTGTTCTGGCTGTGCCCCCTCCCAGCTTCTTGTGCCCCTGGCAGAGCAGCGGAAGCTGAAAAGCCCTTGACTGGCATAAGCAGTGCTGAGCAACAACTAAACCATCAGTGTGTTATCAACATTCTTCTCCTACTAAATCCAAAACACAGCACTATGCCTGCTACTGGGAAGAAAATTAACTCTATCCCAGCCGAAACCAGGACAAGGAGGCATGACAAAGTGATTCGAGAAAGGTTTCTGTGTCCATCAGCTTAGTGGGGGCAGGCAGCACACCTTTTCTGATGCAGGTAGCTGACATTGATGCTAATACAAATGGGGTGCTCAGAATAAGGTTGCAGAAGGTCCTAGTTAGCAGCAAGATAATTGCTGTGCAACCTTATGTTTCTCAGTCATTTCTTCACTAAATACAAAGGAATATTAAAAAAAGAAAAAAAAAAATTGTCTGATCTATGCTACAACGCCAAAGAGAAAACTGATGGGATAAAGAGCAGGGATGCAGACTGAGTGGTCACAAGGACCTTTTGGGGTGAGATGCACTAAGCTGTGGAATAGCCTCCCAGAAGAAAAAGATGAATGCGTGCCATTGCTGGAGACATTACCTTAGGCTGAGCAGAACTCTAGAAAACAACTGGCGATCATCACAAAGCCCCTGTGATTCTGTGCATTAGTGAGTTTTATGGTCACATTTAATGACAAATTACACTTTCTAGTGGTCCATATAATGGCATTGTGGGTAAATATTATATGTAAAAAGACATGGCAGTGAGTAAAAATATCATCATCTTAGCTTTGGTGCAGCATACAACGTATTCCCTGTTGGGCTGTGCACATTCAGTGGGCTGTAACCCTCCTAAAACTTCCCAAAATGTTTATTTTTCCTACTTCTGGGAAGAGTTACATGGACTGTAGCACAGGCAGTAGAACCTCATTTCCTTCCCTGTAAAAGTCAAAGAGAAGTCTGGCAAAAGCAAAGAGTGGAATTAAATAGACTTTCTGACATGCAATGGGCAGGGCAACATGACAGCATCAGGACCAACCATGACAACCTCCCTCCTGTCCATTCCTTAGCAAAAAGCACCTCGGAAGGTGAAAATAAGCAGGTTGTCATGGCTAGAGGGTTATTAAGTCAGGCCATCAACTTCAGTTGTGTTAGCTCTCTAGTCAGAGGGAAAAAAAACCCACCTTGTTGCATGCTCTCAACTTTGATCACCTGCAGGCAGTGGGCCCAGACTCATGTCACTCTTGTGCTTCTCCATGCAGATAAACAAGATATGCAACCTTGTAATGGCAGCGGTTACTGTTGTAAAAGATACAGACTGCAGAGCATCTAAGGAATTTGGTCCATGTAGCTATAAATATTTCAGACTCAGAAGGAATGCACAGCACAGCATAATCTTAGAAGCCAACAAAACCAAAAATCCTATATGAAAGTTTAATTAGGGGAAAAAATGAATATTTTGGTGTATATCCAGATAGGAATGTCTTCATTATCAGTGTCTTTTGTGCCAGCATCCCTGAGAACATTACACTAGATAAAATTGATGGGCATTTATTCTTGCTTCAGCCCTAGAGTATTCAGTCTGTACAAGCTAGTGTTCCAGTTGTTTTTTTCCTATTTCCTCATTAAAGCCTTTGCTTGACACTTACAAAAGTTCTTTGTCTTGCCTGTATTAAATGAACACTGATTCAGCTGCCACCAGTAAAATTTGCAGTGGTATGAAGTTTGCAGGCATCACCTAAAACAACCCAGACACTTTCCTTCTGATGACAGTGCTACAAGACTTATATTTAGCCGTCCCAAAGGTATAGAGAAAACTAGAAGTCATTTGAACCTCTGTAGATACTTGAGTGTTACGAGATTGGGTGGGAATAATGGGGAAACACAGCATAATCAGCTCGGAAAATGGCTTCCTAGCATGGTTTTTATTTTTCTTTTGCTGAAAGAAACTTCAGAAGGCACTACGCAAGAAGTAATGGTAATGTGTTTTTCACAATAAAGCAGACTAATAACACACTGGGATGTATAATAGAGGGAGCAATCTTTGTTGTGTAGGAGGTAAGTGTCTTGAGACAGATCAGCCATCTGAAACCCATGCTACCACTTTTATTAACCTGGGATGAGAAGTCCAGGATTCTCTGTGGCCTGATTCTCCCCTGTGCTGAGCACCCACTCACTTTGGCAGAGATGCTCAGCCATTCTCATCATCAGGCCACAGGTCCCTATTGGCTCTGTTGACTTGTACGGACCTCAGATTCCATTTCATGAGTTTATGATATGATATTTCTGCACCAGACAGAAAATGTACGAGAGTTTGATGTAGTGAAGCGTCAGGAAAGCGTAAGAGTTTTTCTGTTGTTCTGTAATTTTTCACAAGAACTTTTCTCCAGTAATCACTGAACAATCTGCAAGGTCATGGGCAATAACTTCAGCAGTGGCTGGATTTCATTGGGGTTGGACTGTACAAGTCAACTAGTGAAAAATGCCACTGACCTGAGGAGTTTGGCGGGATTCACGGGGGATTCTTCAGGAAGGAAGTTTTGTCTGGAACATCTCCAGAGTGGTTCATTCCTCTTATCTCAGCTTTGAATGAATCAACTCCTGAAACTCTGTGCCACTCTGCTGTATAGAGGGAGGGTAGGTATGCGGTTTTGATTAGAAGCTTGAATTTTAGAGACTAAAAGCTAAGAAAGATTGATTCGATTGCATGAGGAATAGATAAGGTACCAGTCAAGATTGCAACCTTCTCTCCTGTTACCAGGAGATTTAATTGGGTTTTTTTGCTCAAAAGCTACTGACTCCTTCTGCAGTGCCAAATTCCATGGCCATGGGAGGAAATGTGGGCATCACATATAGGTCCTCTCAAAACGAAGAAATACACACTCTTCAGACCTTCAGATTTCTGCTATGAGCCAATGATCCTAAGACAGGTCTGGAATTAAACCCATAAAAATTGGAGACACACCTTCAAGTCTACTCCTTGGGCCTTGAATCAAGCCCTTGGGAAAAGATTATCAAAAGAAACTGGCAGATCAGCTGTGGAGGCTGAGCATGAGGTGTAGAGCATGGGGTGTGTAAGCAATGTCTTGCAATCTACTGGAGATAATAATGACCAAAAAACCCCTTTCAATTATTAAAGGTTTTCAAGCCACTTCATCACCTCTGATTTTGCTGGTGACTGCGGTTGCAAACAACTTTTTCTTTTATACACGAAAAGCAGACTTTCCAAAAGGATTTCACCCTCAGAAGAGACTTCTTGTTAGGGGCTGCTTCAATCTACATCATGTCTTTGACACAGCTTTACACGTTGTACCTTCAGAGTCCCTAGGGAAGTGACTTGAACTGACATTCATCCACTAATGCAAGAAGAAGGGTGAAAGAGTAAGGACATGTTAATAAAACCAGAGAGTCCGCTCAGTGTCTGTGTTTTGTTTTGGCGAAGGGAGTTTTGCACACTACGGCAGCCCGTGCGGAGGCAGGACGCACGCTGCTGCCATTCACTGCTCTGATGGATGGCACAGCAGGGCTGATTTATGATCACCCATGTCACACAGACACTTGCCCTTGTCCCTGAGCTATGAAAGGCTGTAAGAATAAAGGAGATAAATGGCAAAGTACTGCAGCTGCAGAAATAATTACCTTCCAGAAATGTAAAAATAAACCATTATCCCCCTATCTGTTTCAAACCTAAACTCTTCAGCACTGAGTACCTGCAAGAAGGGGCTGGCTTTTCAGGATGCTTTTCACAGCGATGATAACACAGGCTATGGGTTTTGATTCTGAATGTCAGATCTACAAACTCTGGTCACTATGTGCATCTTTGGTTGCTGAAAAAGTCCTCCAAATCTCTTTCTGGTGTTAAGATGTTGGTATACAATCAGTGCACTGACACAAATGTTTCTGTGGACTGGATCATTACAGCTATCTCTATGCTAGTAAATAAAATTGGTGACCTCCTTCATCTTGGCTATTGGGCACTGTCCCTACCCTGTGGTGTTGGCCAAGCTGTGTTACAGCACTGTCTGGGAGAGCACCATTTGGAGCAGACCAAAGGAAACAGACTTCCAATTAAGGATCACAGGTGATTATGGGCTGCAGCTTGACTTTGTGCTTAGGTGCTGTTTTATTTACTGGGATAGATGTAGCCAACAGTGCATAGTTATGATGGTCATCCTTCGGTTTGCTCCTCTTACACCACTCTTTGGTTCTTTTTGACTGTTTCCTTTTCTTAAGACCATTGCGAATTTTGTTTTAAGCAAGGAAGGTACTCTGTGCCAGTCATCTTAGTAAGACATAACCCAGGCAAATTGGTGAATTCTCAGCCTTGCACTAAAACAGCAAACTTAATGAATGGAGCACTCACCAGCAATTCTGTACTGACGTCATTACCAAACCAGAGCTTCATATTAGCAGATGTTTCATGTCTTGACTGCAGGAAGTGTTCTGGCTCCCAGCTTTCACAGAGCATTTCTGGATGAAAACGAACAGTTTTGGCTCGCGTCTGTCAGCAACGACATCTGGCTGACCATAAATTCTGTTATCAGGCTTGCAGCTGGTGGCAGTGGGAATGCAGGTGGAGCAGGTCCTGCAAGGCTTTCATACCTTCATGCTTCACCCCAGTCCTTCCTTTATGAGCCACAGTTCTTTAGCAGCACACGTAGCTGGGGCGTTCCTGCATTAAACCCATGGAGCAGTACCTATACACTTTGTCCTGGTAGGAATATAGGGAAGGAAATTGGTCTGAATGGAGAACTAGTGGTGGGAAAGAAGCATCACTGGGATGAGAAGTTGTTATCCACAGCTGCTTACCCTAGAGTCCTCTTCCTTCTCCTCCTGTGTCCGAAAATTAATGGAAAACCTGTTCATGTCCTTCAAAAACATCTTGGCTCAGGACTATGAGGTGGATGGAGATGCCTCCTCAGCCACTCTTTCTTGTGCATCAGGAAAATTGCAGAGATTCACATGTACCCCTCTGCTCAGTCTTTCCCTGGGACTAGCCCGAGGCAGCTGTCTGCCTCGTGCAGAGATTTTGGGGTTGCCTTTCTCTGGTGCCTGATTTTCATCATGCACAACAGAGGATTGTAGGTTTTGTGTTTCACTGCATGAGGCGTATGTCTGTGTGCTTTGTGGGATTTGGCTCATAAGTCAGATTTTCCATGAGTGATGTCCAGCTCTGTGCTCCCTGATTTCTGGGTGCTTGCCCTGTGAACCTGGGGTAGGCGTGCACAAGTGTTGAGCATTCACAGCTGTGTATGGAGTCCCAGATCCAGAACATGTCACTAATGCTAAGTAGGCTAAAAGTACTGCAATTGGTGTTTCAGAAATGATGCCCACAATTAGTGGAGGCTTTCAACCCTGAGCGCTCTATACAGCTGCTCCCAGTCTGTAAAACCACCCCTCCTTCACCTAGAAAATTAAATGGATAGGTAATACCTCTGATTTTGGAGCAGAGTTTGAAGAGCACACAATAAATAAGGACTTAGATGGCATATTGAACAATGCTAAAAAGCAAAATATTGATTTTTCTCTTATTAAGGGAATGGTCTCTATTCTGTGTGCAAGAAATGAGGCAGAGGACCTGAGAATAAAAATGGTGTATGATCATGAAATTAAAGATAGTATCAGAAACAGCTCCACTTGGAGGCTGAATCTGCATATGCAGCTTTATCTCTTTTTGTTCCTTAATTTTAATTGTTGACATTATATCATTATCAATTTTCTTTTTTTGTAAATAAGATCCACAGATACTCAGCATGCACTTAATGTAGTCCTTTGTACTGACCGTAGCATTTGTTAAGCTCTTGAAGGCAATGCCTAATGAACATCATCAGCTGAATGATTTCAATTAACAGGAGAAACAGGACCAGTCTTTTGTGGAAGCACATTTTCTCTCTAAGATGCTTTTCTGTTCTACAAAAAGTGGATTGTTTAAATGTAGGAAGGGCTCCCATCTCCAGGAGCTATAATTAAGAGAGGCAAACCATCCAGCCATTAGCGACATGGACAACCTTTTTTTCTCTTTAACCTACTAATGCTTTCAGTGTTGAGCGGAGACACCTATTTATAAGGGCAGGTCAAGATATCACTTCTACTAAGCCCTGTAAAAACCCTGTTGGAAAGACAAATTCTGGCTTGGCTTTGGCCAGAGTAGGCATCCATGGTGCTGGTCCCCTGGGGAGGTGGCAGGTGCTCATCACCACAGCCAAAATCAGGTCTGCAGGGTGAGAGGTTAAAACATATGGAGACTAAAAACTCAGAGCTTTTCCCCACCCAGCAAGGTATCTCAGATACACCCATGGTTCCTACAACCAGACAGAGAAAACCAGAAAAGACATGAGATACTCAGCGATGCCAGAAATCTCTTCCACACTGAAGTAATTTCATATCAGTGCAAGTGCCTGAGCTTTGGGGAAAGGTCTGGGTTTGCATATCTGTACACCTGGTTCTTTTCTACAGTCTCTCCTTATCTCAATATAACATTACTAATAAGAGTTTCAACATATCCTTTCAATTTCTCTTCCTAAACAACATGATATGAGCCTTGGAGGCATTAGGAAGAAAGTGAGCATTTTCCATATGGAAATAAAATCTCCGAATATAGTTTTCATAGATTAAATCCATACTGAGGGCAAAGAATGTTATCATTAGCAGGAACGTGTCATCGGATTGTTACTGATGCCAGCCACATAAAAGAAATACAATACGGGTCTGTAAAAGAAACCCTTTGGGATTCCTTGGTTTGAACATGAAAACCCAGAGAAGTTTTCTCTTTGGACTTGCTGGAAGTTACGATGCAGCTTTTAAAGAGAAGAAAAATATGGCACCGATAATTTCCACAGCAAGATGAAGCAGCACGCTTTTCCATCCCTGCTTCATGGGGGTGGGATGTCAACACCTTGCAGGACCAGCAGCCACCTCCCAGGCTGCATGCTGAAGCACGGGGCAGGTGTAGCTGTCCCTGCTGTGGAGGGTCGGGATGTCCTTGAGCACACCGGGGCTGAAGATGTTCCCCAAGCTCTTCTGACGAGATGACCCTCCCCAAGGCGCAATCCCGTCCCAGCTTTCCCACAGCGGGTTTGCCTCCCCAGCGCTGCCTGGGCAGGGAAGCGTGAGAGCTGAAAATTTTTCACATGGAGCAGTGAAGTATTAAGAGTTGATAGATGAGCCTCACCCCATGCTGGCACATCCCAAAATCTAGCTGTTGGGCTATTAATTTGTGGCAATTTCAGCAGCAGCAGAGCACATGCTTTCCAACCCAAATAACTTGAAAACAAGTTGTGCCTTATGTTTGAATGTCAATAAAGACGTGATCTAAAGGAACAGATGTTGTTGTCTTCAGTGAAATTTCATCTCTGCATACAAATTTATGGAAGACTTGAGTGACTCCACGGAAATGGCCTCTGCTTAGTGCACATGCCTTTAGAGAAGTTCGGCCTGTATATACCCAGATGAAGCAACCTTTATTAGATACTCTGAAGCAATAGGTCTTAGTCCTACTTGTGCATTAGGTGGGAAGTCTTGCTGACTTTAGCAAGGCCAGAGACTCATCTTTCTAGTGAGGGGGTCTTGCCTGGTGACCTACAGAGCTCCTTCTGGTGTAAAGTGTTTTGTTCTGTCCTGTGCCACAGGAAACCCATAACTTATGTCTTTTCCGTGAATGTTTAACATACTTTAACCAGCATCGTAAGGGAACCTAAGCATAGTGTCATCAAAACAGTGTCAGTGGAGGGAGTCTACAATTGTGTTAGATCAACTCAAAATGATCCCCCCCCCGCTATGGTATGTTCAGTAACAGGACCCAAAAAAAACCCCACCAATTTTCTTTCCTCACCCTTCCAGACTACTCGTGTGTTGTGGTTTAGCCCCAGCCAGCAGCTCAGCACCACGCAGCCATCGCTCAATGCCCCCTGCCCCCATGGGATGGGGGAGAGAATTGGAGGAGTAAGAGTGAGAAACACTCCTGGGCTGAGATAAGAACAGTTTAAGAATTGAAATAAAGTAAAATAGTAATGATAATAATAACAATATAATAATGATAATAACAATAATAATATCCAAAGCAAGTGATGCCCAATGCAATTGCTCCCCACCCGCCGACCGATGCCCAGCCAGTTCCCGAGCAGCGATCGCTGCTCCCCGGCCAACCCCCCCAGTTTCTATACTGCCCATGACGCCGTATGGTATGGAATGGCCCTTGGGGCAGTTGGGATCAACTGTTCTGGCTGTGCCCCCTCCCAGCTTCTTGTGCCCCTGGCAGAGCAGGGGAAGCTGAAAAGCCCTTGCCTGGTGTCAGCACTGCTCAGCACCAACTAAACCATCAGCGTGTGATCAGCATTGTTCCCATCCTAAATCCAAACCACAGCACTGTGCCTGCTGCTGGGAAGAAATTTAACTATCCCAGCCGAAACCAGGACAGTGTGTAATCTAGCAAATTGCTGAGACCCTGCATGCTGATCTCCAGGCTGCTGTCACTTTTTAGCTGCTTGGTCTACTTGTAACATCTACCACCAGGTTGGCCTCTTTCTGTGACTCTGTTAGATCTGAGCATGGCACACTGAAACCCTCACGGCCCACTGCAGACACCTTCTTGACTCCAGTAAACTGGTGTTTGTGGGTAGTGAACTTCCTTGATGTGTCCATTTCTGCTGAGATTATGCTACGTGTACTTTTTGCTTTGACAAATCTTCATCTGTTTCCAAGAGGACATTGAAAGATTAGACTACTTTAATGCAAATACAGTTGTGGCTAGCCCAGGCACTGAAAACTACTCACAGTAGCTGAGCTAATTATGGAGAATGTAGCTAATAAAGGTAAATAAGCGTTAGCCATGCGTTCTTTATAAATATGCACAGCAAGGCAGATGTACAGTCATCTGGTTATTACATGGCTGAATAGTAGCTGCCATTTGATTACAAAGCTGTAGTCAGAAGTATATCATCTAAATAACTTTGTAATCAGTCCTTTGCCTCAGTTTTGCCTGATTAAAATTGCTGCACAAGTATCTGTTCTTTCACACTCTCTTTCCCCAAGGGAATTTTTCCAGACCACAGCAAAGGGAGATATTTTTAAATGTTCAAGTTTTGCTCTCCGAGATTGCCTCCCCTATGTTTGAACGCATAAGCACCACGGAATGCAGACTCAGACTGTGGAGGGATGGAGGAAGAAAGAATAAGGTGAGCAGAACGGGTTGGAGCAAAGGCTCCAAGCCCATTGCAAGCCCTTCTGCTCTTCAGTGCATTTAGGCATGAAACCCAACCCTCCTTTGAAGTTCATAGGGTCCTGATTTGTATATTTGCCTACAGACTCAGCTCCTCCGTGGAGCTCTGGGTCTGTCAGACAGAGGCCCCTGAGTGGTATCTTCTGCTGGGCGTGGGTGAGCACTTTGTAGGAAGCAGGTTTTGAAAAGCGAAGATTTTGCCCCATGTTTTTCAACCTCTTCTGAACGCAGGGAAATTTCTCCCATATTTCTATATTCTTGACATAGCTGGTGCCTCTGAAACACCTAGAAGACTGCTGGAGCTCTATTTTCCTCCTGACAGATACTTGTCTACAAAGGTCATGTTGTGTGCGTTATGAAAGTGCTCAAGGCCTTAATTTACTGCAATACATCTATGTAAATAAAAGACAACTGCAGAATTACATCCAGATCATAACAGTAACAGGGAGCAGGCTGCAGAAGAGGCAATCTGCCTAAGGTGTTCAGTGAGTCTGGAAGTGCCTTAGTAATACCTGTAATAAATAACACCAAATCTGGCAATAGTTTTCCCTCTCATTTTAACATCAAAGCTGTCGTTAGAAGCTTTCACACAAAGACAAAAAATACAGCCTAATGTTCTTTGCTTTTCAGAAGTGCTTTTTCACTAACGCCCTACTGTGTCCAGATAATGCAGCTCTCCCTCCTTCTGCCAGTTCTCCCAGGCCCTCAACCTGACGTTTGATTTAAAATTTTGATGAGAAATTGAGCAGCTGATTTATATTTTTCAAACCAGCAGCAGTGCATCAGCTAGCAGAGAGTTTACAGCTGCAACTTGTCAAAGCCAGCACAACATGTCTGACTGTCTTTGGGTGCCCAGGGATTTTAAAAGAGATCCTCATGGTTGCTGGCAGCTCAACCCGTAGGCTACTGAAGGTCTTCATTTTGGGAAGAAGGGGACAGTTTGACCCTATAGCTCCTGGGGCCGGTCCAGGGCCACCAAATTGGAGCTGGTTTCAATCTGGCATTTCCTGAGGGTCAGGTAAAAGGCTGCCCTTGACTTGTTCCCAGGAGGTTGGCCTTTACCTCCTGCATTTGCCAACAGCGCCTTGTGTCAGTCCCACTATCTGCAGCACTGGGTTGCACCCTGCCTAGGCACAGATGTCCTGCACATCTTCACGAGAGCTCTGGCAGGGCATGCTGCAGAGCAGGAGAGACACCGCACCCCTCTGCTGCAGTCTTGGACTAGCCATGAAAGCTGGAGCCATACTAGATAAGATTGATTTCCTGGCTTCAGCCCAGAGCTATCATCCTTCCCTGTCACATCAATGGCAACGCCAGACTTGTTCCCACCACCTGACCTGGTATGACGTTGTTTCACATGTCAGATAAAAAGTGAGATGAGTGAGTGATAGTGACACCACACTTGCAGGTCCTTCAGCTCTGGCAGAGAGGCTGAAGCACCATCTTCCAACTTTGCCACCTCACAGCTCCAAAAGATTGGGAAAGATCATTTTCCCTTCCTGAGACTTGCAGGTTATGGCTCTCAAGCTCCACTGTGTGCTTCTGGCTGGTGTCTTCCCATGTCATGCGTAGCAATAGGGACAGCTGGTATCAGGAGCAGGACCCCTCCCAGCAGGAGTTAGATGAGGGTGTAGCACCTTCACTGGCATACAATAGAGGCTGAAGAAGTCCAAGCCTTGTTGTGAGTCCTGATGAGTCTGACAGTGGCTGCGCAAATCAGTTTAGGAGCTATTTGGGAGGTAAGTGGTGACCTGCTCTTCCAAAGCCTTCCCATTTACCCCCCAGAGGCTACCCTGGCCAGGTGGCATTTCCCAGGGCAGGCAGAGCAGCTTTGGCACAGGACGCAGAGAAAAAAGCTTTCCATGGTGGAACACCTTGTGCAAAAGAAAGCATTTTCCTCGTGCTACTAGGGAGAATAAAAGCAACTTTGGAACCATGCTGGTTCCAAGCCAGGATGGCTTTGTAGAAGGGTGGCAGGAGAAAGGCATCTTGGAGGGTTTCAGTAGCCAAGATCTAAGCTTTGCACAACACACGGTTTGTTGGCAATTAGTTTGTCTATGTGAGCATCTGGCTCCATCCCTGCAGGTTGGGTAAAAGATCATGACGGCCTGTATGAATTATACAGAGAAGCAGCATTTCCAAAGGTTTTGGTGCTAAGCAGGGTTCCTTGTTGTTGTTTCACATAACATATACTTGCCAATTAGTTGGGCATTATTAACTAAGTCATGACACAAAGCATCTTATTATGGGAGCTCATGTCACTTCCTATTAGTGCTAACCTCAGAAAAATGAAAATTTGTGGTCTGGAAAAAGAGGAGCATTTCAGCTTTTCAGATCTAAGGCGCCCACATGCTGCACTCCCTAGCTAATTTTCCTGCTAATTTAGTGGGGCTTATTTAGAAAACCCTGATGAAGCACAGTCTACAAGTCACGTAGGCAGCCTCAGGTTGTGCGCTGGTTACACAAGACATCAGAGCCCATTTCTGTACGGGGGCCACTCATTCCGACTCAACGTTTTTGCCAGGCTGGCTGAGTTTTGCCCAGGGGTCAGACAACATTGTTGTTCCCCGTCCAAGCCTGCTCACTGAAGCGCTTCTCTAAACAGAAGTTGAGGTTTCTGTTGCCTGCGTTCTTCCATCCCTACTCAGCGTTTTACTGTTTCAAGGTCAAGAGAATTCATGATAATGCAGTGCTACTAATGTATTCACTGTGAAGATAGAGGAGAGGATTTGAATAAAGTTGGAAAAACACCCCTCCTGGTGTAGCACTTTATTAGAACTGAATCTGCACCGAGCTTTCCTTTTTTTTTTTCCTATTCAAATGAGTGCAAAAGCTAATTAAATGCAGATCTTCATTTTCAGGCATTTTCAGATTCCTCTAAAGACAGGAACGAGACGTATAAAAACACAGAGAAATTCAGGAACTGTCACAGAAGTTGGGAAAGGGATTAAAATATTGCCAAATCTGACTCAATTGTTCCATGCGGCTCTTGAAATCTGTTTCTCTGAAAGTTGTTGCTGCTTAAGCCAAGAGACAGAAAGTGAAACTCAGCTTTGATTTAAAAAAACAAGTTTCAAGAAAAGCTTTTCCAGAGAAGAAGCTTGGACATGAGAAATAAATTAAGCTTCTGAACTGAGAGTCAAATAAGAACTTGCGGTGTGTCTTTTCAGGAAAAAAAAGAATCTGAGGATAAATCAACTTTGTGATAATTTTTAAAAGTTTTGTTTTAATATTTGAAGACCTAATTTTGAGAATGGTAACAGCATGATAAATAGATACTATTTTTCACACCGCTCATCTGAGCTAGAGTAACTGAGGGTCTTATAAGGAAGGTAATTTACTTGAGCTATTCAGCTGAGTTTTTCCCTTCCAAGTTGTCTGAGAAGGTCCGGGTAATGATCTGAAGTCTGGGTGCTTCTTTTCAGGGAAATCTGCTTTGAATCTCTAGTGCACCGACAGCTAATGATCCAGCACTCTCCAAGTCTGGCAGGATCACAGCCTTTCAGCTCCCTTTTTGTACTTGCAGTTCACCAACACCCTTTTGCCTTTTGGTCCTACAGTGAGCAGACGTCTGCAAGTGCTACAGCTGGTGCAAGGCACAATATTCCGTGCATACGTTCCTCCCACACTCCCCATGAAATTCTGGGTTCCCAAGCAAGTGGTCCATTTCGCAGAGATCTCCATCTCAGCCTTTGCAGCTCCCAAAACGCTTTCCGGCCTCAGCCCATGTGAGCTTCCAGACCTCACCTCTTCATGCCTCCTTGTTCCCCTGCTTGGTGGAGGGGTTATCAGCGCCATTCCTCTTGTGTGCCTGACCCTGTTGCAGTGACGTCCTCAGCCTTCTCCTCTCGCACAACTCCCTGCGCCGAGCTGTGTGACCCAACATTATTCCTCTAATGGACAAGCCCACCCTGAAGCTTTATATAATGGAAAAAAGGCCAAAGGGAATTTTAATAAGCTCCTTTATGCCTTTCATTGTTCCGAAGCAATCTTATTCAAACAGGCTCTTGGAAGATTTTCTGTGAGCTCTAGAGGATCAATTACAATGAAGAGATGATTAAAGAATAGATAAAGGTTTTTAATAAATTATAAACTTCCTGCAGAAGTACTTTAACAAAATGAAGTTATGATGGTGGTGATATGATATTGCCTTATGATCATTTCCCATTCATGAACAGGAGATTAGATAAAGATTAGCGAAACAATGGTGAAATGGGAAATGTGAAGTTGAGGTTCAAATGCATAAGAATACTACAGTGACAACAGGAGTCATGTTAAAACCGGAAAATACATAATTTGTATGGCGCCCTGCCTTATTCACCAAAAATTCTGTAAATTAGATCTTGGTCAGCATGATATATGCAAACACTTTGAGTTTTTGATGTTCAAATTGCAAGCTGTGTCGTTGGACACAGACTTAAGATCACGTGGTATGATTCTGTTCTTTCACTGGATAAATGTAAATTTGAAAGTTAGGTTTCCAGGGGAACTGATATTTTTGAGTTCAGAATTTGCTTTCCAAATCTATTGTCTCCAAGAAAACAGTAGAGTCAGTCCTGGCTGGATGATAGGAAAGGTGCTCAAAGTGAGCTCACTGGGCAAACAAGCAAAAATAGAATTTATGTTGCAAGAAGGTCTTCACGCACTCATGTTAAGAATAGCATCCATCAGAAAACTGCCCCACAAGAATTTTAATGCTTAAAAAAATTGCCTTTCACAAATCAGAAGGAAAAGTGGAAATGTCCTAATCTTGTCCAACAAACAAACAATCCAAAGCAATTAAAGCTGGGGAAAATATTCATCTAATATTCAATATTAAGAAGGCAAAAATCTATACAACTTCTGGATCGCTTTCCCCAGTACAACACAAAACATCAGATGCAACAGGAATATAAAATGCAGTTTGCCAAAATTAACTGCAACCTTTAATAAATGCCAAAAACCATAAGAGGAGTCAGTACAAATGAAATATTTTAATCTAAACTGTTTTGATCCCTTTTCCCCAGAGAAAGTCACTGAACTTGGCTCCTATGAAACACTTCCATTTCAAGAAAACCCATATTATCTGCTGGAAAAATGCTACACCCATTTTTTATCTGTGGGTAACTCCAGTATCCCATAACTCAGGTTCTTATCATCATCCTGCTGAAAAGCACCTGACCTCGCGCTTAGTGCTGCTGATTTTAATGAGACTCTTGAATGAGTAAACCACTTCGCAAGAGGAGCAGAGGGCTCAAAATGTCACCCAGTGTCATTTCAGTGGAGTAAGTTGTTCAGAGCTGCTCCTGGCTGACCTCCAGCTGCATAAATGACCCTGTGGGAAAAATCCCATGACTCGTATTTATCCATCTAAAAAAGGCGACGCAGGTCTGAGCCGTCCTGCAACACGCACCGTTCGCTTTCAGGTTGCTTTCAGACTTTTCTCGAGACATGAACATGGGCTGAAAACCAGCAAGGTGTGTCTGAATAAACTTCGTGCCGTTTCCATTCCTAGTAATACTATCAAATTCAATTACATTTCACACTGATGGCATTTGATTTCTCAGCTCTTGTAGAAATATTTTTTTTACAGGAAACAGTGTCTCAGAATGTCGAATGTTGTGTGCTAGTAAATCAGCAGAGCTCGATTAAGCCCAGGGAAAGATGCTGATTTACTCTACCTGAGTTTTTCTCCCTGCATATTTATTCTCAATGATCTGGGGATACACAGAGATTGAAAATGGCAAATGACTAATGCGGCTTTGTGAATCTCCATCCATCTGCCCGATCTTCCCTGGCTTATAATAACATGTTAGTCATGGGGAAGAAATAATGTTTAATGATATTATTTCCCCTGTTCATTTGCTAGTTGACTAAATCAGTCATACAGAAGGGGTGTAGCATCTCTCTTGGAGAAATTAAATGTAGGCCTTAAATGTTGCAGAAGAATGACTACTTGCCATGACGTTCAGTTTATATATACCTTTTTCATGTATTCGCAGCAAAGCCCTTCTTACATACAACATGTTATTTACCCCTTCTTGGTTATAAGTGTTACAGCCACTGGACGGCAAAGTGAAAAGATGGTTAATATAAGGCTTGCAGATTTTATAAAGGAAAAGGAAGCATTTGAATGACTGCTATATAATTCTCGTATGGTTCTTTTTAAAGCAAAACCCCCTCACTTTAATAATAGAGTTCCCTGGCAAAGTGAGTCATATTCTTGAAACTAGATAATGAGCTGCTTTTAATACTCGTGGCATCTTGTTAATTTATGAATATTTTCAAAGGTCCTAGGTGTTGCTGTTTTACAGAGAGGCCCAGTGAGCAGCAACTTAGAGAAATATTTACTTGTTAAAAAAACCTACTCCTATGACTGGCTAGCGAGGTACCAAAACGACCTGTTGGACATCTCATCTGCAGATTGCTATTTTTAAAAAAATATGGGAGTGACTCAGGACTGTTCTGTACTGAGTTGTGACCATGACTGAGCAGACGCTAAATTTCAGGCTAGTGGTTATTTCAGCATCTGGAATTGCAAAATAAATTCTTTAGCTGTAATGTGTTGCAGCATGGTGCTGCACATGAACAGAAACATTAATCCATTTTTCATCATGAGCTACCAGAGAAAGAAACACTTAAGAATAACATGTGTCAGAAACCTTGAGGTATTGCTCAGCTGCTCTTTTTGAATGAGGCATATAACTTGTTGCATTAGTTTATAACACCTACGGGTGATTTGTGCACCAGGATCAAAACTGGATGTCATTGCTGGAATTTGCTGCTGTTAGAAGGAATGGTACTCATGTTTTGTTCTGATGTCAAGTTGTTATTGGAAAGGGCTGAAATACCAACAAATTCAGGTTGCCTAAAAACTGTCTGGAGAACTATTAAAGCACTGGCTAACATCTGGGTTTTTTTCTGAAAATGAATAGAAAATTAGACTTCCATGTTTCTATTAATTTGGTATCTCCTTGTTGAAAAAGTAAAAGTACCTAAAGCAAGAGCTAAATAAACCTGAATTTTCAGGTCTGCGGCTGATGTAGTTGCAATGATGGAATCTCCATTAATGTGATTTGCGACTGTCACAAGTGTTGTGCTGAAAAGGGATGAACTGCACGCTGCCCCAGCCAGCCATGGTAACTGTTACTGTCTTCATCAGATTTTGAAAAAGAAGCAGCATATTTAAGCCAATGCCTGAAACCAATAATTAAGATTCGAGGTTTAGGAGTATTAAATATAGACCAGGAAAAAAAAAAAGACATCTACGCTTCCATGTCCTCAAGACAAACTGATAAAACAGAAGAAGAGAAAGAATAATTAGGAATAAACTTCACATAAATCTGCATGTAATCTGCATAAAAACTGATCTCTTATCCGTATCTTCAGATCATCTCAGTCAAAGGAATCTTGCGGAGGCTGAATAAAGATGAGCCCAGTGAGAAACCCTGTGGGGCATCAGAGGAACCAGACTCTGTGAAATCAGAGCGGACCAGCTAACCCGTGCAAATATGATGGATATAAAGAGAAGGTTAAAAAAACAGAGCCCAGCCCAAAGGCCAGCTGCGCTGTAGGTAGTGAGGTCCTCAGGACCGGGCTGCTTGTGGCTGGATCCTCTGGGTGCTGAGGAGCAGCGCTGATCCTGCACCGTGGTGGGAGGGAGAAGCGAGCTCGCTGGAAGAGAACTGCTGGGCTCACCCCAGCTCTTGAGTAAGGGTACTGATGTAAAGTCTGCCAGGATCTAGGGGACTGTTTTAATAAGAAATGGGGTTACAGACCTAGTTTTCACTTGGGTTAACGTTGCACCGGTGGTCTCAGCACAACTGTTGCAGATGGCGAAATCTCCTGGGCAGAGTGTTGGACACCACCACTGGGGCAGGTCACAGAAGTACAGTTATCTCCTCTGGGAAGTTTTGGTAAAGCCATGTCAGATTAAGCAGACGGCCTTCGACAGGCAGACATGCGAGGGGCTAACAGGCTGTCCGTGCACTCCCTCTTCATCCACGGAGAAAGGGGCAGAGTGCTGCACGGCAGAAGGAGCAGCTTCTTGGGTCTTCTCCAACTGAGCAACAGGAGGGGAGAAGATGGCATCTCACCAGCTCCCATGGTTTGAGAGCAGCACTGGCTAGTCACCAGCAAGTCCTTTTAGTGAAAAACATGAGCATTAGTGATATGCACTTCTTTCAGTTGAACTTAAATACTGTGAACGAAAATGTCTGCAGCCAGAAGAGGCTGATAGATCAGGTTTGTAACAAACCAGATGGTTTCTCTCAGTTGTCTTGCATAAATGAAGCCCAATACATATCTTTTACCACATTTTCCAGAAACGTAGCCTGGTTTGGTTTACCGATATGAAATGATGGAAAACTCCCCACTGTTGATGATAATGCTTGTGTGCTTTCCAAAACTGGGATGTTTCCCTCAGCCAGGGTTTAACAGTTTGATTCTGCTCCCAGTGATGTCAGTGGGCGATTTGTCATTACAGACACATCACAGCCCCGCAGCTCTGCCTCTGCTCCGTGAGCACGGGGTATCGCTGAGGATGAATGAGCTGCTGCGGTGGCGGTGGCTGGGCAGACACTGGTGCACCTGAAGCTTGCCAGGACATAAGGTGCTAACATTCATCCTGATCACCAGCTCAATACTTTGCTACTTCACAAAACTACAGCACAGAAATTGTGTTATGTGCTGATTGCACTCCGCATTTGAATGTAATTAGCCCTTATGTGCTAATTACCTCTGTGGGCAGGTTGTTGCAGAACCTCACTGCTCTCAGGCCCTCTGATCTTACTGGTGCCACACAGAATGATACTGGCATTTATAAGGGGAAAAACTCCAACTACACACACTGTGGGAACAAGCCAGCAAGAAAAGCGTCAGATTAACAGATTAGGATATGATACCTTTTGTTACCTTGTTTGTAATTCTTTTGGCACTTGTCCCAAGTCCACGTATCTCGATAATATACAGCCCCCTTGCCAGGGACTCACCATTTCCCAAAGAAAAGTCAGATTCTTGACAAAGGGTTTCTCTATAATGCAGATTTCTGGTGTTGGGTTGATCACAGTGAGGAACATCCTCCATTAGTGCTTGTCTTTGAGCTGATGAGAAGATGATGTCCCATTTCAGAGTTTTGAACCCAACTACTTTCTCTGCAACTATTTAAGAAACACTGCCTGACTGTATTTTTTGCCTCCATGCTCCAGAAATGCAGGCATACATCAAAATCCTCGCCAATAAGCTCGAAGGGACCCTGCTGTCTCCATAGCAGCCATAGGGGACCCTACCATAGACTCCTTATCATCACCTGCTATGGGATCTGAGCTGGGCTTGGTGGTTGGACACCACAAAATGAGAAGACGTCTAAGTTGCTGTCCACGGAGAACAAGAAGTGTGGCAAAAAAGTGAAACAATAAAGTTGCCCTGGCTATAAATAACTCCTGTCTACATCTCCTTTTCGTTCCCTGAAATGATAGTAAGATGATGAGCAGATGCCCTTGCAGGAATCCTTCCGTCAGAAGTCGAAGGAGGTTAGCTTCTTTGCAGCTATCTAAGCAAGTATAATTTGAAAATCAGGGTTCAGCAAAGTACTTCAGTGCATACATGCATTCCATTGCACAAAGTCCATGTTTAAGTGTTTTGCTGATTTAGGGACTAAATTGAATGGTAGTGATTTTATTAACAATACCTTATACATCATTTCTGCATTAAGTTCTAAATATTGTTTTTGATGAATTCAAACAATTACACCATACATCAACACCATTCATTAAAATAAATTACTACCTGCCCATTTTTTATTAATGGTGCTTGTTGTGCTGTACTTGTGGAGTATGGACAGATTGCTTAGCTGGTGTAAATCAGGAATACTCCATTGTCACCAGTGGCTGGAAGTTAATTTAAACCTCTGAGAATCTGGCCTGATGTGCTGAGACAAGTTTTTAGAAACCTATGGTCCAGGTGGATCACAGCTGGTCTGATTAAACTACAAGCAAAGTTGGCTGGATGGAATCCAGAATAAGCTGATTACCCAGTAGTGGCCTGAAAACACATAAATCATGTGCTCAAAGTATTGTGCTATGGTTTCTAATAAGCTTATCTCCCAGCTCCAGCAAGCCAGTCTCTTATGGGAAAAGCCAATAAATAACTGTAAAATGAAATGGGAATCTCAGAAATTATTGCTGTTATATATTTATTAAGTGTGCTGCACTGTCATAGAGGAAAGCACTCTGTGCAAAGGGGGATTATGCACTAAATCACACATCATACCCAACAGATACACAGGGAACACAGCAGACCTAACCTAGCACAGAAACCTAGTGCTGCCCCTCACCCTGTCCCCTTAACTTTTGGACAACAGGGTTGTATAATCTCATCCAGAAAACTTATCAAACCTCATCTTCTAACTACAAGCACTTCAACTTCCTACACACACTGATACTCCCACAGGAAGTCAGCTAAAGCATTTTCTAATTTCCAGCCTAGAACTACTTCTGGGCTGTTCAAACACCATTAGTTCTTGTCTCAGCATTTTTCTTTACTTTAAATAGCTCAATTCCCTTCTGTCCCCCATGCCTTCTGGATATATTTATTAAAAAATGCATTTCCCTTTCATTTTGTGAGACCCAACATCCAAAAAACTTCAGGATAGATGGATTTTCTATGAGTGGTCTGGTTCCAGGGAAGACTTTCAAGCATGCTTAACCAAGTTGGTTTAACCAGGTAAATGATATCTGATCTAACTAGCTGTGAATGGTGGGCTAATTAACACAAAGCAAGTATCCTGAGCATCCTACCACCCAGCAGATTTTGTAATTGGTTGATCACCTCTGCAGTGGCAAACATTTGTCGTTCTTGACAGTCGGTGACCAGTAATGTAGAGGTGACCAGTAACGTTGAGGACGCCCCAGTCTCATCACTACAATGGGCAGGGTCCTCCCTGCGTCTACTGGAGTACCTTGCACGACACATCACCTAGACAAACCCCAAGTTTTAGCAGAGTGGGGTTTTACAGAGAGAGAAGCCTAAGCTTTGGGTGCAGAGGTTAGGGCTACGAACTAGACGCAGAGTGAAACAAGCAGCAGGGGTATTTTGGATATCAGGCACTGAATAGATTCAACGAGGTGATGTGAGGAGTTGGGAAACCCAACAGGCAGAGATGGGGTTTGGACAAGGACATATTCTCCCTAGACCTTGCCTTTGCCATAATATCCTCAAAATTGCATGACCATGAGGCAAATGATTAGATGAAACCTTGGTTTATGATGTTGACCAAAATAATATTAATTTTTTTGCATGCTTCATTTGCCTACATTGTGATCTTACTGCTCAGATTTTAATTCCTTTTTGGCTGGGAATATCTCTTTGTTTTGAGTATCTCTCTGTATCGCCTAGCACACACAGTCCTGCTCCAATTTTTGCACTTCTGTGTGCTACCATATTAAACAGTACATTAAATAATGTAGCCTAATAATGCCAAAAAGAGAGAGGAAAATATCTCCTGAAAAAATCAGGATTGTTAGCCAGAACAAGATGGAGAGATCTCTGCAACCATCATACGGACAAGGTAAAAGAAAGGCACTGTTGTTAAGGAAACCACCTTCTCCTTAGTGATTAAAATAACATCTGATAGACTGCAGAAATCAAGTCTGTCATGAATATCCAATTTTTTTCCTCCCTTCAGAACAACACCCTACTGAGGAGCAGGAGTGTATTGCAAGGTTTTACCATTTCTCATTTCGTAAAAGGATTTGAAAAGTGGGATAGGTGAGGGGCAGGAAGAGAGAGTGGGGCTTTATCTTGGTGAGCTTCCTCCTAATGGGAGCATTTGCGGAGTGTAAATACTCCCATTGGGATCTCCTGCTTCCTCTGCAAGCACACCAGGATTTCATGCAAAACGCAGATAGAAAATCACTTAAATGCAGTTTCATATGTTAAATATGCTCACAGCTAACCCATGGGCTGTGTTTCGCAGAAGTCTAATTCCCAAAGCACCCTCACCCGCTGAGAGATGGGACCAGTTTATTCTCCTCCACCAGTACCTAATTCATGTTTCCAGTGGTGACGGTTTTTATAGAATCACAGAATAACTGAGGCTGGAAGGGATCTCTGGGGTTCTCTAGATAAGATCAGGTTGCTCAGGGACTTGTCCAGTCAAGCTTTGAGTATCCCCAAAATATTTCTCCACCTCTTCATGTCCCTGTTCCAGCTTTTTACTACCTTCATGACGAAAAAGAAATAATCCTTATATCTATTTGTAATTCCCCAGGTTGCAATTTGGGCTGTTTCACTCATCCTTCTGCTGTGCATGTCTGAGAAGACTTTGGCTCTGTCTCCTCTATGACCTGCCTTTATGGGCTGTCACTCAGCATGTGGAAAGGACAGTCAAGGACTAGGGCTGTACCTCAGCCATGATGGAGTAAGATGTCATTTAAGTGGCACAAGGGAACATGGTTTTGGGATGGTGGTGGTCCCATGGGTGTGTTCTGGATACGTGCACACTCTGAGGTGGCTATTTTAGTGGCTTTTGTGAAAGGAAGTTATTATATATGAAGAGGACAGTTTTCCTGAGTGACAAAATTGCCTTAAAAATGGTTATAAATGTTGTATGTGCAGATAGGAAGGGTTTGAACCTAAAATGCACCACTCACGAAGCCTGTGGCCTTCAGAAAGAGGTCAGCACTCATTTTGAGTGTGTTCTGAGCATACCGAAATTTTTCAAAAAATGTAGAAAGATGGCCTTTGGGTTTTCCACTGTGAAAGTGGAAGAGGAGGAGGAGTTTAATTGACTTGTGCTCCTTCGGTGCTGCCTTGGGATGCAAAAAATGTGTGAATGTTCAGCCCAGCCATTAGTTCCAAATTAGTCCCAAAGCTTAGTTCCTCTATTTCTGTGGGCTTAAATTTAAATAAAGACTTCATAATAAAATGTAACTGCTCTATTTTTAAGGCAGGAGAATCCAAGAAATATTTTAGTATAGTGCCAGTATGCTATTTCCAAGTATTACCTCTAAAACCAGGAAGGAGCCTATGTGGACCTCAGTGTACTTCCTACAGACCACGTGCATTGGAAGTTACATCTGTGTTTCTTGTGCGTATTCTTTGGCACAAATTTGGCTAAATGTGACGAGTGAGAGGTGCAGAGATCTGTTCGTAGGTGAGGCTGACCAAAAAGGGACACTAGCTGGAGCTGTGAAAGAGAAGAACCATTTGGTCATTCCGACCCAGCTAAAAAGTAGTTGGGAAAAGTCACCTCCTCTCAAATCTCAGCTTATTCACCCGATGACAGTAATTAGACATTTCTTAGACATCTTCCAAGACTCTTGGCCTTTTATTAATCCTCTTTTGCTGTGGCACAATGTGCGCTTAAATCTTTCTCCAGTCATCTCAAACGCTTGGGTAAAGACCTGACTTTCTATTCCCTTCAGGTAGGTCACGTCTCAATCACACATTCTAAATCTCAGTCAATGCCTGCTTTTTGTGTTATGATTTTTTCTTTTTAATTACAAAGCTAATAAAATGACACTTTTATGTGGATTATGGCTTTTCTTTGCCTGCCTTTACCTCTTTCCTAGTGACATTTAGTATTTCAAAATACAACACCATTTCAATGGTTAGAAAAAGCAGAGACAGGCAGAGTGGAGTTCAAGGAAGAAAGACTTGTAGTAATAAATCTGTGGAATGAATTTTAGTCTGTGGTCTGTATCACTCACCAAGGACAAAGGAGCGATACTGTACTGGAAGCTGCAACCACCCATTAGAATTTGTCACTTGTTGGACTGAAGCACCACATAAATGTAGCAGAGCTGTTTAAGTCATGCCTACATTTTTATAAGTTTGATGCCTGTATTTCTGGGTTGACCTGTGGTCAAAACACACGTGTGCACACACATGCAAATCTCTTGTCAGATCTCTTGCGCTATTTTTTTTTTTTTTTTTTTTGTTTTGTTTAAAATTGGCTACCTTCAGGGAATGGGGGGTAGATGCTGGTAGTTATCTTTCTGAAATGGTTAATGGAAAGCAGACAAGGAGAAATGAAATCACAGCAATCCTAATTCTGCCCATACGCTCAACATACGCTTCTCGGCCTGTCTCTAAGTGGGACTCCCCATGAGTCACTCCTTTATGAAGACTTGGCTTTGCAAACTAAGCAAGCAGGTTAAGCATTCAAGTTACAGAATTATTATCCAGGCTGTTCCCTGGAGCCTGGAGTGGAGTGGAAAAGCCATAGAGGCTGCATAATAAACCAGCCCAGGAATTCTCAGCAGCTTTGCAGGCAGGCACACTGTCATTGCCTTCGCTCCGTGGGGAGCACTAATTGTAGCACTTGCTGCAGTCCCCTTCAGCTTACTGACAGAATGCCAATTTCAGGCAAGAACTAATTTATCAATGGCTGGAGTGGCTAAAGAGAATATATCTCCTGTCATGTTCCAGGCTGCGACTGCAGTGTTTCTAAAGTAGCTTTTGTTGCTCTCACAAATAATGCATGTTCGCGGGGTATTTCTGCAATGAGCAAGAAGGTCCTCTAGGCTTCTAGTCTGATTAGATAACTGTTGTTCTACATTAATCTGTTTTAATGAAGTTCCTGACCGTCCTCCTTGGTAGGCTGATGAGTAATTTTCCAAATAAATCTTGCCTCGCATCTTAATCCTATTTTGCAAATAATCCCAATAACTCATGTATGAACACTTACAACGTTAGGACTGTGCAAAAAAAAGACAGACTAATACACATGGAAACTAATACTCTGGGTAATCACATTGTGTGGTACTCAGGACAGTGATTGCCAGTTCTGATTCATGGGAAAAACAGTACACAAGAAAGATGTGAAGTGGACTATTAAGTCCCATAAAAATTTATGCAGATGTCTTCAACAAACCTGCGCAATCGTAAAGTAACCAGGCAATGTGGAAAAAAGGTCTTATTTATGGTGCATTGCATAAGTCAAGAGATTTAGTAGGATCTTATAACAAAGTGAGAGTAATTAAATGCCTTAGAATCAGGAATTGGACACTGTAAATAAAAAATGTCTGAAGAGGAACAGTTAATAGAGTATGTCAGTGTGTGTTTCTAGAGAAGTTAACGGACATGATTAAATCTATTTTTTATCTCTACCCATAAAGCATATTGGCTCTTAGGTACTGAACTCCATGTGCATGGTGAGAAGTGAGAAAGCAGTCATGTCTAGATGGGTAGCACGGGAGAGAAAAGTGGAACGAGGATGTAGGAGGTGCTTTTAAGGTTATGCCTTAGATTAGAGGGGAAAAAAGGGGATGTGCAGCAAAGAAGACTGAACACAGTTACAGCTTACTATGGCTTACGGCTGTGACAGATAAATGGTGAGGGGTGCTGAGATCGTGGTTATCTCTTCAGGAGTACAGTGCTTTGTGGATACATTTTGCCCTCCCACACTGTCAGGTGAAACCTTCTGACTCTACCATTCCCGGACTAAATTTCAACCCTCTTGTTTGCCACCTAGTTACATCTCGCAGTCTTATTTCCATTTTCTTCCAGGAGCTGTGGCAGCTGCTAAGGAAAATGGCTTTAAAGAAGCCTCCCAATAGCAAAGAAAAAAAAAATATGCCAAGCCAGAGGTACATAAAGTCTGTTATTTTGGAATTTTTATGGGTACCTTCTTAAGGGTTTTCATCACCTTGAGGCCTCCATTTCTGGTGGGGGAAGACAACTAGATAACTGCAGTTACCTTTTTGGATGTCTTTGTCCAACCAATGCTCCTTTCACCCCAGCTTGGACCAATGCTGACAATCTGGCATATCACTCTTCGAACATTTTATTTAATTCGGTGAACATGTGACTAACTTCATTTTTTCTATTGCTTCTTTGGGGGTTATATTTTTAAAACACACGGATATGGCACTTTGATCTGGTCACTGACAAAATGAACACCCCTTCCTCTTCAGTGTAGTATTTAATATATGAGCAGCTTTCTACTCACAGAGCACAGACTGACCTGTTTTTTAGGGATTCTTATTTTGTACGACTGTGCTAGTTTTTTGAAGGAGAAGGCAGTCAGATATTGCATTGTACTTTCCTTGTGCATTCTGCTTAGTTAATCACTGCTGTGAAATAGGTGAAGGATGAAGCAAAATACAACCTCCTTTTTTCTTTTTTACAAGATTTTTTTAACAGCTTATACCACTTAAGAAATCTTTATCATAAACAAATAAACAAAATAGTTTTTTTGAAGTCAGGTGAAATTACTTTCTTTGAGGTGACCTGCAGCTATTTTTCGTGCAGCTGCTTACACATTTCTATGTGTCCCTCACTATTCGCAGTGAGAGACACCAATTAAGTCTTCACTCATTAAAAGTGTACGACTGCAGTTTTGAAACCTCAGCTGAGCATCCAGTGGCAGACGTGCTCCTGCCTGCTCTAGCTCTCCTATGTTTCTCACCTCTGCTCCACATTTTGCTTCACAGCCCATAGGAGGTTTGGGGAATTTTTAACTTCAGCACAGGTTTGCAAGCAGGCTGTGTAATGTTAGGGGTTATCATGCTAGATCAAGATGACTGCACGGCTCACCAGGACTGAGAGGAGATAACTGCAGCTTGATTCCTACTTTGGCAGTAAGAAAGCATCTTTGTCTTTAAAATATTGTCAGAGATGGTGACAACCTTCTTACCAGGCATCCATCCAATGTCTCTGCAATGACGCTTCAAAACCAGTGTGAGTGAGATTTTCCTGAGTGGTTCAGACTGGAAAATATCAGTAACTTGATTATAACTCCCCAATGAGGGAAAGGTGGAAAGGGAAACTCTATATCTAACACTTACTTATCATGATTTCTTAAGATTTATTTAAGAGCGATCTAGATTGCAGGTGTTATTTCAACACGTGTGAGCTAGACTTATTACAGAAGTCATCATGATCTGTTATTTTAATAGTTATGTATTCTTTATAGAGTACATTTCAGTATTTACTTCTCAATAGTTACAAAAGCCTTCAGATAATAACAGGTATCCGTAAGGAATAATTATGCATTTTATGGTAAAATTATGGACCTTCTAATAATTATTTTGGAAATCCTGAAAACTAAACGGTGTAATAAAAGTCGTATTTCAATCTGTTAGGCTCACATAAAGTTGATTTAAAAAAGCGTCTGTGTCGAGTTTATCAACCAGTCCTTGCGTTGCATACGGTAGGAAACCATTCTGGTAATAGGTTTTTACTTTTGGTAAAGAAATAGATATTGAAGACTATATACAATGAAGAGCCAAAGACATATCTTCACTCAGTACAGATCAGCGCAGTGATGCTGACATGGTTTTATACTCCACGAGGATTTGACTCCCAGCTTAAAAATACAATTGTTAGAATAAATATAAAATCCCAGCAACAACCCTCTGACACATGGGACGGGTTTGACTTGGACCATGGGCCCGTGTCGCTGTGCTGCTCTCTGCTAGGAAAGGTGCCCAGACCAGAGAGTCAATATGTAGCTTGCAGATTGTCCTGGTGTCGGTTGGGATAGTTAATTTTCTTCCTAGTAGCAGGCACAGTGCTGTGGTTTGGATTTAGGATGAGAAGAATGTTGATAACACACTGATGTTTTTAGTTGCTGCTGAGTACTGCTTATGCCAGTCAAGGACTTTTCAGCTTCCCATGCCCTGCCAGGTGCACAAGAAGCTGGGAGGGGGCTCAGCCAGAACAGTTGATCCCAACTGCCCCAAGGGCCGTTCCATACCATACGGCATCATGGGCAGTATAGAAACCGGGGGAGTTGGCCGGGGAGCAGCGATCGCTGCTCGGGAACTGGCTGGGCATCGGTCGGCGGGTGGGGAGCAATTGCGTTGGGCATCACTTGCTTTGTATATTATTATTATTATTATTATTATTATCATTATTATACTGTTACTATTAGCATTACTATTTTACTTTATTTCAATTATTAAACTGTTCTTATCTCAGCCCAGGAGTGTTTCTCACTCTTACTCCTCCAATTCTCTCCCCCATCCCATCGGGGCAGGGGGAGTGAGCGAGCGGCTGTGTGGTGCTTAGTTGCTGGCTGGGGCTGAACCACGACACAGATATTGCACAGCTCAAAGATGCTTTCACTTAGTACGATGAGCTCTACAAGACACATTGATACTGAATGTTAGACTTACAGAGTGGGAGGAAGGCAAATAGATCACTTACTTCTGTAGCTCCAGCTGCGACCAAGGTTAGGTTGGTTGGAAGAGGTGGGTTTAGACCCAGCTGAGCCCTGGCTGATGACTTTCCTGCAGGACTGCTCAGTTGCTTTTCATGGAGCAGAGCTAGAGCTGACTTTGTAACCTGGGAGCTGTGTTTAAAACATCCCCTGCTTTGAAAGCATTTTCAAGGTTCCTCCTGCACCATAGCATTTTGGTGATATCTCCTGGTCATACGTAGGCCTTTATAAGTCTTTTTTTTTTTTTTTTTAATGAGGCTTTTTGTTTTAGAGAACAAAAAAAACCAACCCCTACTCTTTTCTTACAGGTCTTAATGCGGATAGAGCAGCTGAGCAGTCCTGTGCTATTTGGTGCTGCATAGAGAGGAGATCTGGGACAACCTGCCAGGTGAGATTCTGTGGTACAGCTGGCTGTGGTTGCAGAGATTGGCTTTACTGACCCAGGTGTTTCCTCTTCACTGATGTTCTTGTTTGAGCAGGTCTCCTTTATTGGGATCCTTGGGTGGTAGAAATGTACTGTCCTTCAAATAATACAGCTGTGTACAGGCCTTTGTTACAGGTGCTACAGCACTGACCCTCTCCTGAAGACCCTCTCCCTGCTTCATCTGGTAGGATGGAGGAATCTCCACCCCAATTACTCCATGACACAATATGAACTTTGCTGCAAAACTAGTTTAAAATGCCTGGTGATAGTCATTGGAGGAGCTTAATTTTTAGAGCACAGACCTGCCTCTGACAAGCTAACTGTCACAGGAGGGAGAAGGGACATTATTTAGTGTAAGAATTTGTAGACCATGTATCCTGTAGCTGTCATGAGAAAGAGCTAGCAGAAGTTACCTGTGGTTGAACTCACTAGCACCGTCAAAACAAAATACTAAGAAGCAGCAATGTTGTGTTATTTAAGAGTCCATAAGCAAAAAGGAAGGTGGTAAGAAAAGCTGAGGGAAGTTTTCTTGGAAAGATAAAAAAGATGTGACACCCAGTGAGGAACAATAAGCAGCTGCTGAAGTAAGCGGTGATGTTACTGTCTGGGATAAAGAACTGGAAGATTGCAAGAGATGACCTAGACAATGAATGAGTGAACAAGGGAACACTCTGAGTTTGCAAATAATTTACAGTTTGAGCACCTGAATTTCCACGGACCATGTTAAACCATCTGCATGTTCACAAGACCCCAAGGATGTTTGGTCAACAGGCTGGTGTGGTCTTGCTACCAGTGCTTTCATATCCCTGCTTATTTTTCATGATGGTGTATGTACCCAGCCAAATTTGTAAGTTAGTGAACAAGTTATTTTGCCTCTAACTGCTCACCTTATCCAGTTTTGTCATGTTAGCTACAATTTAATGACCTGCCCAAAATCAGAAAGAAACAGCAATTTCTGCAACTAACTCCTTTCCTCCAAAGGACCCTAAGTCCACCCAAAACTCACCTGCTATAGACTATTTGATTTTCCTTTGCAAAAGTTGCTTTGTTGCCTTGACTCCTGCATCCCCTCAGGAGACTGTACTTCCAGCTGTCAGATCATGAGCCTTAACACAGCCCACCTGTGTGCCTGATGGACAAAATAACGCTTTGTAGCAGGGAGACAGCTTGTTTGTTGCCAGTACAACTAATGCTCAATCATTTCATGCTATTATTTCACTGCTGCTTTCTGCGTCTCTCATGTCTCATGTGGTCACCTGTCCTCTGGTCTCCTGCACCTGTACTGGGAACAGGAGAAAAGGCTTTGTTGCAGGTTTGCAAGGAGTGTAGCACAGAGGTGTTTGCTGTCAGTAATAATAACTAAACATATTAATACAAGGTTGAAACACACTCAGCTTTTTTAGGTCTAATAGTCATCTCAAAAGTAGAAAATAAAGAATCAAATTGATCTTATTCCTGTTCAAAATCTCTGGAATTTGGTCGGTGATATTACAAACAAATGGTAGCACAAACCCCCATATATTTATGTGCATTTCCAAATGTACAAAAGTCAGCACTGGTGAGATACATCTGGAGTGCTGGGTCCAGTTCTGGTCTCCCCAGTACAAGAATGATAGGGACTTAATGGATCGCAAAGGGCCATGAAGACAATGAAGAATCTGGAGCATCTCTCATATGAGGAGAGGCTGAGAGAGCTGGGACTGTTCAGCCTGAAGAAGAGAAGGCTCAGGGATCAGGGTGGTTTATCCATGTGTATAAATTCCTCG
Organism: Pelecanus crispus; assembly: GCF_030463565.1. Lineage (NCBI taxonomy): Eukaryota > Metazoa > Chordata > Aves > Pelecaniformes > Pelecanidae > Pelecanus > Pelecanus crispus. Next base: position 72,622,111 of record NC_134648.1, read on the forward strand.
TGGGAGGGTGTGAAAAAGATGGACCAAGGTTCTTCTCAGTGGTGCCCACTGACAGGAAGAAGGGCAATGGGCACAGACTGAAATACAGGAAATTCCACTGAAATTAAAAAAAAAAAAAAAGGTTTTAAATGTGAGGGTGTGGTCAAACACAGGAGCAGGTTGCCCAGAGAGGCTGTGGAGTCTCCATCCTTGGAGATATTCAAGGCACGACTGGACACGGCCCCAAGGAACTTGCTCTTGCTGACCCTGCTCTGAGCAAGGCAGTTGGACGGGGTGATCTCCAGGGGAGCCACCAACCTCATCCATTCTGGGATATGGTGAACAGGGGTACGAGGCCATGAAGGAAAAAGGGCTGCTTCAGATAAAGGATAAATTTTTCATGAGAATACATTTGGGTAAACTAGCCATGGCTACTTTGGTCTGATCACTGTGAGAAGATTTCTACTGCCAGGGCAGAAAATAGAGAACAGACTCCCAAATACTCATAGAAAACCACGTAGTTTAAAGAGGCAACCTGGCCATTTCACGAGGGAGAGTCTGTGTCCTGGGTTGTAGCCTAGGAGTGGAGGCAGTAACCTGGAGCTCTCCTTCCAGTGACTTGGTCGTGCAGCCTGGGGAAACATGACTTGGCCACGGCCTGCCAGTGCCGAGAGTGGTGGGGAAATGCCATATTTATTTCATTTCAAGCGGTATAAATATGCCTGAGAATAGAGATCTGCAGCAAACAACTCCCAGCTTTTCCTATTATGTCCAGTTTTGTTATATATGAACATATATATGTCTAAGAATATCAGGGAATGTATTATAAATGACGGTCCCTACAGACACACTGTACTTATCTTTAAGGTAAACACAAAATCCAGAAAATAAAAGAAGTTGTTCGGCAAGCTTGAACTGGCCACAGAAGAAATTAACATCATTAGTTGTGATTGACTGATGGAGTCATTAAGGTCAGGCTTACAGAAAATCTAACCTGACCTCAGGCATCTTCTGGGTCAGAGATGCTCACCCTGTAACCTTGCATCACATCTGTAACTCCTAGTTGAGCTAGAGCAGGGATTTGGGGAAGAAACCCAGTTAGGATTTAGAGATGGACTCAAGGTCTCCTTGTAAATAGACTAAATAGATCCCCACCCTCTGAAAAAGCAGAGTGCTGTCAAAAAATAGCCAGTGTGGGGAGGTAAAAACAGTGTTTCTGACTAGCAGCAACAGTCACACTGAAGGGTTGGATGCAGTCTTTGTTTTGAGATCCTTGTTAAAACCGTGACAGCTTAAAGCACTCCACAGAAATGAAACATTGGAGCAAAATGCTGTGGGACTGCTGAGAGAGTGTTTTTGCAGCAAATTCCAGAGCTGAAAAGTGGAGAAAACACATCGACTGTATGCCCAGGAGAGAAAGCAAAAATGGATATGGACAAACGATTGCAAAACGCTATGTTTCTGCAGCTGAGCAAGTGCTCATGCAGGTGTTTGGGTCGAACGAGCTCTGCCCGGCCATTGTGAAGTGAATTACTTCAGCCTGGCTGACAGTGATACATTTATTAAGCTGTGATAAGTCATTGCTTTCACTTGTCTGTCCAGGCCCGAAGTACTTCTATAGTGATAAAGTCCAAAAAGAGATTGTAAAGATTTCTACCTGCAGAAGCAAATTAAATTTCTGCCCCCATGCTACCAAGACTCTTAGCAGGGCAGATAATTTATGTCAAGAAGGTGACTAGCCTCTTGGCAGAGGTAAGGGAAGTGGAGGAGCTGAGTCTAGGGAAAAATACAGGGAGGCAGAATTTTGATCCCTCTGTAGAAGAGAAATTGCAGAGAGCCTCTGAGGCTGAAGCAATGCGTTCTCATGGAGAAACCTTGAAAGATCTTTCAGTTGGCAGGTAGCAGAGAAACAGGTTGGCAGCCACAGTGATGCCATTTAAAAATTCAGATTCTGGACAGCAATGTGCTTCTCTTGTACAATTTTAGGTTTCCTGTGCCAAGCCTGGTATTTTTCTCCAAACTCGTTTTTATTCTCAGCACTGAATTAATATTTCTATCTTGCTTTGCAGTAAGCAGCAGTACCACATTATAAACACAAAGTTATGCAAATATACTAACCATCACTGATTACAAATGCTGCTTCTGTAGGCTGGTTTTCAGCCAACAATTTTGAAGATAGAGTGTATTAGTGCCTGGGTTTTGCCAGTTCACAAGCTACAGTAAATGAATGCCTCATTAGAAAAAAATATATACATACATTTATTTTCTTCCCTTTGAACTCATCATTTAAGGCTAAATCCATTTATGCAGCTAAATGAGAATGACAGAAAACAAAATAATGTGGAAATGGCTTATAGGCATACAATGAAATTTGGCTTAGTTTTATTCTTTCCAGCCCAGCATCTGTTGCGTCTCTCAGGCCAGGGTCTTCATTGGAAAACATTGGAAAACCATGCAACTACACATGGTTAAAGATAATCTACTTGACAAAAGTAAAAAGGGCAAGCCACTGATAAAGAATATTTTATGTCAGATGGTAAGCAAGAAGAAAAGAAGTAGTAGTATGTGCTCTAATAACGCTCTGCAAAAACCTGTACCATGGAAAAAGATCCTCGAAGAACTTAGTTGCAGGAAGCAGTGATCTGAAAAGTAGGTGGCAGGTAATCAGAGGGACAAGACCTCCCCATGTGATGCTCCAGTCCAAATGGATGACGAAATACTTGGATACAAATACAGGGAACTACTGAGGAGGAGCAAAGGGGTTCTGTTGCATCAGTACTTGGTGCTGATGCAAGTGTAATGGGATTACTGCATTATGTCCTTTATCCACAGTTCCAGGAGAAGGTTAATAGGTTAAACAAGGCTCATAGTGGAACCAAACAAATGTTGAAAATGTGGGAAAATATGCCCTGGTAGCAACAGACTGCAGGAGCACAACGTGGGTAATTTAGAAAGAGATTAAAAGATGACTTGATCATAACAAGTAAGTACCGACATGGGGAATAGAAATTAAGATAATGGGCTCTTGAGTCTTTCAGGCCCATATGTAACAAGATCTACTGTCTGGAAGCTGAAATTAGACAAATTAAGAGTAGAAATAAAAGACATGCTTGATGATAAGAGTACATTAACCAGTGGGACTGCTGGCTGGGTGTTGGGAAACATACAAGTACATGTATCACTGGCAATGTGTAAACCAGTGAGGTAGTTTTCAAAACAACATGCTGATTATTTTAGGAAGGTCTTCTGACTAGTCTCACACAGAGAGTTTGCAGGCTAGCAAGGATAAACTCAGGTTAAATAATCTGAGTTCCTGCCTGTCTCCGGTGATTAGGATGTAAAGATACAAGAAGATACAAGAACAGTTATAGCTCTCTGCTCTGGCCTGGTTGGAGCTACTCTTGTTTATCAACCACGTGAAGGTTTCAGAGGTTTTCCCAAAGACTTGTCCCAAGTCCATTCCTCATGGCTCCCCATCACAGGAAGACAGGAGTGGGATGGAGTGCTTCACAGCGACTCCTCGCACCCAGGCACCATTCACCTGGGGTGCGTCGAGTAAGAGGAGCCAGCGGAGTGAGATAAGGAAGTAATTGCGCTGCCGTCACTGAAACACAAGGCGTTTTAGTCCCGGAGATTGGCAGAGGTTAATTAAAAGTGCGAATTTCAAATGATTCCATTAAACTGGTACAGATCCCATTTTGAACAATCATTTTTCATTCTAAAACCATGGGCTCTAATTTAGTTTAAGCAACAGTGTTCAAGTTACCTAAGATGGGAACCGTTTAAACCCCAAATGCATATATGCCTGGGAAGGTGTGCATCCCTTCAGTGTTTTGAGCAGCCTAGTGTGAAACGGTAGATATCTTAAAACTCATAGTCTTCTGAAAAAGAGAGATGTGTGCAATTAATTTTTTTAACTAGCGGGTCAATTTTTTCCCCCTCCTGTGTCTATCTTTCCCATGCAAATTACATTTGCTTCAAGCATATGTCAATGCAAGAAGATTTCCCTGATCTCTGTGAGTGGGGCGCTAGTTCTTTCTGTGCTGCAGGTCATTGGAGGAAAGGCAACTATCCAGATAAAAGCGTTTTCCAACGACTTTTGAGATTTCAATGTTCCTTTTAAATTGCACTGGAGTGTAAGCATTTCACAAGCTACTTTTGTCCCCAAAGTTATGTCAAGTCCTGAAACTCTGAAGTTTCTGAGTTGCTTACGCTTCTGTGGTTGAAGAGACCCCAAAGACCCTGAAGAGACCTCAAAAACCTGAACAAAAGCCTGAAAATGGGAACCCTTCAGAAAATCCTTGGCTCTCCATGGACTTGCATATTTAACATTCATTTGAAAATTGGAGTGTTAAATGGGATTCCTTTGTCTTCAGTTACTCATAGCATTTACTTGCTCAGTCTCTGCCCTGCAATAATTATTTTTGGAGGGAAGTTGAAGCTTTTTCCATTAGTCAAAGAAATGAAAGACTTCAGTCTCTTTTATTCTGGAAAAAATAAAGCCTGACTTTAAGGGCTTTCTGTTGAGTCAAATTTACACTATGTTCTTGTTGCTCAAACAAAATGTTTCAAGGGTCATTTTCAGTATAAGTGGAGTGGCTTGTTAGGCACAGTCCATGCTTAAAATTTCTTGGCTGAAATTGTTTCTAACACTACATTTCTGTGCAGCAGCTCTTCAGCTGCTTCATTTAAAGGAAATATTTTGTGTGGGTGCAAGTGCAACGCAAATGGTCTGTTACATCTTTTTTCTTTTCCAATCCGGCTTCAGGAATGGGGCAAGGGGTACATTATGGCAGCTCTTATGGTTCATCAAAGGCCATCTTTTATTCTGAAGTAGAAATTGAGAGATTTCTATGTACTTTGAGATGCAAAAGCTAAATTTATCACTGGCTTGACAATAGGGAAACCTATTTCATCTCATTGGAGAGAGATTGAAAAGGGTAATTTTCATTTTATTTGATAGTGGCAGACATTTCATCCAAGAGACTTGTTCATTCATTGAACATTGTGTATGACTTTTGATTTGTGGTTTACGAAATAAGCTGTGAATTATTCTGCAGATTATCTCAGGAATACTGTTCGGAAATGAGTGTTGCAAAAGTTTGAGTCTTCCTTTAAGTATCATAGCTGTAGGTGACCATGGGAAACATTTGGAGAATTCAAATGTCACTTCTGAGAAATGTGTTCAAAACTGTTGAACCCAATACATAAAAGTTTATTTTATAAACTTTTTTTGCAAAAGTTCGTGCATCTTTCCAATACAGTGACAAGGGAGAAAGAGCCATGGTGCTTTGTATTATCCAGTGCAACGTCATGACAATTAAAACAGGAATTAAGGCAGAACCAGCATTTATCAGCAGGCTGACTTGTTCCACAATCGTGGTTTTATTTTGAGCAAAAACCAGTGATAGCTTAATATAGTTAAATCTCTTGGGAGAAGCCAGATAATCATAGAATCGTAGAATCATAGAATCGTTTAGGTTGATAATCTTGCAGTTCAGGCATTATATTAGAAACAAGGAGACCTGATTTCCATTCCAAGTTCTGATATTGTCCTGATATGTCCTGGTTTCCTTGTCTGATATGTCTTGGTTTCAGCTGGGATAGAGTTAATTTTCTTCCCAGCAGCAGGCACAGTGCTGTGGTTTGGATTTAGGATGGGAACAATGCTGATCACACGCTGATGGTTTAGTTGGTGCTGCGCAGTGCTGACACCAGGCAAGGGCTTTTCAGCTTCCCCTGCTCTGCCAGGGGCACAAGAAGCTGGGAGGGGGCACAGCCAGAACAGTTGATCCCAACTGCCCCAAGGGCCATTCCATACCATACGGCGTCATGGGCAGTATAGAAACTGGGGGGGTTGGCCGGGGAGCAGCGATCGCTGCTCGGGAACTGGCTGGGCATCGGTCGGTGTGTGGTGAGCAACTGCATTGTGCACCACTTGCTTTGTATGTTATTATTATTATCTTCATTATTATCTTGTTATTATTATCATTACTGTTTTACTTCATATCACTTCTTAAACTGTTCTTATCTCAGCCCAGGAGTGTTTCTCACTCTTACTCCTCCGATTCTCTCCCCCATCCCATCGCGGCAGGGGCAGTGAGCGAGCGGCTGCATGGTGCTGAGCTGCTGCCTGGGGCTAAATCACGACAATATCAATAGTGGAAATCAATTGGATTAAGCTGAAGGCACCTAATTGTTGCATCTCAGAAACACTGTACAGAAACACAGACCACATGAGCCATACGACACATATATGGTGGCTCTCACATGCCCCGCTCTGTTCAACCTGCTGCGAACGTTGCGCACAGATTTCTCCCAGATATGCAATAAGCACATTGCACTTGTGCGGCTCTGGACTTGCTCTGCACACTGAGACTGATCCAACAGCACAGGCAGATGGAAATTCTGGAAATTCTGGGCATGAAGATCTCCTAGCAGACTGCTGGATAACTGCAAATCCTGACAAAGGAAAAGTATCTTTTTTTTTTTTTTTCTCCTGTTTTTCTTTATTTTTTCTCCAGGGTTTCCCCCCCCCCCCCCCCCCTTCATTTTTTTTTTCCCTGAATGATTCTTCTGGGCAATAAAAGAAATTTGAAAAGAGACAATCAGCAAGGAAACCCAGATGACTGACAGTTCTACTGAGGTTATTTAGCTTCTTTTAAAACAATTCTCAGGTTTGCAAAGAGAGCTTTTTTTGTGCAGGAATCGATTCTTGGTTTGCATTTGTGTAGCATGTAATAAATAAAACCTCTGATCCACCTGGTATCTCCAGGGCCCCTTTGTATAGCCAGAGATCAACAAGTTTATTCAGTAGTGTAAATCACAGAAATGTAAGAAGGAAGCTAAAACGGCTGAGTACATCAAAGCTCTGCACTGAGGGAAAATATCCCTTGTTCCTGCCCTGCTCCCCGGGCAGACTGTTCGTCTCATGTTCTTGCAAACATTCACCAGAGAGGACTCCTCAGCTCCCTGCTTCATTGGCATTACAGTTGAAGATGTTTCACTAAAGGCCAAATGAAATCTGGGAGGTGATAATTTAATTTCTTCTTCAACTGGTGGAGAAAAATTGATTGCCTTCACATTTATGACTCATTTTACCTACGTTATCATCCTCACCATACCCATTCCCTGTATCTGTCCACATCCCTCTACCTGTCTGAGCAGTTCATACTTGCTGGATGGCTAAACACTTCTGTTTCTCTCCTGCAAATTCTTTCAATTTTCTTACATCTTCCTTCCTTGAAGTACAGTGCTCAGAACATGGGGTAGCACCTCAGTATCCTCTGTCCTGCCCCCAGCTCTCCTGTTAGTATCTCCCAGTGAGATTTGCCATTTGACTAACATGGCTCGCTCACAGGCAGTTGTAGGCTACTAATACCTGCAAATCTTTCTCGATATTAAATGCTCCTTTAAAACAGGGAACCAGACCAGACACCAAGTTGATGCCAACAGTGACACCTACTAAGGATGCAGAGGTTCAGCTGGAAAAACCTTCGTCTGACCATCCAGTTTTTCAATTTGAACGGAATATTTGCCACATGTATGCAACCAACTAAATGCAGATCAGCAGCATTTTTGTTGTTATTAATACTGAAGGCCCTCAGAGTTTCTCAGGCCCATCTCCTGTTGAGACAATAATCTATAGCTAAGCATAAATGCTGTAAGCTGTTAATGTGTTATGACTGTACACCTGGAACCCTGACAAACAAACTAATGTAACTGGCATTTGACTCATTGGGTCACATTTCATTTAAATAAATAAGAAAATATGACAGTTCTGTTCATGCAGAAATAAAATTATACTGTCTCAGGAAGTGGGTGTTCACACACAGTGCCAGTTTCTTTTGAATATATATATATTTTCAAAATACATAAATCAGTTGAGCTGATTTGACATTAATTACATGCTTAATTTTTCCTACAGTAAACTGCATAGTGAATAAAAAACTCTAAAAGAGAGGAAGTGAAGTCCCACTTCCGTTGCCTCTCAATTACACCAAAATTGAGTCTATGTTTGCAATCACTGAAGTCCTGCTGTATGCAGTGAAAGATGATTGGTGATACTGCACTGACATCCCTCACTTGTTCTTCAGTGATGTGGGCTCAAAACCAGCTCTTCCACATATTTGGAGCATGGCTTTGGAAGAAAACTACTTCTATTAAGTAGCATGTTAAGCTATGCATCAAAGGACCTTAATTACTCTTTGCCCTGAATCTCTAGCTGGAAAAATGGCATCATAACTCTTCCTTTCTCCCCACTTTGTTTAAGACGTGTGCTCCTTTGTAGCAAGGGTTGACAGTGAAGACAGGTTGGGACAGAATCAGATTTACCGAGCTGTTAGGTATCCATTGTGACTGCTGTGCTCTTGTTGCATCTAGTTAGATTTATCATAAACCAAAAAATTGCATTTTACCAGACTCAGGCAATCTTTGTGCTCAAAAGGTCCATAGAAAACACAGCCCTCCTTGAGAGGAAAGAGTAGCACAAAGATTTCCAGGTTGCTGTTGGACTTGAAAGAATGGTGTTTTATTCCATGTTCACCTGTGGTCTGCCTGTCCTGCCCGGGACCAGCCTGTGAAAGCCATTTAGGCGCCTGTAGGTACCTACAGCTAGGTCTGCATAGGGACAGGACACATGACACTTAAATCTTTTTGTTGCCCATTCCCTAGATCCTCAGTCCTCAATCACAGTTGCAGGGTCCTAAACATCTTGAAGATTTTGGGTCCTGGTTGAATTTTCAAGGCTTCTTAGTTGTCTTAATACTGTTTGATTACATTGAGTTTCCAAAACCCATCTTGTACCTCTAATTGATCACCTTAGCATCTAAATTCCCTCAAAATTGTCCTGTGGATAGTTCTAAAAATACAGTATGAATCATCAAGCACTTATGCATTTTAAATACTGAGAGGGCCTGCTGAAATTTACCTGAGAGTATTTATGGATTCAACAGGAACAATGTCAAAGTCTTCAGCTGTTAGCACCTTCCCTCTGTGTGGAGCATAGGAGAGAGGCCAAAAGGCTTTGAAAGATCAAAAAGCATGGAAGTGAAACCATGGGTCAGATAATTTGCATTTCTATAGATCTACTGGAGAAATTAGAATGAGTGGAGAAACTGGAATGAGGATGAATGTTGGAGAAACAAATGAACCTGACATCCTCAGTGATGCTGTGCCAGAACGGAAGGTGGTTTCAGAGACACTTTGATTGTAAGTACAAACAATCTGGGAAAATTGGAGATCTTTTACATTTTGGAACAAGCAATTGCTGATATACAAGCTGGGGACAGCTGGATGAAGAGTCTGCAAAGAATCAGAGGAGGAAACCTCAGACTGCTATGAAAAAAAAAAAATCATCCTGGAATATGCCTACAGGAATACTGTATAATAAACCCTTCCTTCTGTGCAATTATGGAGAGCTCTCAGCTGTCCAGATACGGGCCCCATGAAGCAAGACAGACATGAAATAATGGGAGATAGTCCAGGGAAAAAAAACAATAAAAATGGCTAGGAAGCTAGAAAACATGAAGATTGAAAGAGCTGGGGTTGTTTTGTTTAGAGAACAGAAGGCAGAGGGGAGACATACGAGAGCTTAAATGTTTAAAATATTGCTGCAGAGAGGAAATATCCATTTTCCATACCCAGTGCAAGAAGCTATGGGTATGAATTGTAGTAAGGGAGAGAGAGATTGGCCAGTAAGGAAGCCTGCAAAAGCCAGCAGCTTAGCACTGGAGTAGGCTGCCTGGGGAGGTGGGAGCATGCCCCTCCATCAGCAGAGGTGTCTGAGCATGGGTCTGGGTAAAAGCAGCTGTAACAGTTTGAGAAGAGCTGAAACAGCCTTTGTGCAAGGAGGTGGACTAGGTGACCTCTATCATGGCTGAAAAATTAGGCCTTTAGTTTCACTGTCACTCATATTTTTCTCTGTAAAATGGGGACAATTCATCGCAAGCCATGCTATTACCTTAAATCTGTCAAAGAATATGAGGAGCTCAGATGCTTCAGGAGCAAAGGAAGGGAGGTGTATAAGCTTCTGAGGTTGATCAGCAGCCTCTTAAAACCATGATTTAAGTGGCAGAGCGCTGTAGTGATATAACTCAGATGCTGCTGTACTGAGTTTCCTGCAGGGAATGGGACCTAATTTTTTTTTTTTTCCCCTAAGCATTATCAAACACAATGTCAAAGACAGTATTTGAGAATCCCACCATAGATCAAGAGTTGTGATCTTTATTTTCCTGGGACAGCATTTGCTATGAGGCCGTTGGCCTGTATCCATGTGGCTGTTGATGAAGGACTGTCAACTCTTACCGCATACAGGCAGCACGGAAGAATCAGTCGTGCAAAAAGCCCACTCTTGGCAGCCGAGTGTTCCCATTTCATATTGGGCTCCACCAGAACTGAGAAAGGGGATTGCTAACTGGATGGGGAGCTTAAGCTGGACTCCATCCCAAATAGGAACTTGGGCTGGCAACATATTTTCTGAATTGCAAGAATGCTGAGGCAGTGGCACAAGAACACTGTCCCAATTTGATTGTCAAATGTTGGGTTTCCTTGAAATTATTCATTATTAAAAGTAATCAGAACTGTCCAGCAGGAATTTAGGGTCCAGCAAGACAGCCCAAAAAGGTAATTTCTTTACATTGAGGCCATGTCTTCAAGACTTAGGTGTGTGAATGCAGCAAATGAGTTGTCTTGGCTTAATAAGTTACCAGTGATGAGCTGAGTTGCAGGACATTGGTAGGCTGTAGGAAAGTGATGGCTTAGGATAGGGAATAGCTGAGATATCAGCAACTGAGACAAAGACCCAAGACAAAGACAAAACTTTGAGAGGGTTATCTTGTCACCAAAGCATTCTCCTCCATCTCTATCCTTTTTCAGAGCGCTGTGATGCTATTCACAGATGCTTTAATACCAACCCCAGCAGACCAGGTCCCTTGGACTTTATCAATTAAATAGAAACTAGAAGTTTGGCCAAGTGCAAAATTGCTTTATTGTTCAAAAAAATGCAGGCTATATTTCCTGCCAGACTTCTCCCAGCTTCTGCATTCAGACATGGGTCTTCTCACGCCTTTGTCTGGTGGCCTGGGAAGATCACACCTGAAAGAAATCTTTTATGCAGGTACTCAGAAAACAGATCAAGTCATCACTTTCACTTCTCTTGGTTAAACTAAACAAGATGACTTTATTAAGCCTCTTGCTGTTCGGCAAATTTTCCAGACTTGAAATAAAACTAAATAACTTGCCCTCTGCTATATACTTATCTCTGTCTCGCAAAGCATTGTTTTAAAAGCTAAATACTCTGCAGGCAAGCTGTGCTGTTGTGTTTGGAGATTGCTTATTACAGGTCATATTGTTCTCCTGGAGTGATGAACTTGTTCAGCAAGAACATCTAAGGAGAGAATCTGGAATTTAAAATTAGGTGTTGGAAGTAAGGAGGGACTGTTTCCAGTGCCTCCTCGATGTGTCATTATGGACTAGGTACTAAAGAGGGATAACGTATCCTTGTATTTAACACAGCAACTGTCTGGCATTTGGCGATTAAAGAGCAATCTTTACACCTCAGAGGTAATCTCCTGAATAAATGCTGGATTTGGAAATGCCTGAGGCTATAATGCAAGGGTCTGTATGGAAAAAGGAGAGAAGGCTGTCCATTTGCTATCTGTGCTAGTATAAACTGGAGATTTTCATGGAAGAGGCAACAAAACAGTTATTTATTCCACATGATTTCTTATCAGGAAATTGCCTATTTTTAGGTAAGAGTGATGTTCCCTGGTGTGGATTTGTAGCTGCTGGTAATGATGTACACCTACTCATTTATAAAAATTTGTACTATTGTGCCTTCCTGCATTGTTTCCTAACAGCCTTGTTGATTCAGATCAAGATAGTCATAGAGTAAATATCTTGCTAATGTGGAAAGGATACAGTGTTTATACAGTCATGAATTATTGAATACTGATTCTTGATTTAGTTATTGAGGTATTTACTATATATCTGTCTGTACTAAACAAACAGAGATATTAGCAAAAAGATCGGTGAAGCAAGAATGAGTCAAGGTAGCAGCATCTATAAACCCTAAGGAATCCTGACTTTGCATCCACAACAATGGGCTCCCTACACCACAACGGGACCATGGGAACCCCTAAAGCCTGCTTTAGTCTGATCCCCACTGTCACATTATCCCTTCCATAAAATGATTTAGCTCAACTTCAGTCTCCTAACGAGGACCCAATCCTCAGCATCGCTGTACTAACAGGTACAGATCTTCAGACACACAACTGAAATGAGCTCCACTTTGCCCCTACGTGTTCTTGTGGCAGCATCAGCCTTTAGTTTAAGTTGGTTTGCTCCTCTTGTGGTGTATTTCTGTCCCTCCCCAGACACCTACAAAAAGGAGTGAAATCCTCTCTTAGCTTTCTTTATTAAACCTAACAAACCCAAACTTCCTCCACCTTCTCTTATGAGATCACCAGTGCCTGGTGATAGTCCTCCTTAGCAATAGTTCTCGTGCCAAATTTTTTTTCTTCAATGACCCTGTCCAGAACTCCACAGAGATCAGGTCTTGCCTAAGCCTGTTTCACTGGCATTGAGGTGTTCTTCACTGGAATTAGTTGCCTCCACATATTGTAGGACTGAATTTTTTTTTCTTCCATCCCTACCACATTGGTGGCTAGATGTCATTTCCATTCCTGCTAACTGGTGACTGTCAGATGGGACAGATATTCTTCCCTAAGCATTGTGGTTGCACAGTGTTCTTCCGTCTCTTCAAATGTGTTATAGTATGTCAGCACAATGGTTGTGCTGATTTATTTTTCTCTAGGCCTTAAGGTCATCCAGTTCTTCCTCTCGATATTCCTGCTTTACTCAGAGCTGATGATGCTCCAGTAGATTTAATGGGAACACTACTAGTTTAGATCATAAAATCACAGATCACAGAATGGCTTGTGTTGGAAAGCACCTTAAAGATCATCTAGTTCCAACCCCCCCGCCATGGGCAGGGACACCTTCCACTACACCAGGCTGCTCAAAGACCCATCCAACCTGGCCTTCAACACTTCCATGGATGGGGCATCCACAGCTTCCCTGGGCAACCTGTGCCAGTGCCTCACCACCCTCACAGTGAAGAATTGCTTCCTTATCTCTAATCTAAATTGACCCTCTTGCAGTTTAATCACCAACCTCCTCTCCTTGATCCGGCAGCCTGTATTAGACACCAACCACAAGGTTTCCTTTGTTGGCTTGTTCTCTAATTTTCACCCATGAGATCTCGACCTGCACATTGCTGTTCTTCAAAGATAGTTCTGTGCAATCAATCCCATTTTTTGGCATAGAGGGCAACTCATCCAACTCTCCTTCCTTGCCTGTCCCTTCTGAATAATTTATAGCCATCAATCACAGCACACCAATTGTGCGATTCATCCCACCAAGTTTCTGTGATAGGAGTCAGGTCGTAGTTTTCCATCTGGGCAGTGTCTACCAGCTCCTCCTGTTTGTTTCCCGCTCTGTGCATTGCTGTAGAGGCACTTCAGCTGAGCTATTGGCCACACCCCCTTTTTGGAGGAGTTTGTCCTAATTTTCTTGAGCAATTCACAGGTGTTTCCCTGTTGCTTCCTAATGACTCGGCAGCACCTGGCTCCTTAGAACTCCATCCCTTTCTTCCTCTCAATCTAGTTGAAAGCTCTGTCAGCTTGCTGCCCAGGACAACAAACCCAGCACACCAATATAAATACTAATATTCCCCGAGGAACGCTTCCAATAGCCTTGTTATAAAGAAATATTTCCTCTTTTAACCCTGTTTCTTTTTTCTAGCCTCTTCCTTTCCTACCTTAGTGTTAATCTATGCCTCATCTTCTCTTGCATGATTTTGTGTCTGGTACTTTACAAAATACTTTTTTTTAAAATGACCAAATGGATTCGACCTATGGCATTTCTTGCCTGAGATTCTAGTCCAGCATACTTGCAAAATTCTGTTTAACTTTATCTCATTTTCCATCATCACTATGTCTTCAACTATTTTGCTGTTAAGAACTTGTTCTAAATCCTTGTATATAACCAAAATTTAATTAATTACTCATTGATACCCATATCAGCCTCTCCCAGTCTTCCACCTTAACTGGATATCTAAGCACATAAATCCAAGTCTTGCATTGCTCTTAAGTGATACCATGTTTGAGCATTTAGTTTGATTATATGTTCTAGCTACTACAGCTATTGATGGCACATGCCCTAAATGTAGGCTCTGATTGTCATCAGGTTCATATCCTAAATAGATGGAAGGTAGTGTTTAGAGTTGTGTCAGTCCAGGTTTTCATGTGAATAATTGCACCAAGGCAGTTGTCAAGAGACAAAACCCAGCTAGTTTTCAAGATGCAAATGGTTTTTAAAAAAACCTGTTGGCTTTTCTGTAATTCATAAAGAAGGACTCCTCCAGAACTGTGAGTGCTGTTGACTGAACACTTTGGAAATGAAGCTTTCTTTCTCCTTCTATCCTTGAGCCCCAGCTGTCATTACATCATGTCCTTACTCCATCTGCAGATGATAATTTATCCCTTCGGGACTTGTTTATAGGGTTTCCCTTGACTTCAGCAGTCCACTTATCCTTGTCTGCCCTCCCTCTTGCATTTTTCTGCCTCCCTACCTGAAACTCAGGTTTCTGAACTGTGGCTTTGGGAAAGTGGATGATCTGGAGTGAATCCAGGCCCAGAGCTGCCATCCATGTTCAGTGCAAGAGGGAAAATTGCATGTTGGGTGTTGGGTGCAAAGTGCCTCTGTCAGACAGCTACCAGGGCATCCAGCAGGCTAAATCCTGCACCACCCGAGGCTTAGGTTTATTCTGCAAGGCTGTAGGAAAATGCCTGTATCCAGGTGTTGCTCAGCTCATGCCTATAACCTTGATTTCTGTGCTTGCTTTAAAATGGAGCAGCAGGTCGTTCTTCCCTTAGGTATCACAGGAGGTAACATACTGCCGCATTCATTTCACATGGCAGTTGAGCAGGCAGAGGACTCACCCAGTGTATGGGCCCCAAGTTCCAACCCCAGCTTTGCTGGAAAGGATACAACCCAGCACCCCCGACTGTGGAAGGGACCTCTGCTTCTTCAGACCAATGCTGTTGGTGGGCCATGGTGGGGAGGATAACTTGAAGGTGGAAAGGAGCAGAGGGAACGGAAAGGAAAATTCTGCATTTTAGTATTTTCTCCTAGATTATTCATGGAGCAGAGCTTCACTCTTACTGGTCTGTGAGAATCAATACCAACTTCTTTCCAAGCAGAACATTTTGACCCTTTGTTTTACCTTCAACAACAGCCTGTAAGTTTTCTCATCTCCAGCTATGCACAGATGCAGACCGTTTTGAAGATTTATATTGTTAATTATCTAGCTGGAAATGCCAGTTCTTCTTCAAACCCTTCAATACATCTTGTCCTGGAAAGGCAGTGATGGGTCTGCTAGCCATGTCATGGGGTAATATCCTGCTGTGACCTGGTTCTGATGCTGGTGCTTCAGTCAGCTGAGCTTCAGCAGAACCACACACCGGACACCTTTTTTTTTCACACTAGTCACTTTGTGTTCAAAAAACGTGTAGACGTGGCACTTTGGGACGTGGTTTAGTGGGCATGGGGGTGTTGGGTTGATGGTTGGATTGATGATCTTAGAGGTCCTTTCCAATCTTAATGATTCCTAGATTTACTGTCATTAAAAAATAATCCACCGCGCCACCAAGCCAGGAAACTTGAAATTAATTATTACTCTACCTTAATTGGTTTAGTGGTGGACTTGGTAGTGTTAGGTTAATGGTTGGACTGGATGATCTTAAAGGTCTTTTCCAACCTAAACGATTCTATGATTCTATGATTCTATGAAAAGCTGACACTGAATCCTAGAAATTAGAGCTGGTAAGAGCAGAGTGCATCCAGTCTCTGTGTTGAGGCCAGCTTGCAAAACTTGCTCTTAGTGCTGTTGCAGATGACAGACAGCCTTGCAGAAAGCACAGGATCAGCTCTGAGAGGAGGGATCAGAAACCAGGATCCTGCCCTGCTAGACAGCCCTTTGCACATTCAACTCTGGAGTCAGACCTTCCTTCACTTGCTCTTACACTGCCCCAAAGATAAACTTGTGTCTTTCCTCACAGTGGGTCCAGAGCAGAGATCAAAGGCTGTAGTTGCAGGAAAAGCCAGAGATCCTGATGCTTCCCAGTAGGGAGGAAAGAAATCAGGGCTGTGTCCTTCTTGGCCTCAGCAGCCCCCTGTTCCAGCAGCCATCTGATACGGGCACTTTTTCGTACCGTGAAGGGAGGAAATACACAACTAAATTATGCATATCTATTCATTCCTGCTGGGTCTGTGCTTGTGTTTCTTTAATATTGTGGGTTCTCTACTGACCCCAAGGGAAAATACGTATTTTGGCATGTCGTGCCACTAACTATGGGCATAGAGGGTATCGTAAAGCATGGAATGACCTCAAAAGATAGTGAAGTAGGTAGTAATTAAATGGGAAAACCTACTCGTGGTGGAAACTGAGTAACACTTTGCTCTTAAAATTGTAACAACTAATTTTTTAGAGGCTGGAAGTGAGTACAAGATTTTGCCCGGCATTTTTTTATCCTTCCTGCAGCCAAGCTTTATGATGCATTACAGTTTTTGATTGGTTAATAGAAAACAAATCAATTTGTGAGCGCTCTTATTGCAAGTGTAATGTAATCATTCTGATAACAGATCGTTATCTGTGAGGAACAAGATTATTTTGCAAGGGCCATGATGGGTTAAGAATAATTATCGACTAACACACACGCCTGAAATCTTGTACTGAGAAGCATGGTTGTCTTTTTCTTTTCAAGAGAATTTAATTTAAGCGATGCTGTTGTGCTGCTAGTGCCAAAAAACAAAGCAGGAGATTCTTGAGAACATTGAACTCTTGGTGACCTCTTCAAAGACAATGTTAACACTTGGCAGTACTTGGAAGGAAAAAACACACTGAGAATGGATCACAAGTCTAACCCTTACCGCTAAAGGCAATCCTATGTAATATGAATTGCCCTCACCTCTGAACCACTCCACTGGATTTCAAAGAAGTTACGGTAGTATGAAGCTGGAGTAAAGCAATGGCCCATTTGTCCAGTTGCCATTTCACTGCCGTTTAGCTGCATTTGCAAATGGAAGATGTAACCATTTAAAATTTCTCATGCTGAGGTTGGACACAGAAGGCCAAACGCCTGAGACACAGCAAGCAAGCCTTCAGTGGAAGATTCTGGACCAGATCTGAATGAATGGGGTTGCAACCAACCCCACAGAGGGTTTTGTGTAATACCATACTTTGTGCACTTGCAAAACTAGGACTGAGGGTACCCAAGGCCAGATCCTGCTCTCACCAAAGGCCACGTCATGCAGGCCTGACTACAAAGCCCTTTTGCATCTGTCCCCGAGGTGTTGCTCCATTTGGAGCAGGCACAAGAAGCACCAGGATCTGGACAAGTGGTGATGCAAAGCACAGCTGCCGCGAAAACCAGCAGAGTCGGAAGTGGATTAAGCTGGAAGTGAGAGTTAATGGAGATGGGAGATGGAGAACATAAGTCGGCATTTTCCAACAGGGGCAAGAGGTGACTAATGGATTAGAAATCAGATGCAACCCTACTGTGGATTTACCCAATCTGAAATAAAAAAACCAAGAAAACTCCATTAGTGTAATACATCTTTCACACAGCTGTGACCAAGCTGCAGGCTCTGTGTGTGGAGGGAACAACAATTTCCCCTGCTCTGAGCATTAGTACATTAGTGTCATCTTGGATGAAGAGGGAGAAAATGAGAAATTGAAAGTGGAAGGAATCTTGTTCGTCTGGAGGAACAGCCTATGGAACAGAGGTGAATCCTGCAATTCCAGCCCTGTGGGGATGTTATTTAAGGATTGCCAAAGTGTTTCCCTGGCCCTGTGCTTCCACTATTTGCTGTTGAGGTCCTGATCCAGATCTGAAAGTCTCAAGATTGCTCCCCCTCCAGTGTTGTAAGCAAGGTAAAGAAACCCTTTTGCTTTTGCTTTAAGAGGGGACCAGAGAAAATGGCACACAGAGAGGATTCAAGAAAGCTAAGACTGCCCCTGGCTTTACTCCAGGCTGGCTCCTTGGCTTCAGCATGCTTGATATAGCATGGGTTTAGTTGCTGAAGTTTGCCTTATCCACACTGAAGCCATGGCAACTCAAAATTACACCCGTTCCTGCTGTCTAGCCTTGGAAGCATGCAACAGCATGGTCCTGGGCAAGCCTGGAGGCGCCTTCACCCTCACAGTGCTGAGCAGCCCAGTCCCTGCATCATGCCTATGTTCTCCCAGCAGCTGTGAATCAAGCATTGTCCACTTAGGTTGCCCGAGGGCTTGGCTCAAATAAATACGTTTACACTTGGTGTCCTCTGCTCTCTTCCTGCTCTTTTTTAACTTCTAATATCCTAGTAGTTAAAAAAATATCACCAGGAAATGGGAGACTTAGTTCCTACCTCTGCTCACACCAGAGCATCCCAGATGAGTGCCTTTGCCCCAAGCCTTGCAGACTACTCTGGAGGAAAGTGGGCTCAGACCCTCCTTCTGGAGCTGTGTTCCTTTGCAAAATACTTAAGTAAACTACAGAAAAAAAAAAAAAACCAAATGGAAAGTGGTCCAGGCTGGCACCGTCTTGCCCAGTGGTTGGAACAGACCTCTTAGTGATGAGGAGATACTGATGGACAGGACTATGAACCCACCACCACATGTGGTCCTGCAGTATCTGAGTCCCTGTGGGGACATACCCCTCAGCTGCTCTCTGGGCCTTCAAGGCAATGGGTCATATAAATATCTTTGAGGGCCTTAAACATTGGAATATGAACACTGGCTGCAATTGTTATTGCTCTAGACATTAAGAAGTCATTGCTTTTATCAGGAGCAAGCTACTAAAATACAGAAACACAAGAAAAAAAGTTGACATGTTGCAGAGGAGAGAGAAGAAAGTCAATACAATGAAGTCAGGGACAGATGGAGAAGAAATAAAGAAAATTAGGAACTGTTTCAGAACATTAAATTTGCAAATGAAAGAAAATGCGAGACCAGCTATGATGAAAGCCCGGAGTGGTGAAAACTGGTGTATTTCTTCAGAGACCAATAAAACAGGCCCAGCTATTGAGATTTTGACTGATCAGCTGTGAGAAGTTGCTTTAGTGAATATCTAAATGGTTCCACCTACTCAAAACCATGAGAACCTATCCACCACGGGGGTCTGTCCCTGTGGTCCCTCCTGGCCACCAGCCTGCATTAGCTCCTTGTCTCTGAGGAGAAGGTAAAGGCTTGCTGAAGAACTCACCCTTAGCAGCATGCTCTGCTGTGTGGCCAGGAGCATGCATGGGAGGCTTTCTCCAGATTATCTTGCTTTTTTTTCATGTTAAAATTCTGGCTGTTTAAAGGCTATGCCTTTCACCTGCTCCAGCTCTCATCCGGGAGGATCCGGTGGGGACCAGGAGAGAAGGCTGGCCAGGGTGAGTAATAAATTTATACATAGGATTAAAAGGGTCAGCACAGTGCAGCACCATGTATTCCTTTCCCCTGCTTAATATTTGATCCCTGCAGTTAAGATGCA
Source organism: Pelecanus crispus (assembly GCF_030463565.1). NCBI lineage: Eukaryota > Metazoa > Chordata > Aves > Pelecaniformes > Pelecanidae > Pelecanus > Pelecanus crispus. The sequence goes on from NC_134648.1 coordinate 72,641,670, forward strand.
CCACTCTCTGATTTAATGCCGTGCTACATGCCACAGCGTGATGCTGCTGACCCAGGCTGACATGAGAAGCCATAAAAGGACACTTTGACGGGATGATTATTTTCAAAAAGGTTTTCAAGTGTGACCACAGAAACCTTAAATTTCAGAAGCTGGGAGCCTATCAAAGATGTTCTCAGTATGTTCATACATATCCATAACTTCAAAGAAAGGTTGAGGGGGCTCACATCCCTTCCTGCTTGATTATTGGCCAAAATTGCCTAGTTAACTTAAATTACCCCCTGGGAGTGATCATGACAGGGTTTTACACTTTTATCCACTGAGCGGTTCATAACCAATTCTTACAAAGCTGGACCCAAGCTTCTCTCCCTGTGTGTCCTACAGATGGGTCACATTGTCACCGAGGGATTCCGAGGGAGCTCCTTGCACTGCCTGCTTCATCTGGAAGACTGCAAATACCGCTGCCAAAATTAACCCCCTCAGCAAAGCCCAGGCCTATGTTAGGAACTGAACAGCCCACAGATCTCCACCTCATCATTATTTATTTGTTAGAGCAAAAGGCCCTTAAGAAATGTATATGGAAAATACAGTCCTCATGATGAAGACAAAAGCTGTTCATACTAAAGGAATATACTTTCTCTCTTCTTCACCCCTTCCTCTTTCCATATTCCCTGTTTTTTTCATTTCCTATTGTATCCCTTTAATAAGATAAAATAAGGGTGGAGAGGAAATAAGGAAGAAAATTTAGGTGAAAAATGGAAATGGAAAGAACGTGCTGATTTAGTCTATAGGTTCTCCTGTAAAAATCATAAAACTTGAGGAAAATGGATGAGTACATTTTTTATCCCATGAAACAATGATTCTCTTCCAAGCCATTCTGCCTGGGCCACAGCTGTTGTTGCTACTATAGTAAACCCTTTTGTCAGTCAAGCTCCTCCAGAAGGTTACTCCTGACATTAAGGACTTCAAAGGTCTTCCAAGTGTTGCCAGCCCTCTCAGCAGTGTGATGGCATCTGAACTGTCTTGCACATTCCCTTGCACAGCAAGAAGCACTCTCCCTTCCCTGGGAACTCTTGCACTGTGCCACCTCTAGAACTGTCACCCTCTCTAGAACTGCTCATACTTTGCATCTCTAAAATAGAGGATTTTAGCCAGTTTTCCATCGTGCCTTTTCTCTTGACTAACCTGATGTGCATTAGTACCATGACAAGGGCAGCACGAATTTCTGGAAAGCCTTACCAATAATTTCTTTTTTCTTTTGCTCTCTCTCTCCTTCCCAGTGTCTCACACCTGCCCACTCTCTCCTGATTTGCTCAATCCCTTCCTCTCCTACCTTTCAGGGAAGGCCAGAGAATTCAAGTGGGAAATTGCACTGAAGGTAGGACTTCTGAAATCTTGGCAGATATGTCAATAACAATGCAGCTTTTCACAAAACCTTTCATTCTCCCTGCCAAACTGGTTGCAAAAGTCCCAATTTTTTATTAGTCAGGGTTTTAAAAGACACACATAATACCTTGACCTTCAGTGTATTTGCTTTCTGTGCCTATTTTGTCTAAAAGAATTGCTAGCAGCTCGAGCAGGACTCTGCCAGCGCAGAGGCATCCAGTCTTTCCAATTAAATGGACGGGATGTTGTTCACTGCTCTGAGACTTTAAGCATAGGCAATATTTTTCGCTCTGTTTAGTTCGGTTTCTCCCTAGTAAGTTACTGTCTTGACACTAAAACACCCCTCCTCTGACAATCTGGTAGCTGCCAAGGTCTTCCTGGGTAACACAATGGAAAATTGGAATGAAGTTTAAACAGTTGTTTTTTTCCCTTCCTTTTGTCAGTGCTTTGTAATATCTCTAGTCTCTTAACGTGGCGAGCCTAGTCAACAGCTGAAATTAAGGTGTGAAATAAACATTTTCCAAGTTTATTTGGAGTAAAAAGCTGAGTTTCTGGATTTACCCTAGAAGTTTCAGAGACTAATTAGTGCTGGTATATCACCACCCTCTGTGGATGAGCCTCAACATAACATGAAAAAAATGCTGTGGTGCCCTGCAGGCTACTGAATAGTGGCTGCATGGCCTTGGGCCACTCTCATTTCCAGGGCTGTAAGAGGAAGAGTCTCAGCAGAACAAAGCTCACCCTGCTCAAATAATCTCTATAGAGCGATGCTGATCTGGGCCAGATGAGGGGTTGCTTTAGGGGGCAGAAAAACCTACCAACCAACTAGCCAACTAGATAGCCAACCAACCCTACCAGGGCCAAAGAGGATCATTACATTTACTTATCAAGCGTGCTTTGGTCAGCAGGTGGGTGTAAAGAGCCAGAAAGCAGACCAAAGTTATGCTACATGTTGGCTGTGGTAGCAGGAGTGTTTGTGTTTTAAAAATGATGCTAGTTCAAAGCTGGTCCATGTCCATGCCCCCCTTGCTGCCACCAAAAAAAAAAAAATTAGAAATGGCTGAGCTGATAATATACTTCTGATTGCTGAGAGCAAAGCTTCGCCTTACCCCACACCAGCATTGCTGACACTTGTGTTACTCATTTCTTCTACCCTTTTGTGAAAGCAGATAAAACATACAATAATTGCAGTCTACAGGTCTGTAATTGGTAGGACTGAAAGAAGAAATTGGAGCAAATTAAATGAAAAAGATCATTTTTCTTAGACACAAAAAGAAATAATACGTATGTGAGTAGCTGTTTTTCATAAAAAGTCATTTACAGCTCTTTTCAGAAAGGATGTGTGTGAGCAACACACACACGTCTATAATAGAGACAAATTAAACCCCCCTGAGTCAATGGTGGCTCTGCACAGCGTTGCAATACAAAGGAGAAATACCTGGAGACACGCTCGATTGGACCCTCTTTGTGGAAGCCATGCCACTTGAAGTCTCACAGGTCTGAGCACCTAATTCTCTCAAAATCCTTCCAAAATCACAGCCGAAATGAGGGAAAGGGAGTTTTCTTCACAGCCCGCTTGGCTGAGTGAAACGTTCTGCTCCAGACACCCAGCAGCCAAGCCCAGCACAGACGTGTCCCCTCTGCCCCTCGGTGGGTGACATGCATATGCTGTCACACGTGATGCTGTATTAGCTGGTGACATCAGCACCGTATCAGTTGCCAAGGCAATTACTTCAGTGCCTGTCTCTACCTTTATTAAAGGCCAGACCCTTCCATTACCTTGCTGACTTTTTGGAGAGAAAAGGTCTTTCCAGCCTGCACAGCAATTCTTTGCATTTCAGCCCATGCCTGCCGGAGCCCAGCTGTTCTGGCCCAATTTGTCTCTGCAGAGGCTGGTTTGCTGCAACAGGTCGCACGAGTGAGCACAAACCTTCCCTCCACTCTACCTTTGTTTGGAGAAAATTCTCCAAACTGCAAAGTCTCTTGCAAAGTCCTTTCATGGCGCCTGGCTGGCTGCAGAGCACCGTCAGCGCAGCTCACAGCGTGGCTCCCGCATCCCTGGACACAATGCCGGATAGAAGGAGCAGGGCATGGATGGTTGCTTCGATTGCTCTCTGTGTCGCCAGGACTAAGTTTAAGGTTTCCTTAAGGAAGGAGAAAAACGAGGCAGAGCAGAAAACAGAGAAAGATACACCAACTTTCTGCATGATGAGTTTTCCCCTCCAGATTTTCAAGTTTTCAGTGACCTGGTGTCAGCTGGAAGCTGTGCAGGGATCTGGTAGAGTAAACACGCTTACCCAAGCTCCCTGAGAGGGACAAATGCCCAGGGGTCTGTGGGATAAGGACACTAAAATACCCTGCCATGGATCTTCTGCTTGGTGCTTCCTCATTTCATTATTTGGATTTTTTTCATATTCTTTTGATTTACGTATATCTTCTTGGAAATCTTACCATGGATCTCTCCATTCTTTATGATAACTGATTTCTAACTGTGCTATGGTGAGGAATAACTGCAATAACTGAGTAAAAAGCTTTTGGAAATATCTTTAGTATTTTCAGACTTGAAGAAGTAGAAGCTAGGAAGCTACAGTCCAGCTCACAGCTTATAGAATCATAGAATCATAGAATCGTTTAGGTTGGAAAAGACCTTTAAGTCCATCAAGTCCAACCATTAACCTAACACTACCAAGTCCACCACTAAACCAATTAAGGGGAGAGGAATAATTAATTTCATGTTTCCTGGTTTGGTGGCTGGATTATTTTTTAATGAAAGTAAAACCAGGAATCACTAAGGTTGGAAAGGACCTCTAAGATCATCAGTCCAACCATCAACCCAACACCCCCATGCCCACTAAACCACGTCCCAAAGTGCCGCGTCTGCCCGTTTTTTGAACCCCTCCAGGGATGGGGACTCCCCCACCTCTCTGGGCAGCCTGGTCCAATGCTTGACCACTCTTTCTGTGAAGAAATTTCTCCTAATATCCAACCTAAACCTCCCCTGGCGCAGCTTGAGGCCATTTCCTCTCATCCTATCACTTGTCACTTGGGAGAAGAGACCGACCCCCTCTCACTGCCCCCTCCTGTCAGGCAGCTGCAGAGAGCTTGTTCAAAGAGCTCACATAGCAGGTATTTTTAGCATTGTTTCTTATTAGCACTTTTACCTGTGTTCCCTTAATTGTTGTGAAGATACAGGGTGCCTGGTAAGGACACTGAGCATGGACCAGGGGATCAGAACACGGTGTTCCATGTAGGGACCAGCATGAAAGAAACCACAAAATTCTTTCACTGATAAAAACTTGCACAGGGGTTTGTGCAAGGCAGCATCCCTGGGAAGAGGAAGAGAGAACATTCAAATTAAAGAAATAGGATAATGCAGTGCTGCCTGAAAAAACATCAAGCCTACATCCAGGAGGCACAGGAATCCCCATCAGAGTTTGCTTTCCTTTCACTAGGCTGCATTCCATAATTTGGCCATAAGAGATTATCTGCAGTTTATTTTTACTGCGATGTCAGAGCTATTTTTGGCTTTGCAGTTTTAAAGATTCTTGTCGCTTGGCTCCAAGTAGGCTTTAAAACCAAGTACCTAGGGATCTTAAGCAAACAAATAAGAGGGCCTTTTCTGCTAGTCATGCTGCCTGCATTACAGACCCATCACATTTAATGTGTCAGTCAGGCATTTAGGATCTGCTTTCCCCATCAACCACATACACTGCTGGCATAAAAGTCAAGTGTAAGTTGAAGCCAGGATTGTAAGCTATATATTATAGTTACAGAACAGACTCTGCACTCCCTTTGCTAAATGTTTATCAAACAGTCTAGTTCCTCATGATACAGAATATGGATTTTTCTTCTTAAGTTTTGGGTCAGTAACGCAGAAGGAAAGACTAGGTGTGCCATGATTGTAAGCCATATATTATAGTTACGGAACAAACTCTGCACTCCCCTTGCTAAACGTTTATCAAACAGTCTAGTTACTCATAATACAGAATATGGTTTTTTCTTCTTAAGTTTTGGGTCATTAATGCAGAAGGAAAGACTAGGTTTATCATGCTAATTGTGTGGCAGAGTGATGCAACAGGATTTTCTGTCACTTGGAAATATCAAATGGTTCAAGTCAGGGGGAATCATTGATGTTGCTGTCCTAAATGATGACCCCCAAAAAGCAGACACACAAACAAATTTGCAATTGACTGAAAGGATTAATCTCTTTTAGTGTATCTCCCTAAAATGAGGTCTCCCACCTAAGCTGGACACTCAGCCTTCCTCCATGGCTATTTATCTCTTGTACCTTAGATATATTTGCCTTCAGGTATGATGAGTTGCCTTTAGAAGATGCCCATCGCTCTCCACTGACTAGCAAAGGAGCCTGGAGCTTAAAATAGGTGCTCACCTTTACAACAGCAAAAAAGAACAGAGATAAAATATGGACCTACTCCCAGCTCAGCAGCTGGTTGCTAGAACTAGAAAGGGACTGCTGGTCACTGAGCCCAGGCTCCTGCACCACAGGACTCCACGTCACCCTGAGCTCAGCTTTCAGACAAATTAGCCGCTGACTCTGCCCCTTCCTAGTGAACTCTTCAGTTCACTCATTTGGCGAATGAGCCCAAGTTCCCTTTTGATTCTTTGTTTTCAAATGTCCTTTGCTTGGATTCAACATATTCCTAACCAAAAGGGAGATTATTCACTTTGAGATGATGGCAAAGTTTGAATCATTAAAAAAATAATAATCAGAGTACAATTTTTTTTTTTCTGTATGCTCAGACTTCCAGCTTTAAAAACCTATTTTTGACATTTTTTTCACATTTTAATATCTTCAAGTTAGGTAGTTGGGCCTCTGACACCTCAGGCAAAGCCCACTGATTTCACTGGGAAGGTTTGCGTTTGCATTTCCTGGCTCTCTGTATGCAGTCAAAGGAGCGATACAACCACACAGGTGGTGAACATCTTACTGAAACCCCCCATCATCACTTTCCCACTTCAGCTCTCCGGATGGGAATCACAGAAACACACCACTTCCTACTGGGTTGATGATCCCCATGCCCAGAATATTCTTTTTTTCTTCCCCGCCCCCCCAGTCTGCCAAAATGTGGTTAGTTATAGCTTAGTCGTTGTCAAGCCTGCCAGTATCATAGTGGAGCCAAATGATCCTCACATTGCAAACCTGCCCCTGTGTTTCAGCAGGAAAACCTGCATTGTGCCAGATGCTATCTGTGTGCTGAGATGCCAAAGAAGTCTGAGATGATGTAGGAAACAGTGGGCAGCTGAGGACACCACTGCAGACCAGGGCGGAGGAGTGGGGAGGCTGGTGGAGTTCATCATGGCCGGGGTTGAGATGCACCACGGAGTCAAGAGTTGTCCAGCTGAGAACAAAATCAAGATAAATGAAAGAGTGGCTGACACTGTTTTGAAAAGGACTTTGGATGGACTCATCTTCAAAGAAGACATCAGTGTGGGAGGGCAGCTGGAACCAGGATATTTTAAAATTTTCTCTTATACCTTTGGCTTATTTTTTGTGCTCAGTCTCTTTAAGAGTGGAAGACTTTTTTTATTGACTTCTAGCCAGGAAGGCAATAATTCTGCACTATTTTCAAGATTTTCTTAAAAGCCAGGCTCTGTAACAGATCTCAGGCTAAAAAGGCAGCATGATTAAGTGTCCTTTCCCCTATCACTGGATGTGGAAGAGCATTTGGAGGACAGAGGCCACTGCTGATCTCATGTGAACACCTGTGGTTGGAGCGTGAGAGTTTGATTATTCAAGAATAAGAAGGAAATTTTATGTTAATTAATTTGGGAGAGTTTCTAATGTGAACAAATTAAGATTTGCTAAGAAAAATTAGAGTTGATTAAATAAAATCCAGTAAGAGGAAATTCAGTGCCAGGAATCTACTAAATTACCGCGACTCTTTTACCTCTGTACCATCTTTATTAACCACCTGAAAACAAAATGGAGTAAACAACTTCCCTCCATTCAGTGGGATGAAGACATTGGCAGGTGGCATTTCCCTGCTTATCGCAATTACCTGTTTCATTTAGTGAATTCATTGTGACAGGGTGACAGGGTGTTGGTGGCAATAGGTGTTGTTAGCACTCCTGGTTTTGCCAGAGGACACTTTTCTTGTACGTAGTAGTTACATGATAGCTCGCTAATTGTTTACTGGCTTTGATCCTTTCTAAAGGCTTATTTCAGTAAATACAGCAGGTTTTTACCTGCTGGCTCCTTTCACAGGTTGTTAGTAGAGATCCTGTGGGATGGTGGGGAGGCAGGGGCAGAGCAGAGGCATCCAGGAGCACTGCTTGTTTTCTGCAGCTGATGGGACCAAGCACAGCAGGCGGGATTAGACCAAAGAAAAACCCATGGGTGGTTTCTCAAGCAGGTACTCATCTTGCCACAGATGTTCACCGCTCCCCTGTGAGAAGCGGCTGAGGGAGCTGGGGTTGTTCAGCCTGGAGAAGAGGAGGCTGAGGGGAGACCTCATCGCTCTCTACAACTACCTGAAAGGAGGGTGTAATGAGGTGGGTGTTGGTGTCTTCTCCCAAGTAATTAGTGATAGGACGAGAGGCAATGGGCTCAAGCTGCACCAAGGGAGGTTTAGGTTGGAAATTAGGAAAAATTTCTTCATGGAAAGGGTGGTCAGGCATTGGAACAGGCTGCCCAGAGAGGTGGGGGAGTCCCCATCCCTGGAGGGGTTCAAAAAACGGGCAGAGGTGGCACTTTGGGACATGGTTCAGTCTGGTCTACCCTTGATTGGTTTAGTGTGGACTTGGTAGTGTAGGTTAATGGTTGGACTGGATGATCTTAAAGGTCTTTTCCAACCTAAACAATTCTATGATTCTATGATATCAGGTCTCCCTTGAATCCGGTTTGCCAGTTGAAAGTTGTGAGTAATTTAGAGCCGGTTGGATGGGGCTGTAATAAAGATGCAGTACAGAGACATCAACATATCATCCTTCTCCATGGGTCACAAGCTGGTGCAATGCCTCTCAAGAGCCTCATTTCTGCTGTAGCCTGGACTGGTGAAGGACCCCGCAGCCCAAAGCCCTGTTGCTCTTTAAAAGTCACCAAAACATAAAGAAGAAATGTTTTACACTGAGGGTGGTGAGGCACTGGCACAGGTTGCCCAGAGAGGCGGTCGATGCCCCATCCCTGGAAACATTCCCGGTCAGGTTGGATGGGGCTCTGAGCACCCTGGTCTGGTTGGAGATGTCCCTGCTCACTGCAGGGGTTGGGCTGGGTGGGCTCTAAAGGTCCCTTCCAACTCAAAGCATTCTGTGATTCTATGATTCTATGAAAACCATAGCTGCTATGATTCCAGCTCAGTTTATGGTTTTAGCAGAGGAGCAGGGAGGGCATCAGGGTTTCCTCAGGGCCTCTGCTCTCCTTTCATGCAAATTGCAGTCCAATTTCTCTCTCACGCTGACCTGAGTCTAGCTTGGCATGTCAGCCCTTCTACAGTCGAACACATAAAAGCAGCCTTCAACATTAGGATTTTCCTCAAATAACCGTATGCCACTGGCATGACTGCAAGGTGGGTTAAAGTCAAGTCTCCCCTGACTCAGCTCAGAGTAAACGTGAGGAGGATCCATCCGGTAACTGATACGTAGATCCTCCTACAATTTTGCTCTCAGGTAGGAAAAAAACACATTAAGATGATGGATGTCCCCTTGTTTTTCCATGGTGGCACTTCTCAAAGGTGGTGATTTGCAAGACACTGCCTTCTCATGAGGGAGGACATTTGTTCCGGGAGCCAAACCGGTGAGCAGACACAGCTGGCCTCATCTCCACAGCCGCCCGACGATGTAGTTAAAGTGCAATAGTAAGTATATTTACAAACCACATCTGTTTAAAGAGGATAATGTGGCTAGGCTCCATCACCCAGGAAATTCAGAATGCAGCTGTATTTTAGAAGTATTTCCCAAAGATTATAGATGAGGCATTTACTACGATTTAAAAACAGAAGCTTCGTTTAAAAAAGAAAATATAATTCCATTATTCTCCAGCTGTGCTCAGGATTTTCCTCTCAGCCTTCCAGCACCAGGGGCTTTACTTGCAAGGAGAGCTGTCTGACTTCGCTCCCTTTGCCAAGTTAACTTTGCTCTAGTCCTACTTAGCTTAATGCTTTTGCTGCTCTTTTTATAGCCTCGATTTATTCACGCATTCTCAAACACCCTTTTCTTAAGGCCTCCAGACCAAACAGCTCTGTGCTCTGATTGTGCATGTCGCTTGTGTTGTTGCAGATAAGTGTGCTAGCAAATTGCCAATAAATTCTGAATTACAGATTGTTTCTGTTTGCTTTTTTGAATTTCTGCGCTACAAAGAGCCGCTGGATATGAATTTTTGTTTCTGAGGTTTTCCTAGCATGAAACACAAGTCAGAATCCATCCTAGAGAATAAAATTGTTTGTTTTGCCTGGGGTGGAAATCAAAAGCAGTATTTGTTAAATCTCAGAGATATTTATATGGACTAACTTCAAAGCTCCGGATACGCAGAGCAATTAGACAGAAAACTATATGTGTGTTATATGATCACTGCTCTACTATAATATTAAATTAAAAAAAAAAATCTCATTTATATTTGCTAAACAAAAACAAACCCAGAAACACTTCCAATAAGCATCTCTTTCATCTTCACTATAGGAAACTTTCAGGTAGTAAAGCACAATGAGATGCACCGCAGTGCCTCATTAGTACAGAGTTTACAAATACAAAAGGGTTTGATGTGAAGGAGTAGATAAAATCCATTGCCATTTCACTTTGAAAGTTGCTGCCTGCTTCCTGGTTTCTGAATGAGTGCTGGGAGTCTGCTGACAATCTAGCCTGATAAAGGGATTGGATTTTGCCAGAGGTTTTAACAACCCTAATTCAATAATTTTACCAATGCAAAATGAGTTTCTATGATCTCTTTAACTACTTAATGATCTTGTTTGTTCAGTCTTGCTTAAGACAATATTAGTTTCATTTTAATTCAATAGCCAATGTGGACTGATGTACAACATATAATGATAAATTACTCCTAGACCATGGAATTGATTTCTGATAGATTATCCTGTGCGTCACTCGGCGGGAAGGCGATGAAGTATGTGCAGTACACACCGGGGCGCGTTGCATGAGCAGCAGCAACAGAAACTAGCTGTGAGCTTTTCAGGACGTCTTCTTGCTATGGCAATACCAAAAAGCAAAGGGAAGCCCCCCCTCCTCTTTTTTAAAAATTGCTAAAAAAAATACCTTGGAGGCCTTTGTGATGGCTGTGCAATATTTAACTCTTCCTTTGAGCTCCTTTATCATCAGCCAAACGGTGTTATGCTGTGTTGGAGGAGTTCGGGGAGGACAGTCATGCTGGTTGAAAAATGGGGTTTATCTTTCAAGGACTTTTTTTCCCCCACAACTTCGTGATTTCTTAACTTTTTTTACAGGGGCAAAAGGACAAGAGACATTCTTGTGAAAATGGGCACTGGGAAGGGGTTGCTTTCCAAAGCCTCTTGTTTTCTCAGACTGACTTAGCTGCCTTTTTTAAAAAAAGATTGGATTTGGTTTTTGATTGATTGATTTTTTTAAATTCTTTTTTTTCCTCTTATAAAAAGGAATACCATTTTTTACCTAAATGGAAATGGCTGGTAATCTTTATTTGCATCAGATTGTCAGTCTTCTGTCAAGACATATGGGAAGCAAGAAAAATAAGAATTGAAGTAATTGTACAACTATACACATTACCTTTTTAGTGCTGTGAAGCTAGTTCAGAATTTCAGGTGACGACCCACTTAGAGATAAGAAAATTCCCCAATCCCTTGAGACTTCAAGTGAGTGTGTAAGAGCAGGCATTGTCGGCAAGTTGTCAGTGTTTTTCAGTTGTCAAATACTGGGAAAACAAAAAAAGAAATCAGACATTTGAAATCATGGTGCTTTTTGCTGCTTCTCAGCTGTGGTGAGGAGAATTTTAATGCACTCTTTGGGAAATCTAGAATCCCATAAGGAAGGAAAAGACAAGATGAAGTTAGAGTGGTGTGCACGGATGAAGTGAAAGCGGTATTTTGTCCTTTGATGATTTATGTGCATGCAAATCACAACTCCATTTTTCACACTATATTGCTAGAAATCACAGTTATGTCACTGCCCCAACTAGAAACAATAATTAAAGACAAATGGGTTCTAATGCTTTTTTTCCTTATGTTTCCTTGAAACATATGGCACATGAATCATAATCAGGTACCTATTGCTGTTGGAAGTAATTACAATTTGTGTACACAGTATGCGGTCGCCACTACAAATATTTATCTGAAAACATGAAACCAAAATAATGCATGAAAACCTTTTAACTAAATCTGCAAGACGTGTTGTTATTCGGTGGTAGACGTATGAAAACAATGGATTTTCCCATTTTTTTGGCTGTTTCATTGTTCAGTATTTTGAGTGTACCAGATTGGTTGAAAACTTTTAAAATAGTTGAATTACAATCCCTCTTTAAGCTCATTCCAAATTATATATTTAATTATCTGGTTTATCTGAACCCAGACTAACGCTTCCTTCTGACTGAGAGCAAATTTTAATGTCTTTATCACACAAATGGAAAGGCAATTTCAAAACAAAAACACTGGAAAAACAGAAAAATCGAAACATTTCATTTAGTTTGTCAAAACAAAATCTTTCTTTCCCAGTGCAGACCTATTTTCACACTTCATCTGCATGAAAAATTCAACGAAATGTTACAAATTGGCAAAATAACCTTGCTATCTACATGTACCGCTGAATATTTCATTTTAAAATGATTCCAGCATTAATTATAATATCCTGGTGAAATTATTTTTCATGAACACCTTTGCTGACAAGCATGTCCCTTTCTCAGCAGTACTAGGTGCAAAACTCGTGAGCTTGCCCGAGTGGTGTCTGTCCTGCGAATGCTTGGTGTGAGCCTCTTGCACCGTGCTTGCCTGCACGCAAGCTCGGAATTTCTCGTTCCGGTTGTACGGCTGCTCACTGAAGCCGCGTGGCCGCACATCTCCCACGCAAAGTGGTTTCCCACAGGCTTCATATTTATATAAAGTAGCTTCTGAGAGGACATGCAGCCCATCCTGGGGGACGTGCCCATCCCTCTCCACTGACGGAAGGTGCAGAGGGGACAGCCGAGGTGAACATCTTGGGCAAGCGCTGACTTTGAGATTGAGAAATTAGGCGAGATGAATCGTGCTGTGAGTGATTTCAAGTGCGAATCCACATGGTCCTATGGATGGAAATCTATGCGCTTGTTTCCACTGAAATGCTTAGAAGTTTATGTGATTTTCCTCAGGGAATAATTGAATGGGGTTTGTCCCTGTGACACCAGTCAGACTAAAGCACACTTCGTAAGCTGTTAAACTCAGTTTGAAGACTTGGCCAGGGCTGTAATCTAATATATGCAGGGGAGTTTTGCATCTGAATCCATAGGATAAGGGACATTGTATTCAAGATTTCCATCAGATTAACCCACTGGATTTTCAGTTCCTACTCCTTAAATCCGCATCCCCATTAAAGAAAAGAATAAGTGGGGTGAGGTTTTTTTGTTTGTTTGGGTTTTCTTTTTTTTTTGTTTTAAAAAATCGAAGACGTGGCTGAAACCTCATGTGCTCATAAGCAGAAACAACAGAAGTGGTACCAACAGCTTATGATGTATGATACCTCTGTCCTGGTTTCGGCTGGGATAGAGTTAATTTTCTTCCCAGCAGGAGGCACAGTGCTGTGGTTTGGATTTAGTAGGAGAAGAATGTTGATAACATGCTGATGTTTTTAGTTGTTGCTGAGTACTGCTCATGCCAGTCAAGGACTTTTCAGCTTCCCCTGCTCTGCCAGGGGCACAAGAAGCTGGGAGGGGGCACAGCCAGAACAGTTGATCCCAACTGCCCCAAGGGCCATTCCATACCATACGGCGTCATGGGCAGTATAGAAACTGGGGGGGTTGGCTGGGGAGCAGCGATCGCTGCTGGGAACTGGCTGGGCATCGGTCGGCGGGTGGTGAGCAATTGCATTGGGCACCACTTGCTTTGGATATTATTATTATTATATTATTATATTGTCACTATTATCATTACTATTTTACTTTATTTCAATTCTTAAACTGTTCTTATCTCAGCCCAGGAGCGTTTCTCACTCTCACTCCTCCAATTCTCTCCCCCATCCCATCGGGGCAGGCAGAGTGAGCGAGCGGCTGCGTGGTGCTGAGCTGCTGGCTGGGGCTAGACCACGACAACCTTTGGCCTGAAGAAAGCAGAGTCAGGGAGCTATCAGCAGCTCTCCACCAGCTCTCAGGCTCTACAAAGGAGATTCTTTCCCTAAAGAAACTCTTCCTTAAAGTTTTTGCTTTCATGTTGAAAGAGCAGTCCTAGAAACCCTTTGCTTTTACGCTCTTGGGCAGGTTTTTCATGAGATTCAGCTCTCCCCATGCTGGCTAAAGACATACATTTCATAACAAACGAAGAAGTCGCAGGGAACACTGCCTGTGTTCCTTTTTTCTTAGAACTTTCCCTTACTGAGAAAGCAAACAGAAAGCATAAAGGCTGTTTCCCTTGAGTGGACTGCAATCATTGTTACAAGCTGTGGCTTTGTGCGAGCCCGGGAAAATAGGCAGGGGTAGCTATCACTTGCAGGATTGTGGTTTTAATCATTCACTGTGCAACAGATGTAGATACATTTGTCTGGAAAGAGAATTTTCACAGAAAACCAGAAACCTGCTTTGTGCCTCTGGGATGTCTAAATATAAACATAGTAGCATTAGGCTTCACTTAATTTTCTCCGTGCGTGCATGTGCTTAAAGTGTGCTCGTTATAGAAACTGATTACAGAAATAAAGGTCAACGCGACCCTCTGGCTTGGAAGCACGAAGTCACCAGAAAAAGCAAAACACATTCCCATGGTCGGGGCAGGGAAAATGACATGTGGCAAGGGTGAATTAGTATATATTTCACGAGGGAATTTGGGGTTACTTTCTGCTTTTTTACATTGTCCTTAAGCCAGAATAGCATGTCTCTGCTGCCCTCAGCTCTGTCCCCACTCCCATTCCTCTGGGAAGGAGTTGCGGGTGCTCCAGGCTGGAGAGCAAGTGTTGTCCCAAATTTGTGCAAATTTGCGCTGCAAATTTGTGTAAGCTTTTGCTGCTAACACACCCGAGGCAGCAAACCTCTCACAGTGCTGTAAGCTGTCATGGCCTCAACAGCATTGAGACCGCTGTGGTCGCTACCTGTCCCGGGGAGGTTCTCAGGAGATCACCCATGGCACTTCTCTCCGTTTGCCCGTAGCCTTCTTACTTTGCTCCTTCGGGAGAAGCAGGGGGGAGCGATGCGAGGAGCACTCAGCCCAGCTGGGGACCTGCTCTGCTCCACCGCTGCCACTGGCTGCATCCGGAAAAAGTGTGGGCAAGGCTTCAGGGAAGCAGAAGGGCTTTTCTAAGCCTTACATCCTCTGCTATCAGGCAAAAAGGAGAGCCTGTGGAGGTGTTGCACCTAGAGAACAAGCAATTATCCTCAACTCCACCTCTGCCAGCCCAATCCTGCTTTATTCCACCTCTACATCATGGTTTTTTAACTTCTTTCTCAGTCGGAACAAATCTTGGACCTTTTCCATTTTCCTTTCCTACAGCGCTACAGAAACGCTGGAGGCCACAGGGACCAAGTCCAAGGCCTGTTAATCCCAACTCAAAACTGCCAAAGGGCTTTAGATCAGAAACCCTGTTTCCAAGGATTATCTCATCTGGTAGCCAGGCCATCCAGATGAAATCACCCTAGATACAGCCTAGCTGCTCTAACATTTGACCAACTCTGGACTCCTTCACATGCTAAAGAGTAGGTCAGAATTTGCATCAAAATCCCTTCTTAAGGTCAGCAAATACACAGAACAATTTAAATGACTTAAATTCGTACAACAGGGTCAGAATCCATGCAAGATTTCTGAGCATCATGTGTCTTTGTATAGCAACCAACCCTCCCACATTATCCCCAAATCAAAGTCAGAATGTAACCTTTTAGAGTCTTTAATTTGGGCCACAATGGTATAATGGTCAGTGTCATCTTGATGATCAGTGTGGGGCTTATTGCAGTTGTTTTAATTAAAAAGTGCTTAATAAAAGAGAGTGGAAAATTCCTCCAATTTCTGAGTTTCACCAGATAAGGCTACATATCGTATAATTTTCTTTGCTGTTCTCTACTTTCTCTTCTTCCCATTTTCTTCCTCTCCTATTACCTCTATAAAGTGTTATTAGAATTGGCTTCTCTTTGCAGTTCTGCTCTGCCAGAATTGTGGAGACAAAAATGACCTTACACTTTCTCTGAAAAGAAGAGGAACATGAGATTAATGCTGCTTTCCTGTGCTCAGTTTATGGAAACAGCATCAGAGTCTCACTATATCAAAGATTATAAAAAAACTACATGTAATACTGAAAAGTGTTGTAAAATACCTTGTATAGATAATGAAAGGCTCAAAAGCTTTTATTTTTCAGATGCTGGATTTAATTTTGTTTTGAGAAATATTCTATTTCCTCTTCTCCGATAACTCAATGAGTGTTGGGCCAGACTTTGAAACCAATGATTTATCCCAGTGTGAGACCAGCAGAAGTAAGGGTGAGACGCACATCTGAATATTCACTGCAGCAGTGTAAGTCTACTCTGCACTGGATTCACACCTGATTTATGCTGGTGTAAGAATCAAGCTACCACTGTATTTTAGAGAACTTACAGATGCATCTCTAGCTGCTGTGGACTGATAAAGCTAATTGATGCAGACTGAGTGAAGGTGATTTAGTTGCATGGCCCTCTAAAGTGTATCTTGAGCATGCCAAACGATGAAGGTCTTAATTCTTTCTTTCTTTTTGCATTCATATCAGGACCCAGAGCAACTGTCTCATCATTCCCAGCAATTTGTTTCCATTACTTGCCTTAGAAATTACATGGATGGAAATGAGGTGCTTATTTCCATTTGTATAGCCACAGACATTGGTAAGATGAGGGACATGATAATACATAAGGATGGAGTGATCTCTTGTAGAGGTACTTCAGCTATATACCAGTAGACCCCAGAACAGAATAGCTGGTCTGGAATAGCAAGCCTTTATTGCACAGAGGGTGAAGAATGCCACAACTATCCGGTGTGGAAAGTTGCATATCACTTGTATGGTTTACAGACTAAGTCAAGATGATACAGCCATCGCGGTTCAGCTGCATTGAGTGGTATATATGACAGCAGAAAATGTAATGGTGTAGCCCACAGTACATTCAGTCACCTGGGGATTCTCAGCTAAAACAGGCAGGCACCATGAAGACCAGAGTTGACTAGAGAAGCCTTCAGCACATGCAAGACTGAGCTGCTGTATTTCTTATTCCACATTAGAGACTCCTGGCAAGCCTTCTGTAGGAAAACTCTTGAACATCTAGATGTATCTGCATTTGTTTTGACATCCACACTGCAATTATTTTGGCAGTTGATGCAGGTGGGAGATGCTGAATCCTATTTCAGAGTCAGGAAGGGATCTATTGGGATACAAAAGACTTTTGCTACTGCCTTCCCATTATAGCAGGAGAATAGAGGGAGAAAAAATGGTTTGTTCCTTCCCTTCCCTTCCCTTCCCTTCCCTTCCCTTCCCTTCCCTTCCCTTCCCTTCCCTTCCCTTCCCTTCCCTTCCCTTCCCTTCCCTTCCCTTCCCTTCCCTTCCCTTCCCTTCCCTTCCCTTCCCTTCCCTTCCCTTCCCTTCCCTTCCCTTCCCTTCCCTTCCCTTCCCTTCCCTTCCCTTCCCTTCCCTTCCCTTCCCTTCCCTTCCCTTCCCTTCCCTTCCCTTCCCTTCCCTTCCCTTCCCTTCCCTTCCCTTCCCTTCCCTTCCCTTCCCTTCCCTTCCCTTCCCTTCCCTTCCCTTCCCTTCCCTTCCCTTCCCTTCCCTTCCCTTCCCTTCCCTTCCCTTCTCTCTTGAGCAGTCTGGGTACTCTGCTCCCAGATCAATCCAGAGGAGCTGCTCCAAGTCAGACTTTTCCAGTTGCCCCACAAAGGCTGTGCAGAGTAAGACACAGGTGGAAAAAAAAACCCAAGGCCCAAAAGGTAGACATCATACCACTTCAATTTGCATGTGCGAAAGTCTTCAGAAAGGTTATCTGGTCTCTGTAATAGATGGAGAGAGATCTGTTCCCTCCTAAGGTGCAGGCTGTGCCCTGGAGGTGCCTCTCTGCCCACTGGCCACTGAGAAGCATAGGTGGCCACTTGGACAGCACAGTTAGTTTAGCAGAGCAGCAGTCAGCTGTATCGACCCACATTGCACATCCCTTCTCCTCACTGGCGGGTGAAAATCCATATGCAGCTGTCATTCCTGTTTATAGTATTTGCGGAGAATCATCAGCTGCCCTGTGAGGATGATTTTCCACCTGCCTTGTTGATCTCATGCAGAACAAACTGAGTATAAGCGCGGCCCAGAATTCAATAAAAAAAATATACTGGCAATCTGCAAGATCCACTGACTCGGCATTCTGCAGATACGACCTTTGGAAAGTTAATGCAAGACTGCTTTAGATTGGAAGGTCAGCCTGAAGATTAAACAAAACCAACTTGTGCATGAAAGACTTGGCAACGTAAAAAGATACTCTCCCTATAAAGACTCAGCTGCAGATTTTGAAATCAGATACATATACAAATGCTGTTGACAATGCGGCAGAGAAGTCTGAAAAACATGGTGTTTGCCTCTGTGATCTTGAAAGATACTGAGCTCAAAATGCTGCAGAGCTGCTGCCTCTGCTAGCTTCTACCCTGTGTGGTCAAGCACCCACAGTTCTGGCATTTTAAGAATTGAATGTTTACCTGTCTCAGGTACAGAAACTGAAACTGTGCCTGGATTTAGTGGCATAAAATAGCACAGTACACTAAACTATCCTCAAAATGGGATGAGTGCTTTCCCTAGGGGATTTGGGTATGCAAAACTGGCACAGAGCTGCCTTATTTTCCCATCAGGATAGCAGGCACAGCTTCATCTGCAGTAACGGTTCTGCTGCCAGCTCATGAAGGAGGGCTAAGCACTTCTTTCCCCACCTTTCTCTTTCAAGTTAGGCAACCGGCGTTAAAGCGATCTTCTAGACGAGTGGAATAAGACGGGTGCCTTTCTTAGTAAGAGGAGATGAACTCTGGTAGGTGTCACCTCCATCCCATAACTGTACATGGAGACTAAACCGCTCGCGTAGACTTGATCTCAGCCTTTCAGAGGACTGAAGTTACACTCATAGACAGAAATTTCTTCTACACGGCCCTGACTATCTTTGTTAAGATGGCAATGCCTTCCTGTTAGGATATTTTCTTGCTTCAAACATTTTCAGCTCCCAGCTGGGACAATTTCAGTCCGGCAATCCATTTAATTTTGCCCATCACAAAGCTATGACTTTTTACGCAGCCACAGTCCTGCACCGATCTCTGCTTGAGCGGAGTCCCAGGCTCTGAATCAAAGCCGAAGAGAACATTTTAGAAAATCCATTCATTTTTTCCCCTTTATTTAAAGCTTGTAATTTTTTTTTTTTAACTTTTTGTTCAGATTTATATTCCATGCTTCCACATTAATTATTGAAACTAATTTTCTCTAGATTAAAAAAGAGTCCGTACTAATCAAGTAAAAGCATTGTACTTAAGGGAGGTTTTTGCTTGCTGGCATTAGTCAGGACTTAAACCAACGATCAATGGGTGAAAAGGCATTTTTTCCCCTTAAAGAAAAAGTTCCATTTTATTGAGAAACAGCCTGACTTGTAGCAAAAATCGTAGTCTAAAGAAATTTAACTCCACAATAACTTAAATCATGGAAGTGAGAAATGTGTTGTTTGGAAACCAGTAATAGAACAATAATGAAGGTGAATATATTCCGAGTTAATAGGAAAAACACAAAACTCATTTTCTCCACATAAATTATATACATATATTTATTTATAAACATATACACAGGGTTGTGTGTGTGTTTATTTATGACTCCTAAATGATGGAAACTAGACTACACAGATGGGATTTCTGAGAAAACTAGTAGTTTTTCACTTAATACATCAATACTGACTTTTTTGAGTGGCTGTGAATCTTCTCTAGCACTGCATTTCACACTTTTCACTAGTAAACAGGGCTTTTTGTCGCAGCACACACTGTATTTTCACTATTTTCTTATACGAATGCTTCCCTTTTCACTCCCAGAGAGCGTAACTCCCTGTTTTGATGGTCCCCTTTGCATTTTTGTCAAAAATTGAAAGCCACTTTCATCAAGGGGTTGAGATTTTTCTCCCAGGTTTTCACTGCTAGTGTGCAAGCTCGATAAAAAGGGTTTGCAGCTTGCTAAGGAAAACAAACTGCCAGTTCCTTTTAACAGAAATGAAAGTGTCTGAGCAATGTGAAGCTGCTGCTTCCACTCTTTAGTTTTGCTTGAAAAGAAAATGTAAAAGCTCTTTGTACTGCACATTGTTAAAAATCCAGGCTGTTTCATGTTTTAAGAAATACCAAATTGTTTAGACTGAAGAGAGAAAAAACACACATTTAAAGGCTGAAATAGTTATATTAGCAAAAAGTCTTGTAGAAGTGTTAAGCCTCCGGTGTGCTTTTCTCTTTGCTGTTCTGCTCTAAGGAAAGTCTGATTTGATTCAGGTGAAGGGACACCTAATAGAATATATCTGATAAGAACACTGGGGAAGTTTTAGAAATTAGTTCCATGGAACCAAGGAGTGATGGTCACTGTTACAGATTTAGTAAAGTATGATCTGCAGATCATGAAGAAACATAGTGCCTCTGTTTGAAAAAAACGCCTCTGGTTTTAGGAAACGGCTGATTCCTGAATTATTACCGTTCAATCCATGGGTGATTCTGCTGGAATGAGCATCCTCTCTAGAGCAAGATCACACTCCTACTGTGAACGTGCTTATTCCGTATGTTGCAGTGAAGAACAAGCCTCCTCCCCACCCTGGAAGGCTGGAGTACAGCAAAGTAAGCACAGAACTGGTCTGTGATGGAGATGAGAGGAAGCCCCTTGTCTTAATGGCAGGGAGAAAGGAGATAAAGAGAGGTCTGAGGACAGGGACAAGGACTTCACTTTGGGGCATCTCAGTACACACAGAGGAAGCCACCTCTGATCTGAGAAACTTCCCACCATTTGCCAAAATACACGGAAAGCTGACTGCCCCAAAAAGACTCAGTTCTGCAACAACCAGGGGTGTCTACTTGACCACAGGGAACAAGGAAATGTTTGCTTGTGTCTCCTGTGGCAAGCAGGAGATTTGGGCCAGGAGAGAAGGAGAGGAGAGAAGGAGAGAAACTCCTTCAAAAAATATTTATCTTTCTTTAAAACGTGCTCATTTTTGCAGCCTGGTTCATTCTGCCAGCCCAGGGTAAAGTTTGAGAGACTTGGAAGAAAGAGGAAAAGAAAAGAACAGGGGTAATATTACTTTCCATGTGTTACTTCCTTAGCTAGTCAAAGACTCTTAGCTTTGCATAGGGGAGAAGTTGAAAAAAAAGAGACAATTTGAGCGTTTGAAACTAGTAATTTAAATGAACAAATCCTGATAATTTAAGACGACGATTTGGTCGAACACATTTGAAAGGTTACATACATTGGTCATGTAACATTTAGCTGGGGTGAATTTCTGTGATGGATTTAAGTTTCTAGGCAATTTTCAGAAAAGTCTGAGATTTTAAGCTCACAGCTAAGTTTCATTCCAGTTGCAATGCAATCTGCTGCAGTTTGACGTGATTTGGATCAGGGTAACAGCAACAGCGTATGAAGACATGGAGCACCCTCAGCATGGGCGTCCTTTTATCCACCCCCTTTTTTTTCCTCAGCCTGATTCTTACAACAGCTGGTTCCACAGGAACGGTCCTTTCCATGAATGCCTTGAAGGTCCAGGCTAGAGCAGTAACAAATCTCTCATCTGTCCTGCAGTGGTCCATGGCTGGTCCATACCTGTGTCCTGCAACAAAAGCAGGCATATCTGGAGCTTTAAAGGAAAACCAACAAAAAGGGCACGGACCAATGGCCAGCTGAATGCAGACAAACAAAACTCAAGCAGACAACTAAACTGGGTTTGGTCAAGAAGAGAAGTAGCTAAAAAGGCCTGGTGAGGAAAACAAAGAAGCACCTGTAAGCACCAGTAAGGAAAAAGAGGGAGAAAGACTGTCACTGAGGCCAATGACAAAAGCCTCCCACATTTCAGGGGAAGTTTTCCCTCCTACAAAAAACTCCAACCTGATGAGGAGGAGGATGAGCATGCTCAGTAAAAAGGCTTCAAATGCAACATTAGTTCTGTGCCTTGTAGGAAGGAAGAATTGCAATAATATTAAAACTGTTAGAAAAGTATCTCAAGCTGTCCTACAAATTATCTCCTGCTGTCTCAGCTCTCCAAGATTCTGAAAGCAGAATAATTTAAGTACAAATAAACTATATACAATCTTTAAAACCACTTCAGATGAGCTCAGAAGGACTAGGAGTAAATATTATTTATCATCTTATAGTGATATAATGAGGTAAATCACTGATGTCATCAATTCTTTTCTCTTTTAGCTACAAACAGTAGGGTTCTCAGATGCACAGCTTCAGTCAAATGAAATTTAATATAGGCACCATGACACTATTTTAAGTTTATTTGATTCATTTCTTGCCAGATTCCATTTGCTGATGCTTGGTTTTTTTCTGCAGGAGAATCATATTAAAGAGGTAGCTATGGAAGTGGAATTTGGAGATAGTGATCTTTAAAATAATTGATGTAGGGAAGCTAAGCCTGAATATAGTAAGTCAACCACCTGCTCAATTTAACAATTATATGTTAAAGCTGGCTTAAATCAGAACCAGTCCTAGGCCAGGAAAGCTTGTCTGGAAGGTTCATTGTTCCTGAATGGAAAGGGTGATAACAACGTAAGGCTAGAAGGGTCCCTTGGGTAATCAAGTTACTCCAACTTTTAACATCACGGTCTCTTGGATTATAAAGTTACTGAGCTGTATCAGAGATTAAAAGTCTACCACAAAGTGCCTGATTTGCAAACCGTGCATATAGGAGGATGCTTGCCACTGAATTCTGGCAGTGCTAGATCAGGTCCTAAATAATTTCTGTGTGCAGATTTATTTCCAAGGCTTATCTGGGAGCTGAGATTTTTCATCAATAATCATCAGCGTACAGAAATTGTTGAGACTTCCTTTTGTGGTAGAGGTTGCTGTGCCTGTATTCGACTTATTTTCCTCATTTGCAACACTTCTTCAGGAGAAATCACCCCTTCCACTCAAATCAGGAGCTCCCTACACTTCTCTGTATAAATCCAACCGCTGGGTGAGGGACTAATCCTGAAACTTCATTGTACAAGTAGTCCGACCTAATAACACGCAGTAAGAGCTGGGATGAAGGCACAGGTTGCATGTGCAAGAATAACAGAGTGCTCCTTTCCTCTGCAGACTGGAACATGATTTATCCCATCTAATTAGGGCTCTTTTGCACTCATAAAGATAAAAGTCAGCATTCATTTCTCTGTATTATTTCATCAGTTTACTTAGTAATTAAAGTCAATGCACAGCTCAGATCACCTGAGCTCTCTGTCATCTTGAAATCTCTGTGCTTCTGCAGCACTGAAAGAGCAAGAGAGAAATCAAGAGGTACAGACTGGAGTGATTTGCTGTAAATGCCAACCCTTCCAGCTGACTTGTTGATGTATATGTTGGATAAATCCGTGTGGTGGGTGTGCTGAACTGACTGTTCTAGAATATATTAGAATTGTTAATCGTTGTATTTATCAGATCCTACCCCAGATGCATCTGGAATTCATCAGTACAATCTGAAATATTCTGCTCTTGCAGACATCTAGCTACAGAGCAGTTTAACAATACATAAGAAAAATAAAAGAAGAAGGTTATGCTTAAGAGTCAGTGGGATCTAACTCTGGCAGGCTCCCTAGGTATGGAAGAGGAAAGAAAATGCCTATAACTACAGAAAAGGCTACCCCAAACAATGCTGGAATTAATTTGATTAAGACAGTTATCAGGCATCATCATCAGATGAGAAAGAAATAACAAAGCAAAAGCAACAAAGATCAGACCAGGTAGGGCCAAGACCAGGGCAGGAGCAGCAGGAAAAGCAGCTGTCAACCAGCAAATAATTTAAGTTCCCTCTTCCCTTAACTCTTCCTGTAAAGGGTCATCACACCGTGTGGGACCCATATCTCAGAGAAAGGCCTCTGATCAAAGAGAGGTAATTAAGGCCAGCACAGCAAGAAGACCTCAGACCAAGGAGAGAGCATCCTCCCCACACAACTGCCCACACTTGGCTTCACCAGGGATTTCATACTCAATTGATGATGCTTGACTGGTCCGCCTTAGGCCATCCTCTTAGAAGTGTGCCTGGGCTCTGGGTCAATGTGACTTGAGTTGCCTTGCGATGGACTGGGTGTTTGGAGAAGGGTGGATTTCCCCTGCTTGGGTCACCAGCAATCGCTCACCTGCAATAACTCATGAGAGTAGGCAATAGGTTGTTGTATACAGCTGTATTCTGGGAACTTTGTACTTTGGGAACTCCCAACGGTTGGTGTGGGACTGGGCAGGGGGGCGAGATCTGAAGGGTTAAGTGAGAGATAAAATACCTGCTAGGACAGAAGCCTTTTAGCCTGAAATTGTCAAACTCAATGAACATTCTCATAGTTCTTCAATTTTCATCTCCTGGAGCGTCATCCTCCTCCTCACGCTTTCTTTTTTAATCTCCTTTGCTGTCATTACTTTGACTGATGTAGTCTGGATAACTGCCTGCCCAGGCTAAATTCAAAGCAAATTGGAGTGTCCCGCTTGCGGGATGTAATTGCTGCATGTGTATAGTTACTTAGTGGGATTAAAGGAAAGTAAAAAAACCAGGCACACCTGTTTCAGGGAAGAAACCAGAAAACTTCATACCGGCTGGATCTTCAAGTCATTTTGCTTGTTGAGAGCCCAGTGCCAGTCTGGAACCAGATTCAGTGTTATGCTAAGGCTGATGTACAGAAAATACAGTAAGGAGCATCCTGAGCTAGCATTTACCAACTGGAGGTCAAGAGAAGATGACAGAAATGAAGCTCAGGACCACTGAGGGACTTTCCTGGCCGTGATGGGAGCAAAGTACTTGCTCGCTCGCTGCGTGCTGCATTGCCGTGAGTGTAACAGTGCCAAGGTCCCATCTCTCTTGCCATACCCTTCTGGCCATACCATACCAGGAACCTCTTAACGAGGGGAAACCCCACTGCTCCTTTTGTATCATCTCTTCTCTAGGTGAGAGAAGGTCTGTGCAGCCCTGCCCTGAATTTAGCTGGGATTTAGCATTAGTCGAGAGCTATTTGGTGGGCACACAGGGCAGTGCAGGCCAGTGCTCACCTCGCCAGGGCAAGGTACTAGATCCTGACCTTCAGTTGCGTTGTAAGGTCACTGGACTGAATGGCAAATCCTGATTTAATGAATGTCATCCATCTCCAGTGTCTCAAGTGTGACCTGAGGATAGCTAGCTCTGCTTTTCCTTCCCACTAGTAGGGAAAACTCTTCCAGAAACTCTCTTCCCCACCTACCAGGAACTTTTTTTCTTATTTCAGGCTATGTGGATTCAAAGTTACCTTAAACCCACTTATTTTTGTGCTTTCATTGCTCACTGGAGCGATTGCCAGTGCCGTGGGAGGGAGAGACAAAAATCAGGCTGTCCCACTATGACTGTGATTAGAGCACTTTGCCTCCTTGTTTCTGTCATATTGTTGGTGATAATTAACAAGATGCCTCACTTGGCACCAATAATTATGGACTTCTTTAATTACACAATAGGAAGAGTAGCAACCAGTGGAGGAAAAAGCTGGGGAGGAAGAGTGTGTGCTGTGCTGCCATCACAGAACCGAATGACCCAAGTGGCTTCAAGCAAGATGTCCTGAGGATGGTGTGTATCTGACAAAGCTCTGAACGGCCAAACCATGGCATCGCTTTCCCTTTGGGTCTCTTGAATGTGTCCTGCAGATGTTTCATGTTAGGTACTAGTTTCCCTTTCTGGTCCTCATTTTCTGCTTTCTCCTTTCATATTTACTTCCCCCCCCCCCCCCCCCCCAATCCACTAGTGTTTAAGTCCCATTCACAGAAGGAACCTATTCATAACAAGCTTTAAAACAGATGGTGAAAAATCAAGTTTTGCATAAATGTTTGGCTTTTATTAGAGCTTTAGTCTGTGACAGCACAGGAAAACCATGCAGTCAAGCCTCTTCTGCTTTTCTTTTATCCATGTGGAGCCTACCACCTTGCCTCTGTGTGCCTTGCCTTTCTTCTTCTCTTTTGTGCAGCTCTTCAAAGGTCAGTGTTGACCTGTGGCACAGCAGCGGTTGTGCTTTGATTCTTTCTGCATTACAGCTCTTGAGATAACTTTGAAAAGTCTTGAAGCCATTTTGCACACTTAGAGGTGATCTTTGTGGGTCTGATTCAATGTCTGCTCATGCTGCATCGTTAACCCTTTTAAACGATAGTAAGGAAATGGCATCGGATCACAGGACACTTGGACAAACTGAAAGACAATGGTACATTGGACATCACAACTTGATTTGGGCAGACTCCAGACTCCTGATACCAATGGTCGTATGCAAAACACTCTCCAAAATCTTCTTTGCTTCCAAGTCAGTATAAGTAAAAGCAGAAACTGCTTTAGAAATCAAATTGTTTTTCTTAAAGTATTCCTGTATTTCAATGGACTTAGAAATCGTGTAAAAGACACTCAGCCGGTGATATTCTCATAAGTTGCACTGTAATTAGTGCATCAACTCCTGTCTCTTGAGAATCAGACCTAAAATGCTCATACAAATGAAAATTTCTACAAAATAAAATATGGCCACAATAACAGCCTTTCAGAAAATAAATAAGCAACAAAGCTATTGTTTTCTCCCTGACTGTAGCACAACTAATTAAGCATATTTATCTGACTAAATAGTTTGGTGTACTGCTATAAAATGACTCTGCGTCGCACTGGCCCTCGATGGTAGTTTATTTTTAGTCTCCCTTTGCCTGGCTCTGTTATTTCTGTGCAAGAGGCAGAACATTTGCAAGTATGTTCATCTGAATTTTTTTTTTTTTTTTTAGTTTGGAGGCAGCCTTATAGAGGTCTTTTTGCCATACTACATGTCCATTCCCAGTGTTTTTCTGATTGCTTAGAATAATGGATATTTATAAGCTTAACAGAGGAGCTTTGATCAGCTTGACATCTTTGTCTTTTGACAGTCCAACAAATTGCTCGCCGGTTCGTAGGTTGTCTGCCTGAACAGCAGCCCAACATTGCAGGAACTGCTTGCTCATTATGTTAGGGGGTTGTGTACAACAACCAGTATATTGAACTTTTCTCCACATGTTGATGTTTCCCATTGGAAATCCAAAGAAGCAGAAATACCCCAGGGAGTGGATCCAATTCTAAAATAGAGCTGAGCAAACCATTTGCAAGAAAAAAAAAACCCCTAACAACCTGAAGTGTTGAATTTTGACAATTTGCCTATTAGTGATTTACTGGTGAGCTCTGAGTTTTAAATTTTTATTCAGTGAATGGTCTGTGGTTGGTCTCTCCCATGGATTGCTTGTATAAAGTATTTGCTTTAATGGCACTGTGAGCTCTGCCTTTGGTCAGTTAAGAATGCATCCTTCAAACACAAAAGACCAAAAACCCAACTTCTGCTCTCCTCATAAATTCCAAAAGCAGCTGAGAAATGGAGAGAAGGCACTAAAGATGTCTTTTAGAAGTTTTTCCTTTATTTTTCCCCCTAACATTTCCTTAATTAAAGCTGACAAATGCCAGTCTAAACAGAAAGATTTGCTGAGAAGCAGGGCTCAAATGGAGACCAAACAGTAGGAGCAGGACAGAAAAGTGGAGTAACCTCTTCTATTTTTCTAATGAGGTTTGGGGAAAAGGAGACATTAAGCCAGTTTCTTCTTCTGTCTCATGCAATGGGTCTTCAAACCCTATGTTGGGGCAGCAAAAATATTGTCTCTGTTGTCAGAATAGATAGCTGAAAGCATTTTAACCCTTCCCTCTGACTGATCTTTATTGCATGCTTTTATATGTGTGTTTACAAAGGAGGGACTGTTTTTTGACTGTTTGAAGGAATAAATGCCTGCAGAGAATTGTGCATGTGAAATGGAGGGTTTATTGACAAACCCTTTCTAACCACATCTGCTCTGGACAGCGCAGGTCTAACCTTACAAACCACGCAATGAAAAAACGGTACCTTGGAAGCACTGCATCTTTCTCAACCAAAAAGTGAGCCAATTACCACTCTGCTCACGCAGCCAATGCTCCCTCTCAGTAAGAAGTCTGAACATGCCATTTCTAATGCACCAGGATGCTTATCAGCCTTTGCATCCTATCACTTTGAATAATTTCCCATAGGTAGAGAGAATGATGTTTCAGGAAGATGCATCCATGACATCATCTTGTGATGGCACTCACGTTGATTAGAACTGAGTTATCCTCCCTCGCTGCAAACTGTATCATCTTAAGAATTTGTTATGACTTTAGGTGCCATTTCAGCTCTGTCATATTTCATTGAAAGGCTACATTCACGTTACATTAACAGGAGAAAACTTGAACGTCTGCAACTTTACCTAAATTTAGTGCCACTTTCTGTCCATGTGACCTGGATTGTCAAGCTGGTTCAAGTACCTATCAAACTACCACTGGCTACCTGGACCTGTACCTTTAGATTAGAACATCTTCTGCATTTTAATTGCAGTAACACTTCTTTCTCCTTCATCCATACACCAAACTTGTGTTTAGTTTGTGGTGATTCACAGCTCTGGGCATTGAACTAGATCTGTACAGAACCAGAACTGATGGGAACCCTCTGAGCCTGAGCTCCTCTCGATAGGATTCCTGAGTCTGTGGGATTGCATAAAGGTGTTTAGATATATTCTTTGACATCTCCTTGTCTTTTTGAAGGGTTTTTTTTCATGATGTAGACATTTCTCATTGTGTGAATCATTCACCTTTTCAAATGTTTAAAATTCCTTAGAATTGTGGTGTAGTTAAATGATTTGAAACAAGATCATTGAAGATATTCATATTAAACAGCATTTTTCATATGGAAGGCAGGTCTCTGACTGAGGCATTGTTTAGCTGAGTCATTTGGAAACAGCAAGTCTAATAACCAGCTCTCAGCAGACTGTGGTCTCCCTTGTGTTCAAAGAGTTGGGCTGGCTGGTGCTGCCGGGCTGTTGGGTTGCAGTACAAACTGTCCCTCCTGAGCTGTTTTTGGAATCCCCAGATGCACTTTCTTCAAAATTTTCCTTTTTTTTCCTCTTTCAGCCCTTCCCCATCCTCCGTCATCATAATTTTATTTCTTCCATTGCGGCCTCCGCTAATAGCCAAGGGAACTTGCTTCAGTCCAGGCCATCTGGATGTTATTCTTTGTATTGAAATATTTGTCGCAAGATCCCTTTTCAGTTCTCACGCTGTTTCCATAGTTTATTTACAGATGCTAATAGCCACAGTAGTATCGCATGCAGCTTCCTTCTCTTTTGCAGTAACTCTTTGACACAAAATAAGGAGCTACTATGAGACTCTGTCTCCTTGAACTGTATCTATACAGTCTTGCGAGTTGTGCGTTGGTGATGGTAGACTAAGGACTTACTGGTACAATACCTAAAGATTTGGCAGGGTTGTATGGCAGGGAGAGCCCTGTGCTCTGTGCTGGCATACAGGCAGCTGATGGCACGTCTGATATCCAGGGATAGTAGTTTCTAGAAGTCTAGAGAAATCTAATTCAGCATGATTTTAGCTCATTCTTCTCCACAACATCTCCCTCTTCAACAACATTCAACTTCTCAATGAATGTTTTACTTTCCCTTCTCATGCTGCTTCTAACAAGTTTACTGTTCTGACTGCACTTTGACCAAACATTTCATTCGGTGTCTATCCTGTACATCAATCAACCCTTGTCTTGCTACTTGTTTTCAACACAGCAGCAAAACCCAAAAGCAAACGGGAACTTAATGAGGCTTAATGAAAGGTACATCATAAAAGGCAGATATTGCTGTAAGTTAGGAGCGACGCTGAGATAGGTCTGGGAGGGGAGTACTGCACAACAGACTTCAGGCCAGGCAGCATCTCCGCGGTGATTGACCACTTCCAGGTTTTGCTCTTGGGAGCAGACTGCTGATATTGGGCCTTTGAGGTGACTGCATCAGTGGTTCCTCTGGGTCTCTTATCATTGATTTTTGGAAAGCAGCTTTGATTCTTGAATGCTTTGTTCCAGGTGTGTGGCCAGGCTGCCACGTTTGAACTTGAGCTGTGAGCTTGTTGGATAACCTTTAATGAAGAGGAAGGAAAGGCCAGCATTAAGCCCAGCAAAGCAGAGGTCATTTGAACAGTAACAGCAAACAGCTAACATCAGAAATGATCCCAGAGAAAATCTGGAGACTTCACTTCATACGTGTTTTTTTGGTTTTGTTTTTGTTTTAGTAACACTGGATGGAAAGCAACTCCTCTCTGTTGTGGTTTATACAAGATATGGAATATTCTGATTTTTGCCTAGCGAGACAAGGAACTGTTTGCCTGCAAAGCAAACTTGTGCTGGGAATTAAGTTTCAAAGTCTTGAGGAACAAAAGACTACCTTGTGAAATGTCACAAAACATTCCCAGATCATTTACTACGGCTCCTGCTTTCACAGGGGACTCACTAAAGGCCAGTGACATTGAGAAATAAGGACAGCAAAATGCAGACCACCAGAATCAGCAGAACGCCAAGGATAAGCTGGAAGGTGAATGATCCAAATTGCTGTTATGTGCTGAGTTAAATTGCTGAAAGCAACATAATGAAGGCCCAACTAGACAAAAGGTCCTGCAGGGAGCAGAAAAAACAACCAAAAGCTGTTGCTCAGCTGAACGCAGACGAGCTCAGAAAAGCACCCAAAACTGTTATGGGAACACACACCTCTCTGAGGACTCCTTGTGAAGGAGTGGGATGTTCCTCAGTGGGCTGGAGACAAATGGACAAACAGTTTCTTCCTGGAATGAAAGGCATCACTGAAATATAAAAAATATCTTCAGCATAAGAAATGCACTTGGTGACAGTCGTACTGGACTACCTGTAATCCACCCAGCACGAATCTACTGACCTGCAAGGCTTATTAAATACAGAAAGGAAGCAGAAGGAGATAAACACTTACACAAATGCCTTAGAAATCC
Source organism: Pelecanus crispus (assembly GCF_030463565.1). Classification (NCBI taxonomy): domain Eukaryota; kingdom Metazoa; phylum Chordata; class Aves; order Pelecaniformes; family Pelecanidae; genus Pelecanus; species Pelecanus crispus. The sequence goes on from NC_134648.1 coordinate 72,672,184, forward strand.
ATGCTGACCCTTTAGCAAGAGGGCAGCACATACCGTACATAAGCAAGGAGCCAAGTGACTATTGAAAGGGAGAGATTTTATAGCACATTAGCTTCCTCCATATCAGGAGTAAAGGCTTTCTGGGTTTGAATAGATTTAGCCTAGACATAAGAAAGATATTTTTTACAATTAGGGTGGTCAAGCACTGGAACAGGTTGCCCAGAGAGGCAGTGGATGCCCCATCCCTGGAAACATCCCAGGCCAGGTTGGACGGGGCTCTGAGCACCCTGGGCTGGTTGGAGATGTCCCTGCTCACTGCAGGGGGTTGGGCTGGGTGGCCTCGAAAGGTCCCTTCCAACCCAAAGCATTCTATGGTTCTATGATTCTATGACATCGAGAAACACCATCACTGTTCTAGCTGCAGACCATTCATGATCATAGCACCTTGAAATTTAGGGACTAAGGCTCTAAAAGATATAACTACAAATGCTAGGCAAGGCATTAGTTATTACAATAGCTGAAGATGACTTCCTAAGCATCTCCTCGCAACATATTGGAGAAAAAACAGAGCTGGCATGTTAAAGTCTTTGACATGGAACAATTTGCTGCATTCCCTGTAGACTGTAATGAGTATTTTTAAAATAATTGCAGTTCTGTGCTGGGCTGGGTAAATCCAAATCCAATGGAGTTGGTGGGCTTGAAATACATTGACTTGAAAGTAAGTAAGCACTTGGGAAGTGATAGCTGTGGTCTTGCTGCATTTGCTTTGTGCAAAGAGAGTATGGCACTGAGCAGTAACGTGTACACTCAGAATGGTTAGAGAGCGGATTCCCCAGAGCTTATAACAGCAGTCAGGCTAACTCACTGCGAATACAAACCTGAAGTGAGAAACATTAACAAAACCTGGACATTGTTCCGCTACTAGATTCCCCATGGTCAAGAAAAAAAGTTCAGGGCTAGGCAGCATTATGGTTAAGAAAAGATGAGGAAGCAGTGACAAAACATGCAAGGCTCAGACAGAGATGATCTTAATGAATAAAAAAGGGTTTCAAATAATTTTTAATATAATTTGGGAGTTTATTAATAAAGGAAGATGCAGGGATTAATGAAGTAACAGTAATGATAATACTAGCATTAGATTAAAAAAAAAGAATCTTTTGAAAATACGGTTAGAACAGGAAAAATACCTATCGGTTACAGGTTCACTGTTGGTTAAGCTGGAAGTAATGAGGCAGGAAAGTCAGAAATGCAAAGCAGAGAGTTCAGTTTTATATTGGATGGTATTTGGCTGGCTTCAGAAATGAACGCTTCATCCATACATTGGGATGATTTCTTCAATTTTCACCCACCTACCTGGCAAAAAGAAGAGCAGCCCAGAGAAAATGATTTTTCTTTCATGTTATATCTCTTTACAATAGATCCTTTGATAGAGTGCAATCTGTCATTACACTAACTATCTGTTCAAGCGAAATGACATCTCTGGTACGCCGTGTGGCAGAGTGGATGTCCTAATGGGTATAGAGGTACACTTCCACAAAGGCTGTGGTTTCAAAAAGAAAATAAAAAAGGCTGGAGGGATCAGGCATTCATACAGCGTTTCTTTTTAACGGGATATGAGATCCTAACTCCCTTAAACTCCTTTGGAAGTCTGAGCCAGAAATCCTATATTTTTATATGATACCTTGACTAACTAAGCCAAAAAGATTAAATAGGTGGTGGTTATGTTGCTGTGGCACAACTAGACATGAGGCATTGGCTTTGAGGGGTGCGGTGGGGAGATAGGCCACCACAAAGGGCATAACTGCGTGCTCTGTCATCTGACATGAGAGAGGAAAGATTCTGCGGAGATGAAAAACAAAATACAAAAGCTGTAAGCAGAGGCTCTGCACTTACGTGTTTTGTAGCTCATAGGCAAAAGGCACGGGCAGCTTGGAGAGAAATCACTGGCCGAAGCACTGTCAAAACACTGCAGCTGTGCTACAGCTTAAAAAATTGTCATTTTGCATTTACCGATTAAATGTATAATAGCGTCAACTGTCAGACGTGCAGTTGTGACATGCAATTTATTACCTGCAGGGAATCTATTTGAAAATGCGTAACATTTCATCTTATGTATTAATCGTGTGAAACACTGTATTGCATGGTGTAGATTAACCAGCGTTTGGTTTCCATATGGACTCTCAGAGAGACATCTTGCTCTGTGCGTGTGTTGTTTCAATTACACAAGTGCTTTTCTTTATTTTTAGCGCTATAGAAATGTAATAATTTGGCTGGAGTAAGTCCAACCGCATTGTAAAGTTAATGAATTTCTCAGCAGATCTTTTTTAAGACTTTGTGTTCAGAAAAATCCGCTGAGCACAAAATTAATTGGGCAGGGTTACAAAATATCCAACTCAGACGTTGTAGGAGTCAATAAGAGAGGTTGTGTGGAGAAAGGCTTATTGCTTTTATCTCCTGGTACGTCACAGTCATGCAGACAGCGATGATGATGCTTTATATTGAAAATTAAAGGCGGCTTCAAAGCCAATTAAGAATAAGAAAGGGAAAACTGTTGTTGCAGGACTAAACTTGGTGGGAAATGTGACTTATTGTTTCAGCACAGCCCCGGGGGTTTGCTGCAGGCAGATATTTGCTGACTGGAGCTTTTGCATGCAGGAGCACGAAGTGAGCAAAGTGCACGCGTGGTCTTCCCAGTCCCTGGGGGGACAGCGGGTGCTTCACCCCCGGGCTCACTCTGCAGCACCTCTGACACTGTTGCCTGCTTTTTACACTGGATTTGGAGTAGGGCTTGGCTTATTCCTCCAACTTCTCCTGACGTTGAGATGGTTCATTCACTACCTTTGCATGTTTGCAACAAAACTGCCAGTGTGCCAACTGGAGGTTGGGGTATTTTTGAGTACAAAAACCCATCGTATGTGAAGATTGTAGTTAATACCACCTAACAACAAGCATTATGTTAGAGGCTTAGTCACCTGAGTTACAGCCACTGCTATAGCAAATGGAGTGACAGAAGACAGAAGCCATTTCAGCCACAGTCATTTTGACCATCCTTGCTCCTGCCCCTGGACCGGGGAGGAAGCCAGACAGGTAAATCACCTGCTTCAGCATCTCGGTGAGGAGCCTGATGAGATGGAAGGAACCTGGATCCCAGCACCCAAATACAACACGCCAGTGCTCATGTAACTGCACATACGAGCCAGAGCTAGAGAGCTTCTGAGTGCAGTTTTGGCAGTGTTCCTTAATTCTGGTCCTTTACTCTTCTTAGCCCTGGCCAGGAGCATGCCCTAGGGGTTGGCTAGGGAAGAGTGATTACTTTGTCACCTTCCCATCTGGCCCCTTGAATGTTTTATGGCAGTCCAAAGGCTCTGCTGCATTGTGCTATGGAATCGTGGCCTGAGGGTGCTTGTTCATCATGCTGTGAACAGAGAAACACCCTCTGGCACAGGCCCACTGGCCACAGGGACGTGCACCAGGTGGGACGTGGCAGAGCTGCTCTCTACCAGAAAAAAACTCTTCCTTCCCAGTAGGCTTCCACTTTCAGCACCTTTTATTTCTCTTGATAGCATGAAAATGACCCTAAATTCAAGTAGAACTTTGGCCAAAGTGTTTACCAGCCTCAGTTTGCTTGAAAAAAAAGTAGAACGTGTAGTATTTAATATTGTAGATTTCCATAAAATTTGCATAAGCATAGTGTGTGCCCTAAGGCTCCTTACCAAGGATTCTGTGCATTATCATCACACATATATTAACAGTGTGTTTGAACTCTGTAGCAAATTTTAATTTTTCTTTGTCAATATCTACGTTTCCATTGCATACACAGGGTGGAATGAGCTCAGTGTTTTCATTATATTTTTCAATTAACTTTTCTTCCCCTCATCAATGCTGTTGTGGATTAATTCATTCTCTCCACTTTTCTTCAAGACAAAAAAAAAAAAAATCATTATCTGATATGAAATATTGCAGTTTCTTGGAAGAAAACTGGTTGTGAAAGGGAAAGCTCAATCCAGGTAGCAGTATGCTACCAGGCTAAAGGCTTGACCATTTTAATGATCAGTCAAAAACCAGTGGATTGCTCATCTCTAGGAAGCCGGATAATTTAATGGCTTGAGCAAACTGTAGAAATACCCCAAATCTGACCTTTTTGGGGCTACTTAGCAGGGAGGGCAGTCCAAAGGAAACAATCTGTGGGCTGGGAGCTTTCTTCCCTCTCCAGGGCAGCAAAGGCATTAGTGCAGTTACTGTAGCATTGCAGAGGAAGCTCCATGTCTCCTGGTATATTGTCACGGGTCCATAAGCACAAGGAGATAAGAATCATGTTGTTAATTATTGGAAGAGAGTGAGGGAAGCTATTTTTCTGCCGGTGGTGTTGGACAATCTCTCATTCTCCTGTCCAAAGACGGAAGCTCCCTGGAACTCCCCTCCAGAGCCAAGAATGGCTTTGGTGAGCCCCTTGAAAGTGTCTCAGGCTCAGACATCCCTCCACCCCAGTGGAGTCTTCTGGGTCTCAATTATCCAGTTATTGACATTTGGGGCAGGAGGAAGAGATACCCCAGCTCACACCAAAAGGGCCTGCCAGACAAGTCATTTTCCTTTTCTCCTGGTAGAGTAACTTTTGTGGACCTCACCCAAGAGCAAGCTGGTTTGGTTGTTTTTTGCTGTCTCTGGGTTCAGGTGGGTTGAGTTCAGTTGTCCCACAGGAGGACACCCTCTTCACATCTGCTGGCATGAGTACCCCTTGGAGAAAGCCCAGTTGTCTGCTCATAGCCAGTTGCCTCAGATGGGATTGGGACAGCTGGGCCTGGGCACTGAGCAAGCACAAAACGAAAAGCCCCAAACTGTTTAAAGCTCATCAATAACACTGGCAGAACAAAGAGGCAAGGAAGCAAGGGATGGATGTTCAGGGAGTTTCTGGGATGGGCTAGTAGGGAGTAGAGACCTCCAACTCCCTCTACCCTTCTTTTCTCCTTGTAAGTCCCAGCTGGTACGTCCCCAGCCTGCCATTAAAGTTTCTAGTCCAGGATGTTGTTCAATTTGTGCCTCCCTATCCCTCCATTCATCTGGTGCCTCTACATTGGCAAAATAGGCCATGGAGTCAAGACCTGCTCATTTGGAGGGTATTTTTTTGCCTTCACAGGCAACTGTTTATTTAAAGTCACCATTGCCAAGCCTGCCCTGTGGGATATTAGTGTTCAGGATGCCTAGTATGACACATGAGGAACCACTTACTCTATGGTCGTCAGGGCTAAGCACAGCAGCTCTGCTCCTTATGGGTAATGCACAACCTTCTCTTGAACATCTGTGTTTCTCCCTCCTTCTGCAGTCCTTTGAGACTTGGCTTGAAAGCAAATTGCAGCAAATTGGTGTCCACAGTGCTATGCAAAATATGTTAATTTTTATGTGCTGGCAGGAAGCAGAAAGGAGCAGTATTTCGGTCTTTTTGGTTATTTTCAGGTTGCAGGGTGGATGAAGATTTGTGTTTTTCATTTATGGAACTGTCTTCCTGATGGGGGTCTGCATCTTTCAAAGGAATTATTTGTTGTACACCAACAGTGGACTGTTTGTGTAGAGTTTTCAGGAAAAAAACTGTAGATGAAATAAGCAGCCATTTAATTTATCCTTCACAGTTGTTTCATGTAAATGAAGAAATGGAAGTCTTTGTGAGCCATCAAAGCTGTGAAATAAATGCACGATTAGCTGCATGAAAGTGCTGAAACCCATTAGCACTCATTTTAGAATAATAATGTACTTCAAGTCTATTTGTTGAAATATAAATACAATTATGTGGAAAGAAATTAATGCACAGTATGAAGTTTCTTTAAGATCTCATAAAATTTTCTGCAGTACAAGATTAAATTAATGAAACCATGTTTTTAGAAGACAGACAATTAGGATGTTGTATGAAAGTATAGATAAAATGAAAAAAAGTTATAACATCACCAACTATGAGTGTCAAAGCAGATAAACATTTGTAAAAACTGGTCTGAATGATGAAAGCACACGGTCTGCCTTGTCCTGACCTTCTGCGACGTTGCCAGCAGGCAGAAGCACATGTGGTTTTGGGGGCACAGTTGGAAGTGAACATGCTTCTGGCAAAGGAGAAATTCCAGTCTTTAGAAGTTTGTCCAAGGTGCAGATCAGACAACCGGTTCCTGCTTCTCTCATTTAATACAAATTTGGCTCACAAGTGGAGTGGGCAGTGGTTTCTCATCTGTTCAAAAACATCCTTTTTGACCTTTCCTATTCGCATCCTCCCCTGACCCCACCATCATGGCTTCTCAGCCCTTCGTTATTAGCACTATGGCAAAGTCACTCCCAGAGCTGGTGCCCAGCAAACCTCCAACTGCAAATGAAGCCGCCCTTGCCAACGTAGGCATGGCTGTGCTGGGTCTGCTTGGACGTCCACCTAGACTGGTGGTCTTTGGAGGAGAGTGATCAGGGACATAAGACACAGGGCAAAGTGTTGACTGGTCGTGCCATGCATGCTTGTGTTATCCTACCTTCAGTCCACAGCCAGCCTAGGTGGGAACAAGGTCTCCTTTGCAGGATGGGACATCACCCAGCCTCTGCTGAAGGCACTGTGCTGCAGGAGGGTCCTGTGGGCATTGCTCATACTACCAGCCCTCCTTCTGAGCTACCAGGAGGAGACAGTGACAAAGGAAATCCCATCTGTGCAGGGGAGAACAGGCAGGGAAAGGCCACATTAAGGAACTCATTTTATACCATAGGAAAGCCTACTTAACTGGCATTAAAATACTTCCAAGATTATTTTAAAGTTGGTAGCCAGAGGCAAGGCAGCTAACTGTGCTATGGAAAGATGCACTCCATATTTCCAATAGTGTTCATTCAGGTCTAGTTTAAAATGAGAACCTGTCCTCAAAAATGGAGAAGTATTTGCCACAATCCTAAGAGTACTGAAAAAACAAGATCTTTGAGAGGAAATATATCAGTCTTTGGACACCTGAGCCAATATTCAAGTCACAGTAAAAGTGGAAAAAGAATGTAATCTGTTCCATGACACAACTAATTGCGCTTCAGCTCTAGGAACTCATAACCTTACGGACAGCAAGTCCCAGTCCAGGAAGTACCAGAGTGTTCATCCCTGAGTGTGCAATTAATGTTGTCTTAATCAGCAGGGATGTTTACACACTTAAATATATACATGTGCTTTTGCCCTTGTGAGTTGGCAGAGCACTGTCTGACAGTTTTCCAGCTTAGCTGGATATCCCAAGGAAAAAGGAAATGAAGGAAAGGTTAAATAGTAAAATCACCGTGTCTCTTTCCTTTCTTCCTAACGCCAGGAGAAATCACAAAACATTTACAAACCACAGCTTTCCCAAATGCTCCATCATTTAGTATTGACTTTCAGACATGAAGAAAAGATCAGATAGCAGGGCTGGTCTGCTAATGTTGTAATAATTTTTATCTGAATTGCTAACATGAAATGTAGATATAAGAAACTGCTTGCAATAATGACATAAGTATGGCATTTCTCTTCAATTTTTGTAATGAAATACCCTAGTAATTTTAATAGGAATGTAAAATGATTTTTACGCCACCTAAGAGGTTAATATATTAGTCTTTTGCCTGGTTGCACTAGGTTTTAATCTGTCCTGGGACACAGGTTAAATTATGTCAGGGATCTGTAAAACTGGTATTCATCCCACCTAACTGTAGCTGCCTGAAAGACGACTGACTGAAGCTTTGAAGCTTAGCCTTGCAAAAGCAGATATTGTAACTCCCTCAACAGTCACCGAAAGAGAGATGGACAATTCCAAGAAGTGAAAAATCCTACACTCAAATCTGAAGTGGTTGATTCACCTTCTGGAGACACCATGGACGGATGGCCAGCCCAGATCACCAGCTCGGATCAGATGCCAGGATCCAAACAGCTCGCGTGGGATGAGATGACCCCCATTCCCAGTGTAGGTTTTGATCATGTCTTTGGTGCATGCCCACCACTAACATGATCCTGCCTAAAATCAAGATTTACGATCCATTGCCTTCAGAAAACTTGCTTTACCCAATTCTTTAGATGTTATGGGCACAAATAGATTCACCTTTCCTATACACGCCTTAATCTCAAACCTTGAAAAACTTCAGCTTTGAACTTCAGGTGTGTCTTCAGTAACAACCTGATGCAAATTCCAGCTTCTAGTATCTCTGCATTCCCGACTCAGTGTAGACATTTTTTGGGACTTACAATGGATCATGAAAGCATGCTAAAAAGTAAAGGAAACCAACACCTGAATGCCTGAATTGTGATCTAGAGAATATCCATTGCATCTTTGTAATCAGAAGGCTCCCCCTCAATAGATCAAGTGCTGTAAATGCACAGGAACCCAAGAGAACAATTTAGTGAAGAGTTTTTAAAGGTTGTCAAAGGTCAGCCAGTTTGGGAAACATGCTAGCCAATGCTATGGATCTCTGCTGGAAAAGGAGATGTTCAGGGACTGGCTGTAGTGTGTCTGACAGATGGCTGTCCCTGCACACATGCCTTCTGTTCACAGACCCTCAGCTACTGATTTCAGATCAAACATGGAGCCTGAAAGCCTGGTTAGCATCTCAAGGGAACAAAGTCAGGCATTTAATTAAAGGATGCCAGGCTCGGTTCAGAAGGACTTGATGTGTTCAGAAACACAGCACCCAGAAGACCTTCTGGAGGCTGCCCAAGAAGGCACAGCTGTGCACACCGAGAGCTCGGCGCCTGCGACAGCTGGGCCATGTATGTGGTAATATCGAGCGAGGCATCTGTAACTGTATAAGAGCTTTGCAAATAGCTAATATACTCCGGGGATTTTTCAAGATGACTTGTTTATGGTGCGCGAATCCCTGTACTCTGCATGCTTGATGAGCAGGAGGAGCCTTGCATTTTCTTTCTTGGGGGGCATCAAGGGGCTGTTGAGAATGCAGTTTTATAATGACACTTGGACTGCACTAGCCTGCATATGTATCACATAGGAAAAGGTCTCATGTTGCAGACATGTATCTGCCCTGGCTGTCATTAGCATGCAGTAGCAGTACCACTTGCACGGGGTTGTTCCCAGTAGCAAGTCTTAAAAGCATGCCAGTCTAGCAACTGCTATGCAGTGATGCTATGGCAGCTGCAAGACCATCAGTATCGTTTACAGTACAACTGTTGTAACACCTCCGGAGTCCCCACCAAACAGCTCTACTACTTAGTGTTTACACGCACACACTTCACGCGCACACAGAGACACACAGAGTAAGTCTGGGCATTGCAGACCCAGCAAATCGTACCTTATTGTCCTCACTGTACAAAAGTGGTGCAGGTGTATAAAGGGACCCATCTAGGGCTACATGTGGCATCTATGACAAAGATGGCAACTAGAAAAAACTATTGCAGAGGAAAGAATTTAAATGGCACCTTTGTTAGCAAAAGGAAGGTAGTAAAGGATTGTGGTATGAAGTGAAATGTAGAGGGCACCTGAAGTGTCTCCTTGCCTCTGTACTAAGGATATTTTTGGCTGCCAAGTATGTTACTCCTACTGCTAACTTCTTCAACAGAGAAACTTTGATTTGTTTGTTCAATTGAAGACATCCTTCCCAGGCTGTGCATGTCCAAGGAACAAGAGAAACTGCTCCCACTTGGCTTTCTCCAGACAGTTTTTTCAGCTGACAAAAATGCTTCTTGGAGCAGGGTGCTGGTCGTGTCCTGGGGAAAGCTGGTTTTCTGGAGAAGCAGCTGCAGCTGGTGCAGAGACTCTGCAAAAAGGTGCAGCTCATTTCTATTCTTCTGACATTTCCAGGACAGTGCATTGACTTTTCCCCCAAGGCAAAGTGCCTTCTGCCACGAATATTTGCTTAATCAGACTGCCATGCTAGGAACCAACTTTATTTGAAATCCTTTTAATTCTGTTTTGTACATGCTCCCTTAAGTCCTCATGCTGGCTAATGGAGAGTGTTTGGATGCCCCTTGGCAATTTGTTAATGCTCTGTTAATGCCAATTACATCAGACCGTAAGTGCAGAGAATAAGGGTGGTTGCTCTAGCATGGAAACTGGCATGGTGGGACACCAGTTTCTGACTACATCCATGAAATGCAACAAGCTTCTCTTGGCTGAACGGCAATATATAATGAATGCAGAGAAACCAGGTTGACTTTTAATTGCTCGGTCTGCTAACACCAACACGTGTGATGGGAAGGGTTCACATTCATGTGCAGGCGTGCTGTAAATGGGATGGGATGATGCAATCGCTTAAGCTCTTCACATCTAATGACCTGGCAACCTGTGCTGTAATGAGTGATACTAATGAAGATGTAAGGGGAGTGCTATGGCTCCCAGTAAATCCCCTTGAAATAATCATATCTAGATAAAGCTCCCATAACATCAAAATCCAGGAAACGGTAAGCATCAGGAAGGAATTTTCTGTGACCGATTTTATCAGAAGGGCTGACTCTAATCAGATCCATCCAGAGGCACAACTCTCTGAAGGACCAAAGTAGCCCCAAGATATGGACCCACCAAATCAAAGCTGGCTACCCTACAATACTGGGCTGTCCACAGAGTCTTTGAGCTGTTCGAGTCCAATGAGTTCTCTAATTTGAGAAGAAAATGTGACATTAGTTGACAAAGAAGTGGTGAGTGACAGCCCCTCGGATTAAGAGGAAACATTACAACGACTGCAGAATTGCAGGGGGAGCTCTGCGCAAGGGGTGCTGCACTCACACTTTCCCGTGCTTTCTTCAGTCATTTGGCTCTTTTAACCACTTGTTATGTGTGAAAAAGATGGGAAACATATAAAATAGATGCAACTTCAAACAAACAAGCAGAATCACAGACTTTGTTTCTGCCTCTGATGCCAAAACTGGCAGACCGATGGGATTTGTACTAATGAGCTAATTGGGAAAATTTCCCTTGACTGTTCCATCAAAAGCTGGATGTGCTCTAATCAGCTACTCCTTGACAGCAGATCAGGAAAAACTGCAAGCTTGAACCTGCTGTAGTCTTCTTGGCTTTTGGCTCAGCTGTGGGTGCCTACAAGAGTCAGAGATTTGGATTCAGAGCAGCAGTAAGAGCTGCCATGGCTGAAGGACTATTTCTTCCTGTGCATTACTGCATTGTCATTTTTTTCCCTGGGATCCATTTTTTTCTCCTGAATGAATCATCTTTTCCATATGGGTTGTGATGGGAAACCATTCCTACCCAAATTTGTCTTGTTCTTCTCAAAACTGCAGCTAGCCTTAATTACCATGGTTACCTGCATCTCTGTACGCTGCCAGGGAGCACCAGTGAATGCAAACCAGCTGAGAATGGGGAAATTATTCTTGTTTCTACTGCTTTATAAAAATACCTCTGCTGGGATTTCTTCTTCCCAAGTCTCATTTTCCCATTGACTATTATTTCTGTTCTTCCTGATGAACTCTTGCGTACTGCACTGGGCTGTACTAACACCAAAAGCTCAGAGACAGCTTGGCCAGTAAACCAGAGATCCTGACCTACTCACTTTCTTCTAACAGCCAAATTGATTCAAAACACATTAATCATCCACGTTCCTTTATTCAGAGAACAGCACAAGTAGAAAGAGGTTACTATGTACTTGTGATCAAGCAGTGCAGCTTGAATCCAAAGAATGTAACTAATTCATGGCTCCCTTTAAATATACATAATTCAATCCTCAGAAATGACAAAATTTTGAAAGCTAATTTGGGCATTTGTAGTCAGCACATCAGAAAACACTGTGCCACAGGTGTTTACTTAAATTTTCATTATTCCTTTAATGGGCTATAGATACCTTGCTCAGCTGTCTGTTAAGTGGTTACCTATCAGTTATGCTCCCAAGCACCTTAACGGAATACACCTAAAATTTAGAAATGTTGGTTTTCAGGTATGTCTTTGTCTTGCTCTAACATTAGCGATGGCAGAGCCATAAACAGTGCATAACAGCAGGCGAATCGCTAGCCATACATAAATGTCAGGCCTTGTTTATTTAAGAGCAGCTTCGTTTAAAAATGGTGGAGAAGTCTAGCTGATGAGAAACAACATTCCTGTTGATAAATACTACTTCATGTAAGGATGAAGACTGAGAATTTTCAGTCAGATTTTTCCTTATGAGAGAGAAGGTAAAGGAAATATTTTCTGTGACTCATTTTCTTGTTTGCCTCTATGAAGGAAAAAATCAGCACTTTGTGGCTATGGGAGATGACAGCACTGTTCAATGGAGCATGGATCTGATAATCCAAAGCCTTCTTGAGGCTGAGCCAGGATTAAATTTAAGCAAACCAGATTTACTGGTCAGATGACTAGTAAATCTACAGCTCAGATCGGGAAGCAGAGCTTATTAGCAACACCGTGCAAGGGTAGGTAGACTGCTTCCAGACCCAAGGAGGACATGTGCAGCAGAACTGATGTGTCAATGCTGTCACACAACTACTTACAGCCTTTTGTTAGAGCCAGGTCTCCTGTGGATGCACCCCTGGGCTTGTGATCCTGCCCGAGTGTGAGCACAGTCAGTTCTTCCGCGTTTTACCTTGTGCAAGTCAGCGCTTCTTGTTGGGGGACAGTGCTGATGGAGCCAGGTCTGATGTCTGTGCCCCTGTGAGGCTCTTATATCTTATTCTGTTCCTGCTGCAAGTAATACAGACATACATCAACAAACATACTCTTGTCACACTCTATGAGTACTGTAGAGCTGCGGCCCCAAACCTTTTTGGACCTGTTGACAACAATGTGTCCAGGAAAAGTTGAAGGATCTGAGGGACATCATGTGTTGGGTACCACTCCCTTACACAGGCAGAGATTCACTGAGGCTCAGGTAGATCCTGGACTTCATGAGCAATGGAGACCCTAACAGCTTTATAAACACAATTTTTCAATGCAAACATGCCGAGACTTTTTTAGGAGACTTTCCAGAGAAAATCAGAACAAACCAAGAAAAGGCTCAAAAACATTGAAGGTCATCCTTCCCCAGGAACATGTTCTATATTGCTTAATAAAAAAGCTAGACCATAACCAAGAAAAATGGTTCCTGAGTGGATTTCTGGTTGCCAAGAAATTATTACTGCAGATGCTGATGTCTCTGGTCATTCCTAAGAAAATAGATTGGACAAGTGCTAAGTGCTCCAGGGAACCAGGAGGGATTTTGCTGAATTCCATCCAGCAGAACGAATATTGTCAACCAAGTAAAATTTTCTGACATCAAAGTGCTGGACACATTCATATGATTTTGTGCAAATAGGTGGATTGGCATGCTCTTTGTGACAGTGTCACTCATGACAAGTGTCCTGCTCTGGGTCCCATTCAGCCACTGCGTTAAAGTTGATGGAGTGGGGTGATGGGGAGGTGTCACGTTATTATGTTTGGGTAGTTGGGCGGTGATACATCTGGTTGTTTCCCTGCAGATATCTGTCACGAATGAGTGATTTAGATCGCTTAAGGAATCGTCAAAGGTATTAGCAAAAGTGGTTTTCATATGATGTTGTAAAAGTGCAGTTTAACGAAGTTCGATAGCAAGGTTCGCTCTATTAATTACCGCATGGAAGAAACATGCCAAGGAATCAATTGTGGCAGATATTGGGATATCATTGGATTCTCGTTTATGCATGGCTTGTGTGCAGGCAGCTTTTGTGATGGCTTTAGAGAGCTCATTAAGAGATCTTATGGAAGACTAGGCGTGGCTAGGTCCAAACCTAGTCTCAGACTTGGTCAACGGTTTATGTCCGAGGGATTATGTACGCAAAAATTATGTAATGTCTCATTAGCATCAATTTAGCATGCAATCAAAGTTACCAAGACAAAATCAAAGTTACCATACTACAAGGTTACGCGCGACATTAGTCACTTACAATATCTGCCGTTGGTAAAAGGTCTCTCTGTCTTGAGGAGCAAGCTTGAGTGGTGTCCCAGCTCAAGGGGAGATCACCGCCATGCAGCCACGCTGCCTAGCAGGGAGAGCTCCAAGAAGGCTTGTTTAGGCTGTCGTATTATGGAATAAAGTGGTTGGCTCATAGTCAAATTACATGCAGTGGGCAAGGTATGCATGAGACTCCTGTACCCACAACTTTCTTTGTTCCTTCGTAAATGAGTCTTGGGAGAGACACCTGCTATTCACGTGTTAATCGCATGATCGGTGTTCCAAGCTCATCTGCATCGACGCTCACTGTGTCACTCTGCTCCTTTGTGGGTTTTAGACTGAAGCTAGAGGACTTCATGGCCTGGATGCGGCTCAGGCCTTTACCTCTTCCAGAGCCCGCACCAAACCACCTCCAGTCTGGTCAAGGGGTCGAGCGCAACCATCACAACATCTTACGGGGTGGGTTACTGGCAACTGGCATGGAGCTGGGACGTTAAAGCTCCCCAAGTACCAGCCACTGCTACTGCGACAGAAGGCTGCCCAGTCATGCCTGGTAGTGGGAGATGGACAAGGGATGCCACACGCCTTCTACCGAGGAATGCAGGAACCAGGGCTTCTTTTGCTGTGGATGACCTTTGCCTCACTCTCTATTTAGCCAAAAAAAAGAGAGAGAGAGAAGACGTCTGTGTTTGCTGAACCAGTGCAAAGAAACTCTAAAGCAGCGAGGGCTCAAAGCTTCAATGTCTAAATCAAACATGTTTCAGCTCACACACCATTTACTGCAAATACAATGCTGGGAATTCAATATTTGCCTTCTGGAACACGAGGTGTTTCACCGGGCCCTTCTGCGGCATGATATTATTCTTGTCCACTGACCGAATGAGTCGAAGGCTGAAGTTTCCCCTGAAAATGCTGGTGATTACTGGAGCAATTTGAAACGATATTCATTTCATGCTCATTGTTAGAAAAGACATCTTTGCCTGTAAATGTGTTTGTTCGGTCAAGAACTGAAAGCAAACAGACAAAAGAGGGACAAGCAGTCAAGGCAGTCCCTGGGAAAAAAATGAATAGCTCTTCACAGAGAAACATTCACTTACACTAGACTTAAGGCTCGACAATGGCAAAGGCGCTGTAAGGGGTAACATTCAGATGGGAAAAGAGATGAATAATTTGCAATGCACCTGGTAATCGGAGCTCAGCTAGAGCATCCACAGCTCAGAAATTGCACCAGCGACCAGGGTTCACAATAACGTGGGGAAAGTGAGCTCAAGTAGAGCACTTTGCAATTTACTATCACTTTTGCTGCCAGGGAAAATAGAAATATTGGCCTCTCCTTTCCCTTTTTTTTGGTTTGTTTTACAGGACAAATTGTTTTTAAAAGATTTCTGAAAGCATCACATCTAGAAATACCTAGGAAAATGAATTGTGCAGCAGCATATTTTTAAATTGGAGATGAAAATAAATTTGGTTTCATGACCATGTGTAAAGATTGTAGATGTGAATTATACCTCATTGCTTTATTTTTAAAGCTTGGAGGGAAGTGAATTACAGTATTAGGGTTCTTTTTACAGTTTATTGAAAGTGGAGAGACCCAGCAAATATTTTTTAAAGTTTTTAAGGTTCCCTTTTCCTTTTCTGTTGTGGAATATAGAGGGATTAAGGTGTGTGGGTTTTGGTGAGGAAGAATGGAAAGAGAAACTGAGAGTCCGTTGGTTCATATTTCATAGAATGATAGAATGCTTTGGGTTGGAAGGGACCTTTCGAGGCCACCCAGCCCAACCCCTGCCATGAGCAGGGACATCTCCAACCAGCCCAGGGTGCTCAGAGCCCCGTCCAACCTGGCCGGGAATGTTCCCAGGGATGGGGCATCGACCGCCTCTCTGGGCAACCTGTGCCAGTGCCTCACCACCCTCAGTGTAAAACATTTCTTCCTTATATCCAGTCTAAATCTATTCTTCTTTAGTTTAAATCCGTTACTCCTTGTCCTGTCCCAACAGGCCTTGCTAAAGCTTGCCCCCCCCCTTCCTGCAGCCCCTCTCAGCACTGCCAGGCCGCACTCAGGCCTCCCCGCAGCCCCCTCCTCTCCAGGCTGAGCACCCCCAGCCCCCCCAGCCTGGCCCCGCAGCAGAGGATCATTTTTGTGACCTGCTCCAACAGGTCCATGTCCTTGTGCTGAGGAATTTCCTTGAGTTGTGGCTGTGTTGCACCCCAGGCCACTGAGCAAAGGATAACTTGGAGTCTCCAGATCCCACCTGGCTCCACCTCCAGGCAAAGCAGCTCCCGCAGCTCCAGGTAGCGTGGACCCGCTTCTCTACACCTAGATGGGTCTGGTCCTGGAGATGGAGGGGTGAGTAGCCAGCACGCTTTCTGCTGGTGGTCTCAGGGCTTGAGGATCACTGGCTGGCCCTATGCAGAGGTGCAAAGAAGAGGAGATTTTTCAAGGGAGATGCAAAAAGTTTAATTCATTATCAGCCTTGTGTGCCAGACACAGGTTGGCTCTAGGTCTCTTGCAGTCAGAAGGGTTTCTGTTTCTTGGTAAAGCAAAGATTTTACGACAGATGAGGTGTTCTGTTGTTCATTTGTGATTACAACAGTGATTTCAATAGGGCTGTGTAAATACTGCTTGGTACAGGAGGGAAACAGAATGCTGCAGGGAGGAAGCTTTATTTTCAGGGAAAATGTAGCTACTGCAAGGTCTCCTGGAGAAAACAACTCTACCAGCTAGATGGCTATTTCAGGAGGGACTCAGTCTCTTGCTAGCACCCACAGCCAGGATATCTCTGTATCAGCCCTGTTTCTCTTACACAGAGGGTCCCAGTGCCTCAGGAGGAGCTGGGCACTGCTGGCAGCCCGTGTTCTGGCTCTGGCCTCACCGTGGAAAAGCTGCATTACGGCACAGAGGCTGCTGTGGAACAGGCAGAGATAAGACATGGAGGAAGGACTGCCAAATCTGCTTTTAATGAATTTTCCATATCAATAAATTATTTAGAAGAAATATTCAGAGTTAGAATGCAACCAAGGTTTTTCCAGAGATATTAGTCATCCTACTTTGGGGCTTTCAGCCAGTCTTGTACTACTGGAAATCAGGTGAAAATTTTGACCTTTTTTTTTTTTTTTTTTTTCAAGTTGCCTACTTCAGTATGGTTAGTCCTACGGCAAGCATGTAAAGATGTGAGCAGCTGGGAAGTATTTGAATGCTGAATTCCCAGTAACAGCAAGTCCCAGGCACAACTGGGACATGTCACTCTCCCAGTGGCAGCAATGGCAGACTTCAACCTGAGCTCTCTTTTTCATTCAGAATACAGGTTTTCAGAATTAATACCATGTCTTATCCAAATCATTAAAATGATTGATTCTGTGAATACTCAGAAGATCACAAATACTTTCAGGATTAAAAATCATCTACATCTGTCAGTAGATGCGTCTTTGTAATTCTCCTAGACTATAATAGACATGCAAAATAGGATAAGATTGTCTCAAAGAAACTGCATTTTCATTTGTAAATCATCTAATTGTGGCATACTGATGTATGCTATCACATATCACTACCTAAAAACCAAGAACTGAACATAAAAATAATATTGCTTTATGTATTTCAAATCAAACACAGCTCAATATTTGATCTGGGTTGTCTAATTTGCTATCATAAATCCATAATGTTCAACAGAACATTAAGAAGTTACTAGACTTCCCAATTGACTTCCCATTTCGCCCCCCCCCCCCCTTTCTTTTTTTACTACTACACAATTTACTTTTTTTTTTTTTTTGTTTTTTTACTGGATACTGGGCATAAAAAAGGAAAATATAATATTCCTTTATTTCAGTTATAGTTTGGTAAGTACACATTTTCACAAAAATAGAACAGACCAGGCTATCTACCACATACAGAAGTTATTTAAATTGCATTTGCTTACTTCAGTGGCATTGTTTCTATTGTTAGCAACGCTCATCTGTGGACTACCTAAAATACTTGATCCCTCAGGCAAGATCTGATCTCCCTCAAAAGACTTCAGTGACCTTAAAAGTGTGATGAATTAAAGGTGCATTAATCAGGCATGAGGAGATGTAAAGATTTTCTCTTGATGTATAACTGGAATGAGGATGAAGATGATGAAGAATGTGTTTTTTTCTATGACTTCTCTAAACCATTGTAGAATAAACCAGAGATATAAGAAGTCTCTATTGTCAAAACTCATGAGGGTAGTTTTTTTAAAATATCTTATGTCTGAATGATTGATATGTGAAGTTATTTAAAGGGCCTGTTTTCTTGAGCACAAGAAAACATATCCTACTTGCAAAAAGTTGCATGTTAAAATTAAGAAAGAACTTATGATTTATGTCCCATTTTATCATTCTCTGTGAAGCTGTAGTTTACTTAATTGCTTACTCGCAGTTGCATCCACATCCAGCACATCTTTGCAGAGGCTGCTTCCTCCAAAGAGCATCTGAAAGCTTCATTTAAAAAAGGAACACACCAATTGCAAAGATGTCTCCTGCTTTTCAAATACAGCTTCCTTGTTCTCTAGTCTCCAATTTGATATGTCTAGAGGCAATATGCAGACTCAGGCAAGATAAATGATTATACTTCATTTCATCACCATCAAATTCAGGATGCAGATGGTTGATATCCTCAGACCAGGGACTAAAATGATTGGCTTAGCTTCCTTATTTCTCCAGTCTTGAATAGTTGAATAGTCATGTTCTAGACACAGGAGACCATGAAAAGAAGACAGTATTATATATAGCTAATCTGTTTTCTATAAAATATATAACAATTTGAGCAGGTCCAAATTTCTACTGGGCTTTTCTTGAGAATAACTGCTGAGCATTAACAATCTTGAGATCAAAAAATGTCCCTCAAAACTCACTACTTAGCTTCTTTGCCCAAATTCTTTCTCTTTTCCTAAGCATTTCATGTTCTTGTCTCTATAATGACCATTACTAACAATATATTTGTTTATGCTGGTTCATGAAGTATTTGAAACCATATGTATTCAAGCTACTTGAAATCCAGCATTCAGTAGACGTTACCCGCTCCTCAATTACTGCAGATAAGGCAGGGTGGGGGATCTCTAAGTTCATCCGCTTTTTCTAATGAAGTAGGAAAATGGTGATATTGTCTAGTGGGATAACCCTGAAAACAAAATGAGGCAAATTTCAGCTGAATCTCTCCCTCTCACCGTTAGTCACCAGTTAGTTTATTTTAAGATGGGAAAGTTCTGATGAAGTGTTACAATAGGAGGGAAATTACATACAAATGTTTAATTAGAAGCTTCTTGCTATGCTAAATGATACTCCTGCAAGAATTTGTGGGACTAATTGGTGTTGCTCTACTCCTTCCTCTAAAAAAAGATCGTGGATGAGCTGACATGAGAGGGAATTTACCCTTTCAGCATGTCAGGTGGGTGGGCGGTGGGATGGTGAAGAAAAAAGCAGGTGGGGAGCTGAGAGGAGGAGAAGGAGCTGTGGAGGTGGAGGAGAAGAAGATCGTGAGAGGTGGTCTGAAAGGCTGACAGGCAGAAGTTGGGGGTGACATTGAAAATAATTTTTTTCAGGTTGCTCCCAGGTGAATAGCTCTAGAAATTTTTGGTTTTTTTGAAGAAGCTGTGGCAGTCCCAGGAAGAAAAATCTTTTATAAACATTTACATTTATGCACTTTTATTGATAAAATCAGCCAACAAGAGTTTAGTGAGCATCTGTTAATCCTAATTCAGTAAATAGCTTGTAGACGGGAAAGAAATTATCATTCACGATGTCTTGCATGAGGATTTTCAGAGGTTTGCCTGCATGGTAACAACAGTGAGAATGGATTATGAAATATCAAAACAGTAAGGCGGTGAAATGAAGCTTTTCCTCAACCCTTCCTGCACACCATTTACAGGATGAAAATGTAGAGGTTAAGTACCCAAAACATCAAAGCACCTTAAAACCAGAGGCTAACTTTAACTTCATTATTAAATATTGAACATCCAACTGAATGTTCTTTGCAAACACACTTTTTATTCCAGCCATCGCTTGCTAAATGTACTCAATACTTTGAAAATGTTCAGTCAGAGAGACGAGAAATACTTGACATGTAGTTCAGCATCAGGCTGTAACTCCCTGTGCCAAAGCAAAAAGGAATTCATTCTGGTAATGTTCTGCAGAGTAAGAAAAATAAAGAAGTGCTAAAGGCCACATTATTGCCAAATCAGCATTTTGTTTAAAATGATCCTTTGGGTTTTCTTCCCCCCCATTCTTCTGTTTGAACCTTATGGATCAGTCATTTCCTTCCTATGAATTAGTTTTAACCTCTCACCTTTCAAGAATGTATTCGTGCAGAGGATTTATAGGATGCAAGCCACATGGAGGTGAACAAGTTGTGTAACGTTGATTGGCTCCAAGTAAGTCCAAAAGGTTTTAAAGAAATTTAGGCAGAAGAGTTTTTGCCAAATGTGCGTATCTTAAGTCCCCTACCTTGCTCATCCCCTATGCACATGCATAGGCATACCCAAACATATATTCTGTTGGAGCACGTACGGAAGAATGTATCTTGCATAAGTTTTGTTAAATACTTGCATGTAAGTTATATGGATTGAAGTAGATATACCCCACACAAAGATAAGTGGAAGACCATGAGTCTTCTGTGACTATTACCAAAAGATACTTTAGGGCTACTTCAGGTACACTTAGGAAGATTTGTGAGTATTCATGGCTTGGGAGAATAACTCCACAAGCTCACTGCTACTGAGCTAGAGGGTTAGGGGATGGTGACCTGCACTGCTCTTTCTGATGGTCCTACAGATCTCTCTTTCTCTCAATTTTTGTGTGGATAAAGCTGCCAACGTCAAATACAGCAAGTAAATATTTTTGCAAAATATTGTTTTACACATGAATCATGCGTATAAACCAAACCAGACTCCAGGGTTATTTAGCTTAATGCCTGACTCTCACAGCAACATTAAATGTGCCCAGGAGAATTTCCAGGCCCTGACACCAGCTGATGTGGAAAGGGACATATCTTAACCATCTTAACCCCCTTGAGTCATCCTAACCCCTGAGACAGGGTGGCTGCAGGCTGTGATGGGAAATGGTCCCTGGCCCATTCTCTCTTCCAGTCACAAATTCATAGAATCATAGAATGCATCAAATTCATTGGGAAATACTGACAGGTTCATTGGGATAAACCAGCTGCAACCGGCCGGATCCATACCAGGAACAGCATATCAGTTATGGGCACAGTCAGCCTTAGTGCTCCTCGCTCGGGCAATTCCTCCTCCCCCAGGTTTTGGGAATGGGCTGTTTCTAGTCCTTACAATGGTTTGAGTTTGTCCCCGCAGTGTTTTCCAAAGGTGCTGATTAGTTATTATGCTCTCTGCTTACACATTTGCCTTCATCTGGTGAGAATATGTGCTTCCTTCACTCCCTTGGCCAGCTCCTGTAGGACTGGAATTTATGATGTTAAAGCTCCCTGTAACCCCCCCGGGCAGCCTCCCAAATAATTTTTCCATGGAGCAGCACACTTAGAGTTCAAAATGGTAGCTGTTTTACAACAAACCTTTATTACCCTTCAGAAGCACTTAAAGCACTCTTTGCTGGTTGCTTTTCTTTTAGACACTCTTCTTTGACCCTTCATAAAACATTTAACTGGACTTTCTACTTCTTTTCTGTTTCCCAGCAGCATCCATAGTGAAAATCCTGGCTTTTAGTTATCAGAGAAAAAGGAAATCTATAACATTCCTGGGAGTGCCTAGTGCTAGCAAGAATCTGCAGCAGGAACTCTCCCTTCAGCTTTTTATCGCAGACTTTCATTTTGTTTAAACCTATCAGTGGTAGACTTACTCTCCTAAATCTAAAAGATCTTACAAAGAGGAGCAAGGCGGTGCCAACAAAGCAGCCTTGTTTGCACGCAGCAAAATCCTTATGGCACCCATTCAGTGCTGACATACTCTCTGTGAGTCTGTGGTGGAGGCATTTTTTTTCTCCAGAAGGAAGTCATTGAAGGACTCATGTGGAAATGCCAATCTCTTTATCACACTAATAATTCAAGACAAGGAGTGAACGTTCATATCTTTTCCAGACATCTGAGAGAATAGTTTAGTCTTCTAACTAATATCAGAGAATTATGCACTTTTTCAACTTCCTTATTTTGCAAAGATTATTAACTGAAGAAAGAGTTATGTTTAAGCATTCCCTAAAACTATTTACATAGAGTAACTCTTTGGAAAGTGCAGGTGGAAAATGTAACCGGGGAAATCTAAAGTTTGACAGGTCCAGTAGTTAAGAGTATAAGAACAAACAAATATTATAGAATGAACTTTTAAATGTGTCTAAGGCTGGGTCTACACAGCAATGTAGCAATTAAAGAGCAAATTTCAAAGCAGCTTGTCCAGGTACTATTTGGTATTTGGGATAACTTGATCTAGCCTGGAAAGGAAATGTTATTTCTATGGCCATAGGGTAGGCAAGTCCTGAATGAGTTAGAAATCAAAGCCCTGGTGTGACAGAATGGCATTTCCCTTTTCAAGCAATGAGGATGCTCTGAAGGGTAACTTGTGCTTCCAACACATCCCTACTTTTCATGTTGGTCTTTATCAGACTTGAGACCATCAGATGATCTAATAAAACCCATTACTTTTTCCTACCAACAGAGCATAATTTAAAAATTTTCATCTTTCCAAATATACATATTTCAAAGCATCAGCCCTAGTATCTCTACAGTCAACCTAGCACTTCTGACACTGCTCCTACTTGCATTTCTGTAGCCTGAATCTGTTCGGGGATTACTTCAGCTTCCATCATTTGAGAGTATTCAAGCTTTGGTGCTGCAGCTCTCCAAGAATACCTAAGTGATTTAGGGGCTTTCATCCTTTTGACTATGAGTTTTGCAATGTTGTGCCTGACCTTCATTTTAACTGGAACACTGAGTTGCAGTGATTGGATTTCAGGCTGTCCCCAGTTAAATCTTTGCCTTTCACCTTATTCTACCAGTCAGATATACTGCCAGCTATATGTTAGTGAGCAAACAAACATGTATTATATTAAAAATTAGGCAATGGTCAGGAATTTCATAGCTATAATTTGGCTTTGTCCATGCAGCATAAATAATTTTGACTGAAAATAATCTTGTCAGCTATTTTCTACAACTGGTACCAATCACACACAAAGATATAATTACAGAATCTTCTGCTTATCCTTATACCTGATGAAAGGAAATTTAGAGCTCTCAGTATTAGCATCTGAGAAATTTCACCAAGCAGAACCAAGCTATGGTATATGCAGCATTTCAGCTAGCCAGCTGCTGCAGGTGTGTTATTATTTCTGATGAAAATAGCATAGATTGTATAAAAACTTTTTTTCTGGTCTGCGATTCATTAAACTTTTTCAAATTAACACATACCAAAGGCCTGAAAAGAAAAAGCCAGAGTAAAAAATGTCTGTAGTTTTTTTCCTTCAGGATAAAGAACCTTTTGACATGCAGTAAAAGTTACAGACCTGGATATTGTGATACGAAATATCCACCTTTTTAATTTTTTCATTTGAATCTTGTAGTGTTATTGCCACTAATATGGATGAAAGCGGACATTGTGCATAAATATTTGTCCTTTAATTTTTGTTGGAAGTCTCAGTTAAAAATGAAAGCTCAGCACATATGTAGCTGATCTGAAAATGAGAGAGGATTTTAACCAAAGAGGTAGCCAATTTCCTTCCTTTTTTAAATCAAAGTAAAGGTCATCTTTTTATATTTTTGGTATGTTGAAATATGTAAAATATTAATCTATTTTTCTTAAAACTTCAGGTACTATACAGAAGGTCAAAATGTATTTTTAAAAGACATTGTAATGTGTTTAAATGTAATAAATTTAAATGTAATAAAAACTTGTAATGATGCTTTCAGCAAATGAAATAACCAACATTAAACAAAACTCCTGATGCTTGCTCCTGAATAATATAATCCTCCACTCAGTTTTAAATGATTCTTTCACCGGCAAGAAGAGCTGAGATAAAAGTATGACCTGAAAATGAAGGCAACAGTAGTGCAACTATTATAAACCTTAGTGCAGCATTGAAATTTTTTTATATAGGTATGATGACTTGGAAATTTGCAGTTTAAAGGACAAGTCAAAAGTAAATACATTTATAATTAGAATGATTTTTTTCTTCACCTCAACCACACAGAACCTACTTAAAAGCAGTCTTAAAAAAAGAAAAAAGAGGAGAGACAGACCCTAGATGACACCAATAAAGTTTAAAAGCTCGCAGCATTTGTGAAGTGTGTACGACTGGGTAATTGTTGGGGGTAAGTAACTCTTTTGCTGCATTTTGGTAGATTACTTTATTGTAATTAAAATATTCTGTTGCCAGCCTCTCTAGAATGAATTTTCATTATAATACAAAATTGCACTTGACATTAATTACTGTATGTCTCAACTCATCAGAAACTGACTTCTCTGACACTTGGAATGTCGATTCTGATGACAACAGTGCCGAAAGCAGGCATTATCCTTCCCCAGGTTTTCTCCCTTGCCACTCCGAAACTGCTGTAGTGAAATGACCTGGACCACTGATGAAACTGAGTATCTTGTTTATTCCAAAATACCAGAAAATCCTCCTTGCCTCCCATGACACTGAAGACCTGTGATGGTAGAGCTACTGGTTTTGCAGACACCGGCTCCTAGTGACTCAACTAATACTCTTTCTAGTGCATTGTGGTTCCAGGTTTGGTGTCAATTCTTCCAAAAGTAGAGCCCACGAATGGTCACCTGAGCTCTTCCAAAACTGTGGTCATCAGGCAACTGCACCACATAAACTTTCCAAAGAAATTCATCAGCAGTGATAACTCACCAGCAATAATACAACCACACCCAGTGTCTGCAACTTGGCTGCCAGTTGGATGATGTAACTCCCTTAAAAAACACAAGAAAACCAGACATTAAAATTACAAAGCTCCTTACAAAATGGAACCTTAATATACATTTTTCAGCTTCCAGAGTGAGGGAATGGACCTTCCTGGAAGTCTCGAAGTGGCCTCAGGCACAGCACAGGGAAGCGGTAGCTGCAACATGTCCATGCTGCCTACTCTGGGATCCACTTCTGACTCGGGTTCTCCAGCATCTTTGTGCCTAATAATTTCACCTGCATTACACCAGTGGCAGCTTCCAGGGCTGTTGACCCTGCAGTCTTGGACAGTGGAGCTCAGGCTCCGCACATGTTTTCATTGATTTATAGAAGTATTGGCCTGAGAAGTCCTGCCTGAAATGAGACTATCACCGACATCCCACAAAGTCAGCCACGAATTTGTCCAGACTTGTCTTGAAAACCTCCGAGAATGGGGATTGCACAACTTCTCCAGAGCCTTGTTCAGGGCCCACACTGCTCTTGTAATGAAAAGGTTTTTGATGTGCTGTTTCCTCAGCTTGTGCTTCGAGATTATGGGTCCTAGCACCCTAGTCCTGTTGGTAGCTCACTGCTTTCCAGTTTCTCAACATCTTTGACCTGGGGTGCCCGGAATTGCACTTCTGTCCCTGTAAGGACAAACTCATCCGTTTTCTAAGTAGTTCCTCACCTGTTGCTTCATAAGGATACTTCAAAGCACAGGGTACTTCATCCTCTTAGATACCAGCTGTTGGTAGGTTATCTCCCTTGCACTAGACTCAGCCCTGCATGCTAGAGCATTTTGTCAATAAAAACCCATCCATATTAATTTTTTTTTTTTTATTTCAATTTTAGTAACTGCAAGTGGCGTTCAGTTCCAGAAAAGGAAGTAGTCACTGGGTCCTAACAGCGTGGGGTAAAATAACTGTTCAGGTAGCTTCTTGTATTTGTGTGGACACCTGAAGGGTGGCATTTTCTAAAGGTGCTTCTGAACAGCACACCCATTTGTCTGCTGCAGCCCTTGCTCACTATGCCAAGATTGAGCCAGATGCATGTTGATTTTTAGCTAGAGTTTATTTAAGGGGAAGTGGGAGGAAAGAAATTAATTATTGGGTCACTGCTGTGTTTTTCTTTGGTTTTGGCTTTGCGCTGGCGTTTTCTCTCTCAAATGACTTTTTGAATTATTTTATTAATGGAAATGTGGGCAGATGGACTTGAAAACGTAACTCTTCACTGACTCAAATGAGAATCTGAAGTAATTAAATATTTTATAGCTTCCTTAAAGCTTTATTCTTCTCTCTTTCAACCACCATAAACCAGCTCTCTATCCCAGTAGCCGACCTGCCCATTTCAGCTGTCTGGATACTGTCCAGTGCTGCCGTTTCACATTCCCCCACACTCTCATACATGTCCCACAGCTTAAACACCAACTTGCAAATGTGTGCTCTCGTCTCCCCTGGCCCACACTCAGTGGTGGTTGCTCACGTGCAATTTCTTGGATTTCCTGGTGGCCGCTGGCCATCGTGTGCCCAGGCCTGGTGCCAGGAGATGTGGGGTTGGTACCAGGAGATGTGGGGTTGGTACCATGGATGAATGCTCTGGACACGTACACTTTGACAGGCAATGAGGTTGATGCAAACCCCAGAGCCTGTCCCTGCTGTCTCTGAAATCGGTGGGAGCTTGGCCGTGGACTTCAGTGAACATGGCAAAAGGCTGTGGTAGGAAAGGGTTGGTCACTTTGGCATGGCTTTTCTCCTCTCACCCCTGCTCTTTACTACATTCACCACTCCACACTCTGGCCTTGAAG
This sequence comes from Pelecanus crispus, assembly GCF_030463565.1. NCBI lineage: Eukaryota > Metazoa > Chordata > Aves > Pelecaniformes > Pelecanidae > Pelecanus > Pelecanus crispus. The sequence continues at coordinate 72,698,636 of NC_134648.1, forward strand.
CTGCTCCAGCAGAATCAGCTGTTCTCCCCAAGTATTGCTTTTGGGGGAGCTCCCTGGGGCTGTCCGCTGGGCCTGATGTGACGTGCACTGCTCAGCTTGTGGCTGGTGCAAGGGGCGATGCTGTGCTCGAGGGCTGCTCTGGGTAAGGGCTTCCACCCCAGCTCCAGCTGCTGCCAGCTGAGGGGTAGGAGCAGTAGCAATCTCCAGCTATTAAAAAGAAGAAATAATTGTGTCAGTCTGATGCCATCACTCACAAAGACTAATGCAGGAGCTTGCAGGACTGTTTTCATCAGACCATGATTTTTTGCTGAAGCCAGACTGTTTCATGAAGACTATTGATTTCTGTGACATTTTTGATAGGAAGTCCAGACTGACTTCATACCCATCTAACAACTGTAACTCTGTCTTACAAAGTCAATAGCAGTGCTTTTTTTTTCAATAGTTCAGTTGGAAGGGGTCTACAACGATCATCAAGTCCAACTGCCTGACCACTTCAGGGCTGACCAAAAGTTAGAGCATATTATTAAGGGCATTGCTAAGCCAGATACAGCTTGAACTGGGGCCCTAACTTGAGGGGAGCAGGAGTGGAAAGGCAGGAGAGCAATCACTGCTGGGTGAGTTGGAGGTTTCCTTCCTAGCTGTGAGTATATAGATGCATGTGTATGGATGAGGCAAAGGGAGGAGAAACAAAATCTGACCTTTTGTGCACATTCCTATCCAACGCTGAACAGGACCAAATGTTGAAACCTCAAAACATGATGAAATGAAAATGTCTAGCATTAACTGATACGTTAGATCATGCCTGAGGGTACGGAGAAGGAAATTGCAAGCCACAAGATAAGCTGCAGCTGTCAGATCGCTGAGTAACATCCACATTGGACTATGGTTGCATACAAAAGAAGTAGACGAAGTACCAGCAGATGGCACTCGGGAATGTGCAGCAGCGTCTATTACGTGGGGTCAATGGCATTTTTTTGCAGCGTGTTTTGAACAGGGCCCTCAGCTCTGTGCTCTGCACCGCACAGAGGGAATCACTGCTCTGCTGCTGGGCTCCCGGGGTGGCAAGTCCTCTGCTGCTGCAGTAAGGGAGCAAACCTGGCTCTTTCTGCTACTTTGGGAAATATCCTGCTTCCTTGCTGCCCCGTCATTCAATGTCATCCTAATTGCGTGTTGTCTTCTCTTCCTTTGTGTCTTCCACCCCCCGAGTCCCACGGCAGCCCTCCGACACGGGCGCAGCCCGGGAGCTTGTGCCCCGGCTGTGCTGCCTCCGTGGTGCTGGTGCTCCTTCCAGCCCCCACCCATGGGTGGAAGCTCACCCAGTGCGTGCACCCAGCTGGTGGGGTTCTGGGTGATGCTAGCTATAGACCATTCCTGACACAGCACGGACCCTTGCTTTGCACCAGATCTCAGTAAGGTTTAGATTTACGACCCAGTGCAAAGGAAGAAATCAAATCAGGCTGTGCATTAATGCAAGTGATCAAAGCTCCTGACATTATTCAAGCAAATGCAGAATCCTATCAACTCCTCAAAAAGGATTTCCCATTAATTTGTGTCGAGCGATCCTAGCCCGTATCAGCCCATTCTGAACAATTGATATTTAGGGTTTGAAATTCTGTGAAAGAAGAGGACAGGTATTACTCTGACAATCCAGCCAGCCAGGACTGTGTTATCAGATACGTGGTTAATATGAAAGTGTGGCAGGAGAAAGTAAATGGGTGCACAATGCACAGTGGTGATATATTAAATGGGAAAGTTAAACGGATCCATGTAACACGTAGCATGCATGAAAGCCACTTTCCCATGGATTGGTGCCTTGTAGTTGATTGCAGTCCTGATGAAACCTTTTTTGATGGCTGGAGAAATTCTTGCTGGTTTCTGTAGCGTATGAGCACACTGTGCAGTCTTTCTTTTCAGAAGCACATGATAACTGGAAGAGAGAGGACACGGGAGAAACCCAAGTCCATCCTCTGTCCGACTGGCCAGCTGGCATGGCGGAGAAGGCAACTGCGCCCGGTGCGTGGCCATGCCAAAGCTTCCTGCAAAGTGTGCGACCTGTGCAGAAGCGAGCTGCTCCCTTGCTTCTCCCCCACCAGGCTGATGGGGCAGGGAGCCGAGCAGTCCAAGCATCTCACGAGGCAACCAGCGCTGTCAGCGTGGATCTTTGCCCAAGGTTGCCTGTAAATAGGTATTTCGGGCAGGTGAGTGAAAAACTGATGGCTGTGGTAGAACTAGGGCACTTTCTGAAGTGCTGTGCTTTAACTGTGTGACGCCAGAGGGCCACGTCCACATAGGGGTGGCTGCTCACCTTCTGGACCCTCTGGCTTGATGCTAAATCTACTGTTTTCTGAATTTTAATTCTGCTGGCTGCCCAGGGAGTTTGGCACATAACTTCCATTATAAAGATTCTTTTCACTCTCCAATTCTATTACTGTTGCAGGGTTTTTCCTAAGAGTCTTAAACCAGAGGCACACACATAAACACACAATTCCTTCTGCGTCCATCTCTGATGTCTGAAAAATTGAAACGGCTCATTTCATTTAGTCAAAGTGATAGATATCCCTAGCAGATGATGATCTGTCAAGCGAGAGTGTCTGACAGCAAACAATAAGGTGCAACAGAGGGGTCCTCTCTGAGACTAAATGTCGTAAAGTGAACAAATAGAAAAGAGCACTTCTTCCTATACCTGATCCTCAAGGTGATGCAGTTTGCCAGAATATTTCTCAAAGAGTCCAAAATGATGATTGTATTTGTGGATGAAATTATTCCAAGTCAAACCCAGACAAGGTGAAGTGTGTTTCAGAGCAATTATGGAGCTGTTTCTTTTTTTTAAGACTGTACATGCAATGAGTCAAGCCCTCAGCTCACAGAACTGGAGCTGGCTTAAGCAGAACGGTGTTGCTTTCTGACTGCTGAAGTTGGTTTTTTATATGGTATGTATACATATTCACCATGGTATCCGATAATGTTTTCAAGGCACAGTAAATTGTGCATGTTAAAATAAATTACAGCGTTAATGATAATGGCAATAGTAGTAATAATAATAATAATGATGATAATAATAATAATAATAATGGGATGCCTTGGCTGGATCAGTTCTTGACTTTCTCCCCCAAAAAAGAGAGAGTTTTAAAATAAACATCATTTGTCTTCCAGATCCCTTAGAGAAGGGCACATTTCTAAGGTCTGCTGCAAATGGGCAGGTTTGTAACTCTGAGCTGTGGTATGATGGGTATGCTCCATGGTAGGCTGATACCTGTGAAAGCCGCTTGGTTCAGGCAGATGGGTCACAGAAGACCTAGTTGCAATGTGTTACATTATTGGTTATAAAGACTTTTCTACAAAGATCCAGGTCTCTCGCTGTGAGGCTTTAGAGCTATTGCTTTCTTTTCCATAACCTCAGCCTCCTGCTCTGTTCCTCTTCACTTGGCATGCAAAACAGCTCTCCTTAGCTTTCATTGCTCTTCCTGCTTGTCTTCCCTGCCGAGTTCAACCCCATTATTTTTGTCCCCTCTGCTATGCCTTTTTCTGTCATCTCTGCCCCCTCCTCTCTCTATTTCTCAGGTCTTTCATCATGATCTCAGCAGGTAAAGCCTCTCCTATTGACTTCAATGGGCAGTAGATGTGCCCTTGCTCCTGCAAAGCCTCTTCTCATGGTAGGGCCACAATTATAGCTTTTTGCAACACTGCCATTTATGCAAAGGACAAACTGGTATCTCAGATGACCCATTTTTATGAATAAACATTAAACTCCCAAAATAAAGATTGATTCAAAAACTGTCTTGTTGCACCAGTTGTAGGAAAAATCTGATATGCTGAGGTATCTGTTAATACTGCATAATTGCAATCCTCTTCCATTAAAAGTTATTGATTAAATGTCCAATTAAGAGCTGCCCAAGTATATATGGTGTTTAAATATAGTGGAGGGTTGGGATTTTGATGAACTCATTAATACAGATCTTATTTGTGAACAGTTACAATGGCTTTGCTGATGAAAGCCAGGTTTACTCTTTTGCTTTGCTCTGTGGTTTCCTGTGGGAAAAAAGATCAAAATTATCTTTCCTTTTGTATGCTTTTTCATATTTCAAGTGGTTTGGAGGGATACCTAATTTGCTTTCAGTATCACACATTCTGTTTTGACATCAGAGGATTCATTTTCTGAGCTTCACAGAAGTTTTACCTGCTCAACTACCATTCAAGTCAATTGGATCATGTGGCTAAAGCAAGGTGTAACAATTGGAAAATGCACTCCAGGGTTAAACTGCTGTACTTGAGCTATTAGATTGAAAGAGTTATCCGTCTTCCAAAACACAACCTGCATTGCCACAGCACGGTATCCCCTATTCATCACCTTCAGACAATTATAGCTGCATTCCGCCCTGGTGTAAATGAAGTTGTCGTATCAATTGAATCATGCAGCTTAAGCCAGACCTGGATCTGTCCCACACAGAGCTGCTGAGTTTTCAGTGCAAAAAAGGCCCAGGGACGGGGTGATCAGCGCTGGTTTGTGAGAATCACAGGAAAGAGAAGGAAAAAGAGCTATTAAAACAAAAAATCCTAAGAGACTCCCACTTGAAAAGTGGATATGGCTGTTGCTCAGTGAGATGCAAACATTGCACGCAGCTTGGCCAAAGGAAGAAGAGAGTTTGTGGTCCTTCCAAACACCTAAGCCTTCAGACCATCCTCTTCATCACAATGTCTTGCTGACATCAAGAGCTTCAAGGCTGAAGCTTTCCACAAAGCCACCGCTGCTGCGGGTGACACAGCTGGTCACTTCTGCCCTCGGGGCTGGGCATCAGACAACTTTTAAAGACTTAGGATGAACTTCAGTTCACCTTCAGAGCAGGCAAGAACTCACTGTTAAATATATTTTTGAAGAAGCTGCTATACGAGATAGTAAGACGGTTTTCTTCTTGGATTTTTGTGATTGAACAAATGATCATGGCAATACACTGTATTTTTATAGAGTGCACTTAATTGCACAGCAACAGCAGAATGGTATTGGCTTATTATTTTCTGAAATGCCCCACCTGAATGATATCCACACAGACCTGCCAGAGAAGAAACCACAGGCCTCAAGCAGATTGTGTCTCACTCTCCTAAAATGAGAGAGGCAGAACTAATCAAGGAATAAGCTGCAGTAGGCCACAGTAACCAATTAGCTAACTCCTAGCAGTTGGTAAAATAACTCTTATGAGAGAAAGAAGGTAATGAGGCTATCATGTCAACTTTACAGTGTGATCCCCTGGTATCTGAAAATATAAACCGGTTTTATTCTCATTTTCTGTACATTTTCCAGTCCATTTCCTGCCATAAAATCAAATAATGCCCTAATAAATACAGTATTTAAAATTTCATCACTTAATATACTAACATTCAGGCTAGAGATGTCATGGGCAAGCCGAAGAGTAATGCACTGCCATACCTGGAAGGAACGAAATTATTTTGCTGCTCACAGTGATAATTGCTGAGGTGGTGATGAGCATTGTCCCTTGACCTCTGCTCTTCCACTCCGTTGTGATCACGTGCCATGTCTTATTTTTGGTTTAGCTTAAGTGTCTCTAAAGGCAAGATCATCCTTTAGTAATTTCTATAATACTGCTTCTCCTTGAGGATGGCAATACCACAGTACAGACATTAGCAATGAGCCTGAGACTCCTCCCTTGGGAAAGCCCCTAGTGATAGCGATGGAGGAAGCAGAACTGGCTAGCAAGTATCTCCGTACCAATAACTCTGGAATATCTAATATGAAATTCAAAGTCTTTTCATGCATTTTTCACTGTTTCCCATGGACTTGCTCAATTGAAATCCCCTTATCAGTTTCAATGATAAGGGCAGGATCTCCCCCAGCACTAAGATGTCCTCTAAATGACCTGTGCAATATTGGTTTTTGGAAAATGACTGTAGACTGCATATGATTTCAAGACAAACACCACTACCATGATTTCCATGAAATCAGTGAGCAAGGCTTTAAGTCTGAACTGAGTGCTGTATGTTAACACACACAGTGACGCACACCCTGCTCCAACAGACTTGCAGCCTGCATACCTGTTGCAGCAAGCAAGTGGAAAGGGCTGCTGAAAATGGTGCAGGTTTGTTAAAAAATAGGTAACAGAACTGAGATGGAAGGCAGATTTCCTGATTCACAGTCTGCTGCTCTGTCTGGGATGTCTTATTTCTGCAAGGGAGCCCTGGATGGGCAGAGGTGCAGTATTCCCGCCAGACTGCACGCACAAGGTCTGAGCTGTGGGACCGGCAGCTGGCTGTGCTAATTTACTTGAATCCAGCCACATGCAAAAATGATCGCTTTTCAGCATTAGATAGCATATGCGTGGTAGCAACCATTTGTGAACCAGCTGAATTGCTCTGCTGTTACCTGCTGGACTATAAATGCATAGCAGAAGGGCTGAAAAGCCTCAAAACCTACTCCCCTAAGTAACCCCATGTCTGGCACCACTCTGAAATGAATGATGGGTCCCCTCCACCCACTCCAATATGTGTTTAAACAGGGTTTGGGGATCATATTAGCAGTTTCTAGCTGCTGACAGCAAAAAGGAAGGAAAGGAAAAGATTGGCTTGATCTAGTTCAGGTTAAGAATCCCCCAAACATCAGATTAATTGCTTTAGGGGCTTTGATAATGTGGCTTAATCCTGTTCACCTTTAGTTCTACATCTGGTTTATATTATTAAACAAGAAAATTACAAAAAAGCTTTTTGTCCCCTCCATAATTGCCTTCTCAAAAAGAAAAAAATTGCAGTCAAAATGATTTCAGCTTTCTCAGCTGCAAGCTACAGATGGTCATGGTGTAAGATGTAGCTTCACATCATTACAACAACAGATCAATAGATGATTAAAATGCTAGTTTAATTTCAAAGCTATTGTCTCCATTTCCTTCATGTCAGAAAGCTTCTCGCATGTGAAGGTAAGCCTTAGCTGGAGGGTGTGTGCCGAGTCTGATGTGCAGAATGACATGTTGATTATAGAGAGGATAATTAGAAGAGCATTTAATGAATCTCGAGAGCCAGAGCTCAAATGCCTTGGATCACAGGTTTTATAACCCATGGTCTTGTGATGAAGACTTTTTACCACAATTGCCTGCTTTGCTGGTGGTTCAATCCAATTATACCTTAAAAGCATGCAAGAAATATGTCAAAACTATTTGCCTGACCGCACTGGAATGAGCTCTGCACTGGGACAGGCTTTTTTCTTGCATCTCCATTCTGGGAAAGGTGCGGATAACTCAAGCAAAGCATCACAACTCTGAGGACATGTTGAGATCAACCCTCTGCAGGGCTTGAAGGCTTTATTTTGTAATTTCTTACAAATCCAAACATAAATATGCCATAGAAAGGAATGATAATAAAATTGGTTAATTTAATTCTGTATCAGCTTCTCAATAGTGAATTGATTCAAATGATAGATGTTATATGACATAAGTTATGGAATTTGGCATAGGACAAGAGTATCTTCTTTATAAAGAAAAATTAACATAATCAAGGTCAGGTCTAATTTGATCTGTAGCTATTATTTTAAACGATGTGGAGAATTAGTATGCATTACTTACATTCAGTCTAGAATCAACAGATTTCCATTTATTTAGTGCATTTGTCCATTATAGTGAAGACATCTGCTTTGGGATGGGAGAAAAATGCTTGAGCTCTTCTCTGTATGAGAAACTGCATGGTATAAAGTAATTTTGCTGGCAAACACAGTAACGTGCTGTATTTCTGAGCCTTAACTGCCCTAAGACATTATCCACGGACCTTATCCTGTCGCTAACAAAACCAGCTCTAGGGACATTGTCCCTCTGCAAAGAGAAAAGAAGAAAAGTAGAGAATGGAGAATTTGTTTGGGTGAAATAAATCAGAATTTTGCATCAAACTACCTGGGCACAATTTTTCTCTTCATCAGAGTTAATGCCTGCAGGCTCAGTTGGGTATTTGGTGTTGCACCACAAAACCAACAGCTCTTGTCTTCCAGCACAAAGTTCTAGAGGAGAGGAATGTGTGTTTATTTGTGGAAAATAAATGAAAGGAAACTTAAACCAAAGATCAGTATATATCACATACACAATCATCTTATCTTGTGCTTGCCTCAAATACCGTTTGGAGCAGCGCATTTCATTCACTGTCAGCTCAGCGCGGGTGTATCACGATTGGCCAAGGATGGAATCGCTGCTTCTGTGGGGTCTGTAGTGTTGCTTAAGAGGATATAAAGGGGTTTTCATTGTTAATCTCTACACTATTAGATTTTTGGTCCAAATTTGGGAAGAGCGTCCCAAAAGACTGAGACTTTGGTTTAACGTAGAAATATATAGACATATTAAAAACATATGTCTTTAGTAGACATATTCTTTTCAGTCCGTTAATGAATGTTGACACAACTACTCAAAACATCTCTAACCCATTTAGATACTGTTAACTTCAAAACTTCCAGTAAAATGGCTCAATTTATGGCTATTATCTTACAGCCTTAGGAAGTCAGAGGGATATATTTATTGCCGCTCTTCAATGGCAACATTTGAGAAGTTAAAGAACAATTATGAAACGAGTAATATTGTGTGGTCACTTGCAATACCACAGAAGTGGGCTTGATGAGCCTTGAAGTCTCTTTTAGTCCTCTGTTCCTAATCTAAGAGCAAATCCAATCTTTTGTTTTTTCTTTTTTTTAATTTAGAATTGTTTTTCTTGAGCAACCTTGCAGGTGCATTGTGAAGACGATGAAGGCAGAGAAGGTTTGTTTGCCATCCAGCTGGCGAGCGTGGACATCCAGACGTGCCTCTGAAAGCCTTCACTCCTGCGTGGAGGCTTCAGGCATGTTGCTGTGACTTTCCTCTTTGCCCTGACTCAGCCAGGAAAAGGAGCCCTCCTGTCTGATCGTCTCACCAGTACCCTGACTCTTGGAGGCTGTCTTTCTTTTCCGAGGCAAATGGTTTGGTGTCTCTGACTGCCAGCCCTTCACAGACTCACCCTGCACAGCAAAAGGATCATTTTGTGGCTGTTTGTTTGCCATCATGCTCTTCAGCTGTTTAGAAATGTAACCCAATTTAACAGTCTCTGCACACTGGAAGGGCATTTTAGACACTTTTTGTGCTGCTATCCCTAAAGGGGAGAATTTCACTCCTTGGCAGCATGGTCTCCCCATAGGAGAAGGTGTTGGGAGACTCTGGTTTCATTTTTGAACTGCATTTACTGGACAGCTGCTCCTTCTCGAGTCTTCCATGCTCCCAGGTGCTGGTTTAAGAGAAGACTGTGCATGAGCTCAGACCATGTGGAATCATAGAATCATAGAATCATTTAGGTTGGAAAAGACCTTTAAGATCATCCAGTCCAACCATTAACCTAACATTACCAAGTCCGCACTAAACCAATCAAGGGTAGACTAGACTACACCATGTCCCAGAGTGCCACGTCTGCCTGTATCTTTAGTATAAAACTGGAAAAAGCACCAGAGGAAGCGGCTTTGCAGGGAGGGTTAAGGTCTGCACATCTCCACCGCGCTGTGAAGAGCGGCTGGGGGCTGCGAAGTCGTCCTGCGTGCCCGGTGTGGTAGCAGGCACGCAAACCTGCGTCTTCCAGCAGCTCCTAGCCTACATGCACTACAGCTGGCTCTAACATCTGAAACCCAAAGATCTTACAGAGCCTAAAAAAGCACAGCTGGGAGGGTCTGCAACTGCTGGATGAGAGGACCTATTACTGAAGCTGTATTTTGTAGGAGAGGGATTTTTGCGCTCTCATGTGCTGGAGACACGCATATGCTTTTCTGTTCAGCAATGGTGATAAAAAGTATTCAGTCTTTTTAAAGGGAAAAATAAAAATTGATAAATTGCCCCATGATTTACAACTGAATCAAATCACTGGTGTATAATTTTCACAGTTTCTGCATAAGTACTGTCAGGAAGGGAGAAATTGGCTTTAGCACTGTCATTAAAATCTTATGTAATGAATCAGATGAGGTATCAGGAAATGGTATAATACACTTTATTTATTGTCCGCTTAGATGAATAGATTTCTTGGTGTAACTACAGAAATGTTGAGTAGGACTCAGTCACTGTGAAATCTTATTCCTGCAGACTGTGCCAGTCCATTTGTGTGCACTTGGGCTACTGCAATTTTTACTGGAATACCAGGCAAGGAGAAAGCCTTACAAGTTGCCCCCCTTGCCTTGTACAAAATACCTTCTTCCTCTGTCGGGTTTCAGGACAGATACTGAAGCTCCATTTCAAAATTTGCCCTGACCTAAACAGTGTCTGAAAATCAGCCCAGACTGTGGCTTTCCACTAACCAGAAGAAAAAACCCTTACAGGAAGTGAGACCATTCCCAAACAACCTGTAAAGGGCTATGCAACACTTTCAGACACTAGCCTGCAGGTGTCAATTATTCATTACAAAGGGACCCACATGTGAAATTTTTTTAAACTAAAGAAGAATAGATTTAGACTGGATGTAAGGGAGAAATTTTTTACACTGAGGGTGGTGAGGCACTGGCACAGGTTGCCCAGAGAGGTGGTCGATGCCCCATCCCTGGAAACATTCCTGGTCAGGTTGGATGGGGCTCTGAGCACCCTGGGCTGGTTGGAGATGTCCCTGTCACTGCAGGGGCTGGGCTGGGTAGGCTCTGAAGGTCCCTTCCAGCCCAAAGCATTCCATGATTCTATGAAATACTGAGAAAGCATAGTTGGAGTCGCATTGAAGGGAATTGCAACATTTGCTTAGGAGAAGGAAGTGCATGGGTAGCCTGGAGGGAATAAGGTCTTTTGTTGCCAGAATTCCCATTGAAAGGAAAGGATTGGAGCTTTTGAGGATCTTTCTCCCTCTGGGCCACTGTCAAAGCCCATTTGTCTTTGCTGCTGGCATTGTTCAGGCTTACACAACATCATAAACAACCTTCAAGGTCTGAAGTATTTGGCACTGTTGGAAAATATTTTGAATGGGTTGCATTGCTTACCTTTGACATCAGTAACGCATTCATTATTATAAACCACACAAATCATCAACCCAGTCATGTCTTACATCTGTCTAGAAGTCAAAGCTTTCATCTCGCTGGTATGAGTATATTTTTGTACTTATGAATAAGAATGTTCATTGCTGAGTTACTTCAAATACCCACCAAACACTGACACATACACTAAATGAAAACTGATTTATAAAACCACACAGGTTGCGGTTCATGTCCCATAACTTTGGCTGAAAAAACTTAAATACCTTTCCCCAGCTAATCATCAGACCTCCCTTGATAACAAGCAGGAGAGTCAGGGACCTCAGGAGGAGGAGTCATCCTGCTCTGCAGGTGAGTTATCCATCAATAACCCAGCCACCAAGCCAGGAAACATGAAATTGCTCCTCTCCCCTTAATTGGTTTAGTGTGGACTTGGTAGTGTAGGTTAATGGTTGGACTGGATGAGCTTAAAGGTCTTTTCCAACCTAAACCATTCTATGATTCCATGATCTTTTAGACAGTGATCTTGGAACAGCAGAAATTGTTCTGGGACAAAACCTCTCCCTGGACTCCCTAAAGAAGATAGATGCAGACATGGCACAACTCCCATGCACACAACTGTCCCTAAATTTCAATAATGTTTCTTAAAGCTGCAAAATAGACCCCTTCATGTTAAGGCTGGGAAAAAAAAAAATCGTGGCTCAGGGCCCTTGGGACAGTCTTTATCTGTTCATCTCAACATGTGTCCTCATGAAATCATGCCACATTTGTCTCCATTTCCCTCACAAGATGGACTGCTCTCCACTGGCTGAGCAGATATTCTGTATTTTGTTTTCTCTTGTTTCACAGTGTGTCAGCCAGGCTCGATTTGCTCCACACATTTCAAACCTTGCTCTGAAGACAGAATTATTAATTTCCTGTAGGCTTTTTCTCTGATGCGTTTTGCTACAGTGGCTGAACAGTTCACAAATTCAGTCTGGCTATTTTCTTGCCACCTCAGTGAGATGAGAGGCAATTATTAACCCTTGTTTTCAGACAGAGAAGTGAGGCACAATGAGATTACATTTACAGTTATTCACCGATTTTGGATACCAAGGCTAGGACGCCTTGGATCTGATATTTCAGGATGCTTAGCTGGATTTAGCACTTTTTATTCAAAGTGCAATTCCCTCCGACTTCAGCTGCAGCTGTGAATACTCGGCATATTTGCAAACCAATCGCCAGGGACTCACTCTGGTATGTAGAAAACGAGGACTGCATAAACAGTGATCACCTGCAGAAAGTGTGGGAGCAGAGCTAATTTGATGAAAAAGCATGGACCCCAAGTGCATTGCAGAGCCTGATTTTAGGTAGCTGGTGTGAGGAGAGAAAGTTAAACCAGAAAACGATGTACCTACATCTTCTCTTAAGTATCTTAAGTCTCAGCAGCCCGTATTCACAGCACAGCCATGAGAAAAAAATCTGAGACCAAGGCTGATCTTCTGAATCCCACCTCTTTGGGCTTACTCATGAATTCAGCGATTTGCATCTATCTATGCTCCTAATTTGCTGTTTTCTGTCTAAAAGTGCCCTCAGACCATGTGCCAGCATGTTCAGAAGAGGAGGAGGCAAAGGGTTGCTGAGATTGCAGCAGCCTCGTGTGGAGGGAGAACCTTCACCAGGAAACACCGGAGACATGTTCCAGCCTCTTGGGAGCCTGATAGGATTTAAATGCATGCTCCCTAACTCCGTTTGGTTTTAACAACCAGGTTTGTCAACAGCTAGATTTAGATAAATCCAAAAACTAGTTAAATACAAATTCTCTAACTGGATTTATCCTTTCGACAGCCTCACAGATATTGTTACAGAAAATGCTGTATATTGGCAGAATATCTGTTCAGAATCCTTTATTAGGAATCATGGATTACATTTTCTAACAAAAACCAAATCCTATTAAGCTGTTCCTTTATTTACAGCTGATCTTCCTGGCTTTGAAAACAAGACAAAGCACGGATGTCAAGGATCTCTTATCCAGAAAGCATTACCTTTTCTCTGTGAACATGATATTTTAATCCATAAACTACATAATATGTATGTGGGTTTCAAGCAACATTAATTGATTAGTAACTTCATGAGATGCTTAGTATATGACTTGTCCTGTTGATTAATGTTGCAGTAACATTATAGCATCATCAGTATCACAATATTGCTAAAGATAACTGAGTCTGGTGTTATTAATGTCTTATAAATAGAGATGATGCTAGAAAAATCTCCATTACCTAATTTACAAACGTTTCAGACAAATATATATATGTTCTGCAAAATTGATCGGCCTGATTACTCTGTTAGAAGTTATAATGTAGGCTTTGTTCATTTAAACTGGTCCAAACTATTTGAATGAGTGTGGGAAATGGGTTTTTCCTATTATTGCTCTTTCCTTCCCCTTCATTTACTCTGGTCCCCTCATACTATGCGGTGGTGTGGCCTGGCAGTAGAAACATTTTTCTACGTATAGTTGAAAAAACCTGATAAAACCATAAGCAATTCAAAATAAGTGCTTTACTGTGAAGTGCCAGCCAGCCAGGGAGAGGTGGTGCTGCCACTTCCATGCATTCAGATAGCGCGATGTCTTGATGGATGTTGACTGGGCTAAGCAGCAGAGGTGTGGGTCTGGGCAGGATCTCAAGGAGCGCGGGTGGAGTTAAAAAATTGGTGCTTCATGGCAGGACTAAAATGAGGTTTTCTTTAAAAGCAATAAATAGGATGGGGCTTCTCGCAGCCACAGGCTGGATTGAAGAGGCCGAGCAATCTCCAGCAGAGTCCTCAGCCTACAGAGATCGGCGTCTCATGGGCGGTCAGCTCCAGCCAGATGTGGGGCTGGCTGGGAGGCTGGGACCGTGATGAAGGTTAGCGTGAAAGCAGTGCTGTGTTTTGGGGGACGGCGCAGAGCTCTTGGAAACTCCCCAGAGGATCCCCGGCAGCCCCCTTGCAGGGCTGCAAGACTCCACCGGTGCTGCTAATCAGAATAACCACACCGATGCCCATGGGCTGTGCTGATGTACAGCCACAGGAACTGTCGGCTTTACTGTGCAAAATAAACCTCTGTTTCCTTGCTTACATCACATCGCTACAGGCTTGGGGAAGAGTGGCTGGAAAGCTGCCTGGCCGAAAAGGACCTGGGGGTGTTGGTCGACAGCGGCTGAACATGAGCCAGCAGTGTGCCCAGGTGGCCAAGAAGGCCAACAGCATCCTGGCTTGTGTCAGGAATAGTGTGGCCAGCAGGAGCAGGGAGGTGATTGTGCCCCTGTACTCGGTGCTGGTGGGGCCGCACCTGGAATGCTGTGTCCAGTTTTGGGCCCCTCAGCACAAGAAGGACATTGGGGTGCTGGGGCGTGTCCAGAGAAGGGCAGCGGAGCTGGGGCAGGGTCTGGAGCACAGGGCTGGTGGGGAGCGGCTGAGGGAGCTGGGGGTGTTCAGCCTGGAGAAGAGGAGGCTGAGGGGAGACCTCATCGCTCTCTACAACTGCCTGACAGGAGGTTGTAGTGGGGTGGGTGTTGGTCTCTTCTCCCAAGTAATTAGCGATAGGACAAGAGGAAATAGGCTCAAGCTGCGCCAGGGGAGGTTTTAAACCTTTTAAATTTTGGAAATTAGGAAAAATTTCTTTATGGAAAGAGTGTTCAAGCATTGGAACAGGCTGCCCAGAGAGGTGGTGGAGTCCCCATCCCTGGAAGTGTTCAAAAAACGGGCAGAGGTGGCACTTTGGGACATGGTTCAGTCTAGTCTACCCTTGATTGGCTTAGAGTGGACTTGGTAGTGTAGGTTAATGGTTGGACTGGATGATCTTAAAGGTCTTTTCCAACCTAAACCATTCTATGATTCTATGATTCTATCCAGGTGAACTTCCTTCCCTGGGAATATTCTGGCAATGAGCCATCGAGTTCCTCCCGTTCACAGGGAAATGCTCCCGGTTCCTGGGCATTCACCGTACTCTCAGGTCACGCTGTGGGCAGGGTGAGGCAACCAAATCAGTCGCAATCACTTTTGATGCGATGGGGGTATTACGTGAATTATTGCTTTTAACTGTCCCTTCAGGGGGCTTCTCCGAGGGGATTAATTTGAGTCTCCTGGCATGAGTTACAGCCAGAGGTCAGTTCATAGACTGTCTCAAAGACTCAGAGCTTTCTGCCCTTGCATAACTACAGGAGCAGAGGGAAAGAAAAGGAGGGTTTTTTTCTGTTTTGAAAGTCAAAACTTGTTAACAAAACCCACCACTGATAAATAATCAATGTTTATTCCAAAGGCACAAAGAGAGATGAGGTTTGTTAATGTTAATTGCTAATGAAAACTCCCAACACTGTCAGCTTTCTGTATTGGGACATGAATGACATGAAGGTTGTGCATCAGTCAGGGACATTTTTCTTCAGGTTTTTCTACAAGTATTATAACTGATCAAAACAAAAGTCTTTGGAAGGGAAGAGGGAAGAGAGTAATGGTAAGGATCTTTCCATTTGTCTTACATCCTGTTGTGTTTCCAAGTCTATCACCCTCAGAGGTACTTGGAGATAAAAAGAAATACTGTACAGATGAAGAAACCTGGACAGTGGTTGGGGCCATCTTTCATTTCTTTTTTCATTGTGCCTTTATTGGTAAAATAAAAATAAGGGAAATGAGTCTGTATGTATCAAAGAAATCTGCATGAATCCAGATTTAAGTTTTTTGCCATGGAAAGCCTGGCACCCCAATCACCCACAATCACAATCACCCACAATCACAGTCTTCGAGAGGTGTCTGGGTGTCCTGGTTTCAGCTGGGATAGAGTTAATTTTCTTCCTAGTAGCAGGCACAGTGCTGTGGTTTGGATTTAGGATGGGAACAATGCTGATCACACGCTGATGGTTTAGTTGGTGCTGAGCAGTGCTGACACCAGGCAAGGGCTTTTCAGCTTCCCCTGCTCTGCCAGGGGCACAAGAAGCTGGGAGGGGGCACAGCCAGAACAGTTGATCCCAACTGCCCCAAGGGCCATTCCATACCATCCGGCGTCATGGGCAGTATAGAAACTGGGGGGGTTGGCCGGGGAGCAGCGATCGCTGCTGGGAACTGGCTGGGCATCGGTCGGCGGGTGGGGAGCAATTGCATTGGGCATCACTTGCTTTGGATATTATTATTGCTAGCATTATTTTTATTTTTGTTTTTACTTTTATTTTCCCTTCCTTTTCTGTCCTATTAAACTGTCTTTACCTCAACCCACAAATTTTACTTTTTTTTTCCAATTCTCTCCCCTGTCCCGCTGGGGAAAGGGAGAGTGAGCGAACGGCTGTGTGGTGTTTAGCTGCCTGCCGGGTTAAACCACAACACTGGGACAGGAGAAGCAACCACAGCTTTAAACAAAAACATGCTGCTATCCCACTGGAGTTGTGGGTTTCTCAGCTCAGTCCTTGGGTTGAGCAGCCTGCTTGACAAAATTCACCCCAGGAAAAGCTTACACAGGAGCCCAACATGAGATTGCTTCTTGTCCTGAAGGAACGATGTTGAATTTCTAAGCTTTGAAACTCTTGGCAAGGGGGATTACCTGCTCCTGGAAGTAACACTCTGAAGGGCTAAGTAGTCACTGGGTCAAAGTACGTGTCAAAGAAACCATTCTTTGGGCTTCTGTTGGGGTCTTTTCTAGAAACTTTTCCACTAGCAACTTGGTTTTAGAAGGCATTAAGAAAATATGAAACTGAGAAGAGTTTTTATCACTCTGTCGCCAGGGTGCTTTGTAAAACTTCTTATACAAGCACAGGCAAAACATGACTTTCTACATTATTTTCCAGTGAAAAGTGAAATGGCTTTATGAATCTTTTTTTCAGGATGGGCGGAGGGATGTAAAAAGGAACAGTTGTAGCCGCTGACATGTGAAGGTGGGCTGTAAAGTGTAGAAGTAGAAATCTGTTCTGAACAGGTTTAAGCAATAAGAGACCCTACAGGGAACAGTCAGGATGGACAGAAACTACTTTCTGACATGTGGACTCTGGAAAAGATGCAGAACAGGAATGGTGAGAAGATGCCTAAGATAAATAAATGTGAAAAAAAGATATAACAGTTCTGTCTAGTCAAAGTATCATGGAGAATACACAGGGAATAATTATGCATTGGCCTGGAGATGAACTATGGGACAATTGATTCTGTTTTTTTTCTTGGCTCTTACAAATTCTAAATTCATAGTCTGAGTCCTTGAAATCAGCCAAGGTTTTATAGCACAGTTCCATCAACCAGTGATGCTGCAAGACAGAGATGAGGCTGTTATACTCTGCTGTGAACTTTGTGGTCAGGTTACTGGATTAAATTTGAATGGAGAATTAGGAAAGGGTCATGTCTGCTCCCTCTGGGCTACGTTAAATACAAGACACAATCACATGCAAGAGCTTCACATTGGTACCAGTCCTGTACCCACTCATGGGCAATAACACAATTTCCAGCTCTTATCTAATAAATTATGAGAAGCATCAGCTTCCTTCCAAAAGGCTGGAAGAGGCAGACTTTGGTTTTAGGTTCCCTCAATTCTGCAGATTACTATTTTGGGCCCAATTATTCCTCAACACAGTCAGTGATAATTCTTGATTATTTCAGATTAAATAATGCCAGAATTTCACTGCTCGTTACTGTAAAATCTGCCCTCACATCAACCCCAAGCAAAAGAACACCACAATCAAAAAATTGAGCCATTGTGCCTCTGGGTTGAATATTTTAAGGCACTTGAAGAAAGGAGCACACTGGGAATTTCATATGCACTCAACCTGTCCAAACTCCCACTAAATACTGTTACGCACATCTCAGTCACGTTAAAAAACAGTGTTCAATAGTGCAGTGACTAATGTTGTCAACAATAACTACACACACAGACAAAGTAATCAACAATTAGGGTTATCCTACACTGGATGGTCAATCTAGGACAACATACCAGGATTTTTGTTTTCCCCATGTTACTTCAGCTGCCTTCCAGAATCTTAATTCCCCTTAGAAAAAGAGTCCATCAAGAACTGAAGTAAAGGCACTTCATTACATTTCCCCCTGGTGATGGTGTCTGTTTCTTCTAAAAACTGTTTAGCAAGTGATCATTTTATTGAAAACTAAGTGGATTTTTGGTTTTGTTGTTATATTTTAATTGAATATAGTGTGTTACAACAGTCCTTTAAAGGATAAACGAGAAGACTTATTTTTACACCAGTCTGGGTACAAACCTTCCCTTAATATGTTCCACCATTCCCATTAACATCTGTTCCACCATTCCCATTAACATCCTGCTTTCCAGCACAGTAACTGGACTGTTCTGTATAATTTTTTTCCTAATTGCACTGAGTAGCGATGACAAAACTAGGGACTGCAGTTTGGTTCCTTGATGAAATCCATTTTGAAGCTCAAATATTGGTTCCATTTCAGCTTAATTCTTCTTTAAAGCCAAAAGTGCTTTTTCAAGCATGAACTGCGTTGAGATTTATCACAGCACTGCTGCACAAAGGCTGATGTTTCATTGGGCTTGCAGGATGGACTGAGGTTTTGATTCAGGAAGCGTATTCCTATCTCATACTGGTTTGTTGAGTTTTTTGTTTTGCTTTGTTTTGTTTTTCCCCACACAGCACAGCACTGCTTGACTGTGCTTTAGGGAAAAGAGTGAAGACTTTCTTCTCTCAGCCTCCCAACCTCACCCATCTGCCTGGGACAGGTTCTGCTCCTAGAAGGGAGAAAGTGGGACTTCTACTCACCTGATTTACCATCTAGATGGTCAGATCAGATGTGATCTTCCTCCAGATACCATCATGAATAACTGTTCTCTCAGCAAATGCCATGCTTAACCTTAGGCACATGAATTATCCCACCCCTGTTCAGCAAAATCTCATAAGCAGGTGCTCAGATCCTGAAGAAGTTGAGCCTTTGCCTGAATCAAGCATGAATATGCATAATGGTTGAACAATTTAGCTTTCAGTATAGGATTATGCAAATTGCAGATTACACGCACAAATGAATTGCCACTCCTTGATTCACAATTAATCACTTCAACCATTTCTCCATCTGCTTTTGTTCCACTTTTATCATTTCTTTCATTTCTCTAGTATATCAGTCTGTACTTTTCTGCAGGGAAACGGTTGCATTAACTCAGTCTTGTAAATAGAAAGCATCTCTTTTCCACTACAAATTCCAAACTTTTGGAAATGTGAGATCCTATTTCTCAAGGAAAAGCTTTTTCTCTGAATTTAGCAGATAAATTCCTCTCCTCTCTCTAGGTCAGGGAACTTCCCAAAGGGGGCTGGTGCAGTAGCAGAGGTGATCAAGCAGAGATACTTCAGCCCAGGCAATAGAAGAGGCTTCATGCCAAATGCAACATGCGAATAGCATTCAAAGGCAAAAAAGCTGGCTGCATCCGAAAAACGTCATTTAAACCTCGGCACGCACCTGTCAGGCCAACAGTACCTCTCTAAGATTTGAGATCTGCAGTCTCTGTAATCCAGAGAATTAGTTGATCTGTATTTCAAGTTGCAGCGCATTGAAGCTCGCTCTCCTCTTTCTCCTCACTTATCTTTGGCTGGCTTCACCTACGTGATATTTCTAATCTGCCTCGAGGAGTTCTTGCGCGTAAGTTCACTTGGCCCTTGCAGCTGAGGCTCTCAACGTTAGCTGGGAAGGTTCAGTCTTTACTAGGATGAGTCACTACTACTAATGATGGCAGGAGTGAGAGAAGAGTGGGATCTTGGCTGGCAAACGAAGGTTTGGGGAAAATAACTGAGTGCAGTTAAGGCTCAAGTGGTTCAGCAGCTGGCTCAGCACACCCATTATGGCAAAGAGGCTGCTGCTATGCTGTAACTAGCACAGTAATTTATCAGTAGGTGCCTGGTATTCAGTGCACATCTTTTCATCCATACGGAATAACTGCGCATTTGTTCAGGGATTGCTTTCTTAAAGTATGAGTTGCTTTGATTTGTTAAAGTATGGGTTGCTTTCAGTTAGCAAAATATGGGTTGCTTGGAGTTGTTAAAGTATGGGTCTTCCTGGCTGCTGTGGAAGGTGTGAGCAGTTTCTTTTGCATTTGATCAAAGAAGGAGCAGTCATGGTAGCACCAAAACTTCACAGGTCATGTTCAAGGGCTTGCACTCACACAGGCAGTGCCAACGAGCACCGTTGTCTCTTAGGATTGACACAGGGCACTCGAAGGATGGGCTCACATAGACTACTGGCTCTGCCAGCTTGTCGCAGGTGCAAATGCAGTGCAAGTTTCTATCGGAAACAGCTGCAGCTTTAACGCTCAGACAGGTCCATTTGAGGTGCTAATTTTTGTCTAGGGCCATGTTCCCCAAAGTCCTGAGTCATGTGGCACCTGTGATGGGCTCCTGTCCTACCATGGGAGCTGTTCGACTGCTGCCAGATGGGTGTCTCTACTGCACAGAGGTTTGTGACACCCAAGGCCATGCATTGCAAAGCAGTGTTGGAAAATGAGAAGTAAGGATTATGTTTTTCCTACTTAGGGGGAAGTTAAATGGCTTCTCTGCTTCCAGATGGTGAATAAGTTTTCAATAAAGCTTTCCATAAGAGCTTTCACTTTCTTTCAAAGAAAAAAAAAGAAATCAATAAATCTTTCTGGCTGCTGTCTATATTAATGGTGGGAAAAATTGTACTTATTGGTGTATCAGTTACCACAATTAACTGGCTAATGGCCTGACATACCCTTCTGTGCTCAGGAGATTTGGCTGCTGGCTACTTTCACCATTTCTGAAACATGTGAGGTGGCCTTTCCTGTAAAGGGAGGAGTTAGGATTTTACATGGACATCCCCTCCGACTCTTTGTGTTACCCCAATGAACATAGGGTACCTAAGGAAGGTCATTACTGCTGTCTTGGCTAGACTTTTGTTATTAAGAGGATAAATATCTGCAGGGTTATCTCCTTTCTCTGAAGTAATCAAACTGGTCAAGAGTGCTGAATAAAAGATAAGAAATATTCTTCCATTTTTTTAAGTGCTTTTGCATTACTACAATGCAATTGCTAAGTGCCTCAGAGACTTACGAGTTGACTGCCCTCCATCATAAAGAAGCGTTTCTATATCAGACTTGCAGATGTCAAAAGTCTTTGGAATATCTCTTGGTGAGAAGTTGCTGTAGCCCACTGTCTCCTTCTGCAACCAGGAGGCGGTCAGCCTGTTCCTGTCTCCATGACAACCAGGATTTTAGAAATCACCTCAGTGCCTGTTTCAGATGATACTTCATCCTAAACAAGATAGAGACAATGGCAGAAAATGTGCGTATCCCAGCTCAAGAGGTATGTCGACTAAAAAAACTTAAGCAAGCTGTATTGAAAGCTGTATTTCATGAGAGTGCCTTCCAAATAACTTAGACCAGGATGCCCCTGACTTGCACTTGGATAGATATCCTTGAAGGGAATTAGGGACTGCAGATGTGGAATTGCATCGCTATTTTAATACATTGTAATTCCAGACTGGAAAGTTCCACAGGATCTACAAAATCCAGATTTGCTAGATTTTCCCCATTTTCCCATTCTATAGGCACTCCATTTTCAGAATTGAAGAGTCTGATTGCTCATAGGTAAATGGTACTTATGTGCCTAAGGTGTAAAAAAAAAAAAATCTTTTCAAGATAATGCCTCCTGTTTGGTTCTGAGCCCTAACAATGTGGTGGCTGACCTTCCATATGGCTGTAGCAATCTTACAGGATGTCATGCAAATCGATTGCAGATCTGAGAAGTAAGGTCACAGACTTAGAAGTGGAAGCAGATGGATCAAAAATCCCCAAATGACGATATTGATGGCATCCCTTGTCCTGGGGCATTAGATGGCTGCAGAATCAAGGAACACCTGGAGTAGTTCCTCCAAAGTTGTAAGAGTGATAAAAGGTTGGCTGTGACTCTTGACGTGAAATGAATGGTACAGCATGAGAAGCAAAAGAGAATACTGAAAGATAAATGAAACTCAAACGTCGCCATGACTTTGAAATATGAAAATAAATTTATCTAAGGGGGTGTGTGTGTTAAAATGAATTAAACATAAAAACCCGCCAATTCATGGAAGAATTAGCAAAATGCTTTATATCCTGTCGCCATCTACTGGATTTGAGCCGCAGCAGGAGAACACGGGAGAGAGCGGATCGCGGAGGCTCTGGGGGCACCTGGGGAAAGGCGAAGACAGCTACGGAGCATGGAAGCCCCTAGGCCACCAAACCCAAGGTCATGATCACGCATACTGCAGTTTGTCAAAGAGCCGTGAACTGCTTCCCATCCCCACCATCATCCCAGGGCACAGGGAGGTGGCCACTGCACAAAAAGAAGGTGTGTGGCTGAGTTTCTCTAATGGAGGGCAGCTGTCACCCACTGGGTCTCCCCTTGCCAGGGTCACCCAAGGAGGTCTGGAGGGAGGGCGAGTTTTCATGTCAGAAGCTGGAATCTCTGCACTCATGGCTCCCAGGGGTCCACGGGCACGCTGAGTGGGACATCACGCCTCTCCCCACTGCATGTACTGGAGTTTCTACTTCTAGCAGTGAAACTGAGAAACAGGAATCAAAAGGCTTTTTGGACCAAATAGATTTTTCTCCTTTATTTTTTTGAAGTGGAAGCTAAAAGCTTTGTGCTTTGTTTGCCCCAAAACATAAGAAGAGAAGAAATACAGAGTCGTGCTCAGAAAGGAGTTGGTGGTAAGGCATTGGCTTTACCCGCAGCCCAGTACTGGAGATCCTGGATGGTTCCTCTCCTGTCTATCAGAAACAGATCCCATATTCCCCAGGAAAGCACATGAGCTGTCCTACATGATATTTGTGTGAGCAGGAATACTCTAGTCAGTCAAAATCCTTCTAATCCATTAAAATAAGCAAACAAGCACTGGAAGTCCCTTCGTGGAGAAACATTTAAACCCTCAGCTTGGAGAACGGTCTTGCTCACTTTCTTTGTCCTAGTGACCACTTATTAAATATTTCACACAGTCTGAAGCAATCTCAACAAAAGTGATTGTTCGTCTTGAAAAGCCCCTCTAGCTGATAATTAGCTCTCTAATTAGAGCTAAGCTCATTTTCAAATCTAGTCTCTACTTACTGTAAGGAAGGGATTTGCACTGGGATATCTCCCAGGCTCTGGGACGTCCTAGGGATGCTTTTCCCCACAAAAATTAATCTTTTTTCCCAAAGAAATTATTGTGGTAATTTAAGATCAGACAAAACAAAACAAAACACACCCCACCCCCCCACCCCCCCAAACCAACAACAAAAAAGATGCATCTCATGCAATTTTATCTGCCTACAAGCTAGACATCTATTTAAAATTATCATTTACTTTTCCTTTATAGATAATGGAACAAAGTAGACACTACCCAAAGATGATTCATCCCACCTATTTAAGGCATTTATCCTAAACTGGAATAAACCGCCCCGTGTGGATGCTGATCTCTTTCTGTTAGCTTCAGAAAGAGCTGTTGGTTAAACCAGACCAGAACTTCTGGCAACCGACATCAGGTTTGAAGATGCTTACAGAGAATCTTTTTTTTTTCAATTTTAGCATTCACTGAAAATATTTCAGACTGTAATTGTATCCTGATGAAAGGTTGATTATGTATGCCTGTAGTTTTAGATGAATGAATAAACTGTTGATTGGTTAAGAATAACAGTGTCCTGGTGTGAGGAAAGATGATTGAAAGTAGACCTGAAATCAACCTTGTCTTCAAATTAATAAACTAGTACTCTATAGACTAAATTGCATTCTACCTTGATACTGTCTCTAAAATGTAGCAAATCGGAACACCTAGTTTTTAGACAAAGTTTCAGCTTTTTAAAATCTAAATAAAACCATGTCTGATTTGTAAAATTTCCCTTCCTCCATCCATTGTTCTCTCCCGGGCCAGACTCCCTATTTATGCTCCTTCTTACCTTTTCTAGGCTCTGGGCCAAAGCAAAGCAATGTTTGCTTTAGATATCCACTAAATTTTCAGAATGCTGGTTTGCAGGGTCAGAAGCATCCTGGGTGCTTGGTCTCCACAGAGACAAACCTTGCATTTTGTCAATGTCCACGGAGCTGTGTACACTTACACAGATCTGAATTAATCCTGAGAAAAATTCAGTCTTAATATATATCCATTTACCAAGAATTCACTTTACTGGGAATCCGTCCTTTTCCTAAGAATATAGTTTTTTACCACTGATGGGTAAAGGATTATCACTATATTGTCTGGATGTGTGACCAGACCATCTGTCTGGTCATTTCTCTTTTAATGGCTTGGGTCAAATATTCAATTTATTTGTGAATAGGAGAATGAGTACACATTAGGGCCGCAAAAATGATCCAAGGGCTGGAGCCCCTCTGCTGCGGGGCCAGGCTGGGGGAGCTGGGGGTGCTCAGCCTGGAGAGGAGGGGGCTGCGGGGAGACCTGAGTGCAGCCTGGCAGTGCTGAGAGGGGGCCATAGGAAGGGTGGGAGAATCTTTTTAGCAAGGCCTGTTGTGACAGGACAAGGAGTAATGGATTTAAACTAAAGGAGTGGAGATTTAGACTGGATATAAGGAAGAAATGTTTTACACTGAGGGTGGTCAAGCACTGGCACAGGTTGCCCAGAGAGGCGGTCGATGCCCCATCCCTGGAAACATTCCTGGCCAGGTTGGACGGGGCTCTGAGCACCCTGGGCTGGTTGGAGATGTCCTTGCTCCCTGCAGGGGGTTGGGCTGGGTGGCCTCTAAAGGTCCCTTCCCACCCAAAGCATTGCGTGATTCTGTGATTCTATGATACACAGACTCAATTATTATCTTGTCCTTCAGATGCGCCTGGGCTGGCTCTTCTATTGCCAGGCCAGCCTGCGGGGCAGGAGGCGGCCACACCGCCAAGGCTTTGCTGAAAGCCACTGCTACAATAGCGGGGTCTCCTTCTGCCTCCCAAGCGTCCCTTCAGGCTGAGAACGGCGTTCGGAGATGCAGGCTATTCCAAGCGACAGCGCTGGGGAAGATAATCTAAAAACGACAGGTTCATTCAGCCTAAATATATAATTAAGTCCTCAAGGGATCTTCTGATTTTGATTGATTAAAGGCACTGTCACTTTTATGGGTCTCCATCGTAGGGTAGCTATGGAAACATTTGAAAAAAAGGGTCCTGGTGAATGGGTGCGCTCTGTAAGGTAATTTTCTGCATAAAGCAGAGATTGCCTCACATTCAGGGATCTGTCTTTTGTGGGGGATGGTTTTATGTACCCAGGTATACAGGAGTGAAACCTCATGGGTTAAGGGGTGAGCTGGATGCTGATTTGGGGGATCCTGAATCCTCCTGCTGCATCAGCACCAGCACTGGGTGAGACAGCAGAAGTTTGCCCCTCTGCCGTTCTGCCCTCCCTAAAGGGGACTGCAAAAAAAAAAAAAGTGTAAATATTGCAAGACGTTTAGGGTTTTGAGGCACAAAGAAGGTGCCATGCACCAGCTGCCTGGCAGTATGTGTCCATGCAGATTTAATATGAATGAGTGTGCAATAGCTTATCCCTGAGTGAAAACATTTATATCATATATGAATGGGGGAAAATGGGGGACTACACATACGATACAAAGCCTGGATTAAAATCACTGATATAACATTCTCCTTAATCCTCTGTCTGAAATGCTGACCTGCCCCTTTGATATCTTTTTACCTTGTTAAATGTTTGCAAGCCTTTCCCTCCAGGGGCTCAGAGGTCAGGACCCATGTCCATGCCCCTGTAACAACTGTGCTAACATGAAGGGTGGGGAGTATGAGAAAGGTAGACATGAACATTCTCCTACTATTAAGATATTTCTTGAAAAGGTCATTCAAACACTAACCCTGAAATTATAGCCATCCCCAGATCTCAGAAGGAGCTTTTTACAGAAGAGGAATAAACCCAGTGGACGAAGGATTTTCATCATTGAAAATCAGATGTGGTTTCTCTTCTGACCCTAGAATGGCCTAAGTATCAAACATGTTTTGTGACCTGAAAGCAAAAAAGTTGCTTGAAAAATAGATATTGGAAAAAGGCAGATAGTCACACCAGCATGTATTCATACAAAATTAAGGCTGTTGAGGTAAGAAGCAGTTTTGCCTTTGGTTTTTTATTTCATCAGAAGAAGGTCCCATAATGATTATCCCATAATCCTCTAAATTATACTGCATAATAGGGCATTGTGAGAATGAAGGCAAGCAGAGCAGCTACACTTACCCTGGAAAAGGTTATCACTCTCACTGTTCTGCCTTTATGACTATTTTGATATTTGCAATTAGAAACTCAGCACTGATTATGTCCTATGCACCAACTAGTAAATGTCAAGGTCTGATCTGGGAATTGAACATGTACTTAAGTACTTTATTTTTAAAAAAAATTTTCCTTTACATTGGAGCCTAAATCTTTGCTTTTGTAAACAACCACAGCCCTGCTCTAACTAAACACTTAAGCTTCTGCTTTTGCTTAACTACAGAAAGAGTCCCACTGAAGTCCTTTCAAGTTAAGCACTGATTGAATCAAGACGTAGACCACTGAATTAATGGCACATCCCACCAGATGTGAATGCTGTTGCACACAACATTTGCTTCTGCTTTCAACCTCTTTGTATGGCTAACTCCACTGACACTTTTGCATCGATGAGCTTGCTGGTCTACCCAACGAGACTGCCTGCCTGAAGTCAAGGCTGCTGTCAGCATATCTCGTCCAATTCAGAAAAATTGTTCTTAACCTGCATTTAGCTTTGAAAATTATGCTTCTAGTTCAGACATGAATACCTCAAATCTTCTCTTTTTTCCCTCCTTATCAAAAGGTTTATTAAAAAATAAAACCCAACCCAACTTTATTCTTCCCCACAAACCTTGACTTGTTACTAAACATTATCGAGATGAATTATAGTGGAGGCCACAATTAACTCTGTAACTGTTAAATGTGGAATATGAAAGGAGGTTTTTGAAGACCTTCATGAAATCCAGGGTGGACTCTTCAGTATGATATGGCAACACATAGCAAGGTCATCAGCAATGGGGGGGAACATGGTAGGAATCCATTAATGCATCACTTGAGATACAGTGATGCCAGAAAGCAGACAGAGGTGCAATCTATAACATGAAAATCCCAATTGCTGGGCCAGAGCAATCTGCCTCCAGTCTACCAAGGACTGTACTAAAGTTACCAGAAGCTGCTGATCTCTCTCTTTGTCCATCCAGGAGTTAATCCTTCCACATTGAAGCTGGGCAATACCATCCCTTTTCCATGGAGTGGAGGCACTGCATGAAATCCCCATTCTCTGGTGTTTACATGACCGGCTCCATCAGTTTGACAGTCAGGTAGGTTTGTTTCCCCACTGATTCTTCTGTCTCCAAATTATTGGCTCTGACATTAAAATGGATTTAGTATAGTCTGAGGCCTGAATTTTCAAAGCCCTTTGTCTTCCATGAGGTGGAACTCCCTTTCTGGTAACGAGTCTTTTAGAAGTCCTTATGGCTGCGGTTATGCAAGATCACCTGTTTTAAATTATGTGCTGAATGCCTCCTACAAGCATTGTGGTTTTATTAGAGATTCCTTTGCTCTTTTCACTTCTCTCTTCCTCCCTGAATCCCCTCCCTTTCCCCCCTGTACCTGTCTTATTTCACACATTTTTAAACACTGTTAAATATTGCCTGTTTAGGGTTCTCGCCTGCTGCTGTCTCCATGCACTGCGGCTGCTTTGCGGTGCCTGGCACCCAGACGGGGCTGTGGGAGGCACTGGGTCACCAATCTTGGGTGGTCAAGCATTGGAACAGGCTGCCCAGAGAGGTGGTGGAGTCCCCATCCCTGGAAGTGTTCAAAAAACGGGCAGAGGTGGCACTTTGGGACATGGTTTAGTCTAGTCTACCCTTGATTGGCTTAGAGTAGACTTGGTAGTGTAGGTTAATGGTTGGAGTGGATGATCTTACAGGTCTTTTCCAACCTAAACCATTCTATGATTCTATGATTCTATCTACATCTGGCCCCACAGCTGTGGTGGGACCTGACAGACATTGTTTGCTGTGAGTCCCTCCCATGACCTCCCAAGGACCGGGATACACGTCCCCTGCAACCTGTGCTCGGGGAGGGGTGTTAGACACCTTGCCCCAGAGCCCAGCAGAAGTGGGGAGCCCTGCTGAGGAACCAGCTGGGTGGCTGTTGACAGTAGATGAAGCATTGTACACAGTCCTCGTGGCAGTCCAGCAGATCCCAAGTCCTGGAGGGCCCCATGGCCTGCTGTGCAGCTATTGGGACAGTGAGGACAGGGATGGGATGGGATGGGATGGGATGGGATGGGATGGGATGGGATGGGATGGGATGGGATGGGAAGGGATGGGAAGGGATGGGAAAGGAAGGGATGGGAAGGGATGGGAGGAGATGGGACAACATGGCATGGCATGGCATGGCATGGATGCTTTGGATGTATGAGATGTTAGTGAAGGCTGCCAGCAGGAGAAGCATGTGTGTATGCAGAGGAGGAAGGGGAAGGAGGTGCTGACAACCCCATGTCTGTGGCATGAGGAGAGGGAAGATTTATAGGTATTCCTGCACTTGTTATTTAAATGTTTTTCACTTGGCTATGAGCAGTGTGAAATGCTCTGGCAGGACATCTTTGCCCTGATGGAGATGTTTCTTACATACGTGTGCAGGCACATAGACGTTTGTGGGTGTGGGATTTTCAGAGAGCGCCAGTCTTTGGCTCATTATTTTTCTTTATATTTCTCCTCCTTCCTCCCCACTATCCTGAACTGGACTCTTTTAGAGGCACACTTGGTGCTCTGCACCATGCTGCGGCAAGAGGGATATCAAATATTTAATAGAATTTCAGGTGTTTCTCCCACATTATCAGGCATGAAAAGATGTTTTGTCACTTGAAAAATGCCAGCAGTGTGACATGTCCTTCCTGTTTGAGGTCTCTTCTGGCAAGGGAGTTGACTCTTATAACAAGGGGCAGAAGGCTGCCTGGAAGGATCATATCATATATTAGTTATTTATTAGCTCTCAGAAGATATAAGTTTTAAATAATGTACAAATTTGCCTTGCAAGTCTGATAACATATGCATAGGCTCTCAAAAAGTTATTTAAAAATGTTTTGGACTCCCAACAGTAACTGGCAAACAATTTTTAAATCTCCCTGGCATGACTTTCGTCAATCAGATGTAGATGTAAAGAATTAAGACACTTCTCCAATGAACCATAATCATAATAAACACCATGTAGATTTGCCTGTTCTCTCTCTGTCTTTGCCATCTCTGTGTAATGCATGGTTGGTCTGCAAGGCATGCGTTTTACACAGAGTTTCAATAAGAGGAGATTATGTTGGGTGTAAGGACCAGACTGACTCTAATCCCTGGCATTCTTTCTTTCCCCACTTGTCTAAAACAGGTGAAATTGCGATCTGTTGAAATCAGAGGAAAGTCACATTTCCTCACTCAGTCCAGCATTTAATTCCAGGGCAAAGAAACCGAGTTACATGAAGGGAAAACTGCAAATAAAAACCAAATAGAAAATATCAAATGATGGTGTCAGCAGAATATGTCTGGAAATACAAGCATGCAGCAGGAGAGGCTTTTCCGTATTGCTGCATCCTGCTCTACAGTCTGCAAATTCACAACATTGATAAATGGGAGAGAGCCCTACAGAAGACTTGAATATGTATCTCTGGCTGAAAAATCACGGAGTTAAACCTGTTTCAGTGAAAAATAGTAAAAGAAATGGATCCTCTACAAGTAGAACAAAAGGTACTAATGGTCTACTCAATCCAAAAACTAAAGGTGTGAGGCACTCCAGTGGATACAGCTCAGAGCTAGAGAAAATTTCAGGCTAGAAATAAGGCTAACACTGTTAATAATGAAGGTAATTAACCACTGGAGCAGCCCCTCAGAGGATGTTGTGGTTTCTCTGTCGCTGGCAATTTTAAATCAGGACTGGATAATTATTTTGTAAATGCTGTGCTTTAATTCAAAATGGAATTACTGCAGGGAAGTCCTGCAGCCTGTGTTACACAAAAGCTGAGACTGTACGGTCCCAGTGGCCCCTTTGGCTCTGCATCAGTGATCTGGGGGAAGCTGAACACGGACGTAGGGTGAAATCTCACATCTTTCTGTTTGTCCCAGCACTACACCTTTGGCTTTATTTAGCAGAGCCACTTCTTCCCCCCACTTCTGCCAAAGAAACTTACGCTTGTGTTAAAAATTATTGGACCAACCGCATAATTTCTTTATTTTTCACCACATTCAGAGCTTCTGTAACAACATAACTTTTATTCCAAAGGAACAGAATTAGACTTCTAATGATAGAGAATCCCTGCAGAATGCTGCATAACTTAATTTAATTTTAGGTCTGGCTTTTCTCCCTGTACATAACAAGATTTTTCTGTCAGTCAGATTGTCATATCTGTAAGAGGATAAGAACAACACCCTTTCTTAGAAATGTTGAGGGAATAATAGAAAAAAGGATTGAAGGGACCTCAAGAAATCATGTGGCCACTCCCTTTAGACCTTACTGCCTACGCAGACCCAGACAGGGGGAAGTATGGCTTTTGGCACCCACGATTCCAGTCTCAAACTGGAAATAAAATGCATACTGTTCCAACTGGGACATCCAGGAGGTGATGGCAACTGCTCAGCTGGTTATGCTTTGGGTGCTTTCTGTGTAGGAGCCAAGCAGCCACAAGAGCACTCTTCATTGAATGTAACTCCATCAGCCCCAGCAAGCTGTTCTGGCAGATAGAGAAATGCTGCAAGAAAAGCTTGGCTACACTCACTCCCCTGCAGCCAAATGCAAAGGAAAATTTTAGGCCAAAAACTTTCACCCGAGAAATGAGGCATTCTCCCTCACTACCAAGACATTTAAAGGAGAAATCTCATTTTGTAAAGTTCAAATCTCCCAGGAACCCCTGATGATCAGCTCTCCTAATTAAATTTTGTGGGTTAAAAGACTAACCAGGAAGCTTCTGGCCTTAGACCAAAAACTCATGTGGAAAATAATGGGTATGAGGAACAGCAAAACCAAATAAAGCCTTTTGCCTATGGAGTGTGGCAAGTTCATGCCCAAACATCTGGTTTTGGGATATGCATTTAAAGTTTCTTTTGGTCCCTCACTTTCCCCCTTGCTCTACCCCAGGAGACAGAAGGCAATGTCGAAGCTTTGCTCTAACTGTCCCTGTATAAGCTATAGTGGCTGTGATAGAGGACTATGCATCACTGTCCTTGTACAGAGGCTGCTTCCAGTCAGACCCTCATGAATCATGACTGAGACCAGACCAAGGGTCACAGTTTCCTAAACAATGATTTAAATTGATTTTGGTCTCTTAACTCAAGCATACAGTCCAAAAAAACCACCCTGTGCATCTTAAACTCACCTGGGATACCTGTTTGCACTTGGAAAACTCTTCAGCTACAGCAAATCTGCTTTGGTGCATTACCCAAATGGCCACAGCCTGAGCCTGGAAGAACCAGAAACATAGCAGAATGGCCCAAATCCCATGTGTTGAAATAGTGCCACAGTGCAGGAAAGAAAGCAAGGTTCGTGGGAGAGAAAGAGGAGAGGGAGAAGCCAAAGAGCAGTCAGAGTAATGCTGTAGCTATAGGTCTAGGGACAAGGACACCTGGACTCTGGGTCCTGCTTCCTTCAGCATTTCTGAATTTTATGCAATGATTATTTAATGTAATTTATGTAAATGAAGGAGGGTTAGGAACAAGAACTCAGTTTCAGAGTCAGCATCCCTGTAGCATCTACACAGCAGGAGGCAGAGAAGGTCTTCCACCCAAATTCATCTGAAGCTTAGTGACTGTCTTGTGGGAGGAGTGTGGGGAAGGGAAAGGAAAGCTGGTATCTCATGGCTCACAAAGACATTATACTAGGTCTCTTGATTTCTTGGGTGAGAGCCTTTATCATTAGGCTGCTTTATATAAACTCTCAAAGACACCAGCCACTGTTTTTTTCCAGACCTGAACTTCACCTCTGTCATATTAGAGTAGGTCCTCTTTGCTGGCTTTAGGTACTTTTGGCTTCTTTTTTTTTTTTGGGGGGGGGGGGCGGGCGGAAGAAGGGCATAAGATAATATTTTGAAGAAACAGCCTCCCATGAGCTTTCTCACATGGAAACTTTGGGGCTAAAACCATGCAAATATCCTGGGCAGAGGAGTCCACTGGTGCAATGTGGGACCTCAGCAGCACAAAGCACCATGTATGTCCGAAGTGCTGTGCACAGCTTCCAGAAGCAATTCCAGTGCTGACCACATTTGAAGTGGTTGAACTCTTGTGGCTTGAGGTTGCCATTCAGACTCTTTTCACGTCTTACATACCTAAGTACTGTTTTAGGGTACTAACAAGTATATTCATAGATGTCTCCATTACATTTCCCTTTTTCCTGTGGATGGCTCTTGCTAGCAATCCTCATGCTTTGCATTACTCTTCTAAACTTATTTGTGAGGCATTTAGGCCAAACCTGACAATTCCAATCAATAAACAGGTCCAAACATTACCTGTTGGTGATAATTGTTTGCCTACAACCACCTTTTCCATTTCACCCATCCCTTTTCTCCAGTTAGCTTGACTGTCTGTACCAGAATTCAACTCTGATTTGATTGCTTATGTTCTTCCTGAAGGAATCCGTATGGGCCATCCATTTGACTGGACTGGGATTGCACCAGATGTAGATATGGTTTGTATTGAATCTGAATTCTACAGAAACCACTGTTAACTTTTCATTTAATTTAAAGACCAAATTAGCCTCCTTCCCTTGGTTGGGTTCTCCATCGTGCCGTGACCTTTTTGGACAATCTGGAAGAAAGATGGGAAAAAACAAAAGGTCAACATAATTTGAAAAGACCTTACAAAATACAGAGGGCCTGGCAGAATTGTTAGCTTTTGCTATATATCTTTATTCTTCTTTCAGGGTTAGCTTTAGACTCTGTACTTTGAATCAGAGAGGGATAAGTTTGTGTTTAGGGACAGAGCTGAATGCCAGAATGAATGCCGGAGCATGTTCAGAGAATTTCACACATGTACAGAAACAGGTTTTGGTATGCTGCCTTAGCGTGTAGCCCTCGGTGATTATACCTAACCATGTGAAGGATGGTGGAAAAGGAGACGTGACAGTCGCAACTGGAAATGGAGCCATGTGGGAACTGCCTCTGCGCAGGCTACCTCGACGGAGGCACTTGGGCACTGTGGCCAGTCCTTGTAGGCATCCAGACCACAAGGGCTGACTGGTGTCCATCTAATCTTCATAAATCAGCTAGCTGATAGCATGAATTGTTGGAAGACTTCAGCTCACAGTGAGTTCCCAAGAAAATTAGATTCGCCCAGCTTGAAGGTGAGAATCCAGAACTATGCAGACTCCAGAGAGTGTTTGGGAGCTGGAACTACAAAGCCAGCAAAACTGGCTATCTTGTGCCAGCATGTTTTCCTCAGCTGGGGATATTTTTTGCAAATCACATGAATTTTATACATATTTTATACAAATTATACATATTTTATACAAATTATCTCTGTGACTAGAAAGTGAAATATTAACAAGGCATTGCCAATAGAGGTGCAGCGGCATAAGAACATTGGTCTTAGTTTTTTACTCCATGATTGACCAAGTCTGGGCTTGGAAGGAAAATGAGACCTAGAGTGGAGGGGTTTCCAATAAGAAATGCAAAAACAGTTTGATAAATAGACATTGGAGATGATGCAATGTCCCAGTGATATGGTGACAGTGGTCACAAGCGGTGAATCATAAAGATTCTTATAGGGATACCTGTCCAACCAGAATAATGAAAAAGAAAACGTAACTGATACCAGATTTGAGAGAAAAAAAACGTGGCTCTTCAGTCCATTCACGACAAAATCCTGTGATGGTATCTATGCACTCTAATCATAGACCGGAATTCCATTGTCTTGGGCTTGGTACAAAATAATAATAATGCAAGTCTTTACCCTAAATTGTTCATAGCACAAGAACAGCTGGTATTTACTAGTGTAAATCCCTCTTCATTTTTAAGGCTCACAAATCCTTTCTTCCCTGCAAACTCACTACTATAGGGATAGCAAATGCCCCTCTATTTTTGCTTTTTTGCTTCTACATTTTATGTAATGTATCTCAAGGATTTTTGTCGTGCTAACAAAGTCTGGATAGCAGTTCTAGCAAAATACACTGGACTTTGTTTCCCAAACAACATCTGAGAAAGATAAGATAGTGCCATGATTGTAAATTACGTGTTTAGGGATTAGCTGCTGAGTGTGGAATCTCCAATTCTCTCCCTATTATGGTAGTGCAAGATAAGGCCCAGATTTTGCACCTCTGCTAATTTCTTTTCACTTACCATAACCATGCAAGAAGAGATAACCTTTATTTTGTTATCAGCTATCAGCTGCTATGTCACATAGATGCAATCTTCTCGATTAACATGTACCACAGTAAAAAGAACAGGGGACCATAGACCCATCTAGAAAGGTGAAGAGAACATTTCTGAGACCATGCAGCAAGGAGGAGAGGGTTTCAAATGATGCAATCACTGTGTTAAGGAATGGCCATTTTGATCCTAGCTTAGCTATGCCTGTGATTGATTGCGCTTAGCTGAAGGTTGGGGATTGGAAAGGGCCAATGGAAGGGTCTGAAGGTGGTTATGGACATCGTCTAAAGGAAAGCTGTGAAGCTTTGAAGAGGCTAGTGCTGGAAGTAGAAAGGTTAAGGAGGCTGGGACTCCACCAGCTTGTTAGGAGACAATAATGATGTAACCATCCCTGCAGAGAGGACTTCTTACAAAAGCTTCTTCGGCAGAATGGCTAATGAGGCCTCATCCTGCGGGGAGATGGGCTCTGCGATGTGAATGAATCATGGATGCTGGGATGGGATGGGGAGATGACTCATTTAAAGGGATTCAAAAACATGTGCTGGCCACAGCAAGAATGAGTTGATTCCTCAGCAGTGAGCCTTGTCAACGGGCTGGCCGAGGGCCAGCAGAGAGGGAAGCTCTCACCAGAAGGAAGCTGTCACCTGCAAAGGAAGCCTTATTGCAGCAGTAACGCTAAGCCAGGAGCTCGTAAGATTTGACTGCAGAGATAAACAAGGTATGGAAAAATGGGGTTTTAGATAAAGAGGACTGATGAATAATTCCAGCAGTTACAGGTTTATATCCTGAGGGTGATAGGTGCTGTGTACCTGGGGACAGAAGGAAACCTGGGATGAAGCATGCAGCTTACCTGCAAGACGAATACCCACATGCACGTGGACGAGAGCAAGATAGGAGTATAAAAAGCAAATACTAAAGGAGACACTTCACTTTTTAACAACCCACTCAGCCTTGTGATCTGTCCATTTCTTATGGCTGGCACTACCCTGTCATGGTAGACCGATGGTCCATATTCCTGGCAACACCCACGAGCCAGAAGCTGAAGGTACATTCTGCTTAATGTACTTGACATTATGTTTATACAATGGGTCACACTGGGCTGCCAGATTTTAAATGCTGAAACTGGTGACGGTCCCAGAAAGATAAATTGATATGTATACTGAATGAGATGTGGGAGGCCGGCTGTTCAAGTGATATTGTGTCTCCATGCACATACAGCAGGCGGATGAATTTAGGTTTGGATCTACAGCGAGTACATCTAGTATCATTATGTGCGCATTAGTCATTTTTCCAGACATCTGGCAGCCGAGGATTGCTGGGCGTCTAGAAAAACATCTAGGTGTTGTTATCCAGGAAAAACCATGCTACCTGTGCATTTCTGTAACGTGGATTTTGGTCAAATATTCCATCATGCTCATGTTATGCATGATAAATGGTGGCTCTGGGGCCCCAGGGTACTAGGGCAAAACCACTTCTCCCATCTTGGATTGCAGCACAAAAGAGAAAATGCCTCCTTTACAGTCAAGGTCAGCTATAATGTAACGCAGCCTGAGAACCTGCAGGACAGAAACCGGCTTCCCTGTGGGCTGCAGAAAAACTTGGGAGCTTGTCACGATCTGAGCTGCAGTGAGATTATTAACTCAGACTGGTACCTCAATGTCCACCATAGAGATACGTTTGACTGCAATGAAAACTTGCCTTCAGTGGTGCAAAGGTAAGGTAAAGGCTCTTTTTACCTAGCAGCAATTTTCAGCCTTTTTCTTACTGTGTTGAATGACCGAGAAGCTTCTGGTGGTGGCACAGGTCCTTTTAGAAACTGCGCTTGCACAGATTGTGCAGAAACTTGCTCATGCTGCCTTCCCTTAACCATTTTTCCCAAAGCACTCGGGAGCAGGTATTCTTGGAGAAGAGGCTGAAAACCAGTGCTTGAGGTTCAGCAATTTATTACCAACTCCTGCCCCATAAAGGTAACAAAAGCTGGCACAAAAGACACAACAACAGTTGCTAAATGACAAGATGGAGCAGCCCACACGGAGCATGGAGGGAGAAGCACAGATGGCAGAGAAGGGCTTGCAGGAGACTGCAGGAATGCGGTCAGAATACAAATCCCATTGAAGCATTTCAGTAAATAATTTGGCTAATAAAAAAGCAGTTTAGTTTTAGAGTCCTGGAAGTCTCTTTGTGTTACTACCCCACACACTGAACATGAAACTGGGAGAGATTATGGCTCTGTCCTGCAGGGTAAGAATAAACAAAGGATTTAAAAATAAATCCTTATTATAATCTGAGAGATAAAGCCAGCTCGTCTGGAGGAAGAGCCAGGTGGAATAAATAGTTTCTTCATAATTCACAGAGAACCAGGTATATTTGCTGCTTTGTGAATGAAGCAAACACTGCTCTGTTTCTACCATGGGTTTTACTGCTTGAAAGCAAGAGAGCAAGAGGGAAAGCAGGAGGGTGGAAGGAAGGAAGGAAGGAAGGAAGGAAGGAAGGAAGGAAGGAAGGAAGGAAGGAAGGAAGGGAGGGAGGGAGGGAGGGAGGGACTGAGGAAGGAGGGAAGGAAGGAGGGAAGGAAGGAAGGAAGGAAGGGAGGGAGGGAGGGAGGGACTGAGGAAGGAAGGAAGGAAGGAAGGAAGGAAGGAAGGAAGGAAGGAAGGAAGGAAGGAAGGAAGGGAGGGAGGGAGGGAGGGACTGAGGAAGGAAGGAAGGAAGGAAGGAAGGAAGGAAGGAAGGAAGGAAGGGAGGGACTGAGGAAGGAAGGAAGGAAGGAAGGAAGGAAGGGAGGGACTGAGGAAGGAAGGAAGGAAGGAAGGAAGGAAGGAAGGAAGGAAGGAAGGAAGGAAGGAAGGAAGGAAGGAAGGAAGGAAGGAAGGAAGGAAGGGCAGACAAATGGATGGACAGACTTGCCATGGTGCTCACCAATGCAGAAGCTGCATTCCCTGTGCTTGCTTAGGTTGCTCAGCCTTTCATGACTCTGACTCTGCCGGCAGCACATTAAAAATGGAAAGGAGATGAAGAACAAACTCAAGAAAAAATGATTGGGGTGATGAACTTTTCAGAAAGTCACATATAGGCTAATGCATGGCCTGATTCAACCCTCTCTGCTCACTGGAGGAGCGACCATCTATAGACATCCCACCAGCTACAGAGGCTGTTGTGGCTGCTTGGAAAATATCCAGTGAAATGTTTGGGAGTCAGAAAGTCTCTGTTCATCGAAAAGCATTACATGGAAATTTGTCACATATTAAAAGAAAACCCTGTGGTTTGAAAAAGGAA
This sequence comes from Pelecanus crispus, assembly GCF_030463565.1. NCBI lineage: Eukaryota > Metazoa > Chordata > Aves > Pelecaniformes > Pelecanidae > Pelecanus > Pelecanus crispus. The sequence goes on from NC_134648.1 coordinate 72,736,130, forward strand.
TGGGGGGAGGAAGAAAAGTGTTTTGAAAAGGTCAGAACAATCCAGCAAATTTTTTTTTTTTTTAAAGGGAGCTCTTAGACTGGCAGTTTTGAAAGGACTTCTCATTTTTCTACTTTTAGAAGAAATTAAAAAGGAAAAATGGGATGGAACAAGCAGTACTAAGTATGTCAATTGACCTGAACTGCAACTGGAGAACGGGATGTTTTGAACACAGTGCTAACGGATGGGATTGAACTGCAAAATTTGGATGTCTCCTCACAAACATGCAAAAGATTGTAAGATAGGACCAAATGAAAACATTATTTTCTCATGAATTAATTTATCCTATATAGTGGTAACTGCTGTTGAACAACCCTGTTACTATGTGATGAAGGTTTCTTCTTTTTTTCTGGAGCAGACTCTCAGAATTTCATTTACATTTAAAATTAATTTACAGCTTCTCATAGAGATTTTTTTAAGTTAGAAATAACTCGTTGAAACAGAATGAAAATTCCACTTGGACAGAAATTTTCTAGCTTTTCAATGAAAAATGAAGCCTTTATTGGTAAAAGCATTTAGTTTGGAAAGAATGTTTGGAAAACTGAAGGATGTGACAAAAAATTGAGAGACTTTCATAAGCAGAGACATTTTAGCTGGCATTTTTTTACATTTTCATTAGTATTGTGAAAATAAAAAAATGCTTTCAGAATTTACTTTCTCAGATTAGAAGTCAAAGAGAAATGTCAAAGAAGCCGAAGAGAAATGACATATAATTGCACATAGTTGAAATGAAAAATCCATTTCTTCCCACTTTCAGGTGAACCTCCCAGACACATCTCAAATTCTCTGATTTTTCCCCTCCTTTGTGCCTTCCTTTAAAGGGGGCTGAAGACAGCTTCCCTCCCTCCCACCCCACGTAGCGCTGTAGCCGCAGGACAAGGTGCTCACCAAGGTCCACAGTGACTGGAGGTGAGCTCTGCAAGACAAGCTGCCGTATAAGAACGGCATTTTAGGACCCAAAACACTGGAACCCAGATATAAGGGAACAAAGCAAGAGGAAGACATACAATGAATGTCTAAACTGTGGTGAAGATCTCAATCTGAGTTTTTTCTTACTGGATTTAGCACAATCCAGCCACAGAAACCCAGGAGAAGAGGTGCCCTGGATTCCACGTCCCATTGGCATGGCCCTCACCTCCTTCCCAGCAAAGCAGAGGGACTGTGGTCCCCACGGTTGGGGCTTGCTTCCCCCATGGGCTTACGGCCCCAGAAGGCATCTGAGACATGACTGCGCTCAACTCCAGGCTCTTGGTTGCGTTTTGGCAGGGAGCGTCAAGTGCTGGCAGCATTGAGGCCAAAAAGTCTCTACCCGGGAAAGAGAACAAAGCTTTCAGCAGGTTTGGTTGCCAGAGCCCTACTGCAGCAGTGTGGGTTTGCACACAAGGTCAGAGGGAATTTATAAACCAGGTCGCTTTATTTATTGGAGTGGCAATGAAACGCCTAAAATTTATAGCCTGACAGGCAAGCTGAGGAAATAGGACACTGTTAGGAAGACAAGATGAAAATTAACCTGAAGGCCTGTCTGCATGATAAGAGTGTCCCAAATGCTTCAGAGACTCTGCAGGAGTTGCAGAAAACATTTTGCACATCCTGGCCACTGGTGCCCATCCGTATGGAGACGAGTGTCCCCTGCGGGACGCGTCCAGAGAGCTGTGCCAGTCCATGCTGGTGGGGAATGTGACCGGAGGGTCTCGATATAAATACATTGATTCTCATATGCTGTCAATAAGTATCACAAAGAAGAGCCATAATGGTGTTAACCTTCTTCTTACATCTAGGAAGGCAGGTTTTTTAGAAGCTCTCAATACTGTGTTGGTTCCAGAGTCAACTTAAGTTACTCTTAAACTTAAATTACACTTGAAAAATCCACTACAGGATTTAAAACCAGAAATGTTTTGCAAGAACCCAACTGAAAACATGCCTCAACTGCATTAACAAGAGCTGTGCAAAGGACTCTGGCTTCTGCTCAGACCAGCGTCTGATTGGCAATGCTGCACAAGCAACGACCTCCTTCTTGTCCGACGATATAAATAGAGCAACTTCTCCACAGAATGAATGCTAAATATTTACCTTCCTAAAATAGTGACTGCATAAAAGGAAAGGCCCAGGCTAGATACCAAAATGCTCAGCATGGATCAATGTAAGCAATTCACTGTGATCAGCTGAGAGGTGTAACAAATCCGTGGTGAGCCGCGTTTAACATGCGTGCAGGAATCCTGCTGGGGCATAATGTGCAAATTCTGATCTTCACGTTTGCAATTAAGTGGAAGAGAAAATACAATAGTTGTTATGGACTGCAGTTCAGACTTTTATGGACGGTGACAGCTTTGGCCTGTCACTCAGCTGCTAACAATAACTGCTCTGAGATAGTGACGAGAAAAATAACCGATAAATCTGAGGGCTGAATTTATTAATTATTGCACTGGACATGCATGTTTTTATTCTGTGATGATGAAGAGTAAAATGCAGCAAATTTGACGTTCAGTGAGCATTCATGTTTATAACTCATTTAAAGGACAGAGGAAAGGTGGGAGAGTCCTTACTCTTAAACTCCTCCCGTGATTTTGTATATTTGCTGTACTTAAAGATGTGGCGTTCTGCGCTTGCTCAAAGTTGCTCAGGCTGCCTCTGCCGGAGGTTATCTGCAATTTCAGAGAGGCAGAGCGGGGACAGAGCAACACGCATCCTCACCTCCTGCAGCCTCGTGTTGTCTTGTGTGCCCCTTCTCTCCCAGCAGCAACCCGGCTAGCACCCCGTGCCTCGGACCCCTTTGCCTCCGCTCTTCTTTGCTGCACTTCCTGGCCACTGCATTTTTAGGAGGCTTTGAAAATGACTGATCACTGAGTTTGGGGGTCAGGAGGAAAATTTTCCTTTGGGCTCTACAGCCTTTTCATGCTACTCTTGCGTCAGCAGGAGGTCATAATTAAAATAAATCTATTATTTACTAGTTTGCAAGATGAGCGAGCTCTCACTGCTTACACCTAGACCACAGTGTTCAGGACTGCGTTGCGTACTGGAAGGAGTCAGACCTATGAGATCTTCAACCAGGAGCCATCGTCCCTCGGAGGAGGGGAGAGGAGAAGATTCAGAGGCTGAGCAAACTCCTACGAGCGGGCTGCGGAGAGTCTGGCTGAGGGTTAGGTGGTAAGAGCCCTTTTGCCACTGATAAATCATTTCAACAAAGTGGCAGCCTATCATCAGCTACAAGTGGAATGAGAGCTTGGGAGCTGCGCCAAAGCATCCTGGATATTTTTCAATTTTAGTTTGCTTCTGTGTTTTTTTTTTTAGTTAGAAGGATGCTTTTGAATTAATAACCTAACAGGGATTTTTTTTCTTCCTTCAGCAGATGTCTAGAACGGAAGAAGACATATAGGAGAGGATGGAGAGCATGCATATAAAAGGAAGAGACTGATTTTGTTTGATAATTTCTCAAACATCCATCTCTCTCTGTGAAACTGTTGTAAAGTAATGCGTATATTGATTAGCACCAACCCTGGCAAGGCCTTGGTTTGGGAGGATGACAAATAAACAAGACGTTTGACTTGCCAAATTATTTTCTGAAATAAAAGAAATAGTCAGTTTTGTTTGTCTTTTGTGGTGATTCGATGGCGCTGAGGGTTTTGTATTAACCGATGGCATGCTCAGTTCTTCAAGCATCCACATTTTACCGCATCATTCCTCTGATGCAATTTCTCCGGTGGCGCAGCTATAGATACAGACTCCCAAAGGGGAAACCTGTGTTAACATTTATCTCGGTGACCCATTTTCAGCAGCATGGGAGCTGCAGGCCTGATGTCTCAACAGTGCTCTGCCCTGGATCTCTTATAGCCTCTGAAAATCTCCCCTGTAAAATCCCCAAGAAGCCAAAAAGGAATCACGGTTCGCAAAGCTTGCCGTTCATGTAACCGACAGAAACATTTCACTAAAAAACAGTTTGCTTTCAGGAGTTTTCTACAGACAAGCAGCATCTTTCTCCCAGAAGGATTTTTCTCTTGCAAGGCTTTTACCTAAACACTCACTTGCTGCAGGTATTTTGTCTTAGAATAGGCACACACCAGAAACAGTTACATCATGTGTGAGATTTAAGAGTGCTTTTATTTATTTCATGCACCAGACAATTACTCCACATAGGACAATCTACCAAACTATATAATGGGCTACATATATAGGGCATACTTAAGATATTTTTTCCTCCTCTTTATCTGTTTTTTTGGAAGCCAAATTATTTGTAAGAATAAGCTATCTGAAGTTTATAGATAACAGCATCAGGCCATGACACAGGGTTTGGTGTTCAGGGCAATTTTGTGGTGGGTGTTCCTTTGTCAGTGTCTGTCAGCCTGGGTTTCTCTTCCAAATTAAGTCATGCCCCAAGGCACAAAGCCGGCCCTGGCACTCTCCTTCCTGCTCAGGAGGTCGCTGGGTTTCAGCTCATTGTCCCCAGAAGGAGAAGGTGGGGGATCGGAGACCATCTCCCGTGCTGGAAGCCCCTGGCACTCTGCTTCTGCATTCCCAGAGAAGAAAGAGATGTAGAGTCGTAGCTGACACCCATCAAATGCTCTTCCATCTCTTGTCCTTCAGCAGCAAGGAACAAGCTTTTCAGCAAGGCTCCATGGGTCCCTCCATGGTATAGCAGCACTCTGGAAAACAAACCTTCCTGCACGCAGATGACGTATAGACAAGATCTGCTCTTCACCAGATCTCAGAAGAAAGATCAGGCCCAATTTATATTATTTGTAAAGGATTAGATAATGTTGTAAGCATAGGGTGTGCATTGAATATGTCGTATTTATCCGAGCATCTGTACTGAAAAAAAATATAAGAACCAACCTCAGAGGTATCCTATCTACTTCTGCTTCCAAAAGTACCAGTTATGTGACTGTTGCAGGGTAAAATTTTGGGGCCGGGAAGAGCTGTGATTGCACAGTACACTCTGCTCTTCCTCATGCCCTACTTGTGTGCTTAGAGATACTTCAGGGTCACCACATCTACTGATAAATCAATGGTAATTAATTTCACTATTGAGGTAGCAATTTCAGGAGTTTGCCAAATAAGGAATGCCCAGGATCAATGGTTTTGTGACACACAGTTGTCTACAACAGAGTCAACTGAAAATGTGTTCAACAAAATGGAGCTGGTGCATAAGTTTGAACTGGAGTCTTTAAAAAGCCAGAAGATGAACTGCTTAAACATGTGCTGACCTTGTTTCTCAACCCATGGCCTCTCCGGTGACTTTCCTGTCTTTTCACCTCTTCTTATGAGAGGAGACAGTAAAATAGGAAGCATTTTCAGCTCCAGACTGTAGTCTGACCAGTAGCAGAATGAAATGATTGTGGCTTTTTGTTACTTTATGTTATCATCATTTGCAGGAACTCCAAACTGGGGATAGAGACATATCACAAATGAGTCTGGCATCATATAGATTCAGATTCCATGAGCCTTAACTATACAAACAGGGACTGAGCAACAGAGCAATGCAAGCCCTAAATTCACAGTTTTATATTCTACATTCCTTGTGTTAGCAGAATTTTTTCAAAAACCCTTTCAGCAGCCCTAGAAATAAGTGGCTATAATACAGCCCAGTGATGTTCCATCATTAGTTGCCAGCCCAGGGGAATATTGGCTTACCTACTAAATGTTACACATCACATGCGTCAGATGAGATATTAGGATCATAGTATTAGAGATAAGCAGGACAAACTTTATGAAAATATATCCAGATGTACATCTAAATGAATGTTATTCATGAATAGGATTCAGCTTAGTCCTTGAGGTTGTATTCCAGAGGTGCCCTACCAAGGATGTTTACCAGTAGAAAACCTGTGGAAACAGCAAATAGAGAAGAGAAGCCCTTTCCATGGAAGGTCAATGCAATGTCAAGGGGTTTAGCAGCCATGGAGTCTTTGCAATACTACCTGCAGAGAGTGCACTTTGGCACTGTCCATGCAAACCCTCACAACAACAACTGGATTTGAAGCATTGCAGATACTTGGCCACATTATGTGACAGAGGTGACAAATCAGAAATATTCAACTCGGCTCACATATCACTTTTGGAGAGCAAAGAGTTATGCTGAATGGCTTATAGAGTACTTAACAACAAGAACTAGTCACAAAAATAACTTTTGTATTGTTATTGAAGAAGAAAATGAAATAGACTGAGAATTTAGAGAGGATTTGGAAGCACAAGTATGGTGAGAAGACTTTGACTGCACTGTAGGTTGGGGTTTTGGCTTCATCCATCCAGAAGGATGTTGAAAAAGAGCAATGAGCTGGAGCACAAGAGACTTGAATTATTTTAGAATCATAGAATCACAGAATGCTTTCAGTTGGAAGGGACCTTCAGAGCCCACCCAGCCCAGCCCCTGCAGTGAGCAGGGACAGCTTTAACCAGCCCAGGGTGCTCAGAGCCCCGTCCAACCTGGCCGGGAATGTTTCCAGGGATGGAGCATCGACCGCCTCTCTGGGCAACCTGTGCCAGTGCCTCACCACCCTCACTGTAAAAAATTCCTTCCTTATATCCAGTCTAAATCTGTTCTTCTTTAGCTTAAAACCATTATTCCTTGTCCTGTGACAACAGGCCTTGCTAAAAAGCTTGTCCCCACCCTTCCTATGGGCCCCCTCTCAGCACTGCCAGGCCGCACTCAGGCCTCCCCGCAGCCCCCTCCTCTCCAGGCTGAGCACCCCCAGCCCCCCCAGCCTGGCCCCGCAGCAGAGGGGCTCCGGCCCTCGGGCATTTCTGTGGCCTCCCCTGGCCCCGCTCCAGCAGCTCCGTGTCCTGTGCTGAGGGCCCCGAGCTGGGCGCAGGGCTGCAGGGGGGTCTGCCCAGAGCGGGGCAGGGGGGCAGAATCCCCTCCCTCGCCCCGCTGCCCACGCTGTGGGGATGCGGCCCAGGATGGGGTTGGCTTTCTGGGCTGCCAGCGCACATTGCCGGCTCGTGTCCAGCTTTTCACCCCCAGCACCCCCAAGCCCTTCTCCGCAGGGCTGCTCTCCATCCCTCCATCCCCCAGCCTGTGCTGATACCGGGGGCTGCCCCGTCCCAGGTGCAGGACCTTGCCCTTGGCCTTGTTGGACCTCATGAGGGTCACACAGCCCCACCTTCCCATCTTGTCCAGGTCCCTCTGGATGACATCTCGTCCTTCTGGCGTGTCCACCGCACCACTCAGCCTGGTGTCATCTGCAAACTTGCTGAGGGTGCACTCGATCCCACTGTCTATGTCATGGATGAAGATATTAAACAGCACTGGTCCCACTACGGACCCCTGAGGGTCTCCCCTTGTCACCATTCTCCATGTGGACATCGAGCCATTGACCACGACCCTCTGGATGCGACCATCCAGCCAATTCCTTATCCACCGAACAGTCCACCCATCAAATCCATATCTCCCCAATTTAGAGAAAAAGATATTGTGGGGGACTGTGTGGAAGGCTTTACAGAAGTCCAGATAGATGACATCTGTTGCTTTTCTGTGGGCCCCTATTTTGCTGGGCTTTGCTGGATTTTTTGGGTGATCTTTGGCATTTCTCCACTGACTGCAGAAGGAGTGTAGGTATCTACTTTATACTAGACTGCTACCAGTTAACTGGCTAAAATCATATGAGCTGAACCCCTTCCTAGCTAGCTAATGTAATTAATGAGAAGAAGAAATTTTCAGAGGTGAGATAGACATAGGAGTGGATTTTAGTGACACACTAAGTGAGAAGCCGTCTTTGATTTATTGCAATAAATGACATGTCCCTTTGAGCACAATTCATTTGATCCAGAGAGGGTGAAAATTTGAGACAGGTGTCAAAGTCGTCACAGCTCCGCATCACAGCAGCAACACCGAGCTCTGGCATTTTCAGAGTGCTAAGGGCCGGATTTTGGTCTTTGCATTGAGGCCCTGGTTCTGCTGTGTCCCCTGCTAGATACAGATACTGGGTGGGAAAATGTTTTTTTTGCAGTGAAAAAGAAAGGAGTGCAACAGGGAATATGCAGACAGATCAGTGCTAGGCACGACTTGTTCAGGATTCATTTTCTACCTCCTTTCACCGGCACCTTTCGCCAGCTGCCAGCGCCAAGTTCCTTTTTCTTCCCTGCTTGCTGTGCATTTGCAGCTGATGATAATCTTTAGCCTGAGTATTTTCCTAGGCCAGCCAGACCAGGACATGGCGAAGGACAGAAGATTTATAAACGTGCATTAAGCAGCCACCTCAATCAGCAGACTTTCCTCTCTGCCTGCAAGCCCCATGGAGTGGCCAATGCATCCTTTTGCCCAGGGAGGTGGTGGAGTCCCCATCCCTGGAAGCGTTCAAAAAATGGGCAGAGGTGGCACTCTGGGACATGGTTTAGTCTAGTCTACCCTTGATTGGTTTAGTGTGGACTTGGCAGTGTAGGTTAATGGTTGGACTGGGTGATCTTAAAGGTCTTTTCCAACCTAACCCATTCTATGATTCTATGATTCTAAGTGCTCCGCCGGGGAGCCCACTGCTGCTGTCTGAGACCGCGGAGAGATTAATGGGACTGCTCCAAATCGCATGGCCTCTCCTTGGGGCCAAGGGAAGAATGAAATTGTGAAAGGGACGGCAGGATGAAGAAGAGGCATTGTCATCTCTGAACCTAACCTGCAGTTTCTCTGGAGCTGCAGGTATTTCGGAGGCAAGGAAATCATGGGCATTTCTGGATCCTCTAATGAAAATGTCAGTCATCCTGAGGAAGATACCCAAGAAACCTGGCAATATCCCTGTTGAGATATACTATATGACTAGAGTGTATGTGCTGCAGTTATTCTTAATCTGTCTCCCATCTGAAATGCTTTATTGCATTTTCAGAGGCTCTTTTAAAAGCAGAGAAGGCAGTGCTGCTAGAGAGTGCTTTTATATCTTAGGTTGTCTTATGCTAAGCAGTAATATATGTTGAGGTTGTTATTTTACCTTGTGTTTTTACTGGGATGATGACAATTTCTGTGTTCTGCTAAATTGCAAACCAGCCTCCCATAATGCCGAAATGCTTGTATTATGAGGCTTAGCTAAACAACACATAACAGAAGATTTGCAAAGTATATTTTAAATGTTCTCATGGAGGGTTATTTCTTTTGTGCTAGGCAGAGGTGCTTAGTTTGTCCTTGTACATTTTTTCCTCCACTTTCCAAAGCTGCCAGGTGGCTATGGCAATATTTGTGCAGGAAACTTTACTGTTCTTTTATATTTGCTTTAAAATAAGCAGACAAAAACTAGCTTGGCCTACAGAGTCATCTAAGTTAAAAAACAAAAAGTGGGATATAAATAGGACCATGTGAGTTATGTGCTATTTGCTCCATTTTGCTTCCTTCAGCACCATAAAAATTAGCAAGTTGGGGTTTTTTTTGGTTTTTTTGTTTTTTTTTTTTTTTTTAAATCATGGCTGGGTTATGACTTTTTATGTCTTTATCAATTAAGTAATTAACTTCTGCTGGACTGGCCTCTCAGACCTTGCTTCCTGCTCAAAGCATTGATAGTTGATAGTGCTTCTGTGCATCTACACTTGCATGTGTAAATCAGACAATTATGAATTCAAACAGCCAAGTGGCATTCTTGAGTGCACAAGTAACCTTATTTTTACCAGCGATTGCAAACAGAATATATTGGGTGTTAAAATACAGACACAAAAATTAATTTGGTCTTTCAGCTTCTGCCTTTTCAGTCCCATAAAGAGCTTGAGAGCAAGATTTACAAGCTTAAATCAGTACATCTATTAGAAATATTTTTCACCAGAACATGAGCTGGACAAGCATATTAATTTCAAAATGAGCAGACATCTAATTAAAATATGACCAAATGAACCACAGAATTTCAAACACTTTGCTGCTGCTGCTGTTTCTGAAGCACAGGATCCAGTAGCACTTTGCTGTTTCATTATTTCTTTTTGGGCAGGGGTATTTAGGCAAGAAAGTGATCCCTTCATCAGTGCATGGGGAAAGATACAATTTGCACAGGCTGGGAAAAATGTATGTTCATTCCAGCAGGAATTTTTCACACGTTTCTTTTTCTTTCATATCTAAATGAAAGATGGATGGAAACAGGCAAGATATTTTCCATGGGATCATGAGATATTTGGGAGCCTGGCTCCATCCCTCAGAAAAAGCCTTTTCATTATCTTCAGTAGGTACTAGATCACATGAGTAATTATCTCCAAGGCAAAAAGAAGTAAAAGGAGTTTTGAAATGTGTCAGTTTTTTGCTGAGAGGGTAGGAGGAGCAGGCTGTGAGTATCATTCAAAGAACATTAAGGAGATCTGGAGCATGTTGACCTCCTACCAAATCCATGTCCAGAGCTCCTCTGGACATCGGTGGGAGGCCAGCCTGAAGATCGAGGCCACAGAAGGAGTATCTATCCTGGAGTAAGCCCCAGAAGACCATTAAATGTATTATTTTTTTTTTTCCTGAAGGCTGTTTGGAAACTTTTCTAAGAGCAGCCTGGGTTTTGAACTCAGGGCTTATAAAAAGAAGTATAACACTTTGAAATAAAATCTTTTTCTTGTTTGGTTTAAACCTGTTTAGGTTTACTGAGTTATGTTCCTATACGCCAACTGAGTCTCTGTCCTGAAACAGGGGTAGCCTGGATTTAGGATATTTGTGGGTTTTTAATCAATAAGCAGTCAGGGGAGAGAGGCATAGTCTCATATATGGATGTGCCCAAACAGTACTGAAACAGCAATTCATCGGCTTTATTTTTTTCTCTTGTACTGAATTTGTTGCAAATAAATCCAAAACTTCTTAATCACCAGCTACTTCTAGAAAGACATAATATGGAGGAATGAGGATGTGCAAAGAAGCTGGAATTCCTCAGAATAACTGCATTTGAAGAATCTTGGTATTTTTACTGTTGTTTGGATTCAGAGCTGGAGGAACCTAGAAACAAAATTGCATATTTAGTGGCTCATATATAATGTAGTCTCTGGCAGGATTTTGCTATTTGAGGAGAGCAACAATTATCCCCAGACTTTTGATAACCAAGTTCAAATCAATCTTTAACATATAAAGGAGGTGTTTAAATTACACTGGTAAGTCCAAGTGAAGCCCTGGATCCATCTATCAAGGGCTTTGGAAATTCAGTTCTCAGGTCTCAGTTTGACAACTCGGATCCATCTTCTACAGCAGAAATTACAGACGCGATTATTGCTGTAATGCAATGTAATATAGTGCTGTAACACAGTCAGCATCCGGTTTTCTATTAGATGTGAGTGAATAAGCAGTGATTCACACAATGATGCAACAGAGTTGCACGATTATTAATAATACCGAATATGAAGACACATTATCAAGATTTTAATGCAATACCATGGGAGAATGGATATGATTCTCATAGGAATAATTGTAATGAGGGAAATAAAGGGTTTAAAAGCTGTGCAGCACTGATTTATTATGGTTATTTTATTCCTTTTACTAAACTCTGCTCCTGTTTTTGCAATTTCTTGTGGTTTTGTATACACAGAATGAAGTACATTGTTAACTGCTGCACTGCCCAACTAATTATGCTTATTTTTGGCACTATATTGCACTTTAATTAAGAACTGTTTGCATTTTCAGGGCATGCAGATGCCAAAAGTTTGCCTTTTTAATTAAAAGTAAAAAGCAAACTAAGCTGTTCTGTGAGGAATGTGAATGAAGCTCTAATGAACAGGGAAGGACAGAGAAGTAGTTCAGACCTGGTGAACTTTAATGCCAATGGTGCAAAATACAACTAATTACACAACAATTGATTGTTTGCCATGTACAAGTAGCTACAACCTTGTTTGCCAAACAGACTGACAAGATAGACTAATCTCTCATTCATCGTAATTGCTGAAATTCTGTGTCTGGGCGAGGCACAACGAAAGGCTGCACCTTTGTGATGTAAATCCCCAAGGGAAAATTTACATGCTCTCTTTTCATAACTGAAAAATTGAATTGCACAGGATACTCACTAGGAGAAAACACTCCTTCCAGGTCAACTGGATGCCCCCAAAACATATTAAAGATGCCGGCCATGAGGTCACACTTCGTGCTTGTTGCACTTAATGAAAACTTTTGTGCTGGTGTAGTGGCCATTGCAGCACGGTTTTGAGCTAACCCGTGTCATATGATGACTATAACACTTCTCCCCAAAATAACTGGTACTTTTCAAACAGAAAATCTTGCAGGGACATGAAATAAATGAGTCCAAGAATACATATCACTGACTTACCCTAACTTTGGTTTATCCAATGTGCTGAATGGCCCAGAAAAAAAGGGCCATGGGATGCAACAAACACCTTTTTTGGAAAAATAATCATGGCCAGCACATAGCAACCATTGTCTGTTACTACTGTATGTCTTACATTCAGGAAATGAGATTGAATTATGTCAGCAAACTCATGGGATAGCTCTGCTTACATGCCTCAGTGTTCCTCGCTGAATTTATTCACCATTCACCATTCGCTTCAGCGTAAGTTATTGTCAGTCATCTTTTTTGGCTGCAGCTAGCAATGCCATCAAAAAACAGCCAGCGATGGAATGTCATCAAGTCTACTAAACAGAGCAAGGAAAAGTGGGGCTTTTCTGAGGAAGGGTTGATTGGCTTTATGAATGTTAAATACTTGTCTAAGTTTTTTTTTTGCATGTCCACAGGTATTCATCCAGTTAAATGTCTCTGAGGGGTGTATGTAGCCTGTTGGTACCTTCTAGAAACATTTTCCAAAAAATCATAATGGGAGAATGGGGAAAAAAATGTACAAATCCATTATTGTTCCGTGCCAGTTTGGGAAATTCTCTTGAAATTCAGAAACATCCAAGGAGTTTAATCCTTAAGTATTCCGGGACTAACTTAGGCACAGTAGCTGGACTAAATGTCTTAAAAGATAAGCCTCTGAGGGCAGCTCAAAAACCGTCACCAGTGGCATGAGGTGACAATAATTCATCATGGCCATCATGAGCTGAACCTCATCCTTCTCAGTCCATACATATCTGCACCCAGCATAGGTGAGCCAGGACTGTGCCAGCTCCCAGCCCTCCCCGGCAGTGGCTGGCTGAGAAGGCAGAAGGTGACATCTTTTATTGACAACCACTGCTGCTCCAGATACCTTGGCTGCTTCCGCTGGTACCTGAAGTTAACTTCCCATGGACTGAATTCCTGATACTTACCTCTTTCTTCCTTTGCTTCCAGCATTAGCAATGCATTATGTTGTGGAAAGTCTCACCATCAGCTTTTTGGTCCACCTCCAAATAGTCACAATCTCAAAATCCAGAATTTGCAGATGACAGGTAGAAAATAACCTGCAAGCTGTGAGGAAGCAAACATAAGATTTGCGTTAAAAATGCACTAAGATTTGGAAGACACTATCTTTATTTCTTGGCTCAGGCCAGCTGTGGTTGACCCACTGTGGAACAGATGCCTGCAATGTCCCAGGACTAATTCATAAATTGCAGCAAGGACCAGTTCTAGGCGCAGAGGGAAAACTGAGAGCGGTGTGGCAGAAAAGATAATGGGTGGATATGTATTGGGTTTATGTGGCAAGGTTTCAGTAGTGGAGGGGGGCTACAGGGCTGGCTTCTGTGAGAAGCTGCTGGAAGCTTCCCCCGTGTCCGATAGAGCCAACGCCAGCCGGCTCCAAGGTGGACCCAGCGCTGGCCAAGGCCAAGCCCATCAGCAACAGTGGTAGCGCCTCAGGGATAACGTATTTAAGAAGGGGAAAAAAAGCCCTGTGCAATTGCAGCTGGAGAGGAGTGAGAGTACGTGAGAGGAACGACTTTGCAGACCCCCAGGTCAGTGCAGGAGGGGTGGAGGTGCTCCAGGCATGGAGCAGACATTCCCCTGCACCCCTGGTGCAGCCCATGGCGAGGCAGCTGTGCCCTGCACCCATGGAGGCCCCTGGGGAGCAGAGATCCCCCTGCACCCAGGGAGGAGCCCAACCAGAGCAGGGGATGTGCCTGGAGGAGGCTGTGATCCTGTGGGAAGCCCACGCTGGAGCAGGCTCCTGGCAGGAGCTGTGGCCCCGTGGGGAGAGGAGCCCAGGCTGGAGCAGGGTTGGTGGCAGGGCTGGGGACCCCGCGGGGGACCCACGCTGGAGCAGGCTGCTCCTGAGGGGCTGCACCCCGTGGAGGGACCCACGCTGGAGCAGTTCATGGAGGACTGTCTGCCGTGGGAGGGACCCCACACTGGAGCAGGGGAGGAGTGTGAGGAGTCCTCCCCTGAGGAGGAAGGAGCGGCAGAGACAACGTGTGATGAGCTGATCCCAACCCCCATTCCCTGTCCCCCTGCCCTGCTCGGGGGGAGGAGGGAGAGAAATCAGGAGTGAAGTTGAGCCCAGGAAGAAGGGAGGGGTAGGGGGAAGGTGTTTTAAGATTTAGTTTTTATTTCTTATTATCCTGCTCTGATTTGACTGGTGATAAATTAAATTAATTTTTCCCCAAGTCGAGTCTGTTTTGCCTGTGATGGTAATTGGTGAATGATCTCTCCCTGTCTTTATCTCAACCCACGAGCCTTTTGTTACATTTTCTTTTGCCTGTCCAGCCAAGGAGGGGAGTGATAGAGTGGCTTTGCTGGGCACCTTGTGTACAGCCAGGGTCAACCCACCCCAGGATATAACAAAACAAGTTACATGAAATGGGATAAATGATCATGTCCTGGGGTAAAACACAGCTTCAGCAGTAGAGTCAGCAGCCTCACGTTGAGAAATGGGGTCAGGATGCATGAATTTCTGATTCAAAATTAGAGTTATGGGCTATGTATTCTCCAGGAGACAGGCAAAATCCTTCATGTACCAGAGTGAATTCTTAGGAATTTTCTCTTCTCCAAATCCAGCCAACCGTATCCTGGGCTGCATCAAAAGCAGCGTGGCCAGCAGGGCGAGGGAGGGGATTCTCCCCCTCTACTCTGCTCTGGTGAGACCCCACCTAGAGCCCTGCGTCCAGCTCTGGGACCCCCAACATAAGAAGGACATGGAGCTGTTGTAGCAAGTCTGGAGGAGGGCCACGAAGATGATCCAAGGGCTGGAGCACCCCTCCTATGACAACAGGCTGAGAGAGTTGGGGTTGTTCAGCCTGGAGAGGAGAAGGCTCCAGGGAAACCTTATAGCAGCCTTTCAGTACCTGAAGGGGGCCCACAAGAAAGCTGGCGAGGGACTTTTTCCAAGGGCATGTAGTGATAGGGCAAGGGGTAATGGCTTTAAACTGCAAGAGGGTCGATTTAGATTAGAGATAAGGAAGCAATTCTTCACTGTGAGGGTGGTGAGGCACTGGCACAGGTTGCCCAGGGAAGCTGTGGATGCCCCCTCCCTGGAAGTGTTGAAGGCCAGGCTGGATGGGTCTTGGAGCAGCCTGGTGTAGTGGAAGGTGTCCCTGCCCATGGCGGGGGGGTTGGAACTAGATGACCTTTAAGGTGCTTTCCAACCCAAAGCGTTCTATGATTCTATGATATATTAGACAGAGTTATGGTTTTTTGCATTAACTACCTAGAGATAAAGTCTAGGTAAATAATGGGCAAGCTGGAAATTTCACATGAATGCCCTCGTTGAGCTTTTAATAACACTGGTTACTCACATGAGAGGATTATACCACTTTATCCTGACTAAAATAATCCCTCAAGCTACTGAATTCATTGAAGCTTTTTTGTTTACCTCTGCAGTGAAGGCAAAGCTTGTGAACGATATATGGGGTTGGGAAGAGCCGAGTTTTGAGAGGATTCTTTTTGGCAGCCCTTCAAACCAAAACCAGCTGTCCATGCCTGCAAGCTTCTCCGAACATTGTTCTGTGGCTTCAAACTTCAATCTCCAAAGCTGGGTTGCTGTTTGCTAAAGATACGTGTTCATAGCACAAAACATGAAAATAGCAATGCCAGATTTATTGCCATCTTTCAGAGTCAGAAACCAATAGGTTGAAATGAGACGTATTGGGTAATAAATCCTTACAAAGAGTGAAGGGCTGCAATTATGTATAATACAGTACCTCATGGCTTTCTGGATATGGTCCACTAAACTCGTTTCCTCTCTAGTAACTAATTTTTCCCTTTGTACTTTTATGTGGACTCTCCACAATATAACAGGTTTTCCTGGAACAGCTTATGGAAAAAGACACTGCGGGTCAGAGCATCGTGTCAAAACACCATCGCTTTGACTCTGTACTGTCATAGCTACAATAATGCGCTCACACTAGAAATAGGAATAGCAGAAACTTCAGCCTTTAACATCTTGGCATCCACAGTCTCAGAAAACAGAGTCAGAAGGGGCATGAGCAGATCATCCTGCCTTTAATTACATACATTCACTGCCTCCTCCCACCACAAACCCTGCTTCCACCTGTGCATTACTGTCATCTTAACTTATTATCTTTTAAAACCCATTTCCTACTTTCATTTCCAGGTTGCATCCATCGTTAAGTCCTCAGGCCTCCCCTGAGGTAGCTGACATCCGTCACGACGTACCTTTCTGTAATGTCTCTACTGCTTGTATTTAGCAACTAAAGCCAAATGCAAATATCAAAGCATTTGCAAATATTTGCTGGGTTTGAGGCCATAAATACTCAGACCAGGCACCCTTTGGATTACTGGGGAGTTCTGAATATTATGGATATCGGCAGAAAAGAAAAGTATTTCCCCACAGTGGAGATGAAAGGCTCCTGTGGGTGAAGGAGACACTCTGACAACCACAGAAACTTTACCGTGCATCTAGAGTGACCTGCATTCATACATCCGGTATGTCCACACATGTGATTGCCAAAGCTCCTTCTGGGTTCAGGATTTGTTTAAAGTAACAGAGAAATGTTACCAAGCAATTGAAGGGGCCAATTGCATAGCGCCTACATTGATTTAAAGATTATGAACACAGGAAGTAACGGCATCTGCTAATTGTCTGCAGGAGGCAAATTGGCAGAATTTTACTTTCACATGTGAATCTGTTAATTCTGAATGATAGAAAGCAATCTGTGAAACACAAATAAATTCTGGAAAGAAGCTTAGTTGTAATTCATTGAAAAAAATGCCTCTTGTCTCTTGGGCCTGGTGGGATTTGACTGAATCAGGGCTGCAGTTCAATGCCCTTTCTCTAACAGCAATCAGAGGAAGATACAAGAAGTGTGAAAATCAGCAGGGCCAAGTCACAAGCCGGTGGGGACACTCCTGTGTCATACCCAGCAGCCAGAAGCTGCCTTCTGTCAAAGCACGAAGCTGTGACGTACGTGGAGAAGTGTGCGTACGCTTTCGCAAGGCAACAGCTTTTCGTCCTTCAATGGACTTTCTGGAGCGGCCGTGGTGGGAGACAGCTTGTGCTGGAGAGCTTGTTTTCCCGATCCTGGTGGTCTAGCAAGCTGTAGGAATTAATTTTATTTCAGGAAGAGATGAACTATGTGTCAGTAAAATGGTGTTTCCTCACAATTCCTGTTATATGTCATTCCTGATATTTACCCACTCCCTCTCCTGCAAAATATTGGATGACAGCAATTGCTCAGGATAAAGTGTCACAGACGATAACGGTTTGGGTCCTTCTGTGTCATTGGTTATCTTGGAAAATCTTTCATTTGGCAAGATGTAGAAAAGGGGATAGTGGCACTTCTCTGCAGTGCAGCTCATGAAGATCATTACAATCAAGTGCCCTGGAGATGAGGAATGGGGTAGAAAGAGGGCTTTTGTAGTAAAACCTCCCTTTCTTGTAGTAAAACCTCCCTTTCTCTTCCAGACACTGGAGAGCAAAAGAGAAGGGTACTTAGAGTGGGGCAGCTCAGCCTTGCTAACTGGAAAAGCCAGAAGACACCAGTTCTGTCTGTCTGGTTTAGGACCTTTCCCGTATGATTGCCATAGTCCGCAGTGATAAGAGGAACCACCAACAGCACTTGCATCTATTCGGGGCAGTGAATTCTTGTGCAAGAGGAGGCATATATCACATCTACTTATTTCCCCAGCATTTTTGGATGGTTCAGCAGATTTACAGATTTATCGTCTTCATAACACTCTTATACTACTTCCCAAAGCTACAGAAACCAATAGCAACATTTGATGGCCGTGAAATCATATTTATGGGATCCATTAAAAACTCCATATTGGTAGTTAAATCTGGAACCTGGCATAAGTGATGGGAGTATATTGGAGAAGTCCCTGTGGAGCAGCATATGTGGGCTCATGTTCATAGCATCAGGAGGCATCTGTGACAAATTTCAGCCCTCCCAAGCAGATCTAATCTGGCATTAGTGTTCAGGAAGGAAGGCACATCCAAGAAAGCGTGTGTGAAGATGGGCTTTTAAATAAGTGTTCATGTTCCCACTGCATCAGAAGGCTTTGACTTACGTAGAATGTAGAGATGCTACTGCAGGAGAGAACAAGCTTTCCAAGCTAGAAGGAAATAGCCAGACTGACTGACAGGCAGACAAGGGAGGCTGTCACCCAGTGCCCAGCAAAGCAGAGGCTCTTGGGCAGGGTTTGAGGATGACGTGCCCTGTGACCATGGCCCATGGTCCTGCACGGCCATGGGCAGGACACTTGCTCCTCGTGTGCGACTCCCCAGGGCGTGCACAGCACACAGAGGCTCCTACAGGTCCCACCGACCACTGTGCAAGCTGAGGTGTCCTTCCAAGGGGGATTTCACAGCAAAACCGCCTCCCAGCGTTGGCCTAAGTGGCATCCACATGGCAAATAAGGTGTGTTTTCAATGCCCCATGTTGTAGGGCAATCAATGTACATTAATCAGCCTTGCACACCGAATTTTTTGAGGGCGGGTTTGTTTCCAAGCAGTGAGGACTCGGCATGTCTGAGGTCTGAGCACAGGCTAAGGACTGCACTCAAGAGGCAGCAGGGACACAGTCAAGTGTCCGTCTTGTTCGTGGCAAAGGAGAGTCACAGGAGACAAAAGTGCCATGGAAGGGGGACAGGGATGGCTGTGCCACTGCCCTGTGCCCCTGCCCTACAATTGCATGTTTAACTTGCTGCAGACTCACAACACCACCTTGTCATTTGTTTGACCTTAGAGGACTTTCTGTAGAAGATGGGGTTGTTGAACCAGATCGAGAAGAAAGTGCTGTAAGTATCGATCTGCAGTGGGCTGCAGCAATCATCTTTAAATATGACAAAAACACATTTTTTCCTTCTAAAGATTCTTTTTAGCAATGATTTAGCTAATCAGAAAGCTAAGTTAAGGGTTCACTTCCTTATTTGCTGCTTCCTGGGAGTCAGAGGCCCCCACTTAAGGAATTTAATCTTCATAACCACAGACGTGCCCTCCACAATGATCTTTCATTGCCTCTTAGAGGTGATTCTTCGACCACTGCATTCAGAAAATTTTGGCAAGCTGAAGGATGAACCAGTCCTTCAAAATCTTTGGGCCCAAGCTGTTAACTGGGAATGATGCAGGGATGCCTTGTCATCAGAAAACTCCTTGCTGTAATGAAAGTGCCAAGTAAGGAGATCTTCCGACACCTCTTGCAGAGGCTCACAGCATGTCCTCTCATGATGGGCTCCCATCCTCCCCGACGGCACAACACAAATGGTGCTATGACCTGATTCCTTTCAGCATTTTGCTGAGGAGACACAGCAGGGAGAAGTTTCTGGTTTATTTTAATCACTGCTCTTACGCCCTGCCTCGCTAGCTGGGAAGTTGCTGGCTTTCTAAGCTATCCAACCCTTGGCAGCAATTTCCTGAGCAATTAGCTCTGGTGGCAGACTTCTTACTTGTTTTCCTGGGGTCAAGTCAGAATAGGCATTTAAAGCACTTGCCAAGTAATTTTAGTGGCACCAGATCCAAAATTGGTCTCCAGTCGGCAGACGCCAGGTTAAAGGCTGCTTGTGGCCATCGTGCATCTTCACCTTTGGCCACAGGATGCCAATGCTGCTACCATGTAGGCTGCCTGAGGCTTGGTGGACCTAATTCTCACACCACTGTTGCTCTTGAAGGCATCAGCAGCATAAAAGCAGAAAGCAGAAATCTTGGAGCGCCAAAATGCGCCCTTCCCAAACTGTGCCCTGGGGCAGAGCCATTTGTCTGCAGCCTCAGACCCCTGGTCAGAGCCATCCTCCTGCAGCACCTGGGATGGGTTTGTGGACGGTTTTGTTCATACGAGGAACATGTGAAATGCTCAAAATCAATTAATAGGATCAAACAATCCCCTTGAGCAGGTCCTTCACTCATCCTTGACTAGGTACTTCATTAATTAGAGAGGGGTGAGTTAATGGCATCCACCTCCTCTTCTTCCTGAATCCATTTCTCACCAAAGAGCTGTTTCAAGTGGGTGTTTTCTTTATGTAGTTGTATAAACCTACAGGACAAATCCTTCTAGCACATTCACAGGCATTAGCAAGGGACTTAACACCAGTATGTTTGCTTTCCCCTTATCTGTGTGTTTCTGATCCCTCTACGTTGCTAATATGCTTTTAATTTATTTTCCTTGCTTTGTTTGGCTGCGGCTCATCCTTTTGTTCTCTGACAGTAACGCCGGTTCAAAATCCAAACGCCTGCCTTGGCCTCAGCGAGCTATTGACGTTTTCCTTACCTCTTCAATAATTAACCGCGTTGCTGTTGCACTGAATCAAGGTCTCGGGTCTTTCATGTGATGCCCTGACAAGAGCCGTCTGCTTAGTTCGAGCCTGAAAAGCAGCTCGAGTTGAGATTGGCAGTACCACCCATCCATGCAGGAAAGCTGAAGTGTCTGCAGGCTGGGAAAAGCTTTATTACTGTATATCAGCCTCCAAGCTCAATTTGAGCACCAAAGCTCACACATTTTATGATGCTGCATATTGTCTCTACTAAAATCTCATTATATGTTTGTAGTTACCTCATCTCACTGCGGAATAATGTGTGGTGGTAATGACGCAGCAATGGTAATAAAGATGCCCTATGATGATTTAAAGCAAAAACAGTTCCCCCCCTCGAAAAAGCCTTATAACTAGCACTTACTTTTATGATGGACTGCTCATTCACTTATTAAACATTTATTGTTTCCTCAATAAAAGTAATCTTAGATGTATTCAATTATTAATATAAATAAGGCACAAAATGTAAACCAGCAGCAATCTCATTTTCTTTTTTTGCATTAATCTTCTTGCTTATTCAACCATCGCAAGAGGAAGGGGGAAAAAAAACCCATTCAGACTTACTGAAAAACAAACACAGTTGGCATGAGAAATGTGAAATTCTTATCTATATCTGTGTCAGGAAAAAAAATAAATTAAAACTCCTTGGAAACCCATAATGTTTCCGAATATGTGGTGGAGTATTGTTAGATTGGTGCCCCTAGCCTGAAAATAACTCATGAAAACTGAGACTGCCACAACTGTTCAGCAAGGACTGCATTGGGAGAACGCAAAATAGGACTGAGATAGCTCTGTGTTGTATCTGTATAAATACAAACACACATACACACACATACATTTTCATATATATATATACATACACACACATCCTCATACACACATGCCCATGTTTGGATGTTAGCATAGCATTAGCTTTAGGTTATTATTTCTTACACACAGCTGAGATCTTTAAAAACTAGGTCTTCCATAAACCCCTCTGGATCAACATTTATGGGATCACAGCAAGAGTTTTGGGGTTCGTACCTATCAAGTAGCCACAGACGAGCACATCTCCAGGCACCAGCCGAGGGCAGCGTCTGCAGTGACCATGGGCACTTCGGGTTGGTTTGGTCCATGGTGAATAGGAAGGAGTTAAGTTCCCATTGCCAGTCAACCGGTGTACTTGAAATAGGTTTAGACAGTTGCTCCTGTGAAAGGCTGTTTTTTGTTATAAGTGTTTTCACTCTATGTTGTCGGTGACACTCTCGAAAGCGATAGCGATGTGCTCCCTGTGCAACATCAACTGAACACAAGTTATAAGCTTTACTAGGCAAATCTTCAAGTTTTATTTTAATCTTTTCAGTCTCTTTGCCTAGATTTAGCCGTGATTTGGTAGTTTGGAGCGATATTTACTCCAAAAATGGCTAGGATAAAATTGTTTTACATTTCAGTAGAAAAAGTTATTTGTTCATGATTTGCCCACTCCATTCTTCCTCCCATTTTGCAGATGTATCTTATAGAGGAAGAAGCTTGGAGGATAGGAAGGGAAGAATGTCTTCCAGCTCTAATGTTTCTGAAGGACTCAAACTGAGAAGAAACCATGCAATACGAGAAGCGAAGAGTGAGAGGTCATGGACTGTTTATTCCAGTCACCTCAATGCCAGACTATGTTGGCAGCATACGCAAACCTCCAAATTAAATGAAAAAAAGGGTCCTTTAGTTGGCAACTGAAGCAAGCAAACAGATAAACAGAGAAACCCAGTGACTTGCACTACTCTAGGAATCTTGTGAATCTATCATCATTTGTTTAAGAGGTAAGAAAAAAATAATTATGAAACAAGTATGCAGATGATTAAACTTCTGAACAAGAGGGCAGAGAAAAGAATTGATCACCTGAATCCAGGAGCCATCAACATTTGAAGAAAAATTTGTAGGCTGGTTTGAGATTTCACTGATATTTTGAAATTTGAAACTGCAACTATATTTCTGAAGTTTTTGCTTGTGTGGTTCTATTCTACAGCAGTTAGAAAATAGCTCTAAAAGTTAGGGGAGTTGTGAAAACTCTTTCTTTTTGCTGCTTGTTTTAGCTACTAACCGTCAAATTCTGATGTCAAAGCAATGTTTGCAGCCATACTTATTTAACACCTGCACAAAGAGCCAGAACTAGCATTTTATTTCACTAGCATTACATTAATTATGGAGTAAGATCTTCTGTCTTACTTCCAAATTAGATACCACTTCATCAGGATTTAGCCATTTATTTAGTTTTACACATTGTGGGTAAACACATAAGTCAGTGGAATTACTTGACAGCCATGAAATACTAATATACAGTTTTGGATGAACCTGGGCCTTATTTACTGTTGTAGACCAAAATACAAATAAAGTGAACTCTTCAAAAAAACTCTGAAACATCATTCTGAGATAAAACCTGGGAATTTTGCTTATCACAAAAAAAATTAGCTGATCAATATATAATAAAAATAGCTCAGCATGTAGGGCAGAGCAAAAGGAGCACCCCCCGAACCCAGGAGTGCATCAGCATTCAAAAAGGGTAATGCCAAAATTACCCAAACTACTAAAATTTTGGCCTTATGTGCTCATGCTCTATTAATGGTCAAATCATTAGAAGCACACTGTCCTGGAAATTATACTACTACGGATCCCCTTATAGCCTGCAGTCATTTACTCATTGCCAGCAGCACGTACAGTATGTATGGCTGACTACTATCACTCTTATTTTGCTGCTTTTTTATCAGTGTTTGCATATCACGATATCACCTTAGTTGACAAGCGCATATGTGGGCAGATATACAAAAAAGGGAAAAAGAAAACAGCTAAAGAAATGGAAAAGATAAATATCTGTTGAAGTCAAATTGAGTTTTTATATTAGAATTGGCTTAATCAGGTGCATCATCTCTGACTACTGGAGGAGGAAAAAATCTGCTGGAATGAAGAACGCAACTTTAGCTATGCACCCTTGCTTTTTTCAGAATTTAGAAAATCAGATATTAATGATAGCTGTTTTAAAATGGGAAAATGCAGTGTACATCACAATTGTGAATTTTGAACGCATCTGCTATTGCATTGTATGCAAAGGTTCCTTATTCCCCATGGTTTTAGTGTCATGAAGAATACATCTAATCATGCTTGTAAGCTAAAGAATATCCCAAATTTCAAAATAACGTGTTTAGATGCAGAAATGGGTAAAAAGAAACCGGTCATTTAAAAAGGAAAGTGATTCAGTTATGAACAGGAATATTTTTAGCAGTTTAAAATGATTATCAATGGACTGACCTTTTTTTTTTGCTTCAGAGATATTGGACTTGGAGGAGACAATCCAATCGGGAATCACAATGCATTTGCTTTTGAAATCTCCAGTTAGCCTGTGAAACCTGGAGTCACTTCTCAGATTGCCTGTTGCTCGAAACAACAAAAGAATGTGTACAGACACATGGGCAATTCTCATCTCAAGAGAATTTATTACCCAAAGAGAAGGGAATATTTTGCATTAACCAAGAAGTATTGTTCGAGTATTCATTTGAGTATTGTTCTTGTATAGGCTAGATACATGTCATCTTTATGACCTGAATTTCAGTTTGCAATAGTTAATTAATTAAAATACCAATGGAGGGTTGTCTTTTTTGGGGGGTGGGAGGGTGGGGGGCTTTCTTTTTTCATCATCTGTCATGGCCTTGGAGTTGAGTATGCTTTGAAGTGGTGGTAAAATTCTTGTAAAAGGAAAATCTAGATCAGATTGTCAGGATCAATTGGATTACCCTCTCATCAAACGTGTTAGGACACTTGACAAGTCTGAAGGCGCAGCACATACTGAGTGGCTTTGAACGGAATATCCTCTGGGGAGCATACGCTCCACAGGGTGCAATATTTTGACTGTGAAAAAAATTCATAAAGCTTTTCTTTAGTCTCCTTATGCCAGAATGTGCTCGTTTCCTTTCTTTCCGTGAGTCACGTATTTGTGAAGCTGTTTATAACAGCTGATGGCTGGATCATGCTGAGTTATGAAATGATTAAAGCAGCCTTGATTCTTTGGACAACGATCAACTTTGGCAAAAAACATGCGCCTGATGGAGCTTGCGTTAAATTGCAGCTGAAAAATAAAAAGAGAAGATATTGGAATCGGTATTTTTAAGTGTTCTTTGGAATAAAATACTGATCTGTTACAATGAAATAGCAGGACCATTTGAACATGATGTAGACCTGTATGTTCTCGTTAACACCATCATCAAGTCTTTCAAATCATATGCACAAGGCTTGAGAGACCAGTTCAGTGTAATTGAATTCAAGGCAAAGCCTCCAGACTGAAGAGGCTGATTACAGGCACAGCAATAGAAGTGTGAAACTACGGAGTATTTGTCTAATGACTTTTTGAGGAATTGCTGGTGAAGCTGTTCTTCAAGGATGGCAGAGGACTGAAGGCAAAATACACGTGCCCGCTATTGACTGTTTGACTCATAGCTCAGTGCAAAGAAGCAAAGCACATTAAAACAGCAACAAAACTGCACATGTGGTAGGGAAATAACAGAGGAGTGCGAGACGTTTCTTTATCATAGCTGAGGAAAAATGTGTCTTGTTTCTGAGTGTAATTAGTTCTTCGCATTATATCTTAGCAAAAAATGTCCAAGTCTAGTCTTCATTTAGACAGAAAATGGACAAGCTGGAGTCCACTTTCCTAAATCCCAATATTGTTTAACAGATTTTCTTGTCCATGACTGTCGGCAGTAGCACTTTTGAAGTAAAACACGATTCAAAATGAGCAGCACCGCCTTACACTACCAGTTGATGCTAAATTCCCACTGAAGAGTATTGAATCCAGTTTTTAAAGAGAACTAAAATTTTTTGGAGTTCCTTTGTGATATCCTTAACAAAAAATCTTGGAAATAATCTCCTGGATTTTCCTCTCTCTATTTTAATCTTCAAATATAAAAAACATCTCACCTGTCAAATAAAGACGTATGTTGCTATGATGTGCTAAACAGACACTTAAGCTACTAAACTGTGTTTATAGTAACTTAAGCACCAGAAAAGAGTCCTAAAGGTTTGTGGTTTTGGCTCGGCAGGAAGACACAGCCATGACATCCATCTGGAGGGAGCATGGAGACTAATCTCCTGGTTTAATTAAAAACCAAGCAAATACTTTGGTCAGTGCTGGGGGTAAGGACTGAATAGGAAGGTACCCAGGGAAAAACTGGGCAGAGAAGGTGAGATGTATGAATGATTTTATTTTGTTTCTACCTAAAATATGTTTGCTATTGCACAATAAATTCTTGGGCAAATACAGATTTTATTGACTTTTACCGGGGCCAGAGGAAAAGATAAAGGTAGCGTATGATACATCCATTTTCTGTAGAAAAAAAGAGATGAAAATTTGGGGAATGGTTTGTGCCCAGCAATCTTCTCAAGGACACCCACAAGGCAGGGGAAATCTGTTCCCTGGCTGCACAGCCTGGATGAGGAGTTCAAGGGTGAAGTGTGAAGAAGAATTGCAGCCGCTAGCGTTCAGCAAGGTCATGCTGTCCTCTCCGCTCAGAGGTCAGTGGGAAGTGAGAACAGTCTGCAACAAATGCTTTGATTCACATTTTTGGGTCTGTTCCCACCAAAAGTCTCCTCACCTGCTTAGTTACCCCATTTTCATTACTAAGGAAAAAAGTTTTATAGCAAACGTCAGTGCCGAGACAGGGCCTGGGAAATCTTTGTCCTCTGTCAGATGCAGAGGAAGAACACAGCCCAACAGCCAAGAAACTAGTTTATTTGATTTTGAATTTAATTCTGAGGAGCAAGAAAAGTGAAACAAACAAACACTTAATGTTTTTTCTGATATAAATTCTGATCTGGAGCTGCACCATTATCGTTTTAATTTGTGCGAGGCAATCTGCTATTTTTGGTCATTTCAGTGGAAGGACTCGGGAAGATCCATCTAGACTAAGATTAATCTAAAATAATGCATGCCTCAGCTGATTTATTGTAAGAGTATGAGCACTGGGAAGAAACATGTTCTGCTTGCTCATTGTATAAAATACTCACTTTTTTTGCACATAGAACAGCTTCTAAAGGTATCAGCTGAGAAAGGACTAGCCCACAGGACATCAGCTTAATCCTGGTTTGTTCTTGTTTATTCAGTTTGCAGTTGTGGGTAGGAATCCCAACACAAAACATCAGGTGATGCATCCCGAAGGTACCGTAGAAGGATATCTGGTCCATCGCTCTCAGTCCCTCTCACCTCCAGCAGAACATCAGGTGATGCATCCCGAAGGTACCATAGAAGGATATCTGGTCCATCGCTCTCTGTCCCTCTCACCTCCAGCAGAATCAGTGCCACCTATGTCCTTCCTCACAGGTATATGTTGGATTTTTTTTCCAGGTAATTGATGATGGAAGTTCTACGACCTCCCCAGGTAATTTTATAAGAATAATTTCCACCCTACCACTAGACCACTTTTCTAATGTTTAGAAATAACTAAGTTTGCCTACGTGAAGAAGTGGTAAATGATAATGCTTTCTCTGAGGATTTAAGCAGTATATTTCCCCTGGATGGGATTTCCTTCCTAATGTTTGATTTTAAGAATCACAGCTGTTCTTACATGAAATTCAGCACTAAATGAGCCATCCAGTTAATCTACTCAGTGCATCAGTCTTAGCCCAAGTGTTGCCTTTAACCCCTGCTCAGCCCTTTCCCGGAGGTCACTGGTGGGTGACTGGTCTCCATCCCTCAGATGAAGTCCCTGGACAGGGGGGTTAGTTTGTCCCTAAGGCTCAGGCCCATGAGTTGACCTTCAGGATCTTTCTCTCCTTCTCCAGAGTGGAGCCTCTAGACCTGCTGGGAACCCTCCTAAGGCACTTCACAAACATCTTCATTTCAAGTGTACCAGGAATCCTTGTTGTTAGGGATGCTGATGAAGTTTTGCTTGTTTAATCAGCTGAGGATCTGGCACAGATCCTGTAAGATTTGCAACCAGGTCACATTTCTTTGCCTGCCTTTGGGTTTACAGCACACTGGTGGCTCTTCTTGTGACTGTCCTTCCCTGACTGCCCACAGCCCAATGCAACAGGTCCAAATGTGACCAGATCGAATGATTTCAGCCATGCAATGTGACTTACTGCTCTAATTCTCCCACAGGCTGGAGATTTTCTGCTCTTTTTGGAAAAAGATTTTTTTTTCCAATAAGAAAGCGTAATGGAAGGGCTGTAGTTCTAGCTGAAAACCTATCGGAACTACCAGTGTGAGTTTGCACTGTACAAAGCAAATGCAAAACTCCATCAGGGGAATTTGTAGCTCCAAAGACTTGATATTTTTCTATCCTACAACATACTCTGAGAGATACTCTCCAGCTGACCTATCCCTTGGAATTGGGCTATATAACCATGATCGCATGAGTGCACTGATCTATCTTCGTTGTTGTCCCTGTGGCTCCTGGTGTCTGTGACTCCACACACAAATTGGCATCCATAGCTTTACTTATTGTAAGGGACATAAATGGATGGTTTCCACTAGAAGCAGTATAGGAAAATAGGAGAATAACCAGCTCCCTAAAGGCTGGCTTCTCACAGCCCTGAGAGGTGAGGCACCAGGACTGCAAAACACCTGGGGGTCCTGGTCACTCACAGTCCATTACAAATAAACTACCTATGTACGTAACATCAATAATAAGTAACTCCAATTATTTAAGAACTTTTTTAGTGGTAGTATCTTAATCCCTTCACATGTTTGGTTCCCCCCCCCCAGTTATGAAGGGCTTTTGGTGAAGAACAAGCTCTTATGGACACTAAAACTAAATGTTAGGCAGGCAAAGCCAACCCTTCCAACCAACATTTCTAGGGTAAATAGGTTTTTTTAGCCCTGTTCTCTCTGTACGTATCCCTGGACACATGGACAAAAAAAAGTAAAATGCTTGTGCCACTTGTTAACCCAAGAGGCAGGGAGGTGCAGAGAGTAACCAACGCGGTTACCCAGAGAGCAGAGCCCCAGAGCCCAGGTTTGAGCCCTGCCCTGGTGCTCCTGGGAGCTGCTCTGTTCTGGGCCATCAATCCCAGACACGTTCATGGCACGTGGCTGCTCTCCAGGGCACAGTTAAGCTTTCCAATGTGGCCTTTGGCTTTGGACCCATTCGTGAAATTTTGTTAAGCTGAGGGTGGTGAGGCACTGGCACAGGTTGCCCAGAGAGGCGGTCGATGCCCCATCCCTGGAAACATTCCCGGTCAGGTTGGACGGGGCTCTGAGCACCCTGGGCTGGTTGGAGATGTCCCTGCTCCCTGCAGGGGGTTGGACTAGGTCACCTTTAAATGTCCCTTCCAACCCAAACTGTTCTATGATTTTATGATTCCATAACAAAAAAAAATCTCATTTTTATTATAGTGAATCAGTAATACAGACTAAATATGAGAGACACACTCTTGGTGGGCAGCATTTCCTTGGTAAACAACAGCATCAAACTTCCCAAGAACTTCCCCAGCTGATTATCTGATCTCTTACTGCAATGATTCCAGCAGCTGTCAAAATCAAACATAAAGGGGCTTTAAACCACCTTTTTAAAGACTGAAAAGCATTTTCATAGATTTAAGAGTCCTTCAAACCCAATTATCGAATCAAAATGCAGTTGCAGCCACTCTGTCTAACATCTCTTCAGAAGTATAAAAACACCCATGTATAACTAATCACTCATCAGCTTGCATAGTAAACGCTTTCCCAGCATGCGCTTTATGACAGCGTGTACGAATTAAAAGCGGAACGCAGTTCTTAGCATTCACCTATAGCCACAAAGAAGGCTATAATGTTCCCCCAGCTGCAAAAACACGAGCCCAGATCCAAAAAGCCACGCGGGAAGCTAGCAGCAGACGAAGCCAAGTGGGAGCTTTTCAACATGCCCACCAGCTAAGACGGCCATCAGCAGGTGTAGAGATACATACATATGTATATATGAATGTATATTTATATAAATAGGTGTATATATATTTACATTTATAGATATGTGTGCGTACATGTACATAAATCAGTGGGTAGTTGAGTAACACTACGGTGTGATTAGCAACCATGCCAGCGCCTATTAAGAAAGCTTCTGGTTTTTCGAAGCAAGATTCCCAGCTTGGAAAGCCCGGACATGTCCCACCTTGCAGACTTGGAAATGTGGTTTAAAAGCTTGAATAAGCTGCAACTAATATCAGTTTTTAATAGCGAGCTTCCCTGCTGTCAGCGCGGCTCCGTGGATTTACGCTGTCTGCTGCTGCTGTCCCCTAAATGCTTGCTCTAGGGAAAAGCCTGAGCATATTTCACACGTTTATTAGTGTCATATATTACTACAAGCAGATTCACAGCTGGTGTGAATTGTTGTGGCTTTGTGAAGTTAACATCCAGGTCTTTTCATAAATGCATATACATGGCATTATTCATCACCTCTGTCCTCGTGTATACATATTTATACATAGCACATAGGAATAATGATTCAAGCACCAAATCCTCAGCTAATATCACTCGGTGTACTTCTCTTAATCCATATCATTAAATATATCTCACCCTACTGCCATTTATATATTAGTGTTGATGGAAATAAAAATATTGCAGCACATAAAGGGCCAGATGCCTGAAATACAAAGTGTTAGTGGTCCTAAAAGCATCCTATGGCATCATTCCCTAAATTACAAAATAATTTGATTAATTTCTCAACAGGCTTCTTTTTGGTTTATTTACTTATTTTTGTTACTACATTTGGGTCTGTCCTCCAACCTTATATTAAAGTCAAATAAAAAAGCAAAGTCTTATCTTATTCCCGCTTTTAATTATTTGTGCCTGCAAATAATGATTTAGGCTCCCACATATTTTTTCTGGGCAGCACCATTATTTATTTCATTTCCTTCCTTCACTTTGCCTCGCTTTTATTTGTTGCTGTTTTGTAATTTTTGTGCCTTTTTCTTTTTCCCCAGAAATCAGCAAAACATTTCCTGTAGAATCTTCTCTATTCCTGCACCACCCTCATGGAAAGAAAATAAAATTCTTATTAAAAACCATGCAACTCACTTTTGCTTACTGACAGCCCACTTGAAAATCAATAAGAATTAAATTCCGCACATAAAAATATTATTAGAGTTTTATAGGGTTTCTTTAAGGCCACATTTAATTAATAATGCTACACTGCTTTTTTGGTTTTTTTTGGACATCCCATAAAAATGAAAGAAAAAAATGAAAGGAAAAAGAAAATTTAATGAAGTAATTATTAGAAGAGCAAACAGTATCAGAAGGGACACTTGTTTTGCAGTATAAGGTATTTTTGCCCAAGGAAAGAAATAACATAAGGTTAATTGAGGAGGGAAAAAGAGCTGCTGGGCAATACACAGGCCTGGAAAGGTGAGGAAGAAAGAAACCAGAGTAAGAAGTGATTTAATTCAGCGCAAAGAACTGCATGCAAAATAGGCATAAGCAGTTGGGTACTAAACACGATCCACATGTTCAGAAATTAGGCTGAGAGGGGCTGCAATAAGGACAAGGTCAAAGCAAGTGAACAAGAGACCTATTTGGAAATTAATGTTTTTTATTTGGGGAATCACACTTCCCTGGAATGTTTTGCTTTCTTTTTTTTTTTTTTTTAAATAGCAATACTTCTAAAATTGTCTGGAAAAATATGACAGAACCCTGAGCACTTTGCGCTTAGGCCAGGGGGGCATTCGCTGTCACGACAGAGACGAGGACAGAGGATGTCCAGGAGAGAGGATGTTCAGGGCAGAGGATGTCTAGGGCAGAGGATGTCCAGGAGAGAGGATGTTCAGGGCAGAGGATGTTCAGGAGAGAGGATGTCCAGGGCAGAGGATGTTCAGGAGAGAGGATGTTCAGGGCAGAGGATGTCCAGGAGAGAGGATGTTCAGGGCAGAGGATGTCCAGGGCAGAGGATGTCCAGGAGAGGATGTTCAGGGCAGAGGATGTCCAGGAGGGAAGATGTCCAGGAGAGAGGATGTCCAGGGCAGAGGATGTCCAGGGCAGAGGATGTCCAGGAGAGGATGTTCAGGGCAGAGGATGTCCAGGAGAGAGGATGTCCAGGAGAGAGGATGTCCAGGAGAGAGGATGTTCAGGGCAGAGGATGTTCAGGAGAGAGGATGTCCAGGAGAGAGGATGTTCAGGGCAGAGGATGTTCAGGAGAGAGGATGTTCAGGGCAGAGGATGTCCAGGAGAGAGGATGTCCAGGGCAGAGGATGTTCAGGAGAGAGGATGTCCAGGGCAGAGGATGTCCAGGAGAGGATGTTCAGGGCAGAGGATGTCCAGGAGGGAAGATGTCCAGGAGAGAGGATGTCCAGGAGAGAGGATGTCCAGGGCAGAGGATGTCCAGGAGAGAGGATGTTCAGGGCAGAGGATGTCCAGGGCAGAGGATGTCCAGGAGAGAGGATGTCCAGGAGAGGATGTTCAGGGCAGAGGATGTCCAGGAGAGAGGATGTCCAGGAGAGAGGATGTCCAGGAGAGAGGATGTCCAGGGCAGAGGATGTCCAGGAGAGAGGATGTCCAGGAGAGAGGATGTTCAGGGCAGAGGATGTTCAGGGCAGAGGATGTCCAGGAGAGAGGATGTCCAGGAGAGAGGATGTCCAGGAGAGAGGATGTCCAGGGCAGAGGATGTCCAGGAGAGAGGATGTCCAGGGCAGAGGATGTCCAGGAGAGGATGTTCAGGGCAGAGGATGTTCAGGGCAAAGGATGTCCAGGAGAGAGGATGTCCAGGGCAGAGGATGTCCAGGGCAGAGGATGTCCAGGAGAGAGGATGTCCAGGGCAGAGGATGTTCAGGGCAGAGGATGTCCATCACTGGCACGGAGGGACTGGAGCAGAGTCTGCCTCTTCTTTTTAGGGACAGACTGACCTGCAGAAAAAAGGAAGAACAGAAAGAAAAAGAATTGTAACTTTCTCCATAAAACACTGCTTTTAAGTTCTCTCAGTCAGTTAATATCCTTTGGAAATATGGAGGATTTGGATCATTTCCTTAGGCTTTGCTGGATTTTCCTCTCGTTAACACCAGCCTTGCCCTGGTCTGGCTCCAGTGACTTCGGCAGAAATACTGCTGATCTTCATAAAGTCAGGGCCTGTATGTACACGCACGGATTTCCTCCCAGGAAAGAGTTCTTTAGTCAACATGTTACAAAGGCCAGAAATTGAAAATCAAATTGCTTTCTGCTCCAGGTAGCGCAGTAGCTGATACTGGGTTTACAGTTTCAAAATGCCTGAAAGATTAAATCCATTACTCTGTGCACTTCCTGCAAGTGATATTGGTTGAACCAAGACCAGACCTCATCCCAGGCTGTTATTAACGTTGGGCGGACAGCTCTTTGTCTAAGGGACAACAACAGAGGAAGGTGGGTTTGGGGATTTTTGTTGTTTCTTTGGTTTATGTTGGTTTGTTTTTTTTGTTTTTTTTTTTTTTTAATGAAATAAAGGTTTGCAGAGAAATGATGGAGAGAAATTGCATCTGGTTCCCACCCCCGATCTGTTTTAGGCTAGGTGGTAGAATCTAATACCTTTGATTGATGACACCAATAGCAACCATCTCCAACTCTGGTCCCTTCATCCAGAAGGATGGTGTACACAGGCATGTTTGGAGCCCACAGCCTTAGGCATTTGGTAAATAATTTGCTAACTTGCTAGGTTACTAACGTTTCAGCTACTTTCACTCTGAGCCTGTGTTTGAACATGGCTTTACGCGTTGTATACTGATGCAACAGCATGATAGACAGGCTCCTGACATTTCCGCAAACCACTCCAGGCCTGAATATAATAGGAAAGGCTAATTTTGGTTTTTCAGATAGCGTAATTTAGAGCACAGCAAGCACGATTGCAACACATCAGTTACAATCTCATCTCATCAGTTACAGGGCCCGTAACGTATCATCTGCGAAGGATGAGGCAGGGCGTATGGGCCTTGGCAGGGTTTTCTTTTAATGTGCGGTTGCTCCAGGATCCAAGCGAGCTCGCGGAGAGCTGAGTGTGCTGTTGTGGCATCCTCGGTATTGCACACCTGCAAGTGCACCAGGCAGGGACTGGGTTTTTGTATGTGAGATTCTTCTAACTACAGGTCCGTTAGAATTTGACAACTTAATGAATGGGTAAGCCATTTTTCATTAGAAATATCTGAATGAAAAATACCTAGTCATTATCTTTGTAATGAAGCTAAATCAATGAGTGGCTTTTCAATCCTAATGTTAATGGGAAACCCAATACCTTGCCTGAGCATTACGTCAGGTGAGTACTTTGCTACAGCAACTCTAATATTTGGCTGTAAGCTGAAACTAAGGGGAGGTGAAAACCAGTAGATGGGTGGAAAGTTGCCGGAGAGGAATGTAAATTTGTGGTTCTCATCTAGAATTTTAAAAGATGTTTGTACATGTAGGTTAATCTTAAATGACACATCAGTCATTAGTGCTCTGAACTAATGTATTCACTGTATCTTATCCTTCCAAATCTTTTTTCAAAACCCCCTCATGGTAAAAGTAATGAGCCCCAGAGTTCAGTTGAAGTCAATGACAAACTGATGAAGACAGAATATAATCAGTCACAGCTTGGAGGTATCCCATATACTACCAGTATTAGACCTCTTTGCCTCAGGAAAGCTATCAACGCTGCTGTACCTGAACCTACACAAATACCAACTATAGCCAGTGTATGTCTCGAGGAAATTACAGTCTATGCAGACAAAGCACTAGAGAGGAAAGCAAGCTGTGGAAAAGCAGAGACACAGAATGGTGGTTAGAAAAACAAGCAGAGACAGAGGTATGGTTTTGCTTTGCTTTGTCTTAAGATAGGAGAAAGGAAATCTTTGTATTGCCAGGGGAAGAGCCAGAGGAGACCTTGGAGTTGTACGAGAGGGGATGGGAGAGCCATGCAGTGATGGGGAGGAAGTGAATAGGAAGACGAGCACAGAAGAATGAGAAGCATTTGAAAAGCAGTGACTGAAGAAAAGAAAACAAAAGGTGAACTTGACTTTTCCTTTTGTCATTTTTCTCTTAGAAGAAAGAGAGGAGGCTCCAAGGACAAAGTCACGTGTGGCAAAAAGGTAGCAAGGATGATGGCCACCACACCAGCCTGGGGAAGGTGGAGCTGGTTAGCCCGCAGGAAGGCGGAACAGAGGGAGAAACTCCTTGGGGAAGAATTGAGCCTGGCCACCAGCAGTGGCTCTGCCAACACAGGTCAAGACTGAAGGGAAGGCAAGCTGCTACAGATATGGTGTCCATCCAGCCGTACTGCTGTTTCTACGGCAAACAGCCCCCCAGGCTGCCTGGTTTTAAATCTGTGCTGGGAAACTGTTCTCTGAAAGTCCATTTTCTTCCTGGAGTATCAGAGCTGGCTCAGACTGGCACGTATAAATGCAGTGTGGCCCACAGTTTGCTCACCTGCACATCACGGTTCACTGGCTTCTGTGCTACAGGAAGAAAATCCTTTTGGCACATTGCTGCAATGCATGGTTTTTATAGCTATCGGCTAACTCAGCTTCCATTCAGCTGTAATTGATCACGGAGTACTTCAGCGCTGCGCCTGTCATCAGCTGTGAGGGTATGTGTGTTCTCCATTCATGGGGAAAACAGCATGGCCTGCTTGTCTTTGCGCGAAGAGAACGTTTTAAATATTCTGAAATCCATGGGTATAAACTTGGCATCGCTCAGGCTGTTCAAACCTGCTATTTCAAAAAGTGTATTTATATATAAAAGATAGTTTTCACACGGGTTTATAGTCCTTTTAATCATGGTGATTGTCCCTGCTTACTTACATCACACTGACACCGAAAGATTGCAGCCCTGTTGGATAGCTGCTGTGCATAAGAACAACACTTCTGGAGGCAAAGATTTTACATTGCAGGCGCAGCGTTGCTCCGTGGTGTAATTACACAGCGGTGCCTTGCGCTTGAGGACTCCGGCTTCGGATCAGCTGAGACCTAGGCAGAGCAGGGCTGTCTGCGGGGGTGAAAGCACAAATGCTGGCATCGAGGAAGGGTTTCAGACTAAGCGTGCTTCTGTTGACGCAAAGAGCAGAGGAGGGCTGGGCAGAGCTGGAATGTATCCCTCCGTGAAGATGCGGGCTCTGAATAGCTGAGCCCAGCCTTCTGGGTTCTGCTCAGAATCAAAGGGCTTTAATGAAGTAATGGGAAGAGACATTTGAGAAGACAGTATATGGGCAAAGGCACGGCACTAAGAGAGTGGAGCTGCAGTCTGTTGATGCTGGGAGCAGTAGCTGGGTAGGAAATGCAGAAGCAAGACCGGCCATAGTCTCGCTCACGAGCCAGACGTGATGGCTGGAAAGGTTAGAAATGCTTGTGTGTACTGCCTGGGGCTTGATGGCTAAAGAGTAGGAGTTCATGCTGCTTTTCATGGATGTAAACCCAGGTCTTATATACCCAGAGAAGTACTGAAAATCTAATGCAGACAAGCCCCACCTATCCATCCACACTTTTAGCTCTCCAGCCTGGATGCTTTGTGAGAGGAAGGAAAAAGAGAGTTGTCCAGTCCAGTCCTCCTATCCCAAGCGTCAGCAGCTCAGGTAGAGGTTTCCTTTTTTCTTTTTTTCTTTTTATTCCTTTGTGTTTGTGATTCATAGCTAACCCTTAACCATGGACAAGTAGAGAGGATGTTGCAATATGGACAGTCTCTCTAAGATCTAAGACGACAATTGTCTCCTAACTTCTCATAACCTGTTGCTTCAGTAATCTCACCTTGAGGAACAGCAAGGAAAGCCTTAATGCACTCTGGAAATCCACCCGTCTGGTGAAGGCTGAGGCTGAGAGCGACCGTCAGTCATCAGACACGGATGTGACGGCTATGCACTGTGCTTTGGTTTTTTCTTATCTTTCTGCGTACTTTCCTGAGGCGCTCCTCCGTGCCGCCCCAGCTCTCCAGCACACACAGCCCATGTCTGAGGTCGGTCCTGCAGCCACCTGAGACATCTTCCCAGTGACTCCTGGGACATCCGTGCGGCTCCAGTGGCAGCACAGCTCTCCTGCACCTCAGACTTCCCATTGCTGGCGTTGCAATCAGCAATTACTGAACCAGTTTTTTGCAGAGTCACCAGGGAGGGTGTTCATCTGCATGCATTAGCTGAAGGGCAATCCAGTATACGAGGGAGTCAGACTTTCCCCAGCAAAGCTGTGTAAATATAACTCCGAAGGATTCACAGACATGCTGGGAAGTTTCCTCTGGGCCAAACAATATTTTTAATTCATTGATAGCATTTTAATTTTCTCATGATGAAGAACCTCTAAAGGCAACCACATTGGAGAGTGAGAAAGGGTCAAGAGGCAATTAAGAAAGGAAGATCTTGCTTTTCACTGCTAGGAAAAACAGTTAATTAGATGAAACAAGTTAAAAAGAGAGAGAAAAGAGCTGAACTGTAATTTGGAAAATTTAAAAAGCTTTCTATCAAATAAATTGATTAGCAGACTAATCATAATCAGGACTCTTGGATTAGCAGTTAATTTGTGGAATCAATTACTAGTGGTGTTTTTCAAATCACAGTTTCCTCCAGAGCGCAGGGAATTCATTGCAGTATGTTTTTAGAGATAACAGATGCTGGATTAGGGCTGTGGAATGATTCTCTGACAATATAACAGCTCTGTTGTACCCTGCTTTCAGGATTTTTATTTTTAGGTTTTTTCTGTGTGTGTGAATGGGTGTTGTCTAAGTTGTTTTAATTCCTTTCTTGTTGCCTCTGCACTTTCTCAATTTTCTACATTAGAGAACAAATTATTTTCCCAATAACATTTTAGTGCTCTCTGCTTGGTTTGAGGGTTCACATAATAATCTCCTCTCTCGAGGCTGAACAGCAATTTCCTGCACTATGAAATAACAACTGAAAACTTCAAAAAAACTTAGTGGGACTTTGCTGTCCTTGTGCTTCAAGGCAGCTGAGGGTGCTACAAGAGCCGAACACCGGGAATCTGGGGCTTCCCACTGACTTCAGCTGTCCCTGGGGCTATCCCTGTCCAAGTCACCGTGCCAGACTTCATGGGAAGATAAAAAATTGTGGTCAGATCCAGGGGCTATAAGTAACTACCTATGCAGAATAATTGCATATTGCTACCTATTAACAGTAGGCATCATACTAC
This sequence comes from Pelecanus crispus, assembly GCF_030463565.1. NCBI lineage: Eukaryota > Metazoa > Chordata > Aves > Pelecaniformes > Pelecanidae > Pelecanus > Pelecanus crispus. The sequence goes on from NC_134648.1 coordinate 72,773,698, forward strand.
AGAATTACCTGAAGTTAAACTAAGCCTAAACCATATTTTGCCAAGAATACTGTGGCAGTTTGACAATTGCTGCTACACCTAAAACAAACTGAAATTATCTCAGGCCATGACAGGTCCAGACATTTCTTGAGACCACAGGTTGAAACGTCAATACAATATGTGTGATTGTCATTGCGATGCCAATGGACCATATTTTGGGTTACAAGCCTATGGGAAAGTTCATAAACTGCTTATCTGAGGGCTGTGAGTCTTGAACCCCATCTAGCCCTTGCATTTACCATGTCTTCAGACGCCTGTTGTTGAAAACACTGATTTAGCAGAAAACGTTGCAGAAAAATGACAGGACGATGGTTGAGTTCAGCAGTCCCTGTGCTCCCTGGGATGCCTATGCCTGCAGCTGCAGTGGCCAGTGATGCGCTTAGCAGGGAAAAGAGCCAAATTTCCAGGTCCTCAGGTGCCTGATGGGTCAATGGGTTACCCTAAAAACCCATCAACAGGTACCCCAGCCTGGGCAGCAGGTCCTCCATCTCGTGGGTTTCTGTCTCTGTTTCCAAGTGACAAGGCAGGCAGGCAGTCATCGGCAGTGAGAGCTGGGGGCAAACCCATCTCACCCTTCTCTTTAGGGGACAATTCCACAACATTGATTTTTTTTTAATGCAGACATCAATGAATTGTTAAAATGCTACCAATTTCAGTTACGGGGAAGGTCCCCTTCCTGGCTGTCCCGCAGTGTTGGACTGCAGGCAAGTCCATTAATATCCACATCAAGCAGCTGAGGAGATGCAAAGATTTGGAAGGCTATAGCGACTTCAACAGCTATAATTTTCAAAATTAAAACCAACCATTATCTTACCATAATTTCAATGGAGCTGAGTGTCTGGTGCTCAGTTCCTAACAGGAACTGAGGTTTGGGCTGTCACAAGCTCTTTAGAGAGTCGCAACATAAAAGTTTTTTTCTGATTAGGGTGATAAGAAGCCTTTTGCTCTACTTCCATTGTCCCTCTATTATTAGGGGATCTGATCATCTGAGACTGCTGCTGTTCATTGGTAGAAATGCAAACTATTAAAAGATAATTTAACTAAATTCAAAGTATTTTCAGACATATGTAAAAGTCAAAATTGCATCATTTTGTAAAAAAATGGAAAGACAGCAGACACAGAAGGATCTAAGTTAAATCCCACTTTGAAACTATTGCTTAATGAATTCCCCAGCATAGCAGTTCTCATAATGCTTCAATCCTGACAAAGAGAAAAGGCAGCAGCGAGATGTTTTAGGAAGTTCCAGACTAAAACAAAACTAAAGATGGCTGTTTCTCAAAACACTGCCTCACAACTCTCATTTTATAGTTGTCTACTTCAAATTGCTTTTTCCATCCATGGTGCATAAGGAATTTTACTGTGCAAGCTGTTCAATCTCATATGCCTTTTTTTTTTTTTTCTGGTGATAAACCACCCCTACTGGAGTATCCAGTATATAGAAACCCATTGCAAAATATTTCTTAAAGTAAGATAGATGGTGGTTTATCTAGCATCTGTATAATTATTTAGAGAAAATGTGTCTCTGTCACTTCACATCTGCCGACTCCTGTTACTAACTCTTTCTTACCTCAGGAATGCACTAGAAATGCTTTGAAAATGTTTATTAAAATCGATTTTTCTGTCCAACTTAATAAACAATGAAAATATATGAAATGCCTATCTCCTTTGAGTAGCCTTTTGTTTCCCCCACAGCTGAGTGCCTGTATAGTATGGCCTGTAATAAAAGCAGCACGCTGAAATGAAAAGCAATAGCAACGTCGTCCTGTGTACGACACTGAAAATAAGGGAATGGAAGGCATCACACATAGGATGTTTGGGAGAGTTATGACATCTATATATCTGCTTCAAAGATTGTGGTTTATGATTTTACATGGTGAAATTATAGGTGTTAAGACCGATATGATAGAAGAGGTGATATGATACCTTTTGGTCTAGAGTTTCACTTGCGTGAGAGGAAGAGTAGGTGCTAAGGAAGAGGCAGAATCATTTATAATTACGCTTGCATGCATGTTTCCACCCACATACACTTTGCAGGGTTACTGATATCTATGGAAATTCCAACTTCTGAGACAAACTTCCTAAACTTGGTGTTCTGCACGTCTTGGGATGGATGGAAATCTTTACTTTAAAATGTTTTGTTGAAAAGGTGACCCCGTTCCCACCCAGCTGCACGATTGATGTGCTGGGTGGGACAGACTATGAGAGACACTAACTGCTTCCTCCTTCTCAAAGGGTGTTCTGCCCGCCTTACCACAAAAATGAGTAAGTACAGGCGGCTTGAGAGCATCTGAGCAAAGACTCCTGTTGCTATAAGTGGTTTTGGCCCACTCCATAACCCGGTTTACCAGTATAATTGACACAGGCGCATGCATTACTGCTCGCTTTAGCCCAGATTATGAATACACCAGGAATTAATTATGCCAACATACTCATTTAAACTATTCTTAAATTAATGATGCGTTTCACTAGAGGACTTGACAAATCAGGACTGCAGAGGGATTACGAATCTCATTTTGCTGGGAGAGAAGGCTTCACCTGAGTCAAGAGGGTCAGCAGTCTGTTACTAATTGCCCATGCCAACAAGCCAGGTTGTTTACTTAATCTGTGTTCAATGTGAGACTCTTATCCTAATTAAGTAGCCGCTGTTTCTCTTTAGATTTATCTTAATGGCTTGTTTAAACCAAAGACAAACCGCATGCCATTACACTGTGATATATTGTTCTTGATAAATGATATCATGCTATTAATTCAGAAGAAGAATGACAGCTTCTAGCATGTTTTTTTTATTTCTGATTTCACAGATGTTACAGGTGTGGAGCCCTCCTGGTCACACAGCCCCATTTCCTGCATGAGAGGCGATCAGCATCCCTCTGGCAGTTTCTCAGTAAACCTTAATATTTTTGAGGTGAACCAAGAATATTTTTATATCAGAAATTCTTTCTTGATTTCAAGCTCCTGACCATTACAGCCCATCACATTTGTTTTAAAAAGTAATTATTCACATAATCAAAAATGTGTCCATTAGATCTCATTTAAATATTTCTAGAGCCAGCTTCCAAAGAAAAAAACTTGTATTTTTCTCTCGTTGAATGAGCCTGCTATAATATTAGATATCTGTGCTCTTAAAACATTGCAAATGGGATAAAAATCTGACACTTCCAGTGACAATCAATATGAAACTATGTTGCCCACTCAATGCCTGCTCCTACAGTCTGGGGTAAAAAAAAGGGCATGAAGTGGTAAGTATTTGGAAACAGAGTCACGTGGAAGGAAAAAGCAGCTGTGCAGACTAGGCACAAAGTCTCCTCATTGTAAAAACCTGTCTGTATTTCCAGGGTTCTGTATGCTCAGGGTTGTGGGGCTCTTTGGGGGGGGTCAATATCATGGCCCTTGTTGCTGCCTCCGTCCTTGGCCAGTCTCAAGAGCTGTCGTGGTTTAGCAAAGCTGTGGTCAGGCTTCTTGCACCCCAGCACAGTCCAGCTGATGACTGTGTAAGCGTCATGCAGCTCAGCCAAGGTGAACATCCTTGACACCAAAGGCCTCTCCAGGCCACTGTGTTTAGCTCCACATCTCCAGGTTCGCCAACATCATCATCTGAAAGAGGTTGGCGTTTGCATGTGCGATGGACCAGAGCTTTGTACTCAGCCAGTCCTGCAGGTTTTCGGTCCGTTCGTACCCATCCTGTGCTCAGTGCGACCTTTTTTTCCCCTACTGCTATTAGTGTATTAAATGAGGCCACATGCACATTACTATTACTAATTGTTATTATATTTTATTATATAAATAATAATGATAATAATAATGTTAACAGTAGTGCTAATAAAATAGCAATAACAGCAGCAATATCAGTAACAACAAATCTTCAAAAACCATTGAAATGTGACAAATCGACACCTTTAAATTTTATGGCATCTTTCACCTAGCTGGCTCATTCCCAACACTATGTTTTTCGTAGTGCTAAATTACGTGGTGACTTCCTCACTGGTTCCCCCAAAGGGGTCTCTATGTGGGACTCAAATAAAATTCCCCTAACAACGAATGTTTATCCTCCATCACATTGCCTGGGCCTGGTCTTCTCTTTTAAATTTCACTTCAGTTGTTGATTCAGTAAGGCACTCGGGAATGTTTTGTAACAGTGTGAATGTGAATTCACTGCATAGAAATACACCTTTATGCGTAAAATAAGTGGTGGAGCAAACCTGGGCTTTTGTTTCAGACCTGTGTGGGAATGTATAATGTATTCAGCTCCCCGCACTTAAACAATATTTCTGAATTTTGCCCCAAGCTGAATTAATTCCCAAGTAGAATACTCTTCAAAGTTTCCCATGTCGTGTCAGCAGCTCTTTAAATGCACATATTTTAGATATATGAATTGGTTTCTTGATTATGAAAAAGTGTTATTAAATATGTAAAAAAATATTTATGCAGTATGACTTTAAAGCTAAGAATATTAGATCACAAGAGATTTCTCTAATTGAAATAGTCTTTGTGTGTAGCTGGAGTCTAATTTAAACTCTGCCTAGCCTACTTAAAACAATAACGTACAGATGACATCTGATTTTTATTGCTTTTCAAATACAAGTGATTGTCATATTTATTAATTCTTTATTATATGGGAAATAAAAGAAACCATTTCCATCCAATGAATACTGCCATCTGTGTGACTTGATTATTTGTAGATTTCTATAATGTGATTAATAAATGAAACGCACAGGTATGCAAATGTGCATGCACACAACACGTGCATTCATAATGTATCTACGTGTTAGTATCAATGCCAAAATTTGGTAAGATACTTTAACAGATGCTTAGAATTAGGCCTTTGAATTAATGCTTGGTTTTAGCCATGCTCCCAGTCCCATCACGGTCCATTTGGCTTTTTTGGAGTCAGCTTGACAATACTCGCTTATCGGGGTACTCTGGTCTCAGCCTGCGTGTACCTTAACAGCCCTTACAGCTGCGCCACCTGTCTATACATTAAAACAGACAAAAAAGCAAAATGAAAAAGCCTACCTACCTGGGAAGCTCAAGTGCAGAATCATAATTAAAAAAATTAGTGGCCTCGCAGTAGGGGCATCCTCTGGGGTTTGAAAAACCTAGGCTGGCCCCAGGATGGGATTCAAAGCCCAGAACTGCTGGAAAGCCTTCCTGCTCACCCTGCAGAGATTCTCACTGGACTTTGAGCATTGCCACGGCTGAACAGCACTGGGCAGCAGCAGGAATAGCCCGTGTCATCGGTTTGACCAGGAGAACAAGTACTTAGGATCTTCCAGAGGACTTGACGGATGAGGTTTCCTGTCTGTCCTGGTTTCGGCTGCGATACAGTTAATTTTCTTCCCAGCAGCAGGCACAGTGCTGTGGTTTGGATTTAGGATGGGAACAATGCTGATCACACGCTGATGGTTTAGTTGGTGCTGAGCAGTGCTGACACCAGGCAAGGGCTTTTCAGCTTCCCCTGCTCTGCCAGGGGCACAAGAAGCTGGGAGGGGGCACAGCCAGAACAGTTGATCCCAACTGCCCCAAGGGCCATTCCATACCATACGGCGTCATGGGCAGTATAGAAACTGGGGGGGTTGGCCGGGGAGCAGCGATCGCTGCTGGGAACTGGCTGGGCATCGGTCGGCGGGTGGGGAGCAATTGCATTGGGCAGCACTTGCTTTGTATGTTATTATTATTATTATCATTATTATATTGTTATTATTATCATTACCATTTTACTTTATTTCAATTATTAACCTGTTCTTATCTCACCCCAGGAGTGTTTCTCACTCTCACCCCTCCGATTCTCTCCCCCATCCCATGGGGGCAGGGGCAGTGAGCGATGGCTGCGTGGTGCTGAGCTGCTGCCTGGGGCTACACCACGACACTGTCGTGTTTCTTTACACAGAAGAACTGGGACCAGTTCCTCCATTGGCATAAATCAGAGTAGATCCACTAACTGCAAAGAAGGGACACTGATTTGCACTAAGACTAAAGCTGCCCCAAATGCCTTGGACACAACAACCAGAGAAAAACCATCACTAGGATTAAAAGCAACCCACTGACTCCATCCCCTTCCTCCACCTGCCCACCACCAGCTACCTTATATCCCTGTGTGCACCGGGGTAGTGCCATGTGGCATCATTTAACAACTACTCCTATTGGTAAGATAGATGTTTAGGGTGGGATTCACTTATAAGAAATATGGATGCTGGCATCCTGAGCTAATTATCAAGGCTCCCTTCACAATCTGTGGAGAGAAACAGGCATTTTTGGCGAAGTCCCTTCATCCAAAAGCACGATGAATTGTCCCCAGGGCACCTTTTTCACTCCTGTGAGCAAGAGGAGAGCTGAGTGTGACTGCCATGGAGACGTGCGGTTGTGGGCAAAGAGTCCTGCTTCAACTGCCTGGGATCCCTCTGCTTAGATCCACATTGCAACAGCTACTTCAGCTCCTGAGTAATATATTCTGACAGTCGAGCACAGTTGTCAGATGTTTGGGAAAGAATACCTGCTCCGGCTGGCATCAAAAACTGTAAGGCAATGTAGCCTTTGAGCCAAAAAAAGGGCAAGCTTTTCAGGAAAAAAAAAAAAAAAAAGAATACGAGGATAAGCGCTCTATAAAGATGAGTTATGGTCTCTGGTGACACCCAAAACGGATGAGCAGAGTGATAGCATTGTTCAAACACGAGCATGCAACACACAAAATCACTGGGATCTGAAATACAGTTCTGTATTTCCAGGGCTGAGGACAAAGGCGGCAGCCCGGTGACAACGTTTCTGTTAATAGGAAAGGACTGGTAACCAGCAATCAGGGAGTTTTATCAGCTCATTGGCAAAGCAAAAAGCAATTGGAATACGTACCCCAAGGGCTGGAACCACATGGTCGGTATTAGTGCATGCAAAGGCTGGGGTGGAGCAGTTCTACGCACTGAGAGTGTTTTGAAAACGCGCCTTTAAGGTCTCCAGGCTTTTTGGCTCATCCTGGAGACAATGTGTGGTGACAGTTTTGGTGTAAGAAATATGAATAATGAAATCTTTCTCTGTTTTGATCAAAGGGAGACTATTTTGTTTTCATCTCAGACAGACATTGTGCTTTCAAAAGTCTCAGAAATCCCAAATCATGCTTAAAGGCTCAAGATTTAAGGAAAATCTCCAGATGAATCAGCAAAGGAGAACCCAGTGTCCCATGATCTTGTGTTTTTATCCTGTATCACAAAACCAAATAGAAGTCATGTAACCTGCCCCTTTAGTTCAAGAAAGAGTCTTAGATGACCCTTTTCTGACAGATACGCATCTCACTTGTGCTCCAACCTCCAGAGATGCGACAACCTCCACCCATCTCTTCCACCACTCTATTACCCTTCACACTAGAATGTTTTTCCCAATGCCTAGCCCAAATCTTCTTTTCGGCAACTGAAAACTATTCTCGTTAGAGCCTTCTTGGGAATAGAGAAATGTTTACTACTTTCTTCTTTCCAGTTGTTTTTTTTTTTTTTTTTTAACCTATTTGAAAATTTCCTCTTAACTGAACAACCACTAGCCACCACCCATCCAACTGCCAGGGATGAATTTCTTAATGATTGTGTTAAGGGTTCGTTGTCATGCATCCGTGTGGTGAGTCATCGAGTCATCACATCATTATTTTGAGGAATCGTAGCTGAAGGCTGAAACCTCCACTGGCACCAGAACAGAGTGCTGGAAATAAAGTTTGCTACTCCAGACTTGATTGCTTCTTGTTAAATATTTCCAAGATATATAGGCTTCTGGAGCTTAACCAGATCACCTGTCAACTAAAAATAGCAACACTAAAGAGACGGGAGCATTTCACAGCTGTCTTTAATGAAACCAAGCCTTTTTTAATGACTCAGGACTTAAAGCCTCTTAGGAGGCAATCTCATGGGTTTTTGCTCTGTTGCTGATCACCCCTTAACAAAACTGCATTCGACAGCGACTGAGCCAGCACCAGGTTCTGCATTTCTGATCTGGATGAAGCATTGGTGAACCAAATCTCCTAATTACAGTACTGCAAAAACAGACCCATGGATGGATTAACCAGAAGACAGGGGAGTAGGGGCTCAGCCGACTGTAATGGAGATGTACCAATATTTAATTAGCTTGAGCCCTGGCCCAAGCCTCTCTGGTAACTCTGTGTGCACACGTGCACTCTACGTGAGCTCTACGTGCACACCAGTGGTCACCGCTGTTCCCTCCTCTGCAGACAGATGATTGCCCAGCACATCAGTAAATTGACTTTCCTCAGAATAGCAAGGCACGGTGCAACATCTCGCAGAGAGGAGAATCTGACAATTACGAGCTCTGCCTGCTCCCAGGGAAGTCCTGCACCACCCCTGATGGCATTTCACTTATCAAGACACAACTTTGCACTCGATTTTGCAATTCAGGAAATGAAAGGTAGCAATGCCTAAATTATCTTTGACTAAATAAGGACATTGGCCAGAAGAAAATAATCCAACATCAAAAGGAAGGGGGAAAAAAAAAAAAAAGAATCCCACTACATTTAAAAAAAAACACCCACCAAAAGCAAGTAGATTCAGAATATTTCTTTTCTTTTGATCTTTTTTTTATTCAAATACCCATATTAGGAGCAGCAGTATTTTTTTACAAATGACCCTTATTCACATCTCTGTGACTTCATTCTTCAGAAAATTTCTGAGATGAAATGTGTCCTATATGGTTCAGTTGCCAAACCTCGTGATCAACTTGCAGCTCAGAGACGCAGAGTAAAAGTGCTAAGTATTGTTTACAAGCATCTGTTTTTTAAGTAGGTGATATGGACTCATTTTCCAAAGCAGGACTTGTTGTACCTCAAAGATTTAAGGAACCAGCGTGGTAGATGGGAACTGTAAACATTCAGGAGTTTCCAAAGGTATTCTTGTCACTAAGTAAGTGTGTTGGAAGGAAAATGTAAAAACTGCACTTCTCAGAAACCTCATTTAACATTTTTTTCCTTTAGAAGCTTTTGCCAGTATACTTCATGAAATATGCAACTTTCACATTGATTAGGATGAACCATGTATCCTTAAAATCAGCATCTCTTTAAAGCAGAGCTAAGATTTTCCTGGGATGAGGTTCAGCAGTGATGTGTTGGATTTGCTCCTGACTGCCAATGCGATTGAGATGACCAAATTTTGAGCCTTCCGAGAGTGCCCTCCTGGGCTTCTTGCAATGCCGTGAGAGGTCACAGGGTGTTCCCTGGGCTGAGTGTCCTGCTGCAGGGGGAAGCTCAGGTGTGAGGTGCTAGTCCTGTCCAAGGTGTGTTCCACCAAGTACTGGTTGGTCCTCTCCCAGTCTTGCAAGCAGCCACGACAGAAACCACCCAGTGGTGGTTCTTTGAGGGCCAAGGGCGGAGGCAGACACCCAGCTCGTCGTTCTCTAATTTTGCTTTCACAGAGATGAGTAGGCTTTGATTTGTTACAGCTCTTTAGAATAGAATAGAATAGAATCATTAAGGTTGGGAAAGACCTCTAAGATTTTCTAGTTCAACTGTCAACCCAACACCTCCATGCCCACTAAACCATGTCCCAAAGTGCCACCTCTGCCCATTTTTTGAACCCCTCCAGGGATGGGGACTCCACCACCTCTCTAGGCAGCCTGTTCCAGTGCTTGACTACCCTTTTGGTGAAGAAATTTTTCCTAATATCCAATCTAAACCTCCCCTGGCACAGCTTGAGCCCATTTCCTCTCATCCTATTGCTAATTACTTAGGAGAAGAGACCAACACCCACCTCACTACTACCTCCTTTCAGGCAGCTGCAGAGAGCGATGAGGTCTCCCCTCAGCCTCCTCTTCTCCAGGCTGAACACCCCCAGCTCCCTCAGCCGCTCCCCACCAGCCCTGTGCTCCAGACCCTTCCCCAGCTTCGCTGCCCTTCACTTGTTTGGCTCTTTGCGTCTGAGTTCAGTGCCATAGCACATGCTTGTTCTTTGAGTAAAAAACTTGGTTTTCCTTCTTAGCCAGGTCTAAGGGCAGGATCAATGCAGCATAAGAAATATCCCTTTTACTCGTGCTCCATCTGACCATCATGATAAATTACAATGACTTAGAAGATACTGAGGAATAAAACAGTAACGGGTATCAGACGTACAAGCTTCCTCTCGTGCTGCCGGGGGAGACAGAGACCCTGCGGGAAAGACCCCGTATCACCTACCCCCGTTACTCTCCAGGCACTTGAAAACATACAGCACAGACTTCTTTCTTTTAATTTTTTTTTTTTTTGAGAGTATAGAGAAGAGGAATTTCGGTCTTTGCTTGAATATAAATATGAATTTCTAAATATAACCTCTACAAAGATTTTCATTCAGCATTTAGTGGTTAAATCAGTTTTTATGAAGCTCTCTCTTAAATTGGTAAATAAAAGAATTCATAGCTATTTTTATAGACTTAAAGAATACGGATCAGAGATGTGGGATATGTGCATACCATATTAGTGTGCTTTAGTATTCTTATCTTCTTGCTTTTTAAATATTTAGACATTGTTTGCTCCTACATTTGCTGTAGGATATTGAATCATCTATTCCACATTAACTTTTATGTAGCAATATTCCTGAAGCACAGAAGGCTTTCATCTACTGAAAAAAAAAAAAATTGTATCAATAACTAAGCTTCTTTTCATAAGTTATATTAAATCAAGGCATTTGGTGATAACATTAATGATTGTGCATAGCCCAGATTAGGTGAGAATTATAGCAAAGCCCACTATTCATATTGTCAAATGTGAAAATTTACTTGCCCTCCTTAAACGCTCCTTCTGAAAAACAAAGGAAAAGTATGATCCCCAAGCCTGTTAGCTCCGCCTCTATAAAAAACTGAAAAACCACTTTGCAGCAGGTTTCTCATGGACCAAGAGGTCACCTGAAGAGAGCTGATAGGGAGCTTCAAAGCTTCAAATAGCGACACATTGATTTAAGACCTGTAAAGAGGAGGGTCTATAGCCTTCCTATCCAATTTGCTTGTTTTTAGACTGGGGTATCATCTTAACTATCCATGCGCATACCAATTGGTTTAGGGCCAGATTTCACATATTTCATTCAACCACCATAGCAGCATATTTTGTTTTCAAGGGATTTAGTTATGAAGCAACACATTTTTCAGTGCAGAAAAATACTTTTCTTGGTTAAAAAAAAAAATTAGTTTCTGACTTGGCATTTTGGGTTTGGTTTGCTTCTTGCTTTTTGGGGGTTATTTGGGGGAGAACTACGCATCTAAAATAATACATAACAATAATAAGAATAACAATAAAGATTTAAATTTTAAAACTTGGTGGTCTTCGTGTTGTCCTTGTGGGACCTGTGACTGCATTAATGCATTGTGCTAGTGGCCTCAAAAAGAGCCTTCCACGATCTGCAGCTGTTCATCTCAGAGATGAGCACACTGCAGCAGGAATTTCCACTTAAATGTAGCGTATGAGCCGCATACCCCCAGTGTAAACATATCTGAATCAAATTATTTGATTCAAGTAAGTAAGTGCTGCACTGGGGACATGTGGGCCCTCTCCAGCTGCTGCACTCAGACCCCATGCACTCACATGGACACAGACTAGAGGGTCCCAGGACAAAGGTTAGAAATTTAACGGGTTGTGGTGAGAAGGCAGGACAGACTGCACTGGCAAGACACAGGGCACAGCCAGACCAGCATACTGACCAGCCAACTATTTCCATGCAACTGGCCCATTCTATCCCCTTATGCATCTATTTTTCCATGATTGTTCCTCCCCAAATCACCTAAATCCATCCCTTCCCCTATCTTTGGTTCCTCCCCTGATCATCCCATAACCAGTCCTTTGCAATCCCAAATGTACTTCCCCTGCATCCCCTAACATGTCCCACACTCCTGGGCAGTGACCCCTCAGTCCCAAAGATGCTCCAGCATTGACACCTCCTCATGGGTGTCACCCCTGGCCCATGGGGCTGAGGGTCCCCTGGGTCAGCCCAGGGAGGGTCTAGATGGGGTGGCTCATCATCAGCGCTCATCCTTAACTTGGGTTCCCCTTACCTGCCTTTGTGCTCCAGTGGTCCTCTGGGCTTGTGGAGATGGGCCTGATGGGCTGATGGCTCCTGGCACGGACCTGGGGACAGCGGGATGGGCAGAGTGTCATCTGGGGTCCCCCCCACAGTTGTCTCTCCCTGGTCCTTTGTAGGTGTGCAGATATCTTTTCATCATATGACCTAACAAAGTAGATCTTCCTTCCTAATATTTTTATGACTAGTTGATTTTTTTTTTTTTTTTCCCTGAATACGGCCTGTCCGTTTGGCACCTAACTTATGGAAGTCAAACTAGCACAGAATAAATTACAGGGAAAGACATATTCTGCTGCAAAGTGTTTATATTCTAGGAAATCTACTTTTTTTTGCTAGAAGAGGGTCATGATAAGGTATTAAATTCAAAGTGTCAATTTGACCAAGGAAGTGTAAGCTGTGCTAGCAAAGGGTTGCCAGTGTGAGAGGAGTGAACAGTTTTCTTGGGTGAAACATTTTTCTTGGAGAGTTTTCTCTGCTGGGGCATGCCTTGAGCAGCTCTGGTCACACGGTAGTACAGAACTGTCTAAGCTCAGCGCAGGGCGTTGCTACACAAGCCAGTCATGCTTGTCTAATTAACCCCCTATATTACATTTTAATCCGGCACAGAATCCCCCAGTGCTGCTGTGGCCATCTTTAAAGCCATCGCTGTTCCACCTGAGCAGTCATTAGCCCTGTGGAGGTCATGCTGTGGGCTTCCCTCTCTAGCAAGAGCACAAGGGCAAGCAAGCAAGGCTGCTCACCTCTCTGTTGGCCATAGTGGGGGATGATGACGTCATTTCAATGGTGCTAGTGAGTGATGCAAGAGTGGAACAGATACGCTTTGTCCTGGGCACCTGCAGTCTTCATTTTTTCATAGAATCATAGAATCATAGAATGCTTTGGGTTGGAAGGGACCGTGAGAGATCATCTAGCCCAACCCCCCTGTAGTGAGCAAGGACTGAACCCGTGACCTTGGCATTATTAGCACCACACTCTTTTTGTCTGGCTGGAGCATATTCTGTCGCTGGTGCTGCTGAAAACCACAAAAGACATTTAGCTCCTTGACCCTCTCCTGCTGGCCACTCGCTGCAGCTCCCCAGCAGACTGGTTGCTTGCTGTGGTGACTCGCATGGGCGCAGGCTGATGATCTGGGTGCAGAGGACTGGGAATAGCAAAGTGGGTGAAGGACCCTTCAAGGACTGCATAAGGTCCTTTGAAGTCCTAGGTGGTGAGCGACTGACATCACAAATTGGTCATATTGCATTTCAAAGGTGCTTGGCTTTCGCTCTCACTGGTGGCGTCACTGTGAAGCTGTTCAAAAGCTTCGCCGCTCCTGGTGTTACAAACCTCTCCGTAATCTGCAGCCTGAGTTTATTCATAGCCTGTTTAAGCCCTCAGCAAGTCATGTGTCTTGCTGTGACATTGCAGTTTGCTAACCACTGTCAACCTGAGACCCTTTAAAGGAAAACGGAGTGCTCTGAGAATGACTTCTCACCAGCTATTGTCCTGATTTCGGCTGGGATGGAGTTAATTTTCTTCCTAGTAGCAGGCATAGAGCTGTGCTTTGGATTTAGTAGGAGAAGAATTTTGATAACACATTGATGGTTTAGTTGGTGCTGAGCAGTGCTGACACCAGGCAAGGGCTTTTCAGCTTCCCCTGCTCTGCCAGGGGCACAAGAAGCTGGGAGGGGGCACAGCCAGAACAGTTGATCCCAACTGCCCCAAGGGCCATTCCATACCATACGGCGTCATGGGCAGTATAGAAACTGGGGGGGTTGGCCGGGGAGCAGCGATCGCTGCTCGGGGACTGGCTGGGCATTGGTCGGTGGGTGGGGAGCAATTGCATTGGGCAGCACTTGCTTTGGATATTATTATTGCTATTATTATTATATTGTTATTATTATTATTATTTGATTTGATTTGATTTCAATTATTAACCTGTTCTTATCTCAGCCCAGGAGTGTTTCTCACTCTTACTCCTCCGATTCTCTCCCCCATCCCACGGGGGCAGGGGGAGTGAGCGAGCAGCTGCGTGGTGCTGAGTTGTTCGCTGGGTTTAAACCATGACAGCTACCTCCTGGGACATATCTCTGCTGGGACATGCCTCTGCAGATGCAGTTGTCTGCATCTTTCCATGTTTGATCTCATTTGGGTTTGGATGCCTGTCTGTCTGCCTGTATATGTTCCTCCATGTCACTTATGCGTGGCAAAACCTCCCTGCCTCTTTCAGATCCTCCTGCAGGAGCCATCTCTGCCCTGAAAACCACAGTCCTCCCCCCCAGGAATCAGCGGGTGCCCCGGGCTGCTGACGCAGAGCCCAATGAGTCACCCGGGGAATTATGTGGACACATCTACCGCAGCTCCCATGCAGCTGGCATTTTGAAGACTTTACACATAGTGTGAAAAAGCCTCAACACCAGAGGCTACGGTTAGTCCTGGCTTCACAGTGAGAGTGTCAATGCAGAGATGGAAGCAGTAGCCTGTACAATGAGGTCATGATACAGGATCATGAAATACGACCAGTATGGCATGGAGATCACAGTCCTTGCTGGTCCACCCAAGTTCATTCACACTACAGAAAAGCACTCCCTCCACAGAAGGCCAAATCTATGGAGAGTGCACAAGTCATCAAAGAGAAAAGGAGCACATGATGTTTTTTTTAAAAAGCTAAGAGACCTCAACATGCTTGGCTGAGCTGTCAAGAAGCCACCTGGAGTGGCTGCTTTCAAACATTGGTATTTTTCCTCTGATATCTCCCATATTCAGGAAACAGCTCCCTGACAGTTTCCCTCTTCTCCTTCAGCTCCGCTAGAATATTGGTGTTGCAAAAAAGCAAACATAACCAGCGCTCTGTGACGAATGCATTCGACCCCTTAACCAAACCAGCAGTAGTTTGGTACAGGCTCCAAAGGATGTAGAGGCCTGAGCCGTAGCCAGGGCAGGAAACCCTTTAGTTGCAATCTGTTCTCTGAAAACCCACAAAGGAGCAGAGTGACACAGTGAGCATCGAAGCAGATGAGCTTGGAACATCGATCGTGTGATTAACACGTGAATAGCAGGTGGCTCTCCCAAGACTCATTTACGAAGGAACAAAGAAAGTTGTGGGTACAGGAGTCTCATGCATACCTTGCCCACTGCATGTAATTTGACTATGAGCCAACCACTTTATTCCATAATACGACAGCCTAAACAAGCCTTCTTGGAGCTCTCCCTGCTAGGCAGCGTGGCTGCATGGCGGTGATCTCCCCTTGAGCTGGGACACCTCTCAAGCTTGCCCCTCAAGGCAGAGAGACCTTTTACCAACGGCAGATCTTTGGTGACTGGTAGCATGCTGATTTAATACTAATGAAACATTACTAATCCATGTCGCTATTAAATATTAATTACTATAAACTTTGTATAGATAATTCCATTGGACATAAACCATTGCCCAAGTCTGAGACTAAGACTGGACCTGGCTGCACCTAAGCTCCATCAGGATTTTAGAAAGCAAGGGGGTCCACTCTGAACCTCCTGACTCAACAGGAGGGTTGTCTTTACCCTTTGCGTCTCCGGTCTCTGTGTCAATCATTCTAACTCCATTCTAACTCCATTTTCCTTTGTATGTTTCTTCCATGCAGTAATTAATAAAGTGAACCTTGCCATCAAGCTTATGAACCTCGGTAAACCACTGTTAAACTTTGTTAAATTCCATCGAATTTATTGAACCCTGTCAAATTATTATTCTGCCTCAGTAAAACATATTGCTGCTTCTCTCTTTTGAGTGAGATGCATTCCACTCATTCGCAACTAATTGGCGTAGTTGGCAGGATCCTAAATCAGCATTCATGACATATTCTTCATGGGTCATCAGGGCAGCTGTGACAGAGAAAGCCACCATTAATCATTTCAGCAGCAGTTTTGGGTCCCTGTCCTGGTAATGCTTCTGTCCATGGCGGAGTAGGGCTAGCCCCTGCAGTAGGCTTAATTACTTAATATTTTTCAGGGACTGGAGCCTAAGTCCAATGCCATCTCACTCTTTCCCTGTTATTATCACTCATTTATCAATCCAGATAACCTTATCCTTGGCAATGACCATGAGGAGCCTGCTAAGGCTCCTACGATGTGTTTCAGCGTAGGCAGTAGCGAGCTTCATCTCTGGCGATGGAACGAGGCAGGCATCCACTGCTAATGACCTTCATTACATATTAATTCTCTCTCTATTTGAAACAGATACAGCATTTAAACCTGTCACTCACTTTCGACTTCGTCACCCCTTGCAACCCTTCCGATTCTCTTTCAGCGTGAAGGTGCTTTCTGTGGCAGCAACAACTGCTTTCCCTTCTTTGCCCTGGTCCCCCACCCCTCAATGTTTGGAAATGCAGCTTTAAGACTTTTAACCTCCAAGCCTGAATATACACTTGAACTTATTTAAGAAAGTTAATCAGAAAGGAGCCTTGTCCCATTGTGGAAAATTTCCTGATCAGGAATTTAAATGAATACATATTTATTCATTCAGCTACTCAGGCATGGAAATCTCTGCACTTTGAGTACAAACACAAAGATGTTTTTATTTTAATCTCACTTCTGCAAATTAACATAGTCATATAGTTTTCAAAATTAAAAACTCAAAGGATTAAACCCAACTGGCAAACATGGCTTGGAAATAATTTTGTGTCCCAAATATTAAGATTACTAAATGTAGATGAAAGAGGCAATTCCAGAAGAAATTTCTGTTCCTTCGCGACTAAAGAAGATAAGCCTTAACTATATGTGCATGCAAAAATGTAATATGATTTATTTTCCAACAGGCAAAACTACTGTATATTGCTCTAGGTCACACAGCAATGTGACTGGAGTATAAATAAAACTCCAGGGGCTCACATGCTGATGATGGCTGTAATTATTGATTAATTCGGCTTTAGAAAGCTTGAAAACAAGTCTGTCTTGAAACGGACCACGACATAATGCCTCTCTCATTGCGTGAAACTAAAATGTACCCCTCATTAGAACTGCCTGAGGTTTTCAGACTTGCCAAGGGATAAATGTCATATCTGGCAGGGGGGAAATAAAATTAATACTTCCAACTTTTTGGAGAGAATTTTAATAAGGATTAAACTAGGCTGTTAAAAAAAAAAAAACAAACACATAAGCAGGTTTTCCAACCTGAACACAGATAGGAGGCTCTTGTCGTTTTTAGAGGGAAACAGGCTTCTTTCCCACACTATCTTGTTAAAGTGATTACTATTTCATCCTTGTATATTAATAGCACCTGGAGGCAAGTACCCAGCTCTGATTAGCACAATGCAGACATCCAGGCAAGGCTGGTCCCTGTCCCATAGACTCTGCAATCCACAGTTAAGATGAGAGATACCCGACTTTTTCAAGTCCTTTTCACTCCAATTCTAACAATTTCACCCTGGTGAAAACTCTGTCATATGGCAGATCGCGTCACGTCCTTTGACTCAACGGATCTATTTCAATTAGGAATCTTGTCCTTTTGCTTTTAGAGAGAATCAGGCAATGTATCCATGCTGGGAATGTTGCATACCCACATGAACTATGCTACAATGACCGGCAAGGGATGAAAAAGGCTGCCTTTCAACTGTTATCATAGGCAGAAGGTACCTCCTCCTAAGAAAACACCGCTGGATGCATGTATTACCGAGAACAGTCTTTATGTTGATCAGTTTGAAAACATGAGGGGAGAACTGCAGAAAAAAACCCTGACGCTGGCTGGATGGGAGGATATTCCCCACGTCTACTTTACCTTAGCAAAGGGCTAGACACGTGGTGGGGCCATGCACGGCAGCCGTATCCGCTGTCTGAATTGTACAGCAGGACTTTCCTTATGAAGCAGACTAGGAAATGCCTGCAAACCCTCCACGGTGCAAGCAGAAACCGCTTGCTGTCACACAGGGGACACTTAACGTCTCAGAAGAAAGACTCTGGACTACATGGGGATCATGCTTGCCTTCATTTATCAAAGAGGATATAATAATGTTGCCAAGACATCTCCTGGGAGAGGGTTGCACCCCCAGTGTCTAAAATCTGCCATGTGACTGCTATTATCTGAGGATCAGCTCTAGGCTCATCCTGGTTAGGGGTTTTTGGGCCATCAGCATCAATTAACTTTGATATCTCTCTTTCATGAAGTTTGGAGAGCTTTACAGGGGTAACTTTCAGATCTTTGACCTGTGGTGGCACAGGGTTGAACAGGTTCAATCCCTGCTCACTGCAGGGGGGTTGGGCTCAATGATCTCTCAAGGTCCCTTCCAACCCAAAGCATTCTATGATTCTATGAAAATGAGTACTCCACATAGAGACGTCATGTTCATGCTGAGTTCTTGTTTGCATCCAGAATCACCAGAATTACCTGGTGGATGCAGATTTGATATGTGGGGATATTTCTGAAATGTAAGGTCATTCCAAATGTATAGGAAGTATCCTGATTTCCACTGGCTTGAGAACTGTAAATGTTTGAAAAATTCAGGTTCTTTATTTTCAGTGAGTTGACTTGACAAGATGTTAGCTTGGATGTACAGACAGATAGGAATATAGTTTGGGATATCGACTTTAAATCGTCTGCATATGAATGGTCTGCTGTTGTGACATCGTGCTCTTTACTCACCTACCATCACCTTCAGGCCTGTGCCCTCCCAGTGCTCAGACAGCAGCATTGGCAGGTGATTTTTCATTAATGTGAAAAAAACCCACCCAACCAATAACTAGCTAATCTTATACTGTATCAGGTAGTGTTTAAATATTTTCCCTTCCAACAGTATTTTAGCAGTAGCTAGACTATTAAAAATTGAGAAGATTGTGATCTGAATGTGGAGTCAGCCTATTTGATAAGCTTTATAGCTTTTGTGGCTACCTTGCTCGAAATATCTGAGCTAGCTATGTTAATACCACCACTTATATTGATGTTTCCTTAGACTTCCGTAAAGCACTTGGTACCACCTGACCTTCAGATCAATGCACAGTTGGCACGGCAGTTATTATATGAGTTAAATCCCTTCTAGCTGTCAGGAAGTTATTATCTAGCTGATATCGCTAATATTGCATCTTAACGATGCTAATATTCGAAACAATAACTAAAAATTCTCACCAATTAAGATTGCAGATGACATTAATTAGGAGAGTAGTAAATTACAAAGGGAACAGGGTGCTAATGAGTAGCGATTGCAATGATTGTTAAAAAAGATAAAAACAAACATTGAGTGACTTAATACAACCTAATAAATTCTCAGACATCAAGGACCAAAGAATGTATGCCATCCCTTCATGTTGGATATTTGTTGAAGTTTTTGTGGAAGAGTCGTTCTGTTTATTCCAATAGCTAGAAAATGAATAAGGCAGATTTAGAAATACAACACAACTTTTAAGCAGTGATGTAATTAATCCTGGAACAATTTCCCAAGATTTTTGCTGGATTCCTCATCACTGCAAATTGCTGAAATGAGACTACAGCCTTTATGGAATAATACACTGTATTCAAATAGGAAATAAAGCAAGGAAGACCCAAAGGCTGGTGGGTTTTTTTTTCACGAAGCCAGACAATTAGAACATTTTCTAGTTTGTGGGGTTTTTCTTTTTTTCAGTTGTAGACTGGTGTCAATACTACAGGGATGTATCTTGGGCTATTACTGTGAGGTAAGAATCCATCTACAATGGTGAAGTCCTCACACAGAGGAAACCATTTAAGTGCCTGGATAGGTTTGGAGATAATGCTCTAACTGTGATGTGACTTGTAGTCCCTGAACCTCCTGATGAATGCCAGAGCAGAATTTGATATAAGCTTCCCTTTGAATATAAACATCCCTTGCTGACCATGTTCAAAGTATGGTTGGGTTTGGAAAAGAAATTTGTGAAAGCCAGAAAATCAACATGTTCTTCCCCTTAAGTACTAGCTGCAAGAAATAAGAAGCTGATGGGATGCACGTAGTACACTAGAATATGTTCATCATCTTCTTGACATTGTTAATTATTTTCTCTGCACACAAGAATATATGGAAAGGAAAGAAAAACTTCTTAAAGCATAGCTCCAGAAAACTCTTGGCTCTTGGCAATATGAATGGAAACAGAGCTTGAGATTTCTCTGTCATTTCTGTAATCATCCCAGTTTTCCATCACCACACAGACTTCTCACATTGGTCCGTTCTTTAACATGGATTGCTCTGATTTCTTTTTATTCCATGTTAGAATTAGTTATTTGAGGAGGCTTTTCTTGTTAAGCTTCATATTTTCACCATCTCAGTTACTGACTGCTCCTAAGGTGTTGCCTTGATGTACTATTTTAGGTATGAGAGGCTTGCATAGTCAATTAGATCACTGCTAGGCGAGACACTAACAGGAAGAGTTTGAAAATAAGTGCAAAAGAAAACATGGATAAATATTTTAAAATGTTTCCCACATGATGCTTTGTGTACAGGGAATCCAGACACAGAAAGTGTGAAATAAACTCGGAAAGACAGTGAGGAGCTAAAAGCACAATTCAAAGGAGCAGAGTGATCTTAGTCTATCACTTTTCCAACAGAACATGGCAAAACCAATCATTTTCCCCTGGAATGTGTTTTACAGGAGGAAGCTGCTACAACCAACTGTATCATCTCTACCTTGTACATGATTGATAAACCACGACCTTCAACGTGTCACTCAAGAAAACAATTTCCTGTGAGCTAAACAACGCTGTAGTACAGACATTTGTGCTCAGCCTTCATGAATGCTAAATAATTGACCCATTTTGCCCGTGGCGGGAGCAATGCGTTCCTCGTCCTGAGCTGCTTCATTTCTTAGTCTCCCAGACACTCTGCTCCATGCTTCAGTGTGGCTGGCAAGGCCATCGCACAAGGAGAGGGCGGAGCACCCCATCCAGCCATCTGCCAGGATTCATTTCTGCCTGGCCTCATCTTTGTAAGCAGATGCCCGGGCCCGTCTGGTCCCCATGCGGCTGCAGTGCCCGCACGCTCGATACTCCGCATATGCCGTTGGCTGACATTTCCTCCCCAGCTCTCTTCACGGGACAGTGGAAGCATTATTTCTGTCCTTCTCCAAAGACATCCAATGCAACAGCTTGACTCATCAGCATGTAGCACAGCTATCTGAAGGGTAAGTTCCCAGGATCTGTATAAAATCATGGGGTTTGAGGAAATGTCAGGCTTTTATCTGTATTTTGGAATAAGATGTGAGCACTTACAGGCTCTAAATCCCTGCTTCGCATAGTCCTGGTTGTCAGTCTCATGGAAGGTGTAATAACCATCTTTTTCTTGAGACTGGGTACATTATGCTGTGTCCATTCGATGGTCGCTGGCTTGACAGTGATGAATGGGGACTGCTGGGGACTGCCAAGTGACCTCAGAGCATCACCGCCCAACGGCCCCCTCCCCTTCTGCTAAACGAAGATCACCACAGCTGCACCCACGTGAAACAGTTCTTACTGGAGATGGCTGCTAAAGAAAGGCTCCAGAAATGCCTATTTCTGAGCTCTGAGTCCTGCCACAGCTATTATTTGTCTTCAATAACCTGGAAAGCAAATGTTAACATCGGTCCTAGCAAGGCTAAGGCATGAGTGAGTCCAGGCGCCTCCTTCAATGTGCTGGAGGTGGCACCGCTGCTGTTTGCTGCTGTCTTATAGCAGAGCCAATTTCCAGGTGTTACTTACAGTGGTGTTGTACGAGGCTCCAGCACACTGTAAGCATTTGGTATTATGCTTATCCTTTCCACATCCAGATTTATTTCATCTATTCTGTAGTGGAAGATCTTTTCTTGCATTATCAATGGCATATTCTAATAATACCTGATGAGGAGTGAACACAATGAACTGCTTTTCCCCTTTTTCATAGCTTTTCAATCTGGCTATTATTAGCTATTATTATTCAGAGTACTCAGAAGTGCGCCTGGATCCACCCAGGGATACAAAGCTCTGAAGAAAATACCACTGAAGTCAAAAGGAAGCATTGTAGTACATTAGCACAAGCTTTGGAGGACACTTACATCTATTCCCAATTTATTAATGTTGTTAATGACCTGGCTTTTCCCACCATTTCTTGGTATCCTCTTGCTCCCTTGTGTTGTACATCAAATTCATAAGTAATACAGGACAAGAGCTGGTTTTTTCTACTGTTCTTAGAGGAATAATAGCAAAATAGGACTGTGATCACCAATGACAATAATAGTCATCATGGTCATCATCTCCACCTATGAGCAGGAGGATTTGTAAAGGTTGATTTCCTGTACAACTACCCCAATCAAATATAGATCCAAGATCTTGTACTCCCTGTGACAGCCCTAATGGCAGCCCGATGATTAGTCTGAAGCAGGCTGATACTGATCAGCCAGTTCACATGTGTCTCCTTCCCCAGCTGGCTGTTCCCAGGTAAAATCCCAGGTAAGAAATCACACAATTTCTAACAATGTGTAACAATTCTGCCTCTGTTTTCCCCATGTGGTTATTGACACAGGTCTTTCTACCTGATCTCTAAATTTCGTGCAAATATACAGATACAGATTGCAAATATACAGATATAGATTATCCTTGAGATGCCTACTACTTTTAAAAAGTGTTTGCATTTGGCCAATGGATTCAAAAGCACCATGTCGGGTGTTACTGCGCGAACTGGCATGGGCAGTGTGAGATGATGCTTTTCAATCAAGCCTGACGGGGTTAGGCAAGATTTGGTGGGATTTGCACACCTTACTGCCAGCAGTGTCTCTGAAAATCTCAGCCTCAGGAACATATTTTTCACCTCAAACTGGTTTTGGATGAAAAAGCAAACCTTTGTTAGAAGGGAATCAGGTTGAGGATAGTGAGGATTGGCATGGTTATTTCCAGTTAGGCATAAAAGAAAATAGGGATTTTAGCAGAGATGCCCAAACTCTGTTGTTGTCCCGTCCTATGTACAAGACTTGGAGCTATCTGGGTCTGTCATCCAGGCAGGACTGGTGAATCAGAGTGGGTATGTAAGAAAAAATTGTATATTTAGTAGCAGCAACAAAAGTCCAAAGTCTGAAGCCCTGTTTCCAGCATTTCTTTTGACTTGTGGTTCAGAGAATGCCATTATCTGTGCCCTTTGAAAAGTTCAGGACATGAATCTTCCTCAGTATTGGGTTGGTAGAGAGTGAATCAAAGGTCCCTCTACAGGGCCATGTGTCCCAAGGGTGCCTGAGCCTGGGCCTTTTGAGGCAAAGAAGGTGCAGTTTCCTCTGCGTGTGGGTTTGGTAAGTAATTAATTAATTTTTTAAGTAAGCACTGAAAATCACAGCAGGGTCATAGTTTGATATTAAGGCATTTTTTTCCATGACTGAAGCAAAAGGCTTTAGGAAGCTGCCCCTATTAACAACTGGCCTGCTTTCTGCTCCCTGCAAGGACTAAATAATAGAAATTACAATACATGAAAAACCATGGTAATAAAAATAAGAGGCTGAAATGTGCAGTCCTGATATCCCTCAGCCAACGGAGCCTGCCTGCCAGCAGCAGTTCACATGCCTGCTGCGGTGAGGCTGACCAGCCTGCAGAGTTGCTCAGGTCCGGAGCACAAACCTCACCTCCTTAGTGCAGTTGGATGTTTTCTGTTTCCTCATTTATCATTTAATCTCCGAGAAGAATGCAGTCATGGAGTGGCCAAAGCTATTTGCCAATTCAAGCTGAATTCAGCAAATAGCTTCAGCCATGCAAAACATGAACATGAATCCTGGACATGAGAATGCAACTCAGTTTGTCATTTTCAGGATTAACTATTTTGATTATTTGTATGATTTTTGAGCAATCGTTTTGGCATAATTCATTACACGGTAGGAGAGTTCTTCCCCCTTCATACCCCAATGGCTAGCTATGACAAAAAATCCATCCCTGGCAAATTTGAACTTCTCTCTTCAAATTGTTCCCATTTGCCTGTAGTAAGGGAGCATTCAAAGGGCTTCACCAGCTGGGTGTACGCTGAGCACCATTCCTCGGGCACCTGCCGGGGAGGTGGGAAGAGGAACACCTAAGTGCAAGTCCATGGGAAGGGATTAAGACCCTTTCCCAGGAGATCAAAAAGTTGTTTTCAAAAGTCCTGCCCTGAAGATTGGGCTGTGGGTGCCCCTGTTGTCGGGCGGACTTGCTCTTCCCTGAGCAAGTGCTACAACCTTTTCCTATTGCATTTGATGTCTCACGCAAACACACACCCATGCAGAAGAAGCTGAAGCAAGAGAAATTGTTGCCTGTATTCACATATCTGAGTGCCTGAGATCTGATCTGATCTTCTCGCAGGCTTCTCCCACGTGAGATGCTACAGAGCTGTGCCAGAGGCTGGAAATACCTTTCCTTCATTAAGCCTCTGCCTGGGGAAACATTTTCTCAATGCCTGGAGGTGACTTTGGGTTCGGGATCTGATGCTGTGCCATGGGCATCCCCAGTGCTCCCCCGGCAGAGGTGGGTTGCAGCCGATTGACAGCAGTGGTGGCCATGGGGGCGAGCAGAGGGGCCGGGTACACTTCCCAGAAGCTTGTTCTTTGGCTGGTTAACCTATCCTTCCTCCACGCTGCGGGTAAAATGTCTTTACACCAGCCACTTGTTTCACAGACAAGCCTTGTATGAACAGTAAAAGACTCTGGAGACCTGTGGTATACACCCAAGCTGCTGGTTTAATTTTCACCTGCCAAGCAGGAGAATAGACAGGTAAATATTTACACACAGCAAAATTCTCTTGCACTGAACTATTCCTGGAATTCAAAGCCCAGGAGAGTACCGCTGCCGGCAGAATCAATGCTCTTTACCTCTTAACCAGAGAATTAAGCTGCAGTTAGCGATCCTCGGCAATCAATGCAAGGGAAAGATGGAGAGGCATGGCGAGCAGGGTTTGCCAAGAACCTTCTGCTGGGCTTGTCTTCTGCTCAAGCACACCCATCCTCCTTTATGGCCCTCTACATATCTTTATGCCATCATGGGTGGAAGGAAATCTCTTACAGAAGCACAGCAGAGAATGTTTCTTTCCCTTTGCACCGGAGCGTCCGAAGACATTAATATTACTCAGATTTGTAGTCAACCGAAATTTTGGATGCATTCGGCTCTAGACTTGAAATTCTTCCCTGCGCGAAGGACCCAGGCGGAGATCGTTCACCAGCTTTATCTGGTATAAGCCCTTAAATCCAATTTGAACTTGTGCCAGATGAATCTCACAGCTCTCAGCCTGATACATCCCCAAATGCTACTAACCTGCCCGTGAACAGTGCACTGGCACTACGCCCTTCTGCCTCGCTTGTGTTCACAAGTTACTGGGAGTCTCCTGGAAAGTGAAGGGTCGTTTTTCTTCCTCAAAGCTCCAGCTTTTGGAGTCACATTATTGCCTGAACCTCTGCTTTTGGACAGAGAAAAGTCTGCAAATGGAAATGGTATTCGTCACAAGAGGAAGGAGGCAGATAGAAGGGAATACATGTGCTTTTCTTTAAATCTCTTTAGCTTTATGCCAATCTACAGCTTCTGGGGGGAGGGAATGCATGCTCTTCAAACATGTAGTGTCTTCTGTAAGAAGTTTCCCCCAAATTTTGGCTGCTCAATTGCTGATAGGACACTATTCACCATCATCTCTGGGCCGTGTGAACCCTGGGGGATGCCAGCCCAGAGGAGATGAGCAAAAGGGCCCAGCCATGGCCTCAGCTGTAACTCCCCTCTGGAAAGGCACAAAGGCCTCAGTTTTAAAGCAGAATTTGCTTTTTCCAGTGGGATAAATCCTCAGGAAGCAGTCAACAGTTAAATGGAGACACAGGTGCACTGGGGCATGATGTGTGTTCATCTGCCTGCAGAGCACTTTCCTAGGCTGCTCCATCAGGCTGAAGACCTTGCAGATCAGAGCTTTTTGCCATTCAGTTGAGCAGAAAGATTTAAGTAAAACAAGAGACCATTGCCTCAGATACCTTAAGATAATTATTCTCTATGACCAAGTGCTAAACATATTCCATTTGTGCTTTATATTGCCATTAATATGCATGCGAGATTAAGGAAATGTGCTCACTGGTGAGGAGCAGCCTGGTAAATGCATGCTTAAGCAGTGTCTTCACATGGAAGTGCTACATCAAGGCACGGTTACTTTATCTTCATGTGCAAGGGAGGATTTGATATATATAGATAAAAGTGAAACAAAATTTGGAAAAACCTATTCACATCACTGGTAGAAGAATTTCCCTCTGAAAAGCTATGTGCAATGAATCCCTTTGACCCTCTGAGCAGAGCACCAAAGCTCATGGACCGTCACTGGAGAGCAGCAGGTTGGAGAAGGCTGCAATCGCAGCTCTGTGTGGGCAGGGCTGCAGGGTCACAGGCTCAGCAACCCACTCATTCCCCTTAAATACTCTCACTTTAGCAGGTATTTGAGCCCAAGAAGAAACCTATGTGAAACAGATGAAGAAAAAAAGAAAACACTTGAAAATGTTATTTTGAGGTTTACAGAACTTGAATAAATGGGCATATTAACTCTTCAATTATCTATGGCATTTTGAATATTTTATCCTTCAGCCCACTCCTTCCTCTCTGCTATGACAGCATCCCTTCTCAGGAGCTGAGTGATCTTTTGGAAGGATGCTGGAAGTCCTCCTCTCCAGGCTGCATTTCCCCGGTACTTTGATGATCTCCCAGAAGCGGTGTCCAGGCAGCAGCTAAACGAAGGTCATTCTTGTCTTTGTCTTTGCAATTTTATATCCTAGGGTTGCTTTACTGTCTATTTTACTAGTTTCCAATATCTATTGCTTTTTCTTTTTTTGTGGTCTGTAGGCTGGAAAGAAATATGTACTGTTCTTAGTTTGCTTTAGTGGTGTGTACAGGTAGGTCACTTCCACCAAAAAGTTATTGTGGGTTATGGTCAGTTACAAGTTTCTTTGTGTTCATTTTTCAGAGAGGTCTTCACCTTTAAAGATCTTCTGATCCTATATTAAACTGTGTTCCTACCAAGGACAATTTTCAAAAGATTTATCTTATTAAAGTACCACTATGAAGCACAAGATGTGGGATTTGTCTGATCAAAAGCAGATGCCTACATATATGCATATATCATATAAAAATATACATATATCACACCTTGTCATCTAGATTTCCATTAGAATGAACAGAATGAGAAATCCCATCACAAAATGCTTCTCATCCCAACATAGACAGCAGAAGAGCACTTTAAACATGTTTTCTCTCCACTGACTAAAGAGAGAATTGAGGCTGACGAGATGACTCTCTGAGGACAAGCTTACACTGGATTTAAACATTTAATTGTAGTCTCTTCAGCCACAAGAGGAAATAAAAAAGCTGCTTTCACAAAGAGTTGATTAGCAACCTGTATTAAAACCATCCCCTCATCAGCTGGTGGCCAAAACCCAGAGGAGGGGGGGCTTAAGCAGCTACAAAGCCTGCTCTGCAGGCTTGGGGAGATGGGTGCTGTTTCTTCTCAAGTGGGAGCAGCTCTTCTCGAGCAGAATAGCGAAGCTACGGGGCTGCCCTGGGAAATGCTACAGTCATTCTGGAAGTTTATTTTAGCTGTCCCTAAATTCAGTTTGAAGATGTAAAGGCTGCTGGTGAGATGTCATCTATAGGGATCTCTGATGGTGGAGATGAGCTGGATTTCCATTTCTCTGTGGGTC
This sequence comes from Pelecanus crispus, assembly GCF_030463565.1. Lineage (NCBI taxonomy): Eukaryota > Metazoa > Chordata > Aves > Pelecaniformes > Pelecanidae > Pelecanus > Pelecanus crispus. Next base: position 72,801,318 of record NC_134648.1, read on the forward strand.
TTTCTGAGGAGTCCTCAGCTGCACTTCCAGCCTGTGCCAGCCCAGGTGTCAGGCTGGCAGGAGGGAATTGGGCTGGGCATGGGGATGGGTGACTTGTCACCTCCTCCACACATGTTTGTCCTTAACAAGTAAAACAAAAGCTGGGGACCACTTATGCTGGACCAACGGCTGTCATGCTTCTCCTCCCTTGGCTCTGATTATGTCCAGAAACTTACAGAACAAACCTGGAAATGCTGCTGTCCTCCTGTGTTTTAAATCTCCTTCTCTTTCACTCATTACTTGAGTTTTTTTTCCAGTGATGCTAGTGCTATCTTTAGTTTGGGCTGTGAGATTGGTTGTAAAATGATCTGTAATTGTATCTGGGATCAAACCTCTCTTCTTTTAAGGTAGGCAGCCCAGGGGATGCTTGGGGAGGTTCTGTGTTACTCAGCAGAGCTAGTCAGCTATTGCAGGTGCTCCTGATGTGCTCCTGATGCCCACATTAGCTGTGTGGTGAAATTATCTTAGGAATAGGTGCTGTGGATGCCCTAAGGGAGCAGCCATCTCCCCCAGCCATGCATAAAATGCAGAGCTTTAACGAGCTGCATGTTCTCCCTTGTTCAAAGTGAGCCCCAATGTCCTTGTTCCACTAACATCTACTTTAATTAGCTCATTCATTTTCCAAGCATTTGCATAGGGGATGATGGAGGAATTAGGATAAGTAATTTTATGAATATTGCTATGAATAGTAAATGCTGTTCCTATTAGAATTGATAGTTAATAAAACATTTTTATTTCTTATTTTACGTTCGTGCTCTATTTTCAAATAGAGCAATGAAAAACAGTCAGACAAACTAATAATTACTTTCAAAATGGGAAAATACTGTTCAATCTCTAATCAAAGAAGCTGTGATAAAGTGGTGGTGAAAGTGAAAATAAGATCACAATTAGGAAATAACATCCCAATTAATTTTTGGTAGGATGCTTTAATTACCAAAAGCAGGGGCAAGAGTTTTGAGGTATATAGAAATGAATTTGTTAGTTAAATTATTATACATCCAGTAAAAGATGAGAACAAATGGTAATTAAAAGTGCAACACTTTTGTTCCAAGCAAAAGCAACACTGAAGATGGTACAAAAGTCACGGGTATGGGAGATAATCACAGTTCTCGAATATCCTGAGATAAATTCAATTCTCACTTATTGTTTGTTTGCAGGTAATTTCATCCCACAGACCTTGGATAGACATCTTAGATTATCTTCACCTGTAAGGAAATCTGTATTTAAAAACAAGAATTACAGTTGTCATGAACTCCTGAGGCAAAAAAAAAAAAAAAAAAATCCATAACTTGATTCAAATGGGGGGGGGGGGGCGAAGCAAGTCACTAAAACTGCAAAGAAGCTCTTGTTTCTGAAAGCCACAGACAAAAATAATGTATTGAAATTGGTATTTTATCTCCCAAGAGCCAGTTCCAAAGATCATTAGTGTGAAAGTAAAGGATAATTGAGGATATTGCCAGACTACAATGATGAACACTAAACACTGACCTTAGAGCAGACATCATAAGGCAGAGCAGTGTGAAAGAAGATGTTAGATCAGGGGAGCTGATAATGGGAGAGAGTTTTATTTTTTTTTAATGTCTGGATCTCTAGCTGCAATGCATGTGATCTAAGCAGTAGACTGAAGTATTCATGGGTGTTGAGTAAATGCTGTGAACCCTCTTCGTGGTTGTAATCCAGTTCCTACTGAACAAGGTTTTGGCTTGACTGTAGCTGGGGAATGTTGGTTAACGGGTGTTTAATGCTTAAAGGCACTCTGTCTTCTTGTTATGAGGCAGCTGGCACACATCAGCGGACATAGATCAAATCCAGGCAAGATCGTGCAAGCACACCGAGTAGCAGCTTGCTTGGTGAAGAGGTGGAAGAAGCTTTCACCCTGGTTGAGGCATTGCTCTTTGATCCCAGAATATGCTGAATACTCTAATGAGTAAAGAATATGTGAAGATAGTCTGCTACGGTGATGTTCTCTCCTGGATGAGCAAGAATTTCCCTTTTATAGCACATGGATTTGCCTTGAAGATCCCCAGAATTATGCCCTTTGGGAGCAGTTCCCCAAAACACTCAACACCATGAAAAGATTGCACTTTCCTGGAGCAGGCTGGGGGCTCAGACACCACCCTACCTACTAAAGAGCTCTGCTATTTGAACCAAAGGGCAAAAGCCATTAGCTGGGAATAAATGCCTGCTTCTTCCCTCAGCAAGCCTCTGGTGCACGTGTGCTATGACTTCAGAGAGTAATGGGGGAACAAAAAGTTTTGTTCCACAGAGCTGGAGCTGCAGAGAAGATGACTCCAGGCAGTTTCCAAAAGCTCATAGGAAAAAGAGCCATGAAAAGGGACTACTGAGACTGTGACTACACCTGGGCACTGCAGCACCCAGGCAGCTCTCATGCTGACATTGTTCAGCAAACCTCATGCAGAGTTGCACAGAGCACCGCACTTGAACAACGGGCAGTGGGAGAGCTGTCCTTCATCTGAGGATGAGTCCTGAGCGAAGTAAGCAGCAGAAAAATCTTAAATGCTGAAGTTAGGGTCACTGGTGTCTCCAACTAGTGCTGTTTCTGGCGATGCAAATAATGTAGGAACTCTGCTGACTGTCAAGAATTGCAAAGAAGAAGAAGAAAAAAGAAAAAAAAAAAAAAAAGCCAAACAAAAACCTAGTGATATGTGTCAAACCTCAGCTTTGAGGCAGGAGTAAGCTGTTATGTCCTGTAATGCTGTTAATTCTTTTGTATTCCTCATTTTTTTTTTTTTCTGAAATGTTCTTGGAGCCCAACCAGCCCAGAGCACATATTGTAAATCACTGAAATTTATAGTATATAACTCTCAGTATATTTCACTTGTCAGATTTAAAGTCTGTTTTGGGAAACAGTCTGAGGATTACCTTCTGCAGAAAGTCTCCCTTACAAAGTGCACTGGAAAAAATGGAAATGGGTGCATGTAAAACACTTGGTACAGGTGTGCAAGCAGCCTTGACATGCAGCAAAGATCCCATCAACCTGTTCATATCTTGGAGCCGCTGCTTGACACCACAGGATCTGGGTTGGGGTGGGGTTGAGGAGCAGGTCAGACAACCACAGATGTGATGCCAAAGGGGACCTCCTGGAGATTTCTGCAGGATTTGGAAGTTTCTAGGCTCTATCCAGTGCCTGGCTCTGCTTGGCTGGCACTGGCAAACAGCTGTTTTTCAAACAGGCTCATATACCTTTTCTTTACCCTATTGCCACACTTTTTGGCCCTAACTCTGAAACTCTTGGTTCTGACTTTAAAATTAAGGGTCATGCCAGCAGACCTGCCCTTGCAAGTAGAGTTTGAAAGCTTGTGGTCCAGCCTGACCTCACCTGCCCATTGCTCTGGAAAGCCCCAGCGCAGAGAGATGTTGTGGCCAGCTTTGCATTCATCTGCCCTTCAAACTATTGAAGATGACTGTTCCTGAAGCTGACTTTTTATTCAAGGACCTCAGTTCCACTTTTCCTTCTGGACTCAACACTCCCATGGCAGCCACTTTGGTCAATGAGTTCCCTTTGGGTCTGGAACTCGCCCATGGGGCATCATTGCTTGTGCACTTAGGGCTGGAGCTCTAGTGCTTGGTCTCCATGGCCCAACACACAGCCTAGTGCATGTAGAAATACTTGCAGGACTGGATCTTCCGGTGATAAATGCATTGGAAAGAACAACAGCTATGTGAACGGATCCTGGCACAATCTTAGTGAAAGTTGGAAGAAATAAGCACAGTATTAATTCTAAACTGCCTTCAGCATAAAGTTTTGGATGGGAAACTGTGAACAAGAAAAAGCAACATACTCCTAATACTATCGGAGTAACAAAGGATTACTAAAAATACCCTCAGATACGATTATCATTGCAGATAATATTAAAGACTGCAAGGCCCAAAGGAAATTACAACACACTCTGGAGATTAAGCAAGCCGTCTCACAGCTGACTGTGCTGTCTGCTCTCCCGTACTCAGCTATCACTCATTAAACCGTGAAGTATATGTTTGTTGCATAGCAAAGGCAGCAGTATTCATAGAAGACTCGCAGAGTGTGCGAGCTGTCACTCTGTACATAACCTTGTTAGTAATGACGTCTATTTAGATTACCTGCTTGGCTAACCCAGGTCAGGCTGCAAAAGCAGGAGATCAGGCTCCCACCCAGGAATCTGCGAGCCCCACATGGGGACCGAGCAACAGCCTGCCTGGGAGCAGCATCCGGGCCTTATTGCAGTGCTGCTCTCAGAAGAGTCGAAATGGGCACCATATCCGCACGTAAACCTCTTATTTGTGGCCACCCCGTGAATACCGATGGCCTCGTTTGCTGTATCCAGAGCCTCGGTACGGGCACATCAGTAATCCTGCCCTTGAGGGTATCCAAAGGGGCTGCAGCACAGACAGGAGGCCAGGAATCATGCAGTCAAAATGTTGTTTCTGTGCAATGTGTCTTTTACACCGATGGATTAAATTTTTATGGGTTTAGGCAGGGGATCACGGGGTGCTTGGCTGTGCAAAGGTGGGAGAGGAAGATGGCCCTTAGATTGCTCTTGAAAATTCACCGGTCTGGACCCAGTTCTGCAGAGCCTGTTAGCACAAAGCAAGAAATCATGATGCACCACAGGCTGATGCTCAGATGAAGTGAGCAGCTGGTTCTAAAAGACTGAAGACTAATGCAACCAAAGGATTTACTCCCTGGGCATGGAAAATGTTGGGTTGGGAACGAGCAGTTATTTCAAACTCCAGCAGGTGTATTATGAAATAGTCGTCTTGGCCAGAGAAGTGAAGATCAACTTCCAGGAAAATGTGTGGGTCCTCATTTTAATTTTAAATTCTGTTTAACTACAATGCTAATTACCATTTAAAGCCAAAGACTTCTGTTCACATTTGAGAATCTTGCAAGCAGGGTTTTTAAAGCCTTTATGATTCACCTTTAAGTAGCTGGCAGTCATCATCATCACATCAAAGTTTAATTTGCTCTGCTCCAGTACAAAGTCCTCACTACTTGGTTGGCAAGGCTGCTTGGGTTAATTACTGTCTACCAGGAAAAGGACAAATTAAATGTAAATAGATCCAACTAAATAATGAAAGAATTGCCTGTTGCATCATGCACTTGGGGTTTGCATCTGTTTAATCTTAGTGTATTCATGTATAATGACATCATTTATATTTTCTCTTCTTTAAATGTATTTGCAATGTTTGCATAAGAAACAAGACGGAGTTTTTACTAACTAAGCCCAAATTTGCATTTGCCTCAGTGTAATCCAAAGTAGCAGTCATTTCAGCCGCGGCATCCCTGGAAGGTGTCAGCCTGGGAAAGGAGTGGCCACCTCTCCCTGGTACGTTGGATGTACCAAAGCTGCTGCCATTTGGGGCGAATGCTCCTTATCTAAGGACATGTGAAGCTGTGCTTGCACAGTTGGGATGGTGACCAGTGGGTCAAGAGGAAAATCAGCCCAGTTGGTAGGTTTGGTCCTTTGTATGTCTCTCCTATTTGTCTTTCATTTGTCAAGCATGTAGATACTTTAAAATTTTTTACTTCCCTGCAAGTAAGTACCATGCTCTTACCTGCAAAACATTGTGCTATTCCTGGTCTCACCTTTTTCCTTTGAAATGGCCTTTTCTGATTTTATTATGTGCTTTACCCTGCTTCTAGTACTGAGTTTGGTGTCTCCTGCTCCATGCGAGAAGCTCTGAGAAGTGCTGCAGCTCTAGAGACACAGGTCTCTTGATTTTAATTTCCAGTTTCATCGTGGCCTCCTAAGTTCAAGAAAGAGGAATCTGAACACCAGTGCAAAAAAATAACAGAGTCCATGTCTGGCACAGTCTTGCCTGGAACATCCTAAGACAAAACTCTGCAAAATAAGAAGTTTACTAATGCAAAGAAAAAGCCTACAGAAAACTGCTCCCCACAGCTTTTTAGTAAGAGGTCAGAAGATTATAGAAGTCAGAAGGACTTTTCAAAGGGCTTCATAATGTGAAAGGAAAAGAGAATATTTAATGTAGCTGTTATGTTTGAATGTGTTTCATTTGTGACCCGTCTCCACCACTCCACAATCACTCTAACTTCTATATGCTGAAAGGACTCACAGCAGCCACAAAATGTGCTGTGACAGTATAGGCAATTCATTTGGAAAATGACTGCAATTCCTTCTTTTGAGACAGAATCGGGGAAATCGTATCCCACTCATTTGGAAAGCACTTAAAAGTTAGCATATAGAATCATAGAATCATAGAATTGTTTAGGTTGGAAAAGATCTTGAAGATCATCCAGTCCAACCATTAACCTAACACTGCCAACTCCACCACTAAACCAATTAAACCAATTAAGGGTAGAGTAGCAATGTCATGTTTCCTGGCTTGGTGGCTGGATTAATTATAATGAAAATAAAAACTAGGAATCATTAAGGTTGGAAAGGATCTCTAAGATCATCAGTCCAACCATCAACCCAACACCCCCATGCCCACTAAACCATGTCCCAAAGTGCCACCTCTGCCTGTTTTTTAACACTTCCAGGTATGGTGACTCCGCCACCTCTCTGGGCTTGTTCCAATGCTTGACCACCCTTTCCATGAAGAAATTTTTCCTAATATCTAATATAAACCTCCCCTGGTGCAGCTTGAGCCCATATCTGTATATTACTTGAGAAGTTAAAAAAATAGTCACCTGCACAGAGGTGTAATAGAAAACTCTGCTTGATGCTTGCCTGTGGTCCAGAAAGCAGACATAGGTTGAAATGTGTAATGGTCAGAAGGGTGAACCAGGCAAAGTATCAAAAATTTTTGAGCTTAGTGTCAGTGAAACTCACCTGGAATGTACCTGACACACTTCATCGCAGAGGGAAAATGCAAATCCAGCAACAATTCCAGAAAAGGAGGTAAAAAAAAGATTCTGGCTTGAAAAGAACAGATTTGGTGAGCAGAGGCTGAAAAGGTGAGGACTGATTACCTGAAAAAGGAGATACATGGTATGGGAATATCAGCATTTAGCACGTAAAAAATGGCCCAGAAAAGGCAGCTTGGGAAATTCTGCCTCCCCATCTCAACACTAGGGCATAAGGACATTCAAAGAAATTAAAAAGAAAAAATGTTTTTCTATGCAAAACAGTGATTTCCCCAGGGAACTCACCACTTCAGCAAGTCAATGAAATTAAGAACATGCCAAGACCTAGAATTAGTGGCTAGGATGGATATCAGGAATATCCAGAGTATCTGCAGTTAGTCATAACGGAAATGCTGTGGAAGAGATGAAAATTCCCATTTTACCACTCAAAGCAATCCCTAGCTATAAAGGTAAAACCTCATCTGTTTACTTCAGGCTCTAGCATTCCTTGGAGGCATCCATTATAAATTCTTGCCATCAGAAACATTCTTTATGTGAACATTGAGTCTAGTTCTATGAGTTTGAGCTTTTTAAGCTTAAAAAGTGTGTCTTAACATGAGAAATACACGCAAAGTAACTCTCAGAATGTGTGAGTTACAGGGAACATTTACTTTTTTATTTCTTTTCATGACTGCAGTGAATTTGGACCTTGTAAGTTTGGTTTTTTTTTTTTCCTTAGCCAAGCCTTATGAAACAAGAAGTTTGCAATTTTGCCCTATATGCTAAGGCTATAGTCCACAAATTCAAACCATAACTATATTCGGAGCTTCATGGCCAAGTTGGTAGTTTATTTTACTGAAATCTCTGCATGCATTTTGTTCACTTCCAGTCATACAGGAGGGCCCGTTTCCAAGCCAAATGGAAACAACACTAAGACTGATTTCCCTCCTAGACAAATCCCATTTAATGTTTTGCCTTTCTCCTCAGCTGAGAATCAGAAATGTCAGCTCAGCTGTGTCTTGATTTTTCCCACATTATGTGAAATGAGTTTTCCGTAGGCTGGAAAATAATAATATTAAATTTCAGTACTCTTGTGAAAGATTTCAATTCAGAAAAAAACTGTTTGTTTGGGCAGCTTTGGGGAAGGTGATGTTAGCATTTATTTTCCTTTTTTTTTTTTTTTTTTTTCCCCAAAGCTTAAAATCTTCTATTCCTTGCACTTGCCACCCTCCTTCAGTCATTTGTGTTCTAACAAAAAGGGAAGGGAAACAAACTGAGAGGAGACAAGGAAAAAATTGCGCTACTTCACGTATCTGAGCTGCATCCCCCAGCCGGCAGCAGTCGCCGTCGCGGCTTCTCGGGCGCAGGGTGCAGCGGAGCTGGCTGTCCTTCTCGCCGGATTTCCGTGCAGATGTTTCATGCTCCCAGCATGAAGGAGCAGCGGGGAGCAGGCGTGGGACGTGTCCCCACCCCAGCAAAGCTGTCTGGCGGCGAGGGGACCCCATCGGGGCTGAGGGCCGGCATCGCTGTGGGGTTTGCAGAGGGAGGATGAGGCCTCTTCCGTGCCCAGCACGGTGCTCCCCACTGGCTGGGCACTTTGCCACCCTTTGCTCACCAAAAATAGAATTTTTACTATATAATATCTTTCCTCCTTAGTCTGTGCGGAGAAGGGATGGCTGTACGTAATTTCCTTATCTTTCCCAGGTGTGTGGTTCCCAGCTTTATCATGTAATTTTCCCAGCACTGTTTTGAACATTTCCAGATTCTTGCTAATAGTTTTCCTTCAGTTCTTGCTCCCAATTAACCTTTCATACTTCCTTTAATCCAGTAAACTGCACTTTCCACCATTTACATTTTTTATCTTACTAATTGAGTTTTTTCACCTCCATCTTTTGATTTCAAATCTAATTATATTGTTATCGCTGGTGTAAAACCAGTAGGTTATTGATAACTTCTGTTCATTACTAAATTAAACTCTGCCTTATCATTGTTCATTGCTTAGCACTCTGATGTGGAAAACAGCCTTCGCTCGGCTCTTCAATCCTTTCCACTGTTTCCCAAGGCTTGATTTACTAAATATCTTGTGTGAAATCACCCCGCCCAGCCTTCTTCAATAACAAAATTCAGCTGTGGCTTTGTTCAGGCTTTATTAAAAATACATGACAAGCAGCAAGAGATTAGCCTATCACTCTGAGGAAGGTTCAAGTGTTCCTAAGCAAAACTGTATGTGTATTATGAGGGAATAGAAGAAACATTTCTCCAGGAACCTTCACAATCTTAGAGTAAATGCAAAATTTCTGTAGCGCTCGTGGCACAAACATCTCTCAGACATGTTCGCATATGTTACCTTTTGTGTCATGGAGTAAGAAATTTTCAGCATATTATATACTCTTGCGCCTACAAAATCTGAGAGCTGTTGCATATTCCTTACCAGCCTGTGCTTTAGATGAATAAACTGAACACTAATTTGTGTCTATGTTGGCAGAGATGACTCTGTAAAACCAAATAATTGGGTGGGGTGTTTTTGCTATAAGCAAAATCATATAAGTTGATCACAAGTTTTTCACATAATGGTAAAATACTTATTCTGACTAGCATGGACTGGTAAATGTTATATGTAAGAAAGGAAGAGAAGAAAAGCACAACCATCAGCAGAAACCTGAGGCTGGGCATAACTCTCTCAAGACACACACCAGTATTTGACTCTATTTAGGTGATCTGAAGACTGTGGGTATAGGAAATCCTACCCATGTGTACTGGCTGTTAGTGAATTGTCCCATCCAGATGGGTTGATGTCAGGTGATTGCTACCTTCTTCTTCTTTTCTCTTTCCACTCAGATTTCAATAAGGGCATTTGTAGGGTTAATTTCCTTCAAAGCTTGCAGGGCAGGTAATTCACCACACCGTGGAGTAATGGTTTTTCTTAAGGACTGAAATGTTGCCTTTTCTGTGTTCCTGCTTGTAGATTACCAAGCTTCCAAGCCAACAAATCACCATCATCCGATGCTCATAAATACCAGAATTCTGGACACCCTTAGTCACCAAGGAATAAACTGACTTGAATTAAATTAAAACTTTCTTGGAAATCCAACTCAGGCAACTTCTAATCAGAGCAATATTGCAAAAGCTACCCCAGCTGACCTGACAAATCTTTATTCCACAATGATTAACGCATCCCAGATTGCATATCGTTAGCTTTTGCTGCGATAGACAAAGCCCCTTGTTCAGAACAAGTGAAAATCATGTGTGGAAAGCACTCCAGTGGAAAGTGAGGGTCATCTCACTTCTACAGCACAAAAGAGAAGAATTTTTAAAAATTTAGAGATATTCAATTACTAATAGCAGAGAGCCATGGAAGTTCATAAAGAGCTCTGAAGTGCAATATGGTACGGAATAAGAAATAAAGTTAGGTATCAGCTGCATAGGAATTAAATTGAACTGGACATTCATGTTATAGAAGAAGAAAATGACTAATGGGGTGATCAGGCAAAGAGATCAAAAGCAAAGAGGGCAACTGCCAGAAAATTATTTCCAGCAATTACTGGACAAGATGGGGCTGGAGCTTTCTCATGACAGGAGGATAAAGCCAGGGTCTTGCTAATCTTTCAGAGAAGAATATTTAGAAGATAAGATGGGCCAATGTCAAATTTAGTGTAATTTTGCTGAAATCACTTGCGAAACTCAAGAGACTGATGTAGTCCTATGAGTTCAAAGTCATACAAAGGCTGAAATCCTTTGCGAGGTGAGAGTGATCTGGAAACAGAGTATGGAGCTTTACCAGCTGCAACAGCCATTTCACCTTGGTCAATAATTAATCATATTGAGTTTTACAGGTAATTCGTATAGTATCTTGGCATAATGTTGTGACATCAGGAAACATCATCCCTTCTGTAAGATTACAGAAAAAGTTTGCAACTTCTTCCCATGCCTAGCACAGCCCCTTTGCCACCAGCCCCAGAGATGCAGGTATCAAGTTGTTATCCCTACTGAAAGTTTAACCAAGCCCAAACCATTGAATAGCCTGCTTTGCTTGTTCCCAGGCAGCACACAGATTCGGATCCCAGCCTTTCCCTTTCTCCTTCATTCCTTGCAACAAAGTAAGAGTACTGTTGTCGCTTTTTTTTTTCTTTTTTTTTTTCCCCTTCCTTCCTGCTTCCCTGAGGACTGATAGATGCTTTGCAAGTGAGATACAGCAAATGAAATGAGAGAGTCCCTTGGACTTTCCAGTGTTATCTGCATTGCAAAGAGCCAGACTGAGCCTCTTCTCCATCTTCAGAAAACTAAGAAGAGTTGCCATCCAGAAGGACTTGAGTGACTCTGTTCTGGGTCTAAGAGTTTCATGAATGTTTCTGGTTTTGTTTTTGAAAGAGTAGTGGACGTTATGGAGTGGAACATACAGCACAATTAAAGCTGATGAGGATTCTCCAATCTTTGATAAAATCTAGCCTAGAACCTCCACTGGAATGAACTCAGGGAATGAAGTTCAGACTTCAGGGAAGCTTTACCCATTTGCATCTGCTTAGCTTCTGTGGCGTAAAAACTACTAAGTCCTTGCTACCATGAGGCTTATTTTGGGAAGAGTCAAGGTGTGTTGCCATTTAAAGAGGCGCTATCATGCATACTTTCCACCTTCTTTATATTCCCTGATGCTCTATTTTAATCGAAATAAATGCCTGAATACACTTGTGGAATACTCTGTTTTCTTAAGATAATTCAGAGATTATGTACCTAAATATAATGCGGTTGTATGCAATTTGTTACTCTTTGTATTACACATAGACTGCAGAATACGTAATGGTATGGTTAAACCTTTAAATCAAATTCTTGATTGACTGAAATCAATATTCATCCCACTAATTTAATGCAAATTCTGATATTTACTGCCTGGCAGATCAAGTCTTCCCTTTGATAAGACCCTGTCTGACAGCAAAGACCAAGGACTGTTTCTCTGCCTCTGAAGCCTGGGCAGAATCCTTTGACTTCATCAATCAGCATATCTCTCTTACCTCTGATGTCCTCTGCCTGTCCAGGGAGCCCTAAACTCTCCCAGAGCTGGAGGGTGTAGGTCGATTAAGCATGGTTTGCTGAGCCTGAAATGAGCGCAGTAATTCAAGCCCTGAGAGCTTCAGGAGCGCGTGGTTTTGCACAGGGCTGGAAATGGCTTCCTAACTCTTCTGAAGATGCTCCAGGGAACAACAACTCCCTGCTTGTCCAGGTCTGATCTTCAACATCCCTCTCTACCTTTCATCCCCAATGATGAGAATAGGCAGAGCTCAATGGCTGGAAATGTGTGTCAGACCAGGCTGACAGATTACATTTAACACCTTTTCCTTTCATACGGATGCATCAGCACCTGTGAACTAGGGAAAGAAAATCTGACCATGGGATCGACATCTGGGAGGTGCAAGAAGGACTTGCCCCCTCCACATTATTTTCTGATAACATTTTCTGGTTTATGCACAAGTGTCCATGAACCTCCTGCAGTTTTTCATGATGTGATTTACGGATCACTCCTCTGTGTTTGTTGAGCATATGCACATGGAATTTAATAGTATTGGCTTACAGGGTTCATGAACCCTCCCTGCCTGCACCTCCCTCTTGGCCAGGTGGGACACTTTCAAAAACCAACAGACTTAAGCCATGTTAGAGGACCTGCACTGTACATCACCCAGCATGGGACCTGCTCGGAGAAGACCTGGCTCCCAGCTGGCCTAGGAACCCAGTTTTCCTTTCCATTTAAACTGGGACATTTGGGAAAAGAGGATGCTGGGATGTGCTATTGCTCCACCGTGGAGGCAGGACACAGTGGGACCTTGCACTTGAGGCTAAAAGCACTCCTGGGTCCTCCACTATTTCTAAGGAGTGGGTCCTCCACTATTTCCATCTGGGGACAGGTCCCATGAGGAGAGAGGTGTCCCTTGGGACTGCACCTGGAGACCCCAAGGCAGAGCAAGGCAGTCCTGTGACAAGCCCTGGAGGAATAACGAGTGGTGGCCTCTGCAGAGCAAACAGCTGAGCGGGAGGAAGGAAATATCCCCTGGTTTGTTACCGTAGAATAGAATCATAGAATGGTTTAGGTTGGAAAAGACCTTTAAGACTAACCTAACACTAAACCAATTAAGGGGAGAGGAGCAATTTCATGTTTCCTGGCTTGGTGGCTGGATTATTTTTAATGAAAGTAAAAACTAGGAGTTTTGGGGGTGATGAAGCTCAGAGATGAAGGCCATGAGTCAGCAGAAAACAAACACAGGCTGCTTTTTTGAAGCCTCAGGAGCAAAGCATGGTGGGAAGGAGTGAAAAAAAAGGGATATAAGCCCTTTTTTCTGGTACCTATTTTGGTACCTACTTTGGTACCTTCTCCTGTTCCAGCTTCCCTAACAGATTCAAGTCTGCATTTCCAAAAATAAAGAGTTTACTGGGCTTATCCTGTCCTTCTTGATTATGCAATGGAGTTTGCCTCTTGAGGTAGGATTTTTCAATTTTTTTTTTTTTTTTTTTTCGGACACCTGCAGAAGAAGCCTACATGATACTATGACTAGAGGAGGAGGGAAGAAAAGCATTTGCTTTTCAGGCATGCCATGGAGCGCAGAAAATTTACGATGCTATTGCAAATGAAAGTCAGACTTTGTGACAAATGAGTCATTATTAGCCTGTGAAAACTATCACTCAGTTAGTTAGCTAGGGCATTATTAAGCTGAGAAGGACGTGATGGGACACTTGCAGGAACAGACAAAGGGTTCGCATTCGCGCCCACCTGTATTGTTTATGACACGCGCTTTGCTCAGTTTGGCAGGGTGCCACACGGGCTGTGTTAATTTTAGCAGCAAGGACACTAAAGAATGCAGACATGGTTAATAATGTATGCTGTTGGGGTCCTCTATTGTCTCTGCTTTTCTTGTCACAGTCCTCCGAGTGTTCATTGTGAGACGAGGGAGTGAGGAAGCCAGTCAAGGAAAAAAGGAAAAAAGAACCCAAAATACCCAGTACTTGTCCTCCTAGAAAGGCACAAGGCCAAATTCCCCGGCTGTGTAAATGGGGAAGGGCCTGCAGAAATCAGTGCTTTTTTTCAAAGACAAGCCTATTGAGAAACTGGCCCCAGTTCTGAGTTTGCCCACTGCCTGCAGGCATCCCCGTCTTATTTTAGAGACGCTGAGTAGCTCCAGTTTCCACGGAGGTCAGGGGGCTGACAGATGTTTCTGTGATGTGTAACTGGAAACTGGAGCAAGACTGACTTTCCAGCTGTAGCTGTCTGCGGTGCCTGTTAACACCACTTAGCAAAGAGTCTCTGCACGTTCTTCCTTCAAATTCACCGTTTCTAGTCAAGAGCAAACCCATGCTGCCGCCGCTCGCGTCCTCACCTGCCCATTTACCTCCATCCCAAACAGCCACATCCAGAGCTCCCCCTTCCACACCACATGGGAGCAAGCACAGTGGGTCCCTGTATGTGTTAAGGATATCCCTTCGGTTGTTTCTTTTTCCCTTTCCCCAAGTTCTGGGTGCTCCTGGCTGCAAGCTGTGCTGGAGAGGACTCATCCCTCTTCATGTATCTGAAACAAATTTGTCTGCTATCACAAACAAGCCATAATAGAGAAAGCACCACGACTAATGTAGATCTTAATAAGAGGGATTTTGGTTTTAACGTACTTATCATGACTGATTAATTAAATGTCTCATAAATACAGGGAAGACAGCTGCAATTCAAGTTTCTGAGCAAAATAAGTCCACCTACTGTAATAAATCTGTTTTTAAAGCTTTATGGATCCTCTAACCTTTGAATTAGCATTGCCTTTTTTGTTACTGTCTCCAGCAATGAATCAATTGTCATGCCATTTTCCAGCAAATGTTATAACCCAGTCATTCACAAACTCCTGTTGCAAATCCGCCTTCCTGCAAACTCCTATTTGTTAATGCAACAACCTTCAGAATCATCCGTTTTAAGAATAGCAGAATGGGATCAAATTTTGGAGCATAATGACAATGTCAGTGCAGTTTATGAAACCATAACAATGTAAGAAATGACATCTGGTAAGCCCATCATGCATGTAATGTATGGTTAGCTTCAATGATTCCTCAGAGTTTTGCGCTCTCTGTAATGTATGGGTGGCAGCGTGCCACTCAAAGTAAGGAGAATCACTCAGCTGCCTTGAATATAAAGTGGAGAATATACTACGCTTCAGCGGGCAGGCGGGTGGCACGGGAATGTTGATGCGGACGCCCTGCGGAAACGCCGCTGATAAACAACGTTAGAGGAACAACCTTGCAGGTCCATAAAGGAAGGTCTAGTCTGGGGGGGACGCTTTTGCATTTACACTGGAAGATTTTGGTGGCTATCCAGAGGCTGGGCAGTGATATCCACTCAGCTGAGCATGATCTCTCAGCTTCAGGTACAAATAAATGCCATGTGGTCTGGGCAACCAGCTCATTCTTATTGGTTTATTTAAGGCTTCTTTTGCATGTAGGAGGAAAGCCCCAGATTAAGTTCTGAGGTGGATGATGGAGCAAATGGAGCAGAGCATGGGGTGAAGGTCACTGAGCCATTGCTACCGCCATCATGTGTTCTCGAGGATGGTTCCAAAAGGAGCAACATTTTCCACAGCAACAGTGGTCTTTCTAGAAGAAATAGGAATAGGAAAAAATACTGGCTTTGACATAACCCACCCCTTAGAGCCAACCTGCCTCGCAGTGATAGTTACAGGCACCGGTTACTACAAAATATAGATACTTGCTTGTCTTTAACGTATTTATCATCACCCCCCTTTGAGACAGGGCAGTGCGGCTGGCAGAAAAAGGAGAGAGATCTTGTGTCACTTTAGCACCCAAGATTTTAGCAGCCAGGGATTTAGGCTAAATGACCTACCATGGTTTCACCAGTAGATAAAGTGGAGAATAGAATCATAGAATCACAGAATGGTTTAGGTTGGGAAAGCCCTTTAAGATCATCCAGTCCAACCATTAACCTACACTACCAAGTCTACTCTAAACCAATCAAGGGTAGACTAGACTAAACCATGTCCCGAAGTGCCACATCTACCCGTTTTTTGAACACAAAAGTTGTGGTAAATGGAGTTAAGTCCAGTTGTCAGCTGGTCACGAGAAAAAAACCCTTTCAGAGGGCAGTTAATCTTTCCTGTCTTAGACCTCCTTCCTCAGAGGTCTTTGAGGCCCTGGCCCTCAAGCATGCCTACTTATGCACCTAAAAATACCTGAGCTTGAGACAATGGCACAAAGTCCCACTGAAAGCAGCACAGGAATCTAACCCCAAGCCCTGCATCTCCCATTAATACCCCAGCCTGTTCAGTTTCTGCACAACTGCTCATAAAGTCGGTACCTTTATTTGCACAACCTTTGGCTTGCTCGGCTTTGCAACCCTGCTCCAACACGGGGGTGACACCTAAAGCATCAGCAGAAGGAAGACGAGAAAGAGCCGCAGCAGCGTGTAGCCCTGGAGACATCTTTTCATGGCATGGGGGAATGTACAGATCATTGTGGAGGGGCTTAAAAGGTGGCGAATCCCAGATGTAGTTTTAAGGAAATGATGTAAAGTGGGAGGCAAATGTGATGGGAACTCTGCTGAGACATTTCTGGTAAGAAGCTATGATGAATGTGAATGGGACTTAGGTCTTTGGGCAACAATTATATAGTATTTTAGAAACACCAAGCATAGTAAATGAAACATGCACACATCTCCTCCTCCTCTCGATGTACGTCCTTTTCAGAAACCGGCCAAATGTCATTGTTTGTGCCTTCTAGGATTACAGTATGAAACTTGCCATAACTGTGGAGTACTTCCAACCGCAAAGGGGGCTTTGTTAGCAGTTGTAACCTTCAAATATATCAAGATGACTTCCAAATCTCCAGTATTTTAATAGAATTATTATTTTTTTGTTAATGGTGTCACAGGCTCATAACTGAGGAATGCAAATAGCTAACAAAATTAAATCCTTTCAGGCGTTCCCATGGCAGATATTTATTTATTTATTTAATTTTAATACATGACGGTGGGAAACCATCTTATATTAAATTATGGGTAGCAAAACACAGCCTAGCTCTCAAAGCAAGGTCTCACTGGTAGAGAGAACTCATTAATGTCATTCAAATAAATTGGTGTGAAATATGATCATCCCAAGCAGAACATTTATTTACACTTGCAAATCTGAAATAATACAGTTAAGATATATGAGGCAACAATTAGGGAATATGTCTGCAGGTATTCAAGGAAATATCATTCAGCTTCTGCTGCAAAAAATGAATATTTTATTGCCAGCGTATCTGTCTAATTGAATAATGAGGATGCTAACGCTCTTTTACAGGTACAGCAGCAATGGAAATTACAGCTGAATGTAGAACCAATTCTCCTGAAGTAGACCTGGTATAAGAAGAGGTTTTGTGTCCACTCCGTACAGAAGCTTTCTCCTACTTTAATTGAAAAGCCCTGGTGATGCCAGGCTGCTCCGGTGGGTGCCCTACTCCAGACAGGGTGCACCCAACGTGGCATAACTTCCCAAACGTGGTGCTTGAAATGTCCAGGGTGGGGGAGGAGGCAGCGATGGCAGCGAGCGTGGGCAGGGCAGGAGGTGGCTGGTCTTGCAGTGACTGGTACCTGGGCTGTTTTGGAGCCACAAGGTTATTCCTTCCAATTTGCAGAAGATCTTTTTAACAAGGAGAGACTGGGAAAAAAGTTGTCTTGGAGAGGACTGGTCTAACCTAGATCTTTTCAGACTGGTCTGACCTAGATCTTTTCAGACTGGTCTAACCTAGATCTTTTCAGACCAGTCTAACCTAGAACTTTTCATGTGTGTGCTACCCTTAACTCTCCTTTGTACTCTCTCCCTGGGCGAAGAACAGGGCAGAGCCCAGTGTAAGGCAGATGTCTCCATGCTCTCAGGAAACACCACCTCCAAAGCCATCACCCGCTGGTGTCCAGAGAAGCATTTCAGCTAATTTCATCCTTGGGGCCATTCAGAGCAAGGGGAGCAAGAGGGTGACAGCTCTGTGCCATCCAAAGAGGTTGAGCACAGTGACTGCTCCTGCTCCTGCTCCTGTCCAGCCCTCAGGTTTTGCTCTGGCTTTACAACAGTTCTTCAGCACACACATGGAGTTTGGAGAGAGCAGTTGGGATATCTCAAGTTTTCTGAGGCCTCCAGGCCATATAACAATGTACTTCAGCAATGCTCTTGGCTCACTTCAAAATTAAATGGCTTTGACCTGCGTTTACCTACCAGTGGTAAAGGCTGCTACTGGTGTAGGGTCTTATTCTATTAATGTTGTTGCTTAATTATACTGTAAAGCCCCATGGCAATACTCTGAACATCAATACCCACTAGCGTAGTTTCACAGAACAGCGTAGTGTGAGTCTACTCTGTCAAAAAAAAAAAAAAGCTTTTAGCAAGTTTGTAATCAGTACAATACAGTAAAATTTTTTTAGGTTCCTGGAATCAGCTGAAGCATTGTGATGAGGGCTACAGCTGGGGGATAAAAAAGTACAACTGTATTAGGAGGTTATGATTACTACACATGTCATTGTCATATCAGTCATTTAACAGTCATATCCTAATAAACTGCTGTGAAATTTGTCATTTCAAAGTAAGATTAATGCAGATTCATATAATAAAGTCATCACATCACACAGCTAAGTAATTATGTTCAAGCTTTGTCGCTGCAATGAATGTCTGTGTGCCTAAGTACTGAGGGTGACTTTTTTTTGGCTGCTGTTTTCTTATTGATGAATTAGCCAAATAGGCTCTTTAATAACTTTCCTCTGGAAAGGTATTTTAATAAGAATCCAGAAAGACAGAGAGGGAGAAAAAAAAATCACCTTATTTGAATAATATAATAACTACTGGATTCTCCATGCTGTTCTTTGGGAACCTGTGGATTCATGGCACTCATTACAGATCAAAGAACTTAATTCATCTATATACCCTTGTTTGTGCACAGAAATACAGAATAAGTTAGAGAGTCAGCATATGTTAGAGTGAGCAGCAATCTGTTATGGTAGTAATTTCATTGCTTGCTGTACTACAGAGGGTTGTGCTATAACACGGCTCATTATAATGGATGTACTTTATTTTCTTCAACCAGTCATGGTAAAAATATTTGGCTAATGTTTTCATTGCCCGCCATCTGTGTGGTCAGCAAGGTTGTCCAACAACATCCAAAATGTCACTGCCTCAAACAAGGGTTTAATTGAAATTTAATCAGACAGATCTTTTCTATTAATTAAATACCAGCTGATTAATGCAATGTATTTTGATATGAAATAGCTGTGGCCCAGATTCGGCTGTGCTTGTGCGCAGCGAGACTTGCTGCCTCTCCCCAAGGGCGGTTGCCGACTGCGGTATCGCTTAGCTGCTGTGAGCAGTGGTATGAAGACTGACTTTGTCCCCAAAAAGCCATTTAGACGCTGCCAAGCTGAATATCAGAAAATGCCACAATTAAGTTTGCATGCACAGTCCAGATCCAGCCCTTCCGCTGTTTGTGTTGGGATGCGTTCGTTTTCCCTCTGGTCCTGCTCAGCTTTCGGAGAAAGTGTTGCAGTATTTCCTGGCATTGTTGTCGTGCACCTCGTGCCGCCGCTCGCCCTCTCTCCAAACCTGTGTAGCTTCACAGATTTATCTTTGCCCTTTGAGGCTTTTGTAGAACATCTGCCAGTGATGTCTTACCTTTTTAACGTACGTTAAGGGATTTGCAACCCTGCTCTAAGATGAGGGGGTAGTACGCTTTCCCTCTTATAAATTAAAGTGTGAGGTCCATCACAGTAAGCCCATGCAGAAGAGTGCCAACAGATTTTTTTAAATCCTAAATCTGCAATAAGAAAGGACTGTTTTATCAAAATACTACACTGTTTATATCTTTCTTCATAGCCTGCTGGTGGTAAGATTTCATATTTAAGCACACACTGGCTCACTATCAGCTCGTTTTTCTCAGCACCTTAATAAATGCAAGCTTTGTCATGTATTTCAGATCATCTCACAAAGCCATGATATCAGTCAAGTCAATGACCCAAATGTGAATTAATTTGACCAGTAGGTTTCTACTGTCGCTAATACAGAGCCTTTAATTAGTCTGTGACGGCACCACTCTGAGTTTTGCAATGACATTTTTAAGACCCCAAATGATCGATCAATGGTTGGTGGAAGTCTTGTTCTTGCTTTCACTCAGAAATTGTGTGTTGAACACATTTGCTTTCTTGCGTGAAGTGAGAGATGGTAGGGGAAAGGCAGGGTGGACAGCCAAGATTTCTCCCACATGGAGTCAGGATGGGACTGGGAAGTACATCCAGACACAGGAACCCAGAAGTACATGTAGCTTCTACAGTTTAGGTACAGACCAAATTGTTGTCCCCAAATCACAAGTCCTGACACAGGAGCTGACCGTTTAAAAAAGGTCTGAAGTCTCACTGCAGACTCACATTTTATTTTATGGACATCATTGGGGGGGAAAAAAATATATTCATGAGATGGAAAGACAAAGAATTTTAATAAATCACATCATTAGGGCAAAAGAAATCATGCTTCATGTTTCTTGGCCACCTCCTGAAAAATGAAAGACAATCTGATGGAAGAAAGCTGCAGTTCTGACTAGTGTCATTCTTAAAACATCTGAACACTGGGAAATGCACCAGTAACCAGCAGCAACATTCCCAGGGCTGCCCTAAGGTTGATGCTGAAGAACAAAGTGCCAGGATGGTGTCATCAATCTAAACAGTAATTTACATTTATCATGAGAAATAAACCCTGGAAACAAATGGCAGCTTGCTACAATAAATCACCCAACTGATATAAACCTAAGGACTACACCTAGCAATTAACTTTTATCAATCTAAGTACCATAATCTCTATGAAAAAGAGTGATGTAAAAGGAGCATCAGGCTGTAGCAGTCCTATGGCTTTCTTTGAAATATTCATTGCATGTTTTCACTCAAAACTGCCAAAGAAGAATCAAGTAATTAATAGAAAATAATAGTCTGTGAGCAATTCTTTAACCTACCAGACCCCTGTAAAATCCAGATCCTAGTACTACCGAAGCACTGTGATATTGTTGTGCATGCAAGGATGAAAGGCATAATTGATATTTGGGTTCATTTCTTCAAGAGTTCACTAAAAGAGCCTCAAGTAAGAAATTAATTTCAATAGAGTTCTCCAAACCTATGTGCAGCAGGGAGTAGGCAGCACCCTGCCAGAACAGGTAGATGTTTGAGACCACCTGAAAACCTGCAACGCAAGGCTAAAGTAACGAGCCCCTCTCTGATGTGAATCTCTTTTAACTGGTACTCGCTCATTGACAACTTGCCTATTACTGAACAGTTTAACAGTAATATTACCCCTTAAATCTGCCTTCCTACTTGCCCTTGGATTTAATTTAGGGCAGTAACTTCAATCTGCAGCTGGAGCCATTATAAATTTTTAATTAAAATTTTTTTTTTCCTTTCAGGATTTCTTTTTTTCCCAAGAACATTGAAATTTTCAGAGTTTTACATCCTAGATGGAGATCCCCTTTTCTAAAGCCCCTATAAGAGACACAGGCTGTAAGTTACGCTCCAGCCTCCTCTGAAGTCATGGAAAAGGGTGTCCAGAAGTAATTGCAATTCATCCTCCCAGCTCAAAGCAAACAGTTTTAATTGCCTTTATTCTGCTGACAAGGCTTTGTGCTCGGAGGTTGCGTTGGTCAGTACTCAGTTAGCAGCCCAACGCATCGGCTAAGAGGAACGCAACATTGCTCCTTGGATCGCCAGTGCCACTACTGCCTCTCCCTGGGTGCTAAGGGATTTGCAGACCCTTCGGTGACACTTGGCCAGGGGCTCTCCACATGCTCTCCTGCCTTTGCACGCATCTTTGAGACAATCCCCACCAAACAAGCAATAAACAGGCATTTTCTTCCTCTTCCAGCAGCCCCGTGGCAGGATGAGAGGGAACCTAAGGTCATTTGGGGTTGGTCCAGAGCCGGATCTACCCCAGTGTCCTGTTCCTGACCTGGCCAGTAACAAATTTTTAGGGTAAGGTCAGGACGGCGTGAGCTTTCCAGCTCCCTGGACGCAGCAGGTTGGTGGCTGTGCTGGAGGCTGTATCCTGACTGGTGCTAGTAAACGCAGCATCCCCACATCTGCCAGCCCCTTTGCCACTCACTAACGCTTTTTGGCCTCCACCACATCCTTCAGCTACTAAAAAACTCAGTGTATTATCTCCATAAAGTCAGTGGTGGGAGCCCTGTGGCCAACATCTGATGTCAGGGACCTGCTGAATTATATGAGCTGTGCAAAGGAAGGTAAGCAAATGTCCCGATAAATGTGCAACACGCTGGGCGAGGAGAGGCGTTGTGGAGGAGGGAGTGGATCATTACCTGTCTTACAGCGTAAGGAACACAGACTTCATGTCTTGACCTGGGTCACAGGGAGCTACGGCAGAGCCAGGAACATAAATGCATCTCCTAAATCTTAATGTTTTCCCTTTTCAGATAATCTTTTTGGTTTATGACATTTAATAAAATAAGTTCTTTTATCACAACGTTTTTGGAGGTCAGCTGCCTCTTCTGATCTTATTGCTCCATGTTTCTAATTAAGTTACTGTGAATCCCATCAGATTTCAAAGGGAGGGATCAAGAACCACTGCTTGCATGATCTAGTTAATACCTGCAAATATCAGCTGTCGCCCAATTCTCACTATGAAGTAAGAGGTGGAAAGAGGAAGACACCATAAAACACTTTTTACTTAAAGGCAAGAAGCAATAAATGATCTCTATATCCTTTGAAACCTGAGTGGCTTTTCCTAAGGCTGTAACTTTCTTTTTAGGACCCAGCAGATGTACCCATTTTATCAGTTCATATTTTTTTTTTTTAATGCTAGGCTTGGTTTTTTTGTTTTTTGTTTGTTTTATTTGGTCCTTGGACATCTTCATGCTTGCAGAGCAGGTCTGCCTGCTGAGCAGGAAAGCCCTGCATGGTGAAAAGGCCCTGAAAGTCTTTCCTGTGTCACCTGCAGGCAAGGAGGTCCGAAGGACGTTGCGTGGGGCACGATGATGACCCTGGGCACACCGGAGCTGTCCAGCTCTGCGAAATGCCCTTACTGGCCCCAGCTCTGCAGAACAGCGCTGCCTTGAGCAGTCTTTTGAGCAAAATGATCTGAAGTTTTTTTATATAAGGGAGGGCTTTCAACAGCAGGCAACTATACTAACTTTTTTTGAGACAGAAGATACTTAAGTAAAATGACTGAGTTTAATTTCTCAAGAACCAAGGAAAAACCTGAAAATGTGTTTATATGCTGACATTTGCAGATTATCAACTTCTCTGGAATGACCCGATGGGTAAAATTAAAAAGTTGTGTAACCCGGTTCAGATGTAACTATTTATACCAAGGATGTAACTATCTACGCCATCCAAAAATTAGACCTACTAATGGGTTTTTTTCAGATGAATTAGTAATGATAAATTATCTCTGTTACATATCTCCCTAGGTAATTTCCCCTAATGGTTTACTCATCTTTTGTGAGCTATTTATGAAAGGAACCTGCACTTCTGCACCTTGCCTCTTGAATTGTTGCACGGTTCAATCTGAAGGGAAAAACCCCACATGCGACCTGGTCTGTTCAGCGCAGAGAGATGTACAGAAAATGGAAGCGGAGAGGTAGACAGGGAAAGTGCTCCTGCAGCTCATGCGCTCACGTTGTTGCTCCAAGGGCATCGGGATCAGGTTTAGAAAATGGAATGAGGACTTAAGGAAGTCAGAGGAGCTTCTTGATTGTTTTCCTGTGTTTTTTTTAACTTTGTTAGTGTACGAAAATGTGAAGTGGACTCAGCACCATTGGCAATGTTCCACCCCCAGTGAAATACAGCAGATACACTACACTTAGCGCTGCGTGGAATTTGGCCTCAATCATCATCCAGCCGCTGCCTGACTGTACAAAAGCTGCACCTTCAGAGCACCCTGAGGAGTTTCTTGTCTCCAAGTAATTTGCTGTTTTCACCCTGTAGTGCTGCGTTATCGCACCAGTGTTGCAGCTCCAGAAGACTCCTACCCAGCTACAATGGCCCCGCTTTCTCTTTTCGGGAAAAAAGCAAAACTGCACCCCCATTCCTTCCCTTGGGGAAAATCCCCAGACATTAAAGAATAAAGAAGTCCATGACACTCTGGGCTAAACTAGTTCTGAAACATAATTGTCAAGGTTTTGTATTAAGCTCATTTTCAGAGTTCTGCTTTGTAAAAATATTTGAAAAAAAATTCTTTGTAAAAAAAAATAAACCCCCAAAGATTTGTGAAAATCTTTGCTCCAGATTGCTTTGTGAATCAGAAGTGGTAGATACTTCTGAAAGAAGAGAATTCAGATCCACCATTGTTTTCAGTGCTGAGCACCAAAATACTACTTTGCAATAATTTGATGATTTCAATACTAATAACTACCATTAATATATCTAAGTGAGAGGACTGACCTCGTCCTTTTCAGCATTAGTAGAGTAGTTATGAAGTACTCCCACCATCCTGATAAATGTTCCTAGTACATAAATGAGTCAGGCTGGACCAGCTGAGGATCATCCCAACAGCAGAAGGGATGGGAATAAATCGGCTAACTCAAGCCAGCAGCATCAGGACTCCTTTGCCTTCCTCCCAGAGAGTCTGAGAGGTGCTGGCTTTCCCACTGGTCTTCCTCATGCTAACTGTGGTTGTCATTGGGATCTCTAAACTTTAAGGATGACTACGGAGTTGTCTCCTTTCTGGCACAGTATATGCATCTCTGTTGCCTGCAAACATCCCTGCTTCGGAGCTAATTTGCAGTGGAAAGACATCAGCTACAGGCTTGGGAAAAAGATGTGTAGAAAAGATTGTCTGACTTCGTACCTCTTGGCTCAGAGAGGACTCTCCCCTGTACCTCCCTGACTTTTTTCAGCAAGCCCTCTGTAAATGTTCATGCTTCTGAGAATCTGATCTTTGACCCAAAATGGCTGAAATTGGCCAACGCATGTGAAAATTGAGACAAAGTGGCTAGAGGCGTCACGCATGCAAACAGTATGATTCATTAACCCTGTTTCCACAGGAAATCTTAGGAAAAGAAACATTTTGTGCCATTACCTACTTGAAAAAAAGGATAAATTGAAACTTGTGAAGTATATTTTTTCACTAATTAATCAACTTTTATATCAGTAGGCCTCTAACAAAAAAAAGCTATTAAAGAAGATATGAAATAAGAACAACCATGCTTATTAAAAAAAGTAAATAAAGAAATATTTACAATACGAAACAGAAAGCATCCCATATTTCAACTGCAGGGATACCAGCTTGAAATGAAGTACAATCGCATATAATACAAATAATCCATTTATCTCATTGTGATATGCATGTTGTGTTCTGAGTTACGTAGTATAAAACGTAATGTGAGTTGCAAAAACATGCAGGAATAAGTTAATGTAGGAAAATTATTTGCTTTAACTTTTTCCAGCTTTAAATGACCTACAAATGCAGTGTAACAGTCACAGAGCTCTTAACAACAGTCCAGCTTTTTGAATAAATGACAAATATTATAAGCATGTCTGTAAAAGGGATTTACAAAATGGAGAAGTCCAGGGCACAAAATTTTTCCTCATTTTCTGGTAGAATATTCTGCTCCTTTTATAACTTTGACCGGGAAGCAGAGTAGTACCTTAAATGTATGTAAACTGATTAATACATAGGAGCTGAGAGCAGCCGCATGGCAGATGAATAATGTGAATTTCAACAATCTATGTCATGCATCTCTCTTGAGGGACTGGATAATATTAAAATCACTGTACTCTTAATGCAGAAGTAAAGAAATCAAAAAGGGACCAAATGCATGCTAAAATGCATTTTGGAAATCCAATTCAATGAAAATCACTTTGAGCTCTTGTTGATATGAAATGGTTATATGGGCAGGAAATGAAAAGTAACGTCAGATGTGCTTTCTTCCCTCATCTGGACGCACTGAAAACTGTCTGCTGCCCTAGATTGGTCTTCCTTGTCCGGTACAAATTGCAGCAAAACAGCTAGTTATGGGAATTAAGCTTGACATGTAGGACTACAAAAAGCTTAAGCATATTCTGATTTAGTCTTGCACATAAGGAAGACTATCTGAATTGATTTTACGCGGTACTTTATCTTCCTTTTACACAAAAACTCTTATTTATCCCTGTTCATTAACTTGAAGGAACTTTGCAGAAACAGCTGAGAAATGGTGGGGATAAACCTGGAAAGGAGCATTTCTGTAGGGGCCTTGCAGCCAAGCCACTGGACAGGGAGACAGATGCTGCCTGAAGGCTGTACCTGTGTTCAGAATGAGTTGCTGGGACAACTGCTTTGTATCTACATTGACTGGTAGACAGTCAGCTGAACATGAGCCAGCAGTGTGCCCAGGTGGCCAAGAAGGCCAACAGCATCCTGGCTTGTGTCAGGAATAGCGTGGCCAGCAGGAGCAGGGAGGTGATTGTGCCCCTGTGCTCGGCGCTGGTGAGGCCGCACCTGGAATGCTGTGTCCAGTTTTGGGCCCCTCAGCACAAGAAGGACATTGGGGTGCTGGAGCGTGTCCAGAGAAGGGCAGCGGAGCTGGGGCAGGGTCTGGAGCACAGGGCTGGTGGGGAGCGGCTGAGGGAGCTGGGGGTGTTCAGCCTGGAGAAGAGGAGGCTGAGGGGAGACCTCATCGCTCTCTACAACTGCCTGACAGGAGGCTGTAGTGAGGTGGGTGTTGGTCTCTTCTCCCATGGAGTTAGCGATAGGATGAGAGGAAATGGGCTCAAGCTGTGCCAGGGGAGGTTTAGATTGGAAATTAGGAGAAATTTCTTCACGGAAAGGGTGGTCAAGCATTGGAAGAGGCTGCCCAGAGAGGTGGTGGAGTCCCCATCCCTGGAAGTGTTCAAAAAACGGGCAGAGGTGGCACTTGGGGACATGGTTCAGTCTGGTCTACCCTTGATTGGTTTAGTGTGAACTTGGTAGTGTTAGGTTAATGGTTGGACTGGATGATCTTCAAGGTCTTTTCCAACCTAAACCATTCTATGATTCTATGATTCTATGACTGAAATAAAAATAAATATATAAAAATAAAAAGCCAGAGCCATGGAACAACATTAGTTGATAAGGTCTAATCAGCTTGCTTTATGTAAGTAATACCTTTAAAACCATTAAAAGCATTAAGAGATGATGAGGAGCACTAACCTGACTATGACAGCTGTGGTCCACCTCCACACAGATGCTGGTAGTGACTCTGCATAGCCAGGTGAGGAGGGGACTGTTGCTATGGGGGGAAAACCCAATTTCACATTTCCTGAAGCTTCCTCAAGGCTGACTCCAGTTTGACTGGAGATGTGGGAAGGGCTGTGAGCAACTGATGCAGCATCAGCTGTAGATGTTAGCATTTTCATTTCTGGATATCATCAACTGCATTAGGTCATCGCCACAGAAAGGCGTTGATGCTGAAAATGAAACACAGACTAAATGAGAATAGCCAACCTGTGAAAACCTGGAGCACCCCACATCTTCATCACTATAAGAACAATATTACACAAGGGAAGGGAGACTGTTTTCGAAGCAGCCGGAGCTGTGTGGTTACACACCAGGCAGATTACCCAAAGCTGACAATCACTGCCTCAATATTGGCCACTGCCTTAGAGCAGGTAGCAGACTAAGTGTTAATAGTTTGGTTTAACGTGGCGATTCTTCTCCACACTCTTCTCAAATACAAGTTTTCAATGTGGTGTGACAGCAAAACCATTACGATCACTCTAGTGTAACTTGGAGCCAGACAGGAACCCTCCCACTCAACGCAGCTCTGATTTCATGGCACACAGCATCGGGTTCCCATTGCTGCACAATGTAGTACCTGAGAGACGTTAACTGAGTGTAAGAGCAACGGAGAACAAGAATCAAGAGAAAAAAACACAGAAATCAAGATCGTGTTGCTGGATGAAAAGAAAAAGATTGGTACAGCTTAAGTTGCATAGTTCAAAGGAAGTTCTCCTACAGGGAGGGGTTAATGGGCTGTGGGTGTCACTTGAGGGTCACCATGAGGGTTATTCCTTTGGTGCCTTACGGTAAAACCAGGAGCAATGAGATTAAATGAAGGATTTAGTAAAATGCTGGGAAGAAAATCTTTGTAGGAACAAGAATTAACATATTGGTCATCTAGTTTCTGTTATGTTAAACAATTTGAATGCCATTTGGGTTCGGGTCCATGTAACGTGACCCACCTGGGAGTATTTCTGTTTCAGTTGTGATACAGTCGTATTATTCTAGGGCAGGAGGCATTGCTGTGTACTGGATAGAGCTGCATACTCCGGAACTGTGGACAGGAGAGTTTCACCTCCTGGAACTTTATCAAGAGTCAAATCAAATCAGTTTGTGAGCCACTGATGTCATACGAGATTAGCCAAAGAGCCACTGTCTTTGCAAACTCCCATTGCCTTTCCTGACAGCTCTTACAACTCTTCAGTTTTTATTTATAATCTACATGAAGGAGCAGGGAAAGTGAAGATCTTGCTTGGAAATATTAGTGGAAATGGAAGTGCTTTGCTTAGGCGATATTATCTTTTATTTTAATCTGGTAACTTGCTATGAATAGCCTCATTCACTATGAAATCAGCACTTTTATTCATTAAATAAAATAAAATCCCCTTGAGATTAGCTTTTACCTTCTAAATCTAACAACAGAAATTATGGGAAACCAAAGATCTCGGGGAAATCACCTGCTAATCATGTCACTGGTCCCTGCAGGTCACAGTTGTCAGTTCTGGGGACAAAAGCAAGCTTTCAATCTCCATTAGGATGACTCAGTGAAAGGACGGCGTTGTTGGGAAGGTGCCTCTGCAGACAGCAGCACAGGGGAAGTGGAGGCTCTCCAAACTGAGATTTTGGAAAGGAATGTGCTTTGCTTGGTGGTTGGACTCTCAAGTCAGGCTACAGCTGGATGTTCAAAGTCAAGGATGATAGCAGAGTGGAAGTAAAAGTTCAACAGCTGCCAAGCATCACAGGTGAATGAATCCACCCACAAAAGTGATTTAAGCACCCAAGTGTTAAAAGATGGTGGAGCTAAAGCTGTCAACTGGACTTTAGAGGAATATGAGAGTTAGGCTTCAAAATGACAAATTCAGGAGAATAAGTTTAAACTTGTCTATAAAACTGATTATACCTCCCTATGTGTGCCCGTACCTAGGTGTTTTTACAGTTCTAACTCTAGTTACAGCAAGCAGTGTATTAAAGCTGTGCTGTAACCTTTGATAAACCAGTTATATGCTCACATTATCTGCCATGGGAGCTCTGAAGCCTCCCCAAAGTTAGCAGTGACGGTGTTATTTCCAAGTAGTGAAAGGGCTGTTTACTCCTCTTTTTAAAGATATTAATGACATTTAAAAAAAAAAACAACAAACCCGACACTGAACCTCTTACTACCTCTATTCACAATGTTCATTCTGCCTTATCTTCTATTATGACATCATAGTTTATTTAGAGTGTTATTTCAAAAACTTGAATAGGGTATTTCTTGAAGGACATTCTGCCCCTCTCATCATCCAGGCTTTTCCTGCCCTGCCTTCCCCTCTACCTTTTGTTGACTTTCTGCTACAGGCTTAGTGAAGCAACACTGAAGTTCTCGCCATTCCCTTAGCAATGGTGTGATCAGAAAAGGCAGGTGATGTGTTGCTTTGCACAGGAAATTAGTGGTAAGAACTGATTAATGCTTACGCAGCAGATTCAGATTTCAGACCAACTTTACAATTATGTCGCTCTAGTGAGATTGATGGAACTGCTTCTGATTTGCCCCGAGGTCCATCCCTTTAGTAGAAATGAACTGACTAACAGAAATATGGTCAGATTAAAAAACAGACAATGTGATTTATCAGCTACTTTTTTCATAGACACTGTTTTTGAAATTTCTCACTTGATGTTCCATCTTGTCTAGAATTTCATTTGTGGCCCTCTTCCTGAGTGGTCCCTGTATTGACCTAAGGATTTTGCTCCTTGGTACATTAATCAGACTACATTTCCCACAGCCTATTTTAGTAGCATTCCTTTCGTCTGAGCAACTCCTCTTGCTTTGCAGAAAAAGGCCTCATTCTACAAAGTTTTCAGCAAAAGCATTAATAGATGTTGCAACTTTCAAGTGCTTATTCTTTATGTCCAATTTTGTTGTACAAGTCTTTTCATTACAACCTAATGAATGACCTAGTGATAATGGAAGAGTCCCCAAGGAAATTTAGAAATGGCTTGGCAGATATTTTGGGAAGCTTACACGATACTGAGCACATCGTCTTCAGAACTAGTTTAATGCCAGCGTATGGACATGATGCAGTGCCTACTAGTTGAATTTCCATTGTATTTTTGAGTGCGGTAGTGATGGAAGATGACTGAGGTTTTTGTTCCCAGTGCCTATGAAAAGATTGACAGGAACGTAGGGAAATGAGATGGAAAGGGTGCAGAAGATGCTGTATTGTCTTATCGCCAGGATGAGAGAGAATGTCATACCAGAATGTGTCATGATGGAAAAGAAGCTTCTATCTTAAATGTAAAGAATTATTATTGAAATTATTACTGAAAAGAGAATGGCTCCAAATTTGAAAGCAGAGTCGATAAAATGACCAACAACATTCTGGAAATTTTCATTGAAAAAGTGGGATAAATTTTTCAAAGAGAAATTTCTCCCCTTTTGTTGGTCACTAACACTGCTAAGAGGCCAAAAGAGCCAGACAGTTTTGGTGAGAAAAAGTGTTATTGTGAATCAGAGTTGCTTTCTGGTCTTTGTCTGTAATTTAATGCAGCATTTCCTATAGTAAATTCACATGTTGTGTCTGACCTAAGGCATCTCTTTAGAGAAATTATTCACTTCTATTAAATAAGGATATTAAAAATAAAACATTCTTGACCAAGCTATAGGACTTAGATGTCTTAAATACACTTCTAGTTCTCTTCTGACAAAATTTTCACACTTCCTAGAAGCATTTCTTTATAATCTTAATTTTTATTTGGCAACATTTTCCCCTGTGATTTCAATGCCCCTACACACTTTAATAGACATGAACACATTTTTTCACAGAGTATGAGCCTTTGTCCCTGTCTCACAAAGAGATTTTGGACTTGATGTTTCTTCTTTACTACAGTATAAACCAGAGACAAATTTCTTGAAAGCAGAAAAGTTAAAATGGTATGAAA
This sequence comes from Pelecanus crispus, assembly GCF_030463565.1. Taxonomy (NCBI): domain Eukaryota; kingdom Metazoa; phylum Chordata; class Aves; order Pelecaniformes; family Pelecanidae; genus Pelecanus; species Pelecanus crispus. Next base: position 72,832,302 of record NC_134648.1, read on the forward strand.
CTGGTACAAGCTAAAGTACGTCCCTATATTCAGAGGACAGACAAACTGAAGAAGCGGCATTTCAGGGGTACGTGTTAATTTATTTCCATATGTAGATAAGCCTTGATCTCATAATAATCAAGGAATGCCCTGACAGTGCTATGATTTTTTCCGTTCTCCTCTTGCTATATAAAAAGTTTGGATGTAAAGTAAAAAGCCCTGCCCTGTCTGACAACCCCAAATAATGTTTTGACACAGACTTTGCCAGGTACCTTCAGTCCCTGCTGTGATTGAGAAGGACGTTTCTTTGCCGCTGGCCTTGTTACATAGCAAGCTGTGTCAAGCACTGGGCATATTCTCCCTGCAAGTGAGCACAAGTTTTTCACCCTAATACTCATCCCTGTTTTTCAGTGACCTTTAAATTTGACTTCTAGATTTTATTTAATTTTTTTCTCATACATTTTCTGCATGAGAACTACTCCTCTAAAGCTGAGGGGCTTTTGTCAATCATATTGTTAACATTTGTCTCTTTCTACTGAGGTTTATTCCTGTCCTTGAGCTGAGATTCAGGAAGATACTGTTTATTTCTTCCAAATTCTGCCTTCCTGAGCAAATCAAGGGCATTTAAGCATGCAAATCATGAAGAGGAAGAGATATGGGTGTTATGAGCTACAAATGAAGGGCAACGGAGCTGGGGCAGGGTCTGGAGCACAGGGCTGGTGGGGAGCGGCTGAGGGAGCTGGGGGTGTTCAGCCTGGAGAAGAGGAGGCTGAGGGGAGACCTCATCGCTCTGCAGCTCCTGACAGGAGGGGGCAGGGAGGGGGGGTCGGGCTCTTCTCCCAAGTAACAAGCGACAGGACAAGAGGAAATGGGCTCAAGCTGTGCCAGGGGAGGTTTAGATTGGATATTAGGAAAAATTTCTTCACAGAAAGAGTAGTCAAACATTGGAACAAGCTGCCCAGAGAGGTGATGGAGTCCCGCATCCCTGGAATTGTTCAAAAAATGGGCAGAGGTGGCACTTGGGGACATGGTTTAGTCTAGTCTACCCTTGATTGGTTTAGTGTGGACTTGGTAATGTTAGGTTACTGGTTGGACTGGATGATCTTAAAGGTCTTTTCCAACCTAAACGATTCTATGATTCTATGAAACTGGGGCCCAAGGACTAGGGCAGTTTGGGCAACAGACTCCTCCGTGGAGCTCAGAGTCCACAGAAGGGAGCATGCTGGACAGGTTTGGCCAGGTGACAGCGACGATGTGGAGACAGACTCAGGCAGAAGGAATAATATATCAGTATGCTGCACACACACATGATGCTCGTGCTGATAATAAGGAGGAAGAACTGCAAGGACAATATTGATCCGTCTCTGGACTGACACATCTCATGGGACTTCAGTGACCAGAGATGTGTACTGAGGTGCACTGGGGATGTCAGTGGCTATACTGTAGAACGCCAACAGCTTCCGACTCCTTTTGTCATCCACTGTCTGATAATATAGAGGACTAAAATAGTCCAGAAGAGTCACACTCCAGCAATTCCTACTTTTCTCCCCTGAGTGAGGATTGTCTCTGCAGCTGTTTCAGATGCAGGTGTCTGTACTGCAGACAGCTACTGGTGAGTATAATGACTCTTCTCTTGATTATGGAAACCATAACAACTTTCCTGAGCACAAGTGGCTTCTGATTTCCTTGGTGTGAATGCTGGCAATCCATAGACCGTTATGTGCTAGGTGCTGTACAGTTCTGTGAAACAGAAAAAAAAATAGTCTTCTCTGTTTATCTTATTCTCCACAGTCCTCCTACCTGCAAATACTCTTAATTGCAGATTTCATAGCAGTTATTTTAGGGAAGTTCGTGTTTCTAACCTCTGAAATCATACAATCATAGAATCACAGAATGGTTTGTGTTGCAAGACGTTTCAAGACCATCTAGTTCAACCCCCCTGCCATGGGCAGGGACATCTTTCACTAGATCAGGTTGCTCAGAGCCCCGTCCAACCTGACCTTGAGCATTTCCAATGATTGGACATCCACAGCTTCTTTGGGCAACCTGTTCCAGTGTCACGCAACCCTCATTGTAAAAAATGTCTTCTTTATATCCTATCTAAACCTACCTTCTTTCAGTTTAAAACTGTTGCCCCTTGTCTTGCCACTACAGGCCTTGGTAAAAAGTCTCCTTTTATATATTGAAAGGTTGCAATAAGTTCTCCCTGGAGCCTTCTCCAGGCTGAACAATATCAACACTCTGAGCCTTTCTTCATACGAGAAGTGTTCCAGCCCTCTGACCGTTTTCACAGCCCTCCTCTGGACCTGCTCTAACAGGTCCATGTCCTCCTTGTACTGTAAAAACAATAATTTGTTTTGAAAAAAATTGGTCATGTATTTTACTATGTTTGATTTTCTTTCTCATTAGCCACAACATTCCCCAGTAGCTGAAAACTGCTAAACTGCAACTAGAAATAAGATTCAGGAAAAAGATATATCTAGTTTTGGAGAGTAATTCCAAAGCCCCACTACACCACTCTAAAAGTACAAAGGGTTTTAGAATTCAGGGACATAGCAGGACCCGGAGGAATTAATGACCTTAGGGTAAGCGCAAATAAAGCCCTCTGTGTTGTCAATGTCGTGGGTTTGGGGGTTCTTTTTACTTAAGAACTTTAAAAGACATCTTGAAAGCTGCCACCGGTAACCTGTTGGCCTTCTCCTCCTCCTAACAATGTTCACAACATTAATCGAGCCATTTCAATTCTCACTTTGTGTGAGGCAGCTCAGCTCACACTGCTCTGGGTCTGCAGGTCTTTCAAGACCCAGGTGTGAAGAACATTTTCTAAAAATAAAGCAAAACCCAGCACCAATCAACACTACAAAATGTGTCTTGGCAGAATTATATCAGGGAGAAGGCAGGAAACTGTTTCCCAGATAGACCATGGTCAAAAAGCCCTACAACTGTAGAGATGATTTCCTCAAATCAGAGCAGCCCTTGGGAATTTAACTTTAAGCCATTCCCTTCTTTTTTTCTGGAGCTCTTTCAGGGCAATGGATTTGAGCCCAATTCCTAAAGGATCATTAGAACCAACCTCCACCCCATGCTCCAAGTGGTGGGTGAGCAGTTGACCCCTGATCCAAAGCAGACAAAAGTTGGTGGCAGTAGGCTGATACTGGTCATGGTGTATCACGACTCCGCTCAGTTTGCCTCTCGGCACTGTCAGTTTTATGTCTTCATTGTGATTTTGGGACTTGAGCCCTTAAGTCAAACCCACATTCATGTCTGGTGTTGGGTCTTTTGAATTGCATTATATTTGTCTAAAGAAGCTCGCTGTGAATGAAGTGGGTTGTTTCACTTTATACCTCTCGTATCCCAGACAACAAACTGGTTTATAAAATATTCATAGCATAAATGATGAGCCAGAAAATCAGCTCACGTTGGCATTTTCACATCCCAACCTACAAGTGCCAGGAGGATTCGTGGGTTCATAAATATTGGGCCTGGGAGGGACCACCAGGATGGGCAGCTCTGATCAGCAGCCGGTGGAGAAATTGCTGCAGTGACCACGACGGACTGCTCCGCTGTGCACCTGGGGCTGACCGTGGCTGCAGAGAGTTTTCTGGGCTTGGTTTGGAGGCTGTGAAGATTTGGTTACATCCCTTCTTGAGCTATTCTAAAATCCTCAAAAAAAAAAAAAAAAAAAAAAAAAAGAATAGAATAACTAGTACCTTTTCTACCAGTGTGGCTCTGCTGGCTTTTTTTTAATAGTCATTAGATTGGGAGTCCTGAAATAGAGCTGCTCAAGCAGAGGAATGTTTTTGCACTTTCATGGATCCTTTATACACTGTGCTCAAGCTAACTCCTAACTTTCTTTTTTTTAAGTAAGTGAATGCATTTAGTGTCTCTTTGTAAAGAACCCTCTGATAGCAGCTCTGTGCAGACATTTTAATTTATCAATCTCCTTTCAGAGCGCAGATGCCAAAACTGGCCCTGCTATTACAGTAATGGTCTCAGTAATGCTATATACAGAATGAATGCTGTTTCCTGCATTCCTATTCCCCTAGTCACGCACATGCACTCTGGGATATGGTTCGGTCTGGTCTACCCTTGATTGGTTTAGTGTGGACTTGGTAGTGTAGGTTAATGGTTGGGCTGGATGATCTTCAAGGTCTTTTCCAACCTAAACAATTCTATGATTCTATGATTCTTCATAGACCCTGCTGCCCCTTCTTCTTTCTCCCCTCCTTGCACAGTGTATTTGGGTTTCTACAAGCAGTGTTTCCTATGGCCATTGAAGACAGTGCTGGGGGTGAGAAGGAGGGACTATCACGTGCAGCTATAGACTTTCCTGCCAGCTATCTGGTCTCTGCATTTCACCACTTTAAAACATTATTTAGTAATGGACGGCTTTTCCAGGAAATCCAGATCACTTTCCTTTAGTGGTCTCTTCTCATCACTGTCTCAGGTTGAGAAGGCAGTTATAGTTCTCTGAAATGGGACAGTTTCCTCTATCCAACCAGATTTTCTTCATAGGAAGGGAAAAAGCCAGTGCAGTTACCTAGGAGCATTAATCTTAAAACACGGTCATTAGGATTTGCAGTGCTACTAGAAACATATTTGAGTGGTTATAGGTTGGTTTTTTTTTTTAAATAATGATTATTCCTGCATCTCTTACAGGAACCTCCTGCACAGCTTTCAGGGAAAGCACAGGTCTGTATTTCACATCTTTCAAAATATTCATTATTTTTGCCCTTTTCAGCATCACCTCATAAAAAAAAAAAATAGGAATTAAAATTGGGAAGGTGATGGTTTAATTTCTCAAAAGCGAAATAATCACTCAAGCTTATGGAAATTGGGTTGTCCAAAAGGAAATGGGGAATATAAAATGTGAATGTCAGGTGGTTGGAAGGAGGTCATGGTGCCAGCAGGTTCAGCGTAGTCCTGGGAGCTTTCCACTCACAGCACAGCGCCCGCCGAGCCTAAGCCAAGCACCGGTGATGGGTATCACATCTCCATCATGACGTGCTGCTGAACCATGCACCTCAAAAATAGGACTCTAAAAACCATGGCAAAGAAAAGCTGTCTCACCTCCAGGAGGATCTCCAGGAGGATCCCCAGGGTGCCCCAAGTATCCCTCTGGGATATCAAGTGGCTTTTGCACTGCAGATGCAGATTGTCCAAGGGTGATAATCAGTGTGGGTCTGGTGGGGTCAGTGCAACTCGATGGGTTTGTACCCGCGGTGTATGTGGCCGTTTCCAAAGGATGTTCACAGCCTTATCTTGTTTTGCCTCTTTCTGAATTGAATTGACTTGATTATTCATGAAACAAAAGCCATTGGTAATGGATGAGATTTATGCACCACACATTTTGCTGCCTAATAAAAATAATGGCTTAAAAAATTAAAATTGACTTAGCTTGTGAAGGACATCGTGTTGTCACTGGGATGCTTTTCCTTGCAAAATTCCCACTTTGATGCTGAATGTGAAATCTCATATTAAATGGAAACATATGAGATGCTCACAGCAGCCACTTTATCATCCTTGTCAGGAATGGAGGGCTGAACTCTGGGTTCTCAGAGCTCAGAGCGGTTTGAAATGTGCAGCTCCTTTTCTTCACCAAGTCGTTCAATATTCAAAACTAAGTTTGACAAAAATGTGTCAAGAAATATTATGTCGAGGTGTTTTCAAGGGAAAAAGAAAGGGTGGAAAAAATCCATATTGTGCAACGGCTGGTTACTAGAATGTAAAATACTGCATCATTAAGAGGAGAGCACAGGGTATCTCCCCTGCTTTCTTTTAGGTCCCAATTCATCAGAAAATTCCTCTTGAGCAAAGCACGTGCCAAACGTTATGCATGTGCTTACATGCCTGGCTGAATACAGATGGACTTAATCATGTGTTTGTACGCTTTGCTCAGCGGGTTTCTTAATTAGAGAAGTTGTTTAAAAAAAAGTCCTATGGTGATAGCTTTTCCATTCTTTCTTTAGGAACCAATGCCTTTAAAACCAGTGATATGCAATTGCATCTCAGCATGTTACAAAATATTAATTAAAGCCACGCTCATGCAAACAATCCCTCTTTACCAATGAGCCCAAGGGGAAAGAAATCCAGGCAACAGCAAACCACTTGTTTATCTGAGCACAAATTCTTTTGTAAAACATCTAAAAACCAGTGGCGTGATCATGAAACAAATGCCACGACAAATTAACTGGCCTATTGCCTTTTTCCTATGGCACCTATCAACGCTAGTTTAGTAAAGTATGCCTGACTTTCCCAGCTGAAACAGGAGGAAAAAACCACTGCAACTAGCTAATTTCCATGCACTGGGGGAAAAAACATGATGAAAATGCCACCCTGCATCCAATGTGGCTCAGTCAGAAAACACCAAGAGAAACAACCTGATCCTGCAACCTCTTTGCACCTGGTTTTTCTACAGCTTTTAGAAGCTTGAAGTGTACAACAAATTTTGGGCCTTGGGATGTTGCACTCTCAGAAATTGCCAATGTGTTAGCTGCAAAGGCAGCGGCTTCAAAGGGGTTTGTGTGCTCCAGGCTGTAAGGGCCTGGGTGAATATTTTTGTTTTACAAATGATTAAAGATGCCATTCAGGCAAATGCCTGATGCTAAGAAGAGACATGAATTCATCATCACACATAAGCATATGATATTATAGCTTTTTTTTTTTTGAAAGCAGGTTTACATTTAAGTGCTTCACAGCTTGTTTTCTTTTTATGAACAGGGCTTTCTGTGCATGTGCATACACACGCATATATTTTCGTAGCACCCAAACTCAAGCTATGCATATATTGAAACTAATGGCTTTACTGACTCAAGCCTATGCTTAAATTAAGGGAATTTCTCTAAAATTACTCTCTAAATTAAACCTAAAGGCTATCATCTTTCCTTGCCCTTGTTATCACTGACAACCCTTCAGTCACCCCTCCAAAGAGAAGAGAAAAGCTAGGTACCACTGAGGGACCACTGAAGCTCAAAATCAGACCACTTTCCCAGATAGATGGCAAACAGCAGGACATTTGCTACAAGCAGTGAATGAAAATTACTTCTAAAATCTGAATATGGGGAGAAAAATAATAGAATTTTATTAAACACGTATTTTTAGAACAGCAGCAGCTTAGATTTGATTCAGTTACTGAAAAAATTCCTACTGGATTTGCTGAGCCTGTATAGCTACATAGGCAGGGCCCCTGTTATAGCAACCAGGAGGTAAAGACAGGAAGATAGTATCCATTTTAATAATCTATTGAGCTTTTTTCTGATGAAATTGTGGAGACAAGAAATGACTGATCCCATGCACATATGTTGGACAATGTTTGCTATGCAGGGAGGGAGAGAAGGGGAGGGAAGGGGAGGGAAGGGGAGGGGAGGGGAGGGGAGGGGAGGGGAGGGGAGGGAAGGGAAGGGAAGGGAAGGGAAGGGAAGGGAAGGGAAGGGAAGGGAAGGGAAGGGAAGGGAAGGGAAGGGAAGGGAAGGGAAGGGAAGGGAAGGGAAGGGAAGGGAAGGGAAGGGAAGGGAAGGGAAGGGAAGGGAAGGGAAGGGAAGGGAAGGGAAGGGAAGGGAAGGGGAGGGGAGGGAAGGGGAGGGAAGGGAAGGGAAGGGGAGGGAAGGGAAGGGAAGGGGAGGGAAGGGAAGGGAAAGGAAGGGAAGGGAAGGGGAGGGAAGGGAAGGGGAGGGAAGAAAGGAAGGGAAGGGAAGGGAAGGGAAGGGAAGGGAAGGGAAGGGAAGGGAAGGGAAGGGAAGGGAAGGGAAGGGAAGGGAAGGGAAGGGAAGGGAAGGGAAGGGAAGGGAAGGGAAGGGAAGGGAAGGGAAGGGAAGGGAAGGGAAGGGAAGGGAAGGGAAGGGAAGGGAAGGGAGGAAGCAAAGCATAAATAGGCCCTGGACTACCTTGTGGACAAGGTTGAAGTAGGCACCGTTGTTCCTGCCAAGCACCAGAGGAGTGCAGACTGAGTTTCCATTCACATCAGGGCCTTTTTTGGGGCCACAGCAGCTCTGGGTGAGCCATTTCTCCATGCAGAGAGTGAAGCTGCAGCCCTGCCCTCGGCAAGGAGATGGAGCAAAAAGGCTCATTAAGGTCTCAACCTAGATGATAGGAGTTCTTTTGCCAATTAAATACAGGTACAGCATTTTTTCATTTCATTGCAATCATGAATTAAGTGCTAACCCATGTACATCCATTCTGTATTGACCATACTGAGCTTTGGTCTCCAAAAAGTCTGAATTTCTTGACTGCTCAGTACGCAAGGCTCCCTCTCACTGCATGGTGTGAACTCTGCGACGCTGGAGGATTCACAGTCAGCAAAAGGGAATACACAGTAAACTACTGCAAAGCACACTATTTTTCTAGGGATTTTTGATATACACTTGGATTTCTTGAGTAATCTGCAGAATTCAATGGCGCGAGGATAAGAAAGCGAGAAGATCACGTTGGAGGTTGGTAAAAACAAATAGACAAAAGGCGCACAAGAATAACATCTGCATTTATTCTTGCTAGGAGAGTCAAAACATTTTTAGCTTTATCCAAAGGAGTGTTTTGGAGGTTATCAAAACATTTCACTATTATTGACACATTTTAGCTTTACCAAAATGAGCGAGCTGAAATGATTCATTTCAACTCCTTTCTTTAGAAAATGGTGTCAGAACTGACACGTTCCCACAAAACATTTTGATCTTTACCGAACAATACAGTTTAGCTACAAAAGCTCTCGGGGAAAACAGTTTGTCCAGCTTTCCCTGAAATGCAAACTCCTGGGTTTTCCCTCTCCGCACCAACCTACTGGGGTGTTTCTGCCAAACCCGCTGCAAGGGATAAGGATCTGGAAGCAGAGGGATATGGTCTGGATGTCCCGTACGTACCGCAGAGCACTGTCCAGGTGTACTCCATCTCCTTCTGCCTCCAAAACAGCACAGCTGCCTGAAAGCAGTGGGTTGCTTGTGTCAATACCATGGTTGTCTTCTCATCCGGGCAAGCCAACGTGGTGATAACACACCAGTGTTGCTCTTGGCACCAACCCTCTGCGGCACCAGCAAGAGCTGCAAGAGCGTGGATCAACACATTCTCCAGCCTCGAGTCTTCAGCGTGCACAGCCTCTGTCCCACTGGGTTTCAGTGCTGGAAGCGATGCGGAAAACCCCAATGATCACATGGACAATCCCAAATGATACTTGTTTCCCAGAGAGGCACGGCCAACCTGAAGGCTGTTTTAGAACTGGCAACTGATTTAACGCCCCTGATCACCAGATTTTGCTCACACCTTGGTGTTTTCTTACAGTAATGGATGGACATGCAGTGGTGTTTTTTTTCTAAAGGAGCCCCCAGCTAAGCAAGGTAAGGGGCCATAGGACAGTGCAGGGTCCCTGTGCAGGCGTCCACATCCGTGTTCGCGTCACAGAAGTGTTAGGACTGCCCGTGGGGATGTGCAGCTGTTTGCACCGCTCTGGGTGTGCAACCACAGCCCAGACAGCCCTGAGGTGCCACAACGGCGGTTCTTCCCATGGCAGAAACTCCCAGGTTTCTCCCCAAAGGAAGCTCTTCAACAGGTGATCAACATTTTGAGAAGCAAAGTGAATTTCCTCCTCAAGGGGGAACTGTTAAGCTGTTTCAGAGAGCAAACCCCAAGGTGGGATCAGCTATGCTCATCTCTGTCCGGGAAGCTGTTGGGGGCATGTTTCCCCCCAAAAAGTAGTGCTAAGAGATGCTGGAAGTTAAAAAAAATACAACCAGGCCACAACATATCCTGCTCCTGTGAGGGATGTTCACTGCTTTTCTCCATGCTCCCGCTGCTACCACAGCTTGAGAAGGGTCCTCTCCTCCTGGATTTGAGCAGCACCCACTTAACTCTTGTGCCACAGCGACACAAGTATAAAAGATGAACAAAAGATGAGTGGGGTCTTGAAATGCAACCTGTTTGCCACATTCCCATTCCTACCCCTTATTTTTGCTGACTTCTTTGGTATCTTGGTGGCAGCAAGGTGCAATTATTTCCATTTTATGTGAGTGGTACCAGTGGGGACAGGGGAAGGTGTATGTAGCAGAAAATAATAAGGCTTCTCCTTTGTTCCCAAAAAATAGCAAAGGTCTATCATGATCCAGTCAAAAACCCTGTGCAATTTCTTTGATGTCAGACAGAGAAACCCATCATCTGATGAATCTCTTTGCAAGCCTGACCTGAATTCCATGTGAAAGTGCTGCATGTGCTTTCTTTTGAAGCTGTTCCCTGTAAAACAAGGAAAGAAACAAATTCATTCACCAATTTGCCTTCTCTTTAAGGGTATGAATTAAAAAGGTGCTTCCAGACATTGAGAACATCCATCCTATGTGAGTGAGAAACAACTGCACATCCCTCAGGACCAAAAAAAACCCCACAAAAAAACCCCAACAACGCTCTTTTGTGTCACTTAGGCTACCCTAAGTGACACATCAGCATTATCAGGCATATGCAGCTCTTTTAAAACTTCTGCAGAACTGCTGTGGAAGTTAAAAATATTTTATTACTATTTTTTTGGCCAGCTGTTGTCCAGCCTCCGTCTGACCCTGAATTCATAAGAAGATTATCTTTGGAGCTTAGGACATGTTAGGGAAGAAGAGCCTACTGATACTATGTTCAATTTTATATCCTCGAAATGCAGTTGAAACTAAAACCATCCTAGATGCTTTAAATTAGTCTACATGTGTCCTGAAGTCAAAGGTGATGTTGTGGGTGAGAGGAGCAGGGGAATTGTCACCATCAGTGTTTTGGGGGTGAAGGAGTGGGGAGGAAATGGGGTTTTACGGCTGTGAGGAGTTCAGTGTTACAAAACCTTTCCTGCTCTTCAGCAAGGCAACCAGTGGGGATGTTAAAGCCTTCTTACAGGGTGCAGGACTCACCAGAGCAGGCAGCAGCTTGGCCTCCCTGTGACATGAGCAAGTCAAGTCTAAGTTTGCAGTATGAATCAGGTCGAGCAGCAACTTGAAAATGTGTTTCCCATCTATTGGCGAAAGCGTCAGCTGCCAGGCTAATGCCTGTCCTCGCTTCACACCTGGAACCTGTCAAAACTCATATGTTCCTGGAAAAGGCTCTGGTTTTGGCAGATACTATCCACTGGAAAAGGTGCTTTTGAAAACTCCCATTGAGCCCTATTTATAATCCAAACCTGCTTGCATGACGGTTGAGCTCCACTGATAATGCACGGATTCAAATGAAAAATCACCAGGTTAGCATTTAGGGCAGTAATTTTTTTATCTCTTGCAAAGTGCTTCTTCTCCAGTTCTGCAGCTCTTTTTTGTCAGGTTCAAAGAGGAAGAGAGCTTTATCATTTAGAAAAGGCCAGAAAAATCTAGGCCTCTTTTTTTCTTTGAATGTTAATAGCCGTATATTTTCTCCTCTACCAATTACAACACAACTGATGTCAATTAGTGCATGTCCATTGACTAAAATCTGTCTCATTATTTGCTGTTTTCAACAAAAAGCATGAGGACGTGCCAAAAGGCTCAGCAGCTGCCTGGCTTTTGCAGCAGCATGTGTTGCAGAGCGAGTTAGCCCCCAGCACCCTGGGAGACATGACTTGTGTCAGGAATTATGAGTTACACTTTCCCCATTTGGAAGAGCAAGAAGAGGGCATGGCCAGTGCATCATAACCGGCATTATGTGTCTAGAAAACGAGCCAGCTTTGGAGACCCAATGTGCAGGACCTGGGGAGACCCAGGCGTGCCCCATACCGGAGGGTCTGCCTTGGCCAAGGAGCAGAGCAATGCGGTGGGGAGCAGCAAGACGTGTGAGAGTGATCAGAGCTGTCCAAAATGGTGCTCCGGAGAGGGAGATGACCATGAGAGGAAGAATGAGGGAGAGAATAGCTCTGCATGTCCTTCAGGTTGGAGCATTTTAATTTGAGCTCATTATTTTGTGAATAAATCTCATGTTAGAGTGAGAAGTTGATTCTGCTAAAGGGTTTGAGACTTGAACCAAGAACTCAGGGGCTCCACACTGTGAACAATCAAACCCAAACACAAATACTTTTTCACTATAATTTTTTAACAAGAAACATCATTTACATGCCTGTACAGCTAATGCCAAGATTGGGCAGGTTTTTTCAGTGACTTCAAATTAAACAGTGCCTGGGCCAAAGAAGATGACATTTACAATCAGAGTCTGCCTGGTATCTCACTGGTTGTCTTGATTCCTTTTTTTTCCCCCCAGAAAAATGCCCTGCAGAGATCAGCGTGAAGTTTTATGGCCAGGTATAAGCAATCTATCAGGGAAAATAACCAGGTTCAGAATTAGAAAGTTTTCTGTGCCTACCTATTTCCACAGGGCTGTGAAAGGGCATGCTGAGATTGTGCTTCAATAGGAAAGAAACCAATAGTGCCAGGCAAAACTCACCCTTCCATAAAAAAGAAGTCCAGTAAAGTCCAGCAGTGACCTTCCTATACTTGTTTCTATAGTAATACCCAATCCCTTTCCTACAATAAACTCAGTCTCCCGTTTTGAAATGAAAGATGACTTGCAGCTGCTGGGACAGCATAGTCAGAGCCAGATGTTTATTTGAGTTATCAAACGGGAGTGGGATTCCTCGGAAACACTTACCTGGCCCATGAGTTGCCTTGAAGATCCAGATCTAAACTGCCTCATGCCAAATGCATGGACAGCGTTGTGCAGAAAAGCTCATTTCATGGAGGTCCTCTGAGTTCATGCTGCTGGGAGGTTAATGGACTGCATTAACACAGCAATGAAAGAATTTGGGGAGCTGATGGTTGACCATTTTTCCCATCACTGCCTTGGCTATATGACCCAGATCTGGGACACTCGTTTTGTTTTGTACCGCTAAAGGAAATGTACACGCTTTAAAGCGCATATTTGGGCAGACAATATTTGCAGGACCCAAGGTATTTTGCAAAACAAGGTCCCAATCACCACCAGCAACATTGTCTGCCTGTTTTCAGGAGAACACCACTCTGATGCCTTGTGAGACAGTACCATCCTTCCTCTTTTCAAGCTAATTTCACAAGAAGAATTATGAAAGTCTGTTACTGCTGAGGGAACTGAGATGTAGAGAGATTCAGTGGCCGTAGAGTCATGTGCAATCTTTATATTGTACAGCTTGAGAAGACTTGCCTCATTCTTATATTGACCAGGAGCTGCAGGATTCCATTTCTGTTGTGGGCAAAGCCAGAAGGTCTGAACAGTAAATGATGCTGAACTCCCCTGGCAAAAATGCACAAGCAGGTACCCTGTGGGGACTTCTGCCATGCTTAGGCATTTTTCTTCATGAAGACATATACTTTGCAACCTGCTCTCCAATACTTATTTGTCCTAACACCTTGTAGGTGCTTCAGGCCACAACATGTGTCCTTTAGTGAAAAACATAGACTGGAAAGAAAGAGGAAGAAACACCAATTTGGTTTTCAGATGGAATTTTATCCAGTCCCTCCTGACTGTAAGCCCGTCATGTGGGGCCTGATGCATTACGAATGCGTCTGCCTCCATATTTTTTCAGTAGGTTTTCAAAAACAAGGGTATTACTTTAAAGCAGTCATAGGCAGGAGGTATCCTGAGCATAGTAGGTGAGAATCAGATTTGTTGCTTGCTTCATGTGTTGATTTAAGAGCTGATATTTTTGGAAAGGGAGGGCAGGTTTGGAAATGGTTATTTCCTCTCCTTGAAGCTTCCCCAAAATGCAACAGAGCAGATGGGGCTGTGGGGTGCATCTTGTACGCAGATATAACTAACAGACAAAAAGCTCCTTATGTTCAAGACAACAGAAACGCAGTGAATATCCTTATTGCTTGCACACTGGAGCAAATCTGTTGCTGCCTCCTGCCTGCTGCATTCACATATTCCTTGGCCCCGCAGCTTTGCCGTGCCGGTGGCAGGTCCCCTCCCTGAGGAGCGAGATCTCCCATGTCCCACCTCGGATTCTCTCAAACAGGAGCGGCAGTGAGCCTGATAGCCAAGAGATTAGTGCATGTGGAAGGTAACAGCCCTCGTGAAAAGCATGCTCGATATATTAAACACTATCCACTCCCTGTTTTGAGTAACAATTTGATTATTCTTAGCTGCGTTCAGAAGAGAAGAATGCTTTTAATCCTGTTTAACCCTCTTTGGTTTTTGAATTAGTTTCCTAAGCTTTTAGGATAATGAAAAGGCATTACTGTCATCTGGCACCATTTCTTTCCTACCACCTTGCAGCCCCCCCAGCCCTGGTGACCTGTGGTGCTGCTGAGCACCCCCCGTGATGCTGGAGACCCCAGGAACCTGCCCGGTGGTAGGTGCTGCTTGCACAGGACGAAGAGGCAATCCCTCCCACAACCGTTGTGCACTTCAAGCTGTTATTTCCTTGAACATTGTGACCCTTTGTGGCTTACGGTTAAATTCAATTAAAAAAAAAAAAAAAACCAAAACAAACCCAAACCAAACAAAGACCCAACACTGGAGTTTGGACGATTCCCCCCTTCCAATTTTCTCTAGGATTCGGCATTCACAGATCTTTGGTCTTTGTGAGCTGCTCTCCTGTGTCTGTTTTACTTAAGCAGAGTGGGAAAATACGTGTGCGCATGTGTACGTGTGCGTGTGTCTAACTGGGCAGGCTTCTCTGGGAGTTTTTAATGATGAAATAACCTCGTCTTTCTTTCTTGGCTGGGGAAAACATCTGTGCTTGGCTTGACAGCAGTCAGAGCTTCCCAACCTACGTGGGTGTCCCGGGAATGCTTTGCCTAAACACTGGGATTCAAGCTGAGCTCGTGGTTATTTCTTTTTTGTTTGTAAGGAAGGTAAGTGGCTCATCGCTGGGATCTGCCATTACGCTGTTTCCTTCTCCCTGAGACCGCCCAGTAGCGTTGTGCTTTCCCTCTCCCCTAAGGAAAATTAAAAACCAGTTGAAATCGAACAGACTGCATGAGCTTGCTTCTAGCTGCTGTGGCCGAGTAAATAATTTACTTTGTCAGCAGGAGACACCATTGTGCCCCCAATCAATAAGGCTGACATAGGCAAGCGTCCCTTCTTATTAAACGCTCCTCATCTGCTGAATTTGAGACACAACTCTATTTTACAAACGCGCATCATATACATGGATACATTAACAGTCAATACCTTTCCCCTGTTGTTTGTTAGGTAGATTGGGAGACACCGGGGAGTTTTAAATTTTATTCCCAGCCAGGGAGGGATTTTAATGTCATTACTCACACTGAGATCTTCTCCGCTCTACAAATAGGTCATTGATTTTAATGGGGCAACTTGTAGCGCAAGGCATTATTTAGTGTGATTAAGAGTATTATAATTTGATGACTTCTGTTCGTTACCGTAATGGGATGTGCAGATAGTGACAGGATAACTGGTCGTTGGTTTCCCACTGAAACGAAGCAAGTATGTGCGATATGGGAAGTGTAATCTGTTCTCCAGCTCTGGGAGGTATAATTGAAATGAAGGGGAAGATGGTGAGGGTGGCATTTCCCGGTATTGTGTGGCTGTTTCTGACTGTGGTTCAACATTTGCAATTTCCAGAGCTTTGGAAATTTCTGAACTTTTTCCATATTTCTCTCTCTCGTAGCAAGTTTCAAACAAAATGGACCGAGTTTGCTCATTCCCCATTCAGCCATAGTCCCCAGGGCTTTGGGGCTCTTGGGGTACAGTGAATCTCTCCCAGCCCTAAATGACTAAAATGAGCATGTCCCCAGGGGTCCCTTGTTAGGGACCTCTCACGGAGCTGCACCCATCAGCTGGAGGCTGTGGGGAGCCCTGTCACCCTGAAAGCCCCTTCCTACCCCAGGCACCATGGAGTGCAGGGGAATTGCTGTCCCCTGTCCTGGATGGAGAGCAATCTCTTGCCCTGGGACGTCATGCATTTGGGCTCCAAGTTGTCCAAGTGCAGTGGACCGTCAGAGGCACTCGGACCTCCTCCTTCGCCTCTATCCCACCACTGTGGTGCCTCCAGCACATCAGGCAACATCAGGAAATGCATATTTTATTTTGGTAGGATAGAAATAATTTTTCGGTCAGGTTTATTGCATCCACATCATCATCATTCCCTGCACCGAGGAAAGCCGGCAGCATGGGTGAGCAGGGAAAGGTACAAATACCATTTTCAATGGCATTTTTTGATGCAATCGTCCTGTGCTTGCTGGCCAAAACCCATGGAGAGGATTAACATTGTGGCAGCAGGCGGCCTATTTCATTAGAAGAAGCTTTTCTCCTAATAGGGAGAATGGGCAAATCTATCTTTCTACATAAATCTGAGAGATTTACACAATTGCTTGACAAGTTCAATTCATTTGTCTGTGTCTTAATCAACTGTTCAAAATACAGGAGTTGAGGGTAATAACTATAGGCAACTTCATCTGTTTTTTCTCAAAGTGAGTTTTATTTTGAAATGTTTTCCCCGCACCTCCTGCCTTTTATTGCCTTTGTACTGGCTAAGGTTTCTGGTTTCGGGGAGAGAACCCACGGCGAATATTTTTACAGAAAGAGCTAAGATGAGTCATTTACTCCATCCATACAAATGATGGTGAAAAAATGGAACTTTCAGGGACTAATTACATAGAGGTTTTTAAATCAAGGCTTCCAAATAGTATATAATAACTCATGTGGCTGCTAATATGACAAAAAAATCTGCTAGATAAAGAACAAAATGAAGGACTGGGAATATTTAGGATAGTTTAATGATGAATTAAGGAATTATCATTGTTCTTCCTGGGGATTTTAATTTGAAGCAAAGAACAATAAATGCCCCTGTTTCTTGCCTCATTTAACGCTACCAGGGGTAGTCTGCTCACTTGTTTTCTGGATGTGTTCCCTGCAGTACAACCTATCATGCTAACCGTATTCTCACATTTTTATTACATTCCCTCCCCCTTCCCCCAGGACTAAAATATGTCTCCTTTGGAGCGATCAGATGCTCTCCCCTGAGACATGTTCTCCCCAGCACAGCTGGCATTGCAGAATGGCCCTTACCTGGCTGCTGGGCTCCCCCAGGGCAGCGTCCCCACAGAAGACACAAAGGGAAAAAAATAATCACCAGTGAAAACTCTTTCCCTGACTCCAAAATGTCAGCAGCTGGTGCTACCTATTTATGTGTGTGTAGAGGCATATCTGTTATAACTTGGTTTGCCGTCCATAGTTAAAGCAAGGGAGGGCCAGCCTAGCACATGCACCCGTTCTCTCCGGGCGGCAGGATTTGCAGCAGCTGCTGGGTTGGGCATTGCAGATGCTTGGTTTGACCTCATCCCTGTTACCAGCCCAGCGTATTTACCCTGGCGTCACACTGATGGGATGGAATTTTGGCACCTTCAGGACCGGCTCCTTGCATGCTGGCACATATCCTCCACCCAGTGCCCAGACAGCATCTGAAGGCCTGTGAGACAATGGGGCTATTTCCATGCAGTCCATAAGCAGTACACTCCGGCGGTGTCCTTCATGCCTCCCCAGGTTTGCTATCAGATTTGGAAGGTGTTACTAATTTTACTGCTAGCCTATACATCAGCCTGTGTTCTCTCAAACACTTCTTGATGGGCTTGGCTTGAATTTCTAATCCATAATGAAGTCTGGAGCTGAGCTAATTAAACATGAGCTGTGGTTTTATTTCAAATCTGTGCACAGGTTGTCCTCAGATGAACCACAGTGGAGGCCCAGATTCAACACAACCCTCAAACACGTGCCTTGAAGGACCAAACTCGGTGTGCACAAATGCGTCCACAGAGGCCGTAGCTCTGCAGGGCAGAAGGACTGATCATTGCGAGCATCGGCTATTTATGCAACAGCATTTTTGATGGGCCAACATTATTTGCTCTGATCCTACATGGTTTGCTTGCATTTTCAAGGTTCTTCCTTGAGTAAAGGGCAGCAAGAACAAAACAGCTCCTCAAAGCCTTCCTGCATCCTGGGTGCTTCTTGCAAGTGAAGAGCGGGATTTCACTCACTAATTAAGGAGATAAGAGTATGCCCTCTCCCTCCTCCAAGGAAGCAGGCGCTGTGCAGGCTGCAAGGGGGCTAGCAGCTTGCTGGAGGACACATGGTGGGTGTGGACCAGTGCAGAGCTTTGAATTCCCGCACGGCGATCCCTTGCTCGCTGCCCTCCTCTCTGGGTGGAAGACACCGTTGCTGTTGGGCGTTTCACCTCCCGGGATCCCCAATGGAGGGATGTGGTCGCTGGCACCTGGGCAGCTGTGGACCCTCTCCCCAGAGCCACTGTTTGTGCAGCTGGGGCTGTTGCAAAGCTCTTGCAATGAACCCAACCCAAGCAGGCAACTGCATCTCAATGCAATTATAAAGAAATACAGCGCTTTCAGGCTTCGAGAAAGCTGTTGCAGGCATTAGCTGTGCAAAGTGAAAAGTGCTGTTCTCTTACTGCTCTTCTAATTTCTGAAGCTTCAGCCTGACTTGATTTATTCTGGCTACCTTGTGGCTCTTCTACGTTTAGAGAAACAGACTCCTTTTTAAAGTACTGTTTTAAAAGATGTTTTCATCTTTCTTGTCTAGATTGAATTGATATCACAGCTTGTTTGTCCCTGACATTGGTAAACAAACAAATGCATCCTTCTGTTGTTAAATATTAAAAGAGTACGAAGTACAAAACTGGTGATTAATGACTTGGAAGCTTCCACCTGGCAAACCAAATTACTGAGAATATTGGACAGCACAAACTTCATAATAAATTGATTATTCCATCCCTACTTAAACGTAGGGTAGAAGGAAAACAAAACCAAATGACTGGTGAATGAACCATTCATGCATGAACTCAGACCCTGAAACTTCCCCTATATCATTTTATTGACCTGCTTGTAAAGCTCTGAATATTTCATTAGTGCCAAACGTTGGAGGCAGGAATGGTCGGTGCATAGTTGAGCCCTGACACAGGCGGGTCCTGCAACATATTAGATGAGCCTGCCTCCTACATGAAGCCAGGAATAAAAATCCCCTTCATTTCAGCAAGACTAGTACTTGATTTTGACTCTTCCTCTGCAAGCACCCAGTTGGACCCCTTGTCATGCACTAGCCCCTGTTGTGCACAGATAAATCCCTTATTTTAACTGATAACAAAACTCTACTCCTTATTAAAGAAGGGGGACAGTCTTTTTATAAACTTTTTCTGAAGTCCTTTTACAAACTTTTTCTGAAGTCTTTTTACAAACTTTTTCTGAAGTGCTGATGAAACACTGCCAGCACACTTTGCAAACACAGCTCATATTCAGCTTTATTTTGCCATTTTGGAATAGAGCTGAGACCTTTCTGAACCAGTCAAAGTGAACCACGCCAGCCTCTCAGCAGGCACACGTTCAGCCTGACGTACATTTAGTTTTGTTTTTCTATGAGCTTTTGCTGTTTTTGCTATTTATATTTGTTATTTCACTATAAGGCAAAATGCAAGGAACTGCACATGGGTCGGGGCACTCCCAAGCACAAACACAGGCTGGGCAGAGAATGGATTGAGAACAGCCCTGTGGAGAAGGACTTGGGGGTGTTGGCTGATGAGAAGATCAATACGACCCGGCAATGTATGCTTGCAGCCCAGAAAGCCAATCGTATCCTGGGCTACATCAAAAGCAGCGTGGCCAGCAGGTAGAGGGAGGGGATTCTCCCCCTCTACTCTGCTCTGGTGAGACCCCACCTAGAGCCCTGCGTCCAGCTCTGGGACCCCCAACATAAGAAGGACATGGAGCTGTTGTAGCAAGTCTGGAGGAGGGCCACGAAGATGATCCAAGGGCTGGAGCACCCCTCCTATGACAACAGGCTGAGAGAGTTGGGGTTGTTCAGCCTGGAGAGGAGAAGGCTCCAGGGAAACCTTATAGCAGCCTTCCAGTACCTGAAGGGGGCCCACAAGAAAGCTGGTGAGGGACTTTTTCCAAGGGCATGTAGTGATAGGGCAAGGGGTAATGGCTTTAAACTGCAAGAGGGTCAATTTAGATTAGAGATAAGGAAGCAATTCTTCACTGTGAGGGTGGTGAGGCACTGGCACAGGCTGCCCAGGGAAGCTGTGGATGCCCCCTCCCTGGAAGTGTTGAAGGCCAGGTTGGATGGGTCTTGGAGCAACCTGGTGTAGTGGAAGGTGTCCCTGCCCATGGCAGGTAGTGGGAAACAGATGACCTTTAAGGTGCTTTCCAACCCAAACCATTCTATGATTCTAAATGCTGAACGTTGAGATGACACCTACCGAGGGAACGCCAGGTTCCCCACACACACGTCTGATTTGCAAAACCTCCAGAAAACTTTTTCATTTCAAAATAAAATGAGTCAGAGAGAAATATCAGAATGATTCTTTTTAATTTGCTGCTCAGTGTCCTGCCCACACAGATGGACTCTTCTCCCTTGCAAAAAAAAAAAAAAAAAAAAAATGCTTGTCATCACTGTTTGACTTCTGTTCACCAGCTACAAAAAGGGCTAGAGAGGACAAACGTCATCCCTGTCCACATCTGATGGTGGGACTGTGGGAGAGGGGCAGCTCTGTACGCTACCCATATAAATTACATAAATTCAGGTGTAACGGGTGAGAACCAGTTGTGTTGTGTAACGGGTGAGAACCAGTTGTGTTGCTTTTCCAGTGTTGCTCCTGAGAGTCCCTTCCCCAAGTACGTGGCACCCTCAGTGTCTGGTATGATCACCATACACCCAAGTGTTTTTTTCCAGAAACACAGCACCTCTGGCCAGTTTCTTCTTCGAAGAGGCAGCTTTGAAATAGTAAGAGATGCAGAGAAGTGCTGAATCCTGATTTACAGATTCTTATTTTTTAAGCAGATGAGTCATTTATATATTTTGACAATTAATTCATCCATATTAACAGTAGGCTTAGCTGCCTGTAACCAACGTGCCCCTAGCAATGGAGATCTAATGGGGTTACAAGGCACTTAAAGATGAAGTTCTGAATGGGAGAAGGAGAAAAACAAACATTTTCTGTTCTGCTCAAAGGAAAGATAATTCAGAAAAAGAAAAAAAACCTACCAACTGTGAAAGGCTTTAAAAAAATACTATTTCTCTTTTCCTCCCCTCAAAAATGAAGTTTTTATTGCTTTTTGTGGTCAAGCCTAAGGCAGGTTTTGCTATTTGAAAACAAACTGCCATCAGCCTCCAGCAAATACAGCTTGCAATCTCTGGTTTCTTCAAACCAGCTATGATTTTTTGCCTTCGTAAATATTTATTTCCCCTAACCAAGCAAGAAATCCAGCAGGATTCATTTGATTAACCACACGTTTCTGCACAATCCACTGCAGAAAGTTAAGGAGCATTTGTAACCAGACACACGACAGAAGAGGGGGTCAGATCGCTCAGAGGAGTGAGGCTGGTGGGATTTTATCCCGTGTCTCGCCTTGCATTGTCCTATGTGGGTATCTTCTTAAATCCTTAGGGGAGTGAAGCTCCTGTCCCTTTGCGACTGTAAGTGATGTTTCATATTTATCGTATGTGCAGGATGCTGCTCTGTGTCTTTCCAAAAATCTTTCTCCAGCTAGGGAGTGAGGTTTGACTCTGCTGTCACAATAGATGTTTGCCAGCTCCCCAGTGTTGAGGAGCACAGCCAGGCAAGTCTCTTGGAGAGCATTAAGGCACCAGACAAAAGCAAGTGGAGGATGCAGTCGGGACAGTGGGAAAAGGATGTGCTTCTAAATGTGGTTTCTTAAATCCATCACTCCAAAGCAATAATAAACATGGAATTTCAATGGTGTCGAATAGGCTGTAGGCTTACTCCATGCAGTTTTTCATGGTTAGGGTTAACTTGTGCATGTGGACCCCAGGACAGCACCCAGACATTGTCAGGGCTGGCAAGCACATGTCTGTGAGCGAGGGCTCCCACCAAGCACTGATTTCGACCTTTTTCTCCACGTGCAGCTCTGCAGGCTGTGCACACAGGCTGTGTTCAGAGACACTCTGATTTCCACCAGCACCATTCCAGGGAAAGCTGGAAGCAGCAGCCAGTCCCTTCCATGGGCACCCACGTGAACACAGAGGAGGGGCGGGGGGTCCCAGTGTGCCACGAGCCAGCCGTGGAGTCATCTCCAACAGTGAGGGGTCAGGTTGTGTCAAGAAAAGGTGTTTTCTCTCCTGTTCTTTGCAGATCCATAAGAGTTCCTGCTCATAACAGCTGGTTCCCGTGAAAAGCCAGTTAAGTGGTGTGTCAGCTGCAACCACACAATCCTGCCAGGCATGCCGGCTTGACCGGTGACCTTGGCTCCATCTGAGCCTGACAGCGCGCTGCCCGCTCAGGCTTGACATCCATGCATTGCTCTGGAGTTTCGCAAAGTACCACCGTTATTCTGCCTTACCCTTCCAGAAGGGAGATGGATAAGAAGGCGAAGAGAGCTCATATCTCCTACTGCTGGTGTAGACCAAAATGCCTTTTCCTTAGTGCGCAGACCTTGACACACCAAGGAGCAACTCTTGACAGAAGCAAAAGGCACAACCCACTTCCCCAAACACATGAGCCAGTTTGGAAATGGTTTGCAAATAGTTAAAAAGGAGCAAGTGTAATCCAGTGGTGAGCTTCTGCCTTACATCCTCTTGTTCCTGATTCCTAGGAGCCCACTGAGTGCTACAGAGATGCCCAAGCCAGTGGGGACCCACGGCAGTAAGCGTGCATGGATCCAGACACCTGGACCCACGCTAGCTCCATCCATCAACCAGCATCTCCCATCATGCTCTCCTAGCTTGACTTCTGAGACTATCCTGGTCAGGTTGTGTCACAGGCAGATCAGCTCAAGCTTTCCAAAATAATTTTTTGTTTGCCAGTTCAGGGCAATTACTTTGCCACTTGGGCAAAATGATGCCCCAGTTTTGTGTTGCATCAAAACAGCTCTCTAGGCAGACTTGGTTGAATGGTTCTGGCCAGCTGTTTTAAGACCAAAATGAAATGCTCTTTAAAGAAGGTAGGCCCTATGAAAGGTCTCAAAAATTTGTTCTTTTAAGATCTTCAGACTCTTCTGGAAGCTCAGCTGAGTATGAAACCAAACCAGGAAATATTAAGAACAGGAAATGTGCAGCATGCTCTGTAAATCAACAAGATTGCTGCAAGTTAGCATTTCTGCACAGCAGGTCTTGCTCATCTGCTCCGCTCTTTCCCCAAAGACATACTTTGCACTTTGCACATCCTCCATCAGCTGAGCAAGCACAACCTTTGTTCCAGCACCTCTGACACCCTCCATTCTGCTCCAGCTACTCCTGGTACTACGTTTGTTCCACCGCATGCTTCATTAATGATTTTATCCCAATTACTGTGGCACACCATACTCCTGGCAACTGTTTCTCACCAGCTTTCTATTTGCAGTGGCTGTGGGCTCGCGAAACCTGGACCGTGGACCTGCTGGAGGTGAGGCAAAAAGAAGGGAGAGCAGGTGACTGAAGCAGGCCATTTCACTCTGTAAATCAAAATCTAAAAAAAATGGACAAAATCTCTAATTGCGTTTTGCACGGGCTTTTTTTCATGACCATAGTCAATAGTATAACAATCAAGTTGATCCTAGAATAAACCTGGATTATCACATATGTTTGGTTTGTTTGATAAATGAACATCAACCCCGTGATAATCCCAGGAGTACACTTAGATTTGTGCAGTACTGCAAACAAAATGGGAAGTTCAATATTTATTTGGATAAATGTCCATTTTTTTTTCCTTTTCTCCTCCTTCAAAGACTTCTCCAGCCAGCTTTTAGAAAATCAAAGCACTTTTCTCTTTTTTTCCTTCATACACAGTTCAATGCATTTGCTAATATATGGCTCCTAGAGCTGAGTTAATTCTAAACAGGAAGACCATAATGATGTAGGTCATTCGGTCACCCAGAAAGATCATCTCTACTGGCTCGGCGACATCTCGTACATGCTGATGAGAGCTCCAGATCACGTACTGGCTGAGATCCTCTGGCACCACGCAGCTCTGAGACAGCCAAGGGGCCCCAGTCTCTGGCTTCATTAGTAATTAAAAGCAGTTTATGTGTTTGAGGCTAGGAGCGAGGCACTCCAACCTGGACCAAGCCGCTGTTATGGCTTGCTGCAACATCGCCCAAAAGGCACCTGACTTGGCGCAAGGCAAGAGCCAGTGTGTTGGGTGCGTGGCAAGGTTTTGGTAGCGGGCAGGGGGGCTTCTGTGAGAAGCTGCTGGAAGCTTCCCCTACGTCCGATAGACCCAACGCCAGCCGGCTCCAAGATGGACCCGCCGCTGGCCAAGGCCAAGCCCATCAGCAATGGTGGTAGCACCTCTGGGATAGCATATCTAAGAAGGGGGGGAAAAAACCCTGCGCAAGTGCAGCTGGAGTGAGGAGTGAGAACATGTGAGAGGAACAGCCCTGCAGCCCCCAGGTCAGTGCAGGAGGGCAGGAGGGGCTCCAGGCATGGAGCAGACATTCCCCTGCACCCCTGGTGCAGCCCATGGCGAGGCAGCTGTGCCCTGCACCCATGGAGGCCCCCGGGGAGCAGAGATCCCCCTGCACCCGGGGAGGAGCCCAACCGGAGCAGGGGATGTGCCCGGAAGAGGCTGTGATCCTGTGGGAAGCCCACGCTGGAGCAGGCTCCTGGCAGGAGCTGTGGCCCCGTGGGGAGAGGAGCCCAGGCTGGAGCAGGGTTGGTGGCAGGGCTGGGGACCCCGTGGGGGACCCACGCTGGAGCAGGCTGCTCCTGAGGGGCTGCATCCATGGGAGGGACCCACGCTGGAGCATTCATGGAGGACTGTATCCCATGGGAGGGACCCCATGCTGGAGCAGGGGAGGAGGGTGAGGAGTCTTCCCCTGAGGAGGAAGGAGCGGCAGAGACAGCGTGTGATGAGCTGATCCCAACCCCCATTTCCCATCCCCCTGCCCCACTCAGGGGGAGGAGGGAGAGAAAATTGGGAGTGAAGTTGAGCCCAGGAAGAAGGGAGGGGTAGGGGAAAGGTGTTTTAAGATTTAGTTTTTATTTCTCATTATCCTACTCTGATTTGACTGGTGATAAATTAAATTAATTTTTCCCCAAGTCGAGTCTGTTTTGCCCATGACAGTAATTCATGAAAGATCTCTCCCTGTCCTTATCTCGACCCACGAGCTTTTCATTATATTTTCTCTCCCCTGTCCAGCTGAGGAGGGGAGCGATCGAGGGGCTTTGGTGGGCACCTGGCATCCAGCCAGGGTCAACCCACCAGAGCCAGACACCAGGTGCAGGGGCATTTTGGGTGGGGATGGAGATGTGGGGAGGCTCAGGCAGGGCTGCCGGAGGGGAAGCAGGACGGAATTGCGATTGCCAGTGCTGCAGCCTGCAGTGAGATGTACAAAGCCTTGCTCGGTCTCTGCAAGGGAAACCAGGACAGCCCCAGCCACGTTTAAGACTGATCCTGACACCTCATTTTCTGACGCAGAGAGGCCGAGCCATTGCCCTGCCTTAGCGCTGCTAAATCAAGTGTAATTCTCCTGCAGCAGCAAAACGCAGAGAGGAAAAAACCCAATGGGCTCATTTGCAGTTGCAACCAGATTGCAAATGTTGAGGGAGAATTTGGGGGCCCTGGATGCTCTGTTCCCCCTTGTTGCACACAGGGCTGTAGCCATGCAACAAACACTATCTGCTTGAAACAGAAACACAGATGATTGCTGTGAGATTCTTTGAAAGGAAGAAGAGTTAAG
The DNA here is from genome assembly GCF_030463565.1 of Pelecanus crispus. Classification (NCBI taxonomy): domain Eukaryota; kingdom Metazoa; phylum Chordata; class Aves; order Pelecaniformes; family Pelecanidae; genus Pelecanus; species Pelecanus crispus. Next base: position 72,857,810 of record NC_134648.1, read on the forward strand.
ATAATTATATCTTTTTCGCAGCCTTTCAACAGTTCCTCTGTAATCATGCGAATTGCTTAACCACACACCGACTTGCTTTGCAAACGTATCACTGCTATCTGACACCCCTGAAAGCTGTTACTGCAGTGTTCAAGGGGGCAGGCAAAACATTTCAAGCTGGTGGCTGAGCACGGCTCCCTGATGTGGGGATGCTGAGCCACCATAGTGCCGAAGCCAGCAGGAGGGAGACAGGGAGAGAACCTGGGTCCAGCTGTGCTCAGTGTCCCTGCAAATGTCCCCCTCGTAGGCCCTGGGGCAGCACCGTGCATCCACCGTGATAGGAGAGCATGTGGACCAAAGATGTGTCCCTTACTTCGCCTGTCATCCCACTGGTCAAGAGCCAGAAGTCCCTTCTGCCATCCATCGCCACCACCCTGTGATGGCACCGGCAAAACCTGGGAAGGCTTCTGTGAGAAAGGCAAGGGAGTAAATAGCCTCGGGAAGGTAAAGCACTGAAGTACCCACGGTACCGAAGGCTTTTATGTCTACCAAGAGGCACAAGCGTTTCTCAGTAGCTTCCGCAGTAGTTTCAACAGTTTCTGCAATAGTTTCTGCAATACTTTCTGCAGTAGCCCAAAGAGTTTGTGCAATAGTGGCAGCAGCACAGCAGGGCAGGGGAGCAGCTGGGAAAAGCATCTCCTTTGCACTCACGTCCCGACTGCAGAAGCGCAGGCAGGTTTGGTGTGTAGTTTCCCCACTGTCGGGGCTCAGCCCCAGCAGCAGCTCAGCACCACGCAGCCATCGCTCACTGCCCCTGCCCCGATGGGATGGGGGAGAGAATCGGAGGAGTGAGAGTGAGAAACACTCCTGGGCTGAGATAAGAACAGTTTAATAACTGAAATAAAGTAAAATAGTAATGATAATAGTAACAGTATAATAATAACATACAAAGCAAGTGGTGCCCAATGCAATTGCTCCCCACCCGCCGACCCATGCCCAGCCAGTTCCCAGCAGCGATCGCTGCTCCCTGGCCAGCCCCCCCAGTTTCCATACTGCCCATGACGCCGGATGGTATGGAATGGCCCTTGGGGCAGTTGGGATCAACTGTTCTGGCTGTGCCCCCTCCCAGCTCCTTGTGCCCCTGGCAGAGCAGGGGAAGCTGAAAAGCCCTTGACTGGCATGAGCAGTACTCAGTAACAACTAAAACCATCAGTGTGTTATCAAAATTCTTCTCCTACTAAATCCAAAACACAGCACTATTCCTGCTACTGGGAAGAAAATTAACTCTATCCTAGCCGAAACCAGGACACCCACTCACTCAAACCCCTTTAGAAGGTGCCACACAGACTCCTCAGTCCCATAACGACCCCCGAGCACCAGCTTCATCTTGGCTGGGCTCTGCCATCCTGCCTCAAAACCGCCAGCTAATCTCAGTGCCCTGGCACAACCTTTACCCTGGCCCCTGCCTCACTTTGCAGATGGTCCCCTGGAAGTGAGTAGAACAACCTGGATTTCCCAGGGAAGATGAAGGGTTGTCTCCTGTCCCACGTTACACAACACTCGGATACGTGGCCGGAGGACTGTATAGGTGTCTGGAGGATGACTGACCGCCTCATCAAGACAGAGGGCTGTCCTGCCATCAGATGGTTCCTACAAGGCATGCACCATTTCCACCTTTTTATTTTGGCTCTTAAGCAATTGCCCGTTTGGAGGCGAATATTGCAATCTGTGTCTTTTCGTAATGGAATTGAATTTGCAGTTTGATGGCGGCTATAGATCAATACATACTTTCCCTGAAAGCAGTAAAAGATTACTTGTGAAAGGTAACGAGATTAGTTAAGAAGTTAAATACCATTACATCTGGAACTGCGGCAAATCATTTGTGCCATGGTCTCTTGATTAGCGTTATTACTCAAACTGCCGCAATCCATAGCCGAGTTCTCTTTGCATCATCTGTTACGGCAGGTCTTCCTCCACCGGCACAGTGGGACTGTCCTCCCTCTCAGCCCTGCCTGAGAAAGCCTGCAAAGAAATTGGTGAGACGTTGGCGCAGGTTGCCCAGAGAGGTGGTCGATGCCCCATCCCTGGAAACATTGCAGGTCGGGTTGGACGGGGCTCTGAGCACCCTGGGCTGGTTGGAGATGTCCCTGCTCACTGCAGAGGGTTGGACTAGATGACCTTTAAATGTCCCTTCCAACCCAAACTGTTCTATGATTCTATGATTCTAAGTTGCTGTGTCTGCTCCTCTTCGTGAGCAGAGGGAACATGCTTTCCATGCCCTGCCCTGCTCGTACGTGGTGCTCTTCTAGTTGGATTCAGACCAGTTTGTGGGCCCCGTGGCGTTTCTTCTGCCAGGGATAGTGAATACAACCAAAGTCTCTTTACTAGCACTAATGCCAGATTTTATTTGAACCAAGCTTGTTCTTTCAAATATTTCTCCTAACATTAAGAAATAAGGCAGATAAAAAGGGTAAAGGGGAAGCCAGGCTGACCCCATTGTTCCTAAACTCAACACAAGTAATTCTATCAGCTTCTTTGGGCTGCCCAGGTCTCCCAGAAGTTATGTTGAAACATCTTTTAAGTGATTTAGGAACCTATACCCTTCTGCTCAGTAGCTGACAGTGAGGCACTGACATCTCACTGGGTTTGGTGGTACTTTAGTGGTGTCTGTACTCCCTTTGGAACATGTGATCTGGATTTTGTTTAAATGTGTTCCTGCATGTGGCAGCTTCTCCCTGGCTCTTTGCTTGTTGTCTCTCTCTGTTTCCTCTGCTGTTTCCCAATAGCAGTTTGGTTTTCTCTTTTCAGCCAACAAAATTGTGTGCTGCACAGCACGCGGCTGGCAGGGAGGCCGGTCACCCCGCTGCAGCTCCCCAGCAGCCAGCCCATCTTATCCGTGATCACCAGCGGCTCAGACCCAGGGATGTGTCCCCCCCCAGCAAGGTAGAGCCACTTCTGGCTTACAGCCCACGGTGAGCAGATTTCTCCATTATAAACCACTCAGGGGGCATGGAAGCGAGCTGGCAGGGTACGGAGACAGCGTGATGGATAACTGAGCAGCAGCGAGATCACACCATTAGTGATCTTAGGCTCTTTTGACATGGTGAGCTGACATCTCCATAAATACTGCTCGGGCTAGTGCCCAGGGCTCTGTGTTTCCCATACACAGGAACCAGACTTGCCAGTGCTTTTAGGTTAAAGTCATTGCATGCATGTGGGTTTGCTGGAGCCAAAGAGCCCTTGAGTTCTGCCCAAAACTTCAGAGGTCAAAAAGTGGAAGCTCTGAGAGAAGTCAAGTTAAAAAAAGAAAAAAAGAAAAAAAAAAAAAAACCAACCCAAATTATTCAAGAGCTGCTTCTGTTCCATAGCTGTGACACGCAACTGGTACATGGGACGCTGAGTAATACAAATCTCTATCTTGCAGAGGAGCAAAACCAAAAGGAGATGGTTTTGGGGAGTGACGTTGCCAGGTTGCTTTGAAGCCCGGGATGAGATTCTGCTTCTCAGGATGGCTGGCAATGCCCTTTTGCAGGCACTCAGGCTAATTTGCTGAGGTCTCTGGTTCGCTGGTTAAATCAGCAGCTTTAGGAAATGGCACAAAACCAGGAATCTGGCCCAGGAGGCAGTTTTTATTTCATTCTGTTCTGAAAAATGAAGTTTATTGTTTTTCCCCCAAAACTGAGGACCTGAGGCTGTGTTGCTCTGATGGTAGCATAAAATAATT